>NC_091282.1:1067701598-1068901598 GCF_032444005.1 Ranitomeya imitator
TCCTCTCTCCCCCCCCCCCCCCCCTCCTTCTTATTATTCTCAAAGGCCACATACGTAGTTTAGTCTTGTCTGTGGTTTAATTACTTATATTGTGCCTGTTTTTAATGTTGAAAATTAATATGCAATTAAAAATTCTAATTCTAGATTATATTTGTGTTCTCTAGTTTCAAGCCATAAATGCTTTATTTTTGTGTCCAACTCTTATTTTAATTGTGTAATGTGTTTTGTTGTGGATATGAAAAGTAATAAAATAGTATTATTACAGTAATTGTGTTGCTCTGTGCTTTGTTCTACTTCTATATACCTGAGGGGAGACCTAAGGGCATAGAACATATGCCACCACTCTATTAAGGCCTCTTTCACACTTCAGTCTTTTGGCGTCAGTCACTACCGACATAGTGACGGATTGACGGATCCGTCACAATTGTTGCGAAAACGGTTCTAACGGATCCGTTTTTTTGACTGATCCGTTACTTGGGGGTTGTCTGGGAGAAGTATCTACTTTTTGGAGCATGCGCAATTGAAAAAACGAATTGGGGCGACGGATCCGCCGAAAAAACTGTTGCGGCGGATCCGTCGCCCATAGGCGGCCATTCTATGGAATGGCGGACGCGACGGATCCGTCGCGATCCGCCATTTCGGCGGTGACAAAAAACGTTCTAATGTCCGTCAATTTTCAGAAAACGTCCGCCAAATTTCGACGGATCCGTCGCATGGCGGATGGAACGGACGACCATCCGTCACAATCCGTCACTAATGCAAGTCTATGGGAAAATAACGGATCCGTCAAAAAAAAAAATGACGGATCCGTTATTTGAGGAAAATGGCGGTTTTAGACTGATGCCAAATAACTGAAGTGTGAAAGAGGCCTAGCCATGTAAGAGCTTTTGGACCAAAATTGGACTTTCAGAAGATGATTTCAATCGAGACCAGAAAACAGCCATTAGTCACACACATATAGGATTTTATTTAGAACATGTCTGAAGTAAGAAAAACAAAGGATGGAAGAACATGTCTCTATACACAAAAAACCACATCATGGCTGAAAGAGAGAGGACCAAGAAAGTGCTGAATTTGTACGAATAAATCGGAGTATGATCATTGTTTGCCTTTCTGTATTTTGTTTGTTTCTAAATCCCAAGTGTGTTTTCTTTTTCTACAATCCCTACTTTTCCACCACCTGAAGAAAAAAAAGAAAAACCGTTTATATAGATGTATACACACAGTGGGGAAAATAAGTACTTGAAACACTGCCGATTTTGCAAGTTTTCCCACCTACAAAGAATGGAGAGGTCTGTAATTTTTACACTTCAACTGAGAGAGCCAGAAGGTTAAAACAAAAAAAATCCAGAAAATCCCATTGTGTAATGTTTACAATATGTGCATTTATTGCATGAAATAAGTATTTAATACAACAGAAAAACAGAACTTAGTATTTGGTACAGAAACCTTTGTCTTAGAGAGGTCAGACGTTTCCTGTAGTTCTTGACCAAATTTGCACACACTGCGGCAGGGATTTTGCCCCACTCCTCCATATAGCTCTTCTCCAGATCTTACAGGTTTAGGGGCTGTATCTGAGCAACATGGAGTTTCACTCCCTCCAAAGATTTTCTATTGGGTTCAGGTCTGGAGACTGGCTTAGGCCACTCCAGGACCTTGAAATGCTTCTTATAGGGCCATTCCCTTGTTGCCCTGGCTGTGTGTTTTGGGTCATTGTCATGCTGGATGACCCAGCCACGACCCATCTTCAATGCTTTTACTGAGAGAAGGAGGTTGTTGGCTAAAATACTGCAATACATGACCCCATCCATCCTCCTTTCAATACGGTGCAGTCTCTTTTGCAGAAAAGCAACCACAAAATATGTTTCCCCCACCATGCTTCACGATTGGGACGCTTTTTTTGGGGTTGTACTCATCCTTCTTCCTCCAAACACAGCAAGTGAAGTTGATACCGAAAAGTTCTATTTGGTTTCATCTGACCACATGACCTTCTCCCATGCCTTCTCTGGATCATCCAGATGGTCACTGAGAAACTTCACAGTCCTGGACATCAGGGCTGTGGAGTCGCTGTCATGGAGATTGAGGAGTTGGAGGTTTGGCTTACTGACTCCACAGCCCTGCTGGACATGCGCTGGCATGATCAGTGGGACCTTTATTGCCCTGCAGAATTGTAATCCATAACGGTGTAGTGTGTTACTAATTGTAATGTTTGAGACTGTGGTCCCAGCTCCCTTCAGGTCATTGACCAGATCCTCTTGTGTAGCTCTGGGCTGATAATTGACATTTCTCAGAATCATCTTTACCCCACAAAGAGATTTTGCAGGGAGCCCCATACCGAGGAAGATTGACAGTAGTTTTGTGTTTCTTCCATTTTCTAATAATTGTGCCAACAGTTGTTGCCTTCTCATCAAACTGCTTGCCTATTTTCCTGCAGCCCATCCCAGCCTTATACAGGTCTACAATTTTGTCCCATGTGTCCTTAGACAGCTCTTGGGTCTTGGCCATGGTGGAGAGGTTGGACTGTGATTGATTGTGTGGACAGGTATCCTTTATACAGGTGACTAGTTCAAACAAGTGCAATTAATGAGTGCAGAGTAGGAGGGCTTCACATAATAGAAAAACTACCAGGTCTGTGAGTGACAGAACTCTTACTGGTTAATAGGTGATCAAATACTTATTTCATGCAATAAAATGCAATGAAATTATCTAAAAATCATACAATGTGACTTTCTGTTTTATTTTATTATTTATATTCGGTCTCTCTCACAGTTGATGTTTACCTATGGTAAAACTTACAGACCTCTCCATACTTTGTAGGAGGGAAAACTGGCAAAATCGTCCGTGTATCAAATACTTCTTTTCCCCACTGTGTGTGTGTGTGTGTGTCTGTGTGTGTGTGTGTGTGTATCTTTGTCTGCCAATACAAGGTATGCTTTAATAGTTAAAGACTTGTCAGTGTCATTGAAATCCTCTGTTAGGTCTCATTCAGACGTCCATGTTGCACGGAGGTGTTGTGTCAGTGTTTTTTCACGGATAGAACACGTACCCATTCTATGGTGCTGTTCACTTGTCAGTTTTTTGTCCACTTTCGCAGATGAAAAGTGCCAATTCAGGCCTACGGGTCTGTGAGCGTCATATACAACGCACAGATGGCATTTATGGGCTATCGATATTTAACATTGCAAAGGATAGAAGATTTGTAATTTGTTCATCCGCGAAAAATAGTGATGATAAAATTGATTTACGGACCGTGCTCTGTTCGACTCATGGACCTTAAAGACTGATGGACACACTGATCTAAGAGATTGAGGACACCGGTACCATTTTCTCACGGACGTGTGAATGAGGCCTTACGCTGTATATCTGTCAGTGAGTCTGATCTGTATTCAGTGATTGTTAAATACTGCACAAGTCTGGCATTGCATAATGTGTAATATCTATGGAAATGTGACAAATACTCTATTCCAGTTATTAGAATGTGGCCAATTGTTCACTTCAACACAAGGGTGTCAACTCCAACTGGAGATTCAACCCAGAGCAGTGAAAGGCTTCTTTACTGCAACAGCGGTAAAGCTGTGGGTGGGATCTGCGGTCTCCGCTGTGCTCTGGCATGATCTTTACATCACTTGATGTAAGTTTCAGGGCAGTGCGCACGGCGTATGCCTGAGAAATAATTGCAGAGCACAGGCACGGGTGACGGCACAAGACAGAGAGGAGGCGGCGCCCAGTGGGATGATGGACGGCTGTGAGGCGGCTGAGTCAGGGGGAGAAAAGGTACCTCTCAGACTCAATACAGGTATGGCGCACAATTTATAAAAGTGAATATTTCTGCATTCCTAGGGATAATAAACAAAAGAGCCACCTTCACAGAATGCAGCCTTAGTGCTGATGAAGGTGGCTTTTACTTAAAAACGCCTTGGGGGTGACAGGTTCCCTTTAAACTGCTGCATTTTGTCAACTTAAAAAAAAAACAAAAAATCTCCTACCTTTTTAGTATTTTACTCTCCAGTTTGATTAAGAAATAACAATACACATTGGTTGAATACAATGATTTTATAAATGGGCTCACCACAAATGTCGACGTTGGGGATGTTTTATTGAAGGCTAAATATGTTCGAGATGCCATAGGTAATGAAAGTCCCAACATATGGCAGCTTTGAAACTAATTCTACAGATATTGTTTATAGGGTATCATATGTTTTATGCCCCACAGGAAAACTAAAGGAAAAATGCCATAATATATTAAATAGGCCATTAAAGGGGAGCTGTCAGCCTTATGAATGGGAAGAGCGCCTGATTAGTGATGTCACTTACTGAGCTGGGTTTTGCACTTTCAATACAATCATCATTTTATCAGCAGGAGATTACCACTGCAGGACATCTGACCTCCGAGTCCAGCCATACCCCCAGCACTGATTAGCAGCTCTCTGTCACTATGCAATGTGCACAGAAAGTTTGGTGCGGACGGGTTATACACAACTGAGCTCTGGTAGGTCTGCAGCAGAGAAAATTGTGACGCCGTCCTAACTACTACACCCAGTAAAGTAAGTGATCACTGGAATCAGGATTTCTGTCCCTATCTCATGGTGCTGTCAGATTACATAGTGTTTAAATTCAGAAGCACTTAAAGGGAATCTGTTGTGAATTCTGTTGTCGAACTCCCTCCTGTGGTCGTGAATGGTACTTCGGCGAGTTCTGTCTATGGGCTCCCTCTGGTGGCTATGAGTGAAGCTGCTGCTTCTGAGGTTCCTTACACAGGTGACGTGGTTTATCCTTTGGTTGGCTTCTCTATTTAACTCCACTCAGATCGTTACTCCATGCCAGCTGTCAATGTTTTAGCATTGGTTCAGTTCGCTCCTGGATCTGCCTGGTGACCTGTCTTCTCCTGCAGAAGCTAAGTTCCTTATTGTTATTTTTGCTCGTTGTTTCTTTGTCCAGCTGGTTATCCTGATTTTGTCTTGCTAGCTGGAAGCTCTGGGATGCAGAGTGCCCCCCCCCCCCCCCCCCCTATTTCATTTCTGCGTTTGTGACTTTCATCTTTTCTCAGTCATTATATGTGGGGGGCTGCCTATTCCTTTGGGGAATTTCTCTGAGGCAAGGTAGGCTTTGTTTTCTATCTCTAGGGCTAGCTAGCTCTGAGGCTGTGACGAGGCGCCTCGGGAGCGTCAGGAGCACTCCACGGCTATTTTTAGTGTGTTTGATAGGATTAGGGCTTGCGGTCAGCAGAGCTCCCACATCCCAGAGCTCGTCCTGTATGAGTTTAACTATCAGGTCGGGTGCTCCTAACCACCAGGTCATAACAGGAATCTGTCACCTGATTTTTCATATATAACCTGCAGCCACCACCTTTAGGGGCTTATCTACAGCATTCTGTAATGCATGAAAATGGGAGGCGCTGGACCCGGACCTGCGACGCCCATCAGACTGGACCGGACCCCCAAGGTGAGTACAATCTAACTTGTTTTTCTTTCAGGATACATCGAGGGCTTATCTATTATCTACAGCATTATAGAATGCTGTAGATAAGCCCCCTGATGGCGGTGGCCGAAGCTTATATACGAAAACGTAGGTGGCAGATTCCCTTTAATCCTTCTCTGTCTAAACATTTTCAATAGTGTACACAGATCGCAGGTTCAAGTCCCCAAAGGGGACTAACAGATACAGTAAAAAAAAAAAAAGAGTAAAGAACCAATTGTTTTTTCCTCAATTAGTAGAAATCTGGCAGGTAAAAAATAGTGTTTATATTTCTCTGAATTCCCCGCAAAGGTTTACATGACCTTATGGAGGTGTACAATATCTGAAATAGATATAAAGCAGGAAGCCGGCCCTGCCAATCCAAGTGAATGTTACTAGCCTCGCCCACATAGAAAAAAACAACTTTTCTCCGATATGTAAAAATTGTCACAGAAGGGGAAATAGATTTTAAAATGTAAAATTTTTATTACTGGACCTTTTGTGGTAATAAAAATGTAAAACACAGACCCCGATCTCCTTTATTTTCCCACTGATCTGACCTGATTTCGGCAAAAAAAAGTATGAAAACATAAAAATTATGCCCCATGCGTCATGGGAAAAAAATATAGTATTTATTTGAATTTCCATATAAGAAATTGTTACTGCATGTTGAAAAATCCCCAAATCTGTTTGGTCAGGTAATGGAGTACATGGCCTGGTCTTGATCTGAGTATTTGTCACATTTCCAGACAATGAACATGTTGCGTCTTAGCCTGACAGTGGTATTTTGTATAAAAAAAACACATTCTTTCATTATCATTTTATGTCAGTCTCCAACAGAAAGTTGTGACAGTGACCCGATCAGCGAGGAGGAACCGATGGACCCAAGCAATGATATGGTAAGGAATCAAGTCCAAGTTCTTTTTGCCTTATAACTTTAGAATTTCTGTTATTTTCTAAATGTATTCTTTTTTTACATCATTACCAGTCTCATCAGTAATATTGTGATTTTATATTTTCAGCTTTGAGTTTACAAGCATTATTAGGTCTTAAGAGATCTACTTAAAGATGACCGGTCACCAGAAATGGCAATTTTTTGCTTTTACTTTATTCTTGCTACTCTCCTGTATCTTTTTTTTTTTTTCTTTTGTCTTCTTGCGTCACCATATGGTTTCAGAGATATGGGTATTTTTATAAGTGCTCATTTTCATGGTCTTTATCAAGGGAATGTGGCTCACAGAATTTTCGGGGCAGGATGTTTTCAGGCACTTTTAAAATTCCCACATCTCAGGAGCCGTATTGCGGATTATAACAGAGAAGGGAAAAGGACCCCTAAATACGTAGCACGGCCAGAATAAAGCAAAAGCTGCCACTTCTGACCTGGTGAGAGATTTGCTTTAATGGTGTATGCTGTTTCTATTATGAAATCTGGTGACAGATCTGCAGTAATAGGAAAAAATCTTTAACGGGGACCTGAGTTTTGACTATACAAGTTCAAATAAATACTAAAAGCAATTCATTTTCACATGCTGCATTTATAATTCTTGTCCACGTACGTTTATTGGGCTTTTTTTGTATGCTGTAAGTTTTATTTGGCTTATTAAAGGGAACCCGTCACGCCCAAAATGGAAGATGAGCTAAGCCCACCGGCATCAGGGGCTTATCTACAGTATTCTGGAATGCCGTAGATAAGTCCCCGATGTAACCTGAAAGGTAAGAAAAAGGTTAGATTATACTCACCCAGGGGCGGTCCCGGTCCTGTTCAGGTCCGATGGGAGTTGTGGTCCAGTCCGGGGCCTCCCGTCTTCATAGGATGACGTCCTCTTCTTGTCTTCATGCTGCGGCTCCGGCGCAGGCATACTTTGTCTGCCCTGTTGAGGGCGCCGGCCTCTCTGATCTTTCCCAGAGTACGCCTGCGCCAGAGCCGCAGCGTGAAGACAACAAGAGGACGTCATCCCATGAAGATGGGAGGCCCCGGACAGAACCAGGACCGCCCCTGGGTGAGTATAATCTAACCTCTTTTTCTTACCTTTCAGGTTACATCGGGAGCTTATCTACGGCATTCCAGAATACTGTAGATAAGCCCCTGATGCTGGTGGGCTTAGCTCGTCTTCCATTTTGGGGGTGACAGGTTCCCTTTAAAGATTTTAGCATGGCTGCCGGAGGCTTATCAAATTCCCATTGTTAGTGTCATGGACCACCAATGGGCTGAAGTAGAAAGCCACCTTCTGTTCAGATCTTCAGATGCCAGTGCTATTTTTTATTATTATTATTACCATCTAATTTTTTAAAAGTGTGATGTTGTGATGCCATTTTTCTGGTGGTGAACTGAAAGGGCATGAAGTTGTCATCATACAAAACCTTACATTTTACCAAAATGCTTTAGGATATAGGTATGGTCATTTAATGAAAAAAAAAAACCTGACTGCCAAAAGTTTTGCATATACTATTTATTGATCACAACCTAGAGAGTAATTCATTGTTACAATGCCATAACTTAATATTTTGTAGCATAACCTCTTGCTTTAATTACTGCACCATTGTATAATGTAGAAAAAAGCACCACTGCAATAATGCACACCACGTCATATGTACAAAGAATACAAACAGAGGCTTTTATTGATACAACACACATGGGTTAAAACATAACTAAAAATGCAACACAGCAGAGAACCTGGTCCATTAGAAATGAAATCCATATAATAATTCATGCATAAGAAGATACCTAAACATGGCCTATACAACTACTGGCTCATGGGACTGCTAATCTGAACTTCATAACCCGTCACACAAGTATGACTCTAACCAAGAAATATATCCTACAAAAGGAGAAATAGAGCACGAACATTCCCAGGGCTGAAGAGCCCCTGGCCGGGAAACGTCTGTGAATTAACACAAAGGCTCATAAAGCAGAAACCCTAGAGCTCAGAAAAGAGTATAGATTACCCGTTTGTAGATATTGGCAGGGGCAGGTCACCCCATGCACAAAGTGGACGGACCCAGGAACAAGGCCCCACGCGTATCGCCCTCCAGTGAGGGCTTCGTCAGGGGAAGTGTGGTGTACCTGTTGGCCTCTGTTTATATAGGCCATTGTAGATGAGCCTGGTAGCAGGATGAGTAACGAGCTGCACCTGAGCAGGAAGTAACAGAGTGCAGCAAGACTCAGGTGTGGACGAGGGCATAATGAGAGACGCCGCACATGTGCGGGTAACTAAGCAACCAAGGCGCCTGGGGAAAAAAAAAAAGCCGTGCAGCTGCGTGTGTGTGGCTGGGATCCGCAGGCACGCGACCGCGCCTGCACAAGCTGGAGCCAAAATGCACACCAGGGGGGATGTAGAGCCCCAGGGCACACGCGCAAATTGCCACGTGTGCGCAGAAATGCGGCTGCTGCGCCTGGGGAAAGAGCCACGTGAAGCCCCACTGCGCACGCGCAGCTGGGTGGAGCAGAAATCCAGCACGCCTGCGTGAGTTGGACCGCGGTAATGCATGCCAAGAGGGCCGCAAGGCGCGTGCGTGCGATGCCACGCATGCGTAAAAAAGGGGTATGACTTGAACGTTAGAGAGGGGGGCTGTATGATGAATGGGGGAGAGGAACCGCCCGTGCATATCTGCATATGCACACAATAGTATGTGTGCACATGCACATGAAAAAAATGCACAGGAGTGTAGGCATAGAACGGGGAGGGGGCTGATTATTATTATTTTTCCCTTTTGGTGCCAAACAAAGTACCGGAATGTAATACCGGTGACACCTTAGCTGCGGTTAAAAATATAATATGGACAAGCCATCGTGTTGCTGGTGCCAGCAAAGGAATGAATACAATAACACACATACCACAGACAACCCCCGGGGGTGCATTCATGCATGAGTCCTCAGGCACCCAAGAATGCAAAGAAAGTCATGATAAACATGTATAAATAGTATATCAAAAATATATATATATCTTTATTAAATATGGCGCACCAGACAAAAAATCCCATCAGTATATAATAGAAAATTTGCAAACAAATGTCACGAAACCCCCCCACAATACCAAAATTGTCCCCCTTTTTTTCATTTTTTATTATTTATATTCTTGTTCCCCCCAGTTGTATGTGCCAGGTCCCCAAATAAAGACCCAATTAAATAAGGCTTGGTTCACATTGCGTTCAGGGGCAACATTTAACGGAGTACGTTACACCGCGGCATAACGTACTCCGTTAACGCCACCATTGAATGCAATGCCGGATGCATCGCCTAGCGCACGCCCAGAAAGGGCGTGCGCTAGTGATGCGCCGTCATTGAGTGACGGACCCGAGACGCTGGCTGCAGCGTTTCCGGGTCCGTCACTGCTAGCGCAGATGGAGCTAGCAGAAGCTCCATCTGCGCTAGCGTGATGTAGCGCCGGCACTTGCGTTAGCAGCAGCCCGTTAGCGTATGTGCTGAACGGGCTGCTGCTAACGCAATGTGACCCTAGCCTAATGCACTTTTGCCAAAAGCCCAGCCTGTAGAATGAAGATACTGAGCCATGGTCCCGAGAATGGACACAAACCCTAATCGAACAAGAAAGTCCGAGTACAGGGCAAGGAAATAGCTCGTATAGTCACAGAGAAAACAGATCTGCTGCTGAAACAGCCTAATTGAAAAGAATGTCCCATGAGCCAAAAGCCCTGACCCTACACCAGAACAAAAAAAAAAGCCAGGTTGTCCAAATCAATGAAGGAAAAAAAATACATAATGGTGTGTGTACAAAAACATATGCTAAATTATTGCAAATAATAGTCACACCGATAATCAGACCCCAGACACGTGTCTGCAGTAAATTCCAATAAGGGGAAGCAGAAAATTAGGCGCAGAACCTGAATAAGTTCCAAAACGCCCAGTCCCAGGCAAATAGAGGGCTGGTACCCAGAAGTCTTCAGTTCTAGTTCAATAAAATTGCAGGAACCATTCCATTGCTGTAGAAACCCATGGAAGCCATTGAAGCAATTGTGGTGAAGATGAACCGATCTCATCTCAGAAATCCTGTAAAAAGGAGCTCCTCATTAAGACCTGCCTGGGCAACAGAACCAAGGTTAAAAATCCATCGGGATTCGGCACGCAGTAAGCAAGGCTTAAAGGGACCACCCCTGTTGGATAACTGGACGTGTTCAAGCCCGACGACCCGTGTATTCAGCGTACGGCCTGCGTGATGGGCAAGAAAGTGAGCAGCTACAGGCGTGAGCGCCTTGCCCTGGGACAAGTCACATGAGGCCAAATTAATGGTGGAGAAATGTTTTTGGACCCTCCGTAGCAATTTCTGCGAAGTTTGGCCTACATACACCATCTGGCATGGACAAATAAGAGCATAAATCACGCAGGTGGTATTACAATTAATGTAGGACTGCAACCTATGAGTCTCTCTCTAGTGGCCACCATATGAGCACAGATGTTGCAACCACCACAGGCAAAGGAGCCCCTAAGCCTGGTACCCCGATTGGTTCTGATATGCTGTCTCCTATAATGACTCCTCGTCAGGAGATCCCTGAAGTTCGGCACCATCCTAGCCATAAGTAAGGGTCGTTCGCCTACAACCGCGGAAGTGTTCAAATCCGTTGTAACGATATCCCCCAGTGTTTTTGCAAAATGGCCCTGATGTTCCCCCGGTTATCATTAAAACTGGTAATAAACCTGGGTTTGTCATCACTTAGTACGAGTGTCCATAAGTGATTCATGTGTATGGATACGTGCCCGCTGGAATGCCGTGGCAATACTCCTGCGTGGATAATGTCTTTCCTTAAACCGTTCCGTCAGATTCTGTGCCTCAATCCGAAAATCCGCATCTGAGGTGTAGTTTCTTCACACCCTCAAAAATTGGCCAGTTCGAACACCATTCCTAGTGTGTAATGGGTGGAAGCTCCTGTAGTCCAACAAGCTGTTGGTGGCAGTTGGCTTCCGAAACAATTTTGTAGAGATAGAGCCATTGTCGAACAACACTTGCAAATCCAAAAAGGTCACTATCGAAGACGATGTGGAGTAGGTAAGTACAATATTGTGTGTGTTGACATTTAAAGATTCAATGAACCTACAGCAATCCTCCCTAATACCTGTCCAGATGAAGAACACGTCATCTATGTATCTCGACCAATGGCACACGCTGTTTTTGAAGGCCAGCGATGGATGAACCACCGTAGCCTCCCACCATCCTAAAAAAAGGTTTGCGAGGGCCGGGGCACATCTGGCCCCCATGGCCACCCCCGAGGTTTGCAGGTAGTATGTTCGATCAAACAAAAAATAGTTATGCCTAAGAATAAAATCCAGCAAATCTACCATCAAGAAATCATGCATCCTGTCGGAATGCCCTATCATGTCCAAAAAATACAACACCGCGGTAATGCCATCCTCGTGGCTGATGTTAGAGTACAATGACTTCACGTCACAGGTGACTAGTAAAGCCTGCGATGGTAATGTGAGACCCCGGCAAATCTTGATAAAATGTGAGGAATCCTTCACAAAGGAGGGCAGATCTTTGACCAAAGGCTGCAAAAAATAATCAACGTATATGCAAGCCTTCTCATAGAGGCTACCAATACAGGCCACAATCGGCCGACCTGGAGGCCTAAGGAGACTCTTATGCACCTTGGGCAACATGTAAAACGTGGTCATAACCGGGCATTCCACCCACAAAAATTGAAACTCCCGATGGTTAATGATGCCCAGGTCTCTGGCCTTATCCAAAAGGTTTCTGAACCTAGCGGAAAACACTGCTGTAGGATCCGAAGGGAGTTTTCTATAAAAATTCCCATTCCCCAATTGTCAGTGTGCCTCCTCCAAATAGAGGGCATGTGGCCACAGGACCACATTGCCCCCTTTGTCGGCCTCCTTGATAAGGCCTCATTGCTTTTCAAACTGTAAAGAGCCCTTTTTTCCTCCATACTTAAATTACCCGGCACAGACTGCCGTAGGGATGTAGACATGATGTCCTTTTTAACCAGTTCAAAGAACACCCTAATAGCTGGTACCAGGGCAAAAGGGGGGCCCACACAAGATTTATTTTTATGGGGAAATCGGTGCTTACCTGTGGTAGGTTCATTTTCTTGAAGTAGCTGAATCAAATCTTGCAAAACCTGTTGGTCAGATTGGTCCAAATCCTGGATTGCCTGGGGCTTATGTAGCACCCGTAGGACAAGATGCCTGCAAAATAAGTATAAATCCTTTATCAAAGTGAATTTATCAACAGAATGCGTAGGGGAAAACGTTAGACCCCTCTGCAGGACCGTCAATTCAGTGGGAGTAAGCACGTGGTCGGAAAGATTGATAACCTGTAGGTTGTCACTGGAAGCCTCACCTTCCCCCGAGTAAGCCACCGCCATGGAGGATGTTAGAACTTGCGGTGCGATGTCTGACTCGCTTTCTGCGTAAGATAAAAAATCACTGCCTGAAAAGTAGTCAGTGCCCCTGGAGAGATACTGTGTCAGATCTCTAATCCTTTGAGCCTGTGGCCACTGTCGCTGATTACCTTGATATCTCCATTTGAAGGCCCTGGCAGATTCAAAATCCATGCGATCCCTGGCAAATTTGAATTTCTTTTTATTCATGATGTCCCGGTCATATTTATCCAAATTGTCCTTGAGCCTGATTTTAAAGGGCTGTACTTGTTTGCCGTCACAAAAATTATTTGTCAATTTAGTTTCACGGTCCTTAATCCTGACCTTGGTAGCAGATAGGAGCTCCCTATCATGCTCCAATAACATGTTTATAGTGCACCAGGTGCTTTTCTTGTCTATATATTAATTACTGCACCACCCCGATGGGGCATTGAAACCACTAAGGGTATTCAAGACATCCTGAGGGATCTTGCTCCTTTCCATTTGCATACTGCAAACAATTCATCTTTATTGCTATTGGTATGGATCCCAACTCGTCAGCCTAACTCATTCCAAAGGTATTCCAAAGGGTGTAAATCAGGTGATTGGCTTGACCATTGCAACAGACGAACATTTTTCTTTGCTAACCAATTTTTTACTAAATTGGATGTGTTTTAGGATCATTGTCTTGCTGGAATTTCCAGCTCTTGCCTACTTTGGTTTTACCATGTGGCAGAATTACATTCTCCAGTATATCCTTGTACATGGTAGCATTCATATTTGCATCAATTCTATGCAGATTGCCAATGACAGATGCAGAAAAGCAGCCCCAAACCATGACCTTGCCAAATTGGGTAGTATATATAGTGCTTGCCATCACTACCAAACAGATTGAATTTGGGATTCATCTGGCCATAGCATCTTAGACAAATCTGACTTTCCACTGGCTGTGTTTTATGACAAACTCAAGTCAGACGATCCTTTGCAGAGCTGAAAGGCTTCGTGACTGAAACTCGTGCAGTCAACTCTACTGCTCTTAGCCATCGCACCACAGTTTGGCGACTCATTTTGTCCCCATATTGTAAGGCACAGTGTAGGAAAGACTAAGGGCTCCTTCTCACTTGCGAGAAATACGGCCGAGTCTCGCAGGTTAAAAACCGGCTCTGCCGCCGGCACTCCAGAGCGGAGCGTGCGGCCGCACAGCAATACATGGGGTTGCACGCTCCACTCCCAAGTGCTGGCGGCAGAGCCAGGTGTTAACCTGTGAGACTCGGCTGTATTTCTCGCAAGTGAGAAGGAGCCCTAAGTGCAACATGAAGGGATAAGTGGGAAGGGAATCCAACACTGAGGAAGTGGGGAGTGGAGGCCCCTAGGCAGATCTAACATCACCCTATCAGCCCTAACATCCCTATTTAGGTTTTGCACCTATCGCCGAGCAGGATACCTAGCTGTAAGCCCCCACTGCAACTAAAGACAGAGGATAGACTAACAAGAGGGACACTTAACTTGAGTAGACTCAGACGTAACAGACTTCTTCCAGCAACACCAAGGAGGAAGATAGTTGACTGCTATAACTCCATGCTTCAACAGGGGGAAATGGAAATATCACCGGCAACTCCAACAGCAAGCTGGGAGTTATAAACACCCCGATCCAGGTGTCCACTAGAGCCAAGAGAAAGTTGCAACTGGGTCCTATAGTTAGAAGGACCAGGAAGAAGTCTGCAAAGCAAACTGCTCAGACCATCTGCAGTCAGATGCAGATAAACTGTCTTCAGCCTCTGACACATCCGTGACAGTACCTCCCCTTCTACCAGTGGCCTCTGGACACTCAGGACTAAGTTTCTCAGGATAATGGAGGTGTAAAGAACGAAGTAGCCTGGGGTAGTTCACCTCTGATGCACAAGCCCACATCCTTTCCTCTGGACCATAACCCCTCTGATGCACCAAGTATTGTAGGGAACGACGTTGGAGGCGAGAATCTACAATCCTCAAAATATGAAACTCTAGGTTTCCATCAACCATTATTGGGGGATGGCGGTAGGGGTGAGGGCTCAAGAGGTTCCACATATTTCTTGAGCAAAGACCTGTGAAAAACATTGTAGATCTTAAGAGCCTGAGGTAGCTCAAGACGAAACGCAGCTGGACCAATGACGGCGGTTATTCTATAGGGACCAATGAATCTAGGTCCCAACTTCCAGGAAGCGAACCCTCAACCTGAAATTCCTAGTAGACATTCACACAAACTCATTCACATTCAGGTCTGGACCTGCCACGCGTTTACTGACAATCATACATTTATACCTGTCTGTCTCCCCTGACCTTATTAGGAACAGATAGTGGCAAAACAGGACCAGATAGATGGGTACGCCATACTTTAGAATGTGCGCAAACACTGCAAGCAGACACCTGTTCGACCACATCCCGATGCAACCCCAGCCACCAAAAACTACGAAAAAGGAGGTCCGCGGTAGCCTTACGACATTGGTGACCAGCAAGTACCGAATAATGATATTCCCTAGTTACTTTGCAGCGCAAATTAGCCAGCACAAAAAACTTCCTGGAAGGGCCAGAGCCAGGGGCATTCTCCTGAGCCTCCAACACCTCACCCTCCAGGTCAGGGTACAAAGCCGATGCCTACCCTCTTCGGCAAAATTGGGGCAGGGTCCTCAAACCCAGACAAAAATGCCGGCAAGGTCCCCATAGATAACGCAGAAGGGGAAATGTTTAGTCAGTTACCATGACAGTAAACTCCCCACTTTACAATCTCTCTGGATTGCCAATCCACAGTTGAATTATGCTTCTCCAACCAGGGCAAACCCAGAACCATTGGAGTGTGGAAAACCTTCCGGACATAACAAGGGATTATTTCATAATGCAAAGACCCCACCTTCATTCTTATGTTATGAACAATATAGGTCTGTTTTCTCTGTGCAAATGGGGCTGAGTCGATGGCGCGAATAGGAATAGGTTTAGCCAAGGTACAGCATGTAAAACCATGAGTTCTAGCAAACTCAGCATCCACCATACTGACTCCAGGTCCACTGTCTACAAACACAGAAATTTTTTCAGACCTGCTCTCTAGCACCACCTCTGCTGTCAGGACAAAATGAGAATGGTAGGTTGAAGACAAACGCAACACTTGATTATCAAGCTCAAGGCTCCCAAGGGTTAATTGAGTCTCTTTTTGCTTTGGAATTATAGGACATGTCCCAATAAAATGTCCTTTCCTCCCACAAACAAAATACACCTATCATGTTCCAGTCCGGAATTTTCTGCTATTCTCTCTCTGGACTGGTCATGTGGGGGTTAACCCCCTCTGCTTTGTTTTGGAGCTGGCTGAGCTTTTTCAGTCCTCTGCAGTCTGCTGGCCAGCATCAGTGATAGTTCATGCTTCCAGGCTAGAGCTGCTGACCCGTGTACCCTGGTGATCCTTCTGACTTCCTGTATTTGTGTGAGACCCGTTACCTATCCTTGTCTGAGTGTTCGTCTGGTGGTTTTCCTTACAGTGTATGACTCGGCCTGATCTTTGAACCCTGCCTCTTGCTTTCCTTCTCTGTTACCTCGTTCCCTGACTGGCTTTGACTTCTGGCTTGTACCCTGACTTCATCTTACGTCTCAAGTTTTGGATACTGCGTTTCTTCTGGTTTGTTCCTGACTTCGCGCATGCTGTAACCTCTAGTACTTCTGCTCCTGATAGTTTCTGACTCTGCTTGCCTGACCACTCTTTCGTTACCTGACACTGTGAGGCTGCTCAGTGTTGCTACGCTGTGAGTGTGCAACCTCTCTTCCCTCACCAGCATCCCCTAGTGGCAGTTGCGCTAAACTGCACTGCAGCTACATCACAGCACCCTTTTTCTTGTAAATGTCAGGGAAAGCATACCATGTGAACGCACCCCCGCTACCCCCCATCCTCCACTGCATTGGTTCCTCTAACTTTGCAAGTATTGGTTCACCTCCGACATCGGGGTTTTTTCCCAGAAAGAGGGGTCAGAAGGGCATGGTCATTCGTCTATCTACCTGAATAGCCAAGGACATGTCAGCCTCCGATGACACAGGAGTCTCATTGCTAATGCGTCCTTTAACCTTTCAGTGAGACCCTGAAGGAATTGGCTTCTGAGAGCCAGGTCATTCCTTTTAGTATCCGTTGATCATCTGCAGAATTCATTGCTAGAAGTCTGCACTGAACGATTCCCTTGCTGAATGTGACACAGCCTGGATTCAGCCAAGGAAATACGGTCAGTATCATCATAGATAAGGGCTAGGGCCCTGAAAAATTCCACAGACTGGAGACACATAGAATCCTATGATAGAGATAAAGCCCATGACAAATGTCCCCCCTGCAACAGTGAAATAATTCCTACTCGTTTGCTCCTCATCTCCAGAGGAGTAAGAGCAAAGTTTAATGTACAATTTGAATGCCTCCTTAAACACAAAAAACCTGTCCCTACCCCCAGAATACCTGTCCAGGAGGGCAATTTTGGGTTCAAGCTGGACCGGCCTTCTCGCAGAGTCCCCCACAATAGGAGCCTGCTGCCATTGCTGCTGAACCTCAGAATGAGGTGTGATGGATCGCACAGGGGAAGGGGTGTGTCAACTTTACTCACCTATGGGGAGGGGAGAGAAGGACCCAGCAGGGATCGGCTCTCTGGCGCCACCACTAGCCCCAGGTCAGTCAGGGAACTGCCCTTACAAGTACGAGTTATTGTTATTGAGGCACTCCCAGTGTGTGTGTGTGTGTGTGTGTGTGTGGGATATACATCACCAGGCTATGGACATACAGCTCTGGCAAAAATTAAGAGACCACTGCAAAATTTTCAGTTTGTTTGATTTTTCTCTTTATAGGTATATTTTTGAGTAAAATGTAAGTTGTTCTTTTATTCTATAAACTTCTGACATGTCTCCGAATTCCAAGCAATAATTTTTTTTTCTGAAAAGGAAAAATGGTCCAAATGAAAAAAACAAAAAAACAGTGCTTTCAGACCACAAATGGAAAGAAAACAAATTCATAATCATTTAGAAACAACAATACTAATGTTTTAACTCTGGAAGAGTTCGGAAATAAATATTTTGTGGAATGACCATGATTTTTAATCACCGCTTTCATGCGTCTTGGCATGCTTTCCACCAGTCTTTCACACTGCTTCTGGAGCAAATATTTAAGCAGTTCTTCTTTGTTTGATGGCTTGTTACTATCCATCATCCTCTTGATTACATTCCAGAGGTTTTCAATGGGATTCAGGTCTGCAGATTGGGCTGCCCATGACAGGGTTTTGATGTGGTGGTCTCTTAATTTTTGCCAGAGCTGTATATGTAAACCTCCTGGCCGTCACTATCACAGTTCCTCACTAACAGTACGGTATGCTGCCACCAGTTCCTCGTTCAATATAAGCCCTGTCCGACTGCAGGCTTATATCTGGTTAGAAACCAACCTGGGTAGCGTATAATAACCAACTGAGCGTGCGGATGTGGGGATTCGTGAATCGAGATAAAAGAGCAGCCCAAGACTAATTTTATATTTAATCACAGAAAGGCGCACTAGACATATACCGGTATATATTTACAAGAACAGATATGCAAGTACAGTCAAGTGAAGTACAAGGTAGGATATAGATAGGTTGCAATTACCATGTTATGTAGCATGTGACCACAGGGAGGCACTAATGGATCACAGGTCCAAATGTTTGTTACATGGTTCTCTGGCTGCGTCAGCTAACGGGTCTCCTGCCAGTAGAAAGTCTTCAGTCCAAAATGAGGCGCTGCCTATTATCCAATAGGCTGCTCCCTCTCACATGCTGTGCCAGTTCCCCTGGGCTGTGCAGCGCCTCTCCTCCCATATCCGAGTGCCTGGTTTTCCGGGCAGAATTGTGGATGTCCATAACTTTCTGCCCGTAGCTCTAGATGGAACGGCAGCGGCGCCACAGGGTTCTGCGCAGGGAGACCAAATATGGCTACCATATTTAATTCCTGGCAGTTATGTTTTATAACTCGATAACGCAGGGTTCTAGAGGTGGCTATATGAGATAGGCTTGTGGGGAAAGGAATGCTGATTCCGATCATGTGATCGGCTAGGCTCAGAGATATTGCTTTCTTTTATTATAGGTAATTTTGTAGTTTAAATATCTCAGAGCCTTGTGCTGGTTTAGCCTGGGATCTGTGGTGCCACAAAGGAGCCAGTTTTGCTCAAGAGTTCACACCCACATGATAATTGCTGGGGACATAGGGTCTATGCCTTTTGGCACACTGTGAGATATGGGAACATGATATCTAATTGATATCATTTTGATATCTGATGGAATTCCCTGTCAGATGCAGTAGCCCAAAGATACTCGCTCCAAACTCGGCGCCCACCGTTGACATTCCCCTCAGGCCAAAGGTCAAGTCAAATACACGTTATACAATGGGACCTCTTCATCCAGCGAACGCACTTCCTTGGACAGAGCAGATCAATGTTTTTCTTTAATTAGCCCAAGCAAATAGGCCTTTGAAGCTCTCTCCGGAGGGAGGGGGGCAAAAGGCATAGACCCTGTGTCCCATCCAGTGACCACGTCTGCAGCTGCTCTGCCAGCATAGAAATGGGATCCATGAACCCAGCAAAAGAAAAAAAAAAAACACAAAAAAAATACATCGGAAAAAGTGTCAGGGTTGTGTTTTTTTTTTTTTTTTTTTCCTTTTACAAACATGAATGGCCGGTGATATTGTCATGCACAGTGTAGGAAAGACAAAGTGCAAAACGAAGAGGTAAGGGAAAGGGAACCCAACACTGGTGAAGGGAGTGAGTGGAGATCCCTAGGCAGATCTAACATAACTCTGTCTTCCCTAACGTCCCTATATAGGTTCTGCACCTATCGCCAAGCAGGATACCTAATCCCTGCCTGACCCTAAAGGTACCGTCACGCATAACGATATCGTTGCTTTTTGTGACGTAGCAACAAAATCGTTATGCGTGACAGCGACCAACGATCAGGCCCCTGCTGCGAGATAGTTGGTCGCTGGGGAATGATCAGGACTTTATTTCGTCGCTGATCACCCGCTGTCATCGCTGAATCGGCGTGTGTGATGCCGATTCAGCAATGTCTTCACTGGTAACCAGGGTAAACATTGGGTTACTAAGTGCAGGGCCGCACTTAGTAACCCGATGTTTACCCTGGTTACCATTGTAAAAGTAAAAAAAAAACACTACATACTTACATTCCTGTCGCGTCCTTCAGCGTCAGCTTCCCTGCGTCCCCCAGTGTCAGCGCCGGCCGGCCGTAAAGCAGAGCACAGCGGTGACGTCACCGCTCTGCTTTCCGGCCAGCGCTTACACAGTGCAGGGAAGCTGAGGCTGGGGAACGCGACAGGAATGTAAGTATGTAGTGTTTTTTTTTTTTACTTTTACAATGGTAACCAGGGTAAACATCGGGTTACTAAGCGTGGCCCTGCGCTTAGTAACCCGATGTTTACCCTGGTTACCCGGGGACTTCGGCATCGTTGGTCGCTGGAGAGCTGTGTGACCGCTCTCCAGCGACTACACAGTGACTTACCAACGATCACGGCCAGGTCGTATCGCTGGTCGTGATCGTTGGTAAATCGTTAAGTGTAACGGTACCTTAACAGCTAACCCTGCGTAGGGAAGGACAGGATATGCACTAGTCAATCCCCACTACAACTAAAGACAGAAGAGGATAAACAAACAAGGTGAACACTTAGCTTGAGTAGATTCAGAGATGTAACAGACGTCCTCCAGCAATACCAAGGAGGAAGATAGCTGACTGCTATAGTTCCAAGCCTCACCAGGGGGAAATGGAAATATCACCGGCAACTCTCAGCAGCAAGCTGGGAGTTATAAACACCCCAGTCCAGGTGTGTCCACTAGAGCCGGGGGAAGGCTGCCACTGGGTCCTAGAGTCGGAAGAAATCTGCAAAGCAAGCTGCTGAGACCTTCTTCAGTCAGATGCAGAGCGATGGTCCGCAGCCTCTGACGCACCCGCAACACATATTCTTTGTTAATTTAGTGTGAAATCTGTACATCATCACTTTTATAAACATCAGATACTGACTATTTCTTAATAATGTGATCAATATGGTTGTTCACTTCTAGGTGTCAGCTGTTCCATATCCTACTTTTTCTTTATTACATGTGACAGTTGACTCTGAGAACAGTTGAATTCCATAGCTACTTCTTTTGGCTTTTGCCTGACTTCACTCTCAAAATAATAAGCTTCATGACATTTCGTGATAAATTTGTCTGTCTTTGCCATGTTTTAACCTAAAAAGACACAAACAAAAACAAATGACTATCCAGAAAGTTGGCTACCCACGACAAAAATGCAAAACATTTGGCCCAGCAAATGTTGAAAACTAACACATAAAGGAAGAAAACAATGTCAGTCACAATTTTCATCCTTTATAGCTGACGACCATTTGCTTCCGGTTTCTAAAATCACCAGGAAAATGGCATCACAACAACCAGAAAAACAGAACTTAATGTTTTTGTACACATCAGAAAATTGCAAACAAAGGTTTCTGTACCAAATATTATTTGGTGACCCAACAGTAACTTTTGTTGGTAGGTACATTGTGGTAACTAATATTGTTTGGTGATTTATGTGTCTGCAGGAACTTTTGGAACGGTTGCAATCCATGTCGAGGGCTTTGTTTCCAGTCAGTGACCATTGTTTCCAGGATGTCCCAGTGTGGGCTGAAGGCACAGCCAGACTGCCACACCTAGATCATGATCGCATCGGGCATACTCGTTGGTGCAAGTGTACAAATTGTATCTCTCTGCCCACTAAAGAGGAATCTGTTTGTTGTCATGAATTGGCCAACCTTACAAGATACATAACTAGGGAAGTCAAGTGTGTCACACTAGAGGAAACCTTCAGGGATGAATGTCTAGATGAAGTCTTACTGATTTCCCACTTAAAATACAAATCCAAAATTTCAAAAAATGAGTTCCTTCATAAAAGGGCAGAGTAAGTTTGTCTTCTGAGTAAATTTATTATCTTTATTTTTTGCTGGGCTAGTTGGCTGGAGAGGAGAGAAAATGACAGTTGGCAGTATTTCTGCAGCCTTATTCATTATTGCCATAGTTGGACAACTTTATTACTGCTTTTTGCAGTAGGGGCTGCATACACCTCTTGAAATCATTTTACAAACCACTGTAATAAGGTTTATCCTTGGTGAATACCTGGGAAAAACTGCTATTTTGCTCCAGTTCTTGTAAATGGTTATTTTCCTCTAAGCCTTCCATGTATGAAAAGTAGTAGTGTGCCATATGTAAATTACCAGGGCAGATCCTGGCAGCCTTTGAAGCAGAAGCCCGATTACTTTTATGACTTGGTGCTGGCCTTTTCTCTATAGGTTGCATACAGGGAGTCTTCTGAAAACTGCATGTTTAGAATTCTGTTCCTCAGCAGTATAATGACATGCTGGTGGTCGAGTCTACGAAAAGTGTGTTCTTTAAGGGGCTGTGATGCACAGTGAAATGATGTTCTCTGGAGTGAACCCAGGCTGCTCGCATGTGTGGAAGTTGTAACATTTCACACGAAAGGAACAAGATGTTCATCAAGGCTGTTGGACATATTGTTCCAGATACGTTTGGCCATGCATTCATTGTAGAGATTGCAGTGATGAAACCACTTTTACCTTGAAATTATAATCTTCCATAGGTTTTTTTTGTTTGTTTTTTAGATTTAAAGAAGACCTATCACTTGCTCAAAAAATGTAGTTAAATAACCATAGCTCCCTTGATCCTGCCTCTGTTTTCTCATTTTGCGCTGCAGCACTATTGCAGAAATCTTCACATTTGCTGCTTTTGGCACCCAGCATACAATATTTCTGCTTGGAGTCCAACTAGGCGTTTCACCAGAGTCTTCTCTACAACATGCGCTTCCACCCCTACATCCCAGACACTGAGGGAGAAGACTCTGGAGAAACGTCCAGCTGGATTGGAAGCAGAAATTTTACATTCTGTGTGCCAAAATCAGGCCGGGTTCAGATTTGCGTTCCGGGGCTTTGCGGAGGGCTGCGTACGTTTTCTGTTAAGCCCCGCCTACTTTCACATACTTCTGCATGTGTATCTTTAACATTGGGTGTGCAGGACTGCGCGTCACAACGCATCCACATACATCTGCATGTCCTGCGTACACAATGTTAAAGATAAGTAAGCAGGACACATGCAGAAGTAGGCGGGGCTTAATGGAGGACGTACGCAGCCCTCCGCAGAGCCCCCGAACGCTAATGTGAACTTAGCCTCAGCGATTGTAAACATTTCTGCAATAGTGATACAGCACAAAAGAGGAAAATGGAGGCAGAATTATTGGAGCTCTGGAATTTTTACTAGGCATTTAACAACCTTTTTGGAGGAAATGACCGGTTCAGTTTATAAGCAATACAATGAACTTTAACTGCTGCTCCGGATCTGTCTTTCTGCCACTACTCCATGGTTGACAGTTGCATTACTGATGTCAAGACTACAGCACGTTGCCCGCTGCTGCCAATGCTGGGCTCTTCAGTCTCATGCCATCTTTACTGGCCTCACCGCTGAGCCCAGTGAGTAGCTGCATCACTCGCATGTAGTGATGAGTGAGCGTGCTTGGATAAGGTGATACCTGAGCATGCTCGGGTGCTAACAGTGTCTTCGGCGTACTCGAATACTATGTTCAAGTCCTCGCGGCTGCATGTCTCGCGCCTGTTCGACGGCTACAACACAAGCATGGATTTCCTGTTTGTCAGGTAATTCCTGCATGTGTTGTGGCTGTTGAACAGCTGTAAGACATGAAGGCACGGGGACTCTGACATAGTATTCGAGCACGCCAAAGACACAGTTAGCACCCGAGCAATGTTATGGCTGCTGCTTGTCAACTAAAACTTGGGGCAGCATCATAGGCAAAGCTGTATCATCGGTCAATGTGCAGAGCTAATTGCGAAAACTCGGCAGGTCTATTCAATATCCAAATGAATCCGTAGAAAACACTTTTAACATCATGTATCAAAAGTGCTGCTATCTTCACACTTGCTGCGGTTGTGTGCACTGTGGTGTCACCTGGTTTTGCAGGAACACCGGATGACGTGTAGGACATGATGTATAACAGTAAATGGGCCTTATTTGTATATGCACTGATTTATGTAATAACATGCTGTTGTGCGTTATTTAAGGAGGGTTTCTGAGAATTGACTACATTTCTGACTGTCATTGTCCTGACCATATACATTGTGCACACTGTCGGGTTTCCCAGTTATTGCCAGATTGAGTAGGCTGACATAGGCAGACTACATGCAGATCCACTTGTCTCAGGAGAACATTGAGACGCCGATGAGTATCTTGTTGGCTCATGGCCGCCTGCTCCGTATAGTGTGCAATCTGCTGTCACATTGATAGACTGCAGAAATGTAGCTGAAACCCAGAAAACCTCCCTAACACACAAACATCCGACAGGCCTTTTGTGTTGTGGATAAATGACTCCTTGACGTATGTGCGCTTCAACTATTTTTCTATTCTGTTTTCTTCAGATTCCTTCAAAGAGCGGCATATAGATCTTTCCAGTCATGGGCACATGGATTTTGTGGCCCCAAACGTGGAATCCCAATACCTGCGTGTGTGGTCAGCTTGGTTAGAAGAACTTTCCCTGTTCCGCTGATTCCTGGGAAGCCGATGGACTACTCGTTTTCAGAGGGCCCAGCTGTAGACATGGCTAACACTGGATAGCTGAAAGCGCGCAGAATGTTTGTCACATTAATGTTGTAGCTTTATGATCATTACTTCCCAAAATGTTCATGTTGTAATCTTGTTTAGATTTCCTGAAAATTTCAGTTCAATATTTTGTGACCAATTTCCTTTTTTTTTTTGTATTTCCCCTCCTATCTCTGTGAACAGTATCACAAAATTGGCTTGCTAGTGTGAGTAATGATTGCCTTCTTTTTTTTTTTTATTAAACAATAGGAAAAGTAATTGCTTTATGGGAGAAGTGTGATAACATTTATAATGTGGCATTTCCAAGGGTCCCTCTGTGACTATATTAATGTATATTGGTTGCTTTAGTCACTTGTAAGAAAACTACGATGTGTTGTACATGACATTTGCCAAAACTAAATAAAGAGGAAATGTAGATGTTCTTGTTTCTGTATCTTTATTTTGTGTCTGTCTAGCATTTCAATGTGGTCTTTTGGGAACGTTCAGTGTTTTGCGTCTATCAAAAAAGACTTTCTGGATGCAAGAAAAGAATGATTCGGGTGACTAGACTAACCCTCCAGAAATGCTCCAGATGAGCCCGTGTAACCTCACCATAGGGCGGCCATTTCCACTGGCAGTGAGCCGCACAGATTTGGTCTTTCCCTGTATTGTGGTGTGTTCTTAGGTGTCGACACGTTATTTCCGGACACAGGCCAGCACATGACACATACAGTTAGGGAAATGCTTAGAGCCTTTATACATCTGATTATCCTATACCCATCCAGTTGTAAGATTATTCTGAAAATTGTGTGCTATTAATGATTTCAATAAACTTGTTTAAAAGAGATCTGTGGAAATTCTTCTCTCACCTTAAATTGAATTTGTCATTTGCATCTTCATTTCTATTGGACATCAAAAATGTTCTTTTTCAGGCAAATGCATAAAGATTTTTCTCAGAGGGAAAGCAAAATCAAGTAATATTGTAGCTTTGTGAGACTTCACTGATCGGCACTGTATTGGCACTGACTGACCTTTTCTTTTAGGGATTAGGATGAAATTGAACTGTAAAGTGGATGCACGTTTCAATAGTGTAAGGGCGCGTTTACGCTGCAGAACCTGCGGCTTTTAAGCTGCTAATTGGTTATATGTAGGTCAGTCATCGGTTTCATTGCTTTAGACACATCGACCGCACTTTCATGTGCACAGAATAATTTCGCGCACTGCGCACTACTGGCATGTGACTTTGCTAATTATGACGTGTCCATTGGGATCCTGTGCGTCTGCGCAATAGTTTTGAATGTGCGCACAGTAGCCATTCACCAGTACACAGCCGGTATAACGTGTTTTTTGTATAGCGTTCTTCTACTAATTTTATTTTAATTACATTATATATTTGAGTAACGACTCCTACTCTGCATTATGCCCCTGATGGCCAGCTGGGTATTACCCTGTTCAGTATATTACTTGGCCCATTTGCCAAATTTATATGCCTAGACACATGTTAATATTTTATTCATGATAGTTTTAGGATGTTTTGTATTCCTTTTGGTCATTATACCTGTTTGCCCTGATCAGTTACATATATATTTGTAATAATTGCACTTTATTAGTGTATTTGCATAAAACACTAACGCGTCTGTTCAGTACAGTGGATGAAATAAGTATTGAGCACATCACCAATTTTCTAAGTAAATATGTTATTGACATAAAACATTCTAAATAGTCTAATGATCTTGCATTCAGCAATAATATCTGACAAAGCTGTGACTTGTAGTACCTTGTACACTCCTGTAATAGCTGGCCATAGGATGTTAAGATTGCCTGATTAACCTAGAAATCTGCCAGCATATTATATACAATACTGATGAGAACTGGAGTCATTCACAGATTTCTTACCCCTCTAGAGCGATGGCAGAGATGTGCAGAACACCTACATAGAGCGGCGATTCTGGGGTGGGAAAGGGATGAGTAACTGCAGTGTGGGAGAATAGATTAGCTCATATTGTTCCCAGTGTATAATTACATGCTACTTGTCATTACTACAAAAGGAGATTGTGTATTGTACTCGGGAATACGCAGTTATGTCATACCTGAGTGTTGTGTGGTTAATAAAGCCTGTATCTGTCACACTGTACATGCCATCATATTACACTGTACATGCCGTCATATTACTGTACATGCCTTCCTGTCACACTGGACATACCATCCTGTCACATTGTGCATGCCTTCCTGTCACACTGGACATACCATCCTGTCACATTGTGCATGCCGTCCTGTCACACTTTGCATGCCGTCCTGTCACACTGGACATACCATCCTGTCACACTGTGCATGCCGTCCTGTCACACTGGACATACCATCCTGTCACATTGTGCATGCCTTCCTGTCACACTGGACATACCATCCTGTCACATTGTGCATGCCGTCCTGTCACACTTTGCATGCCGTCCTGTCACACTGGACATACCATCCTGTCACACTGTGCATGCCGTCCTGTCACACTGGACATACCATCCTGTCACATTGTGCATGCCGTCCTGTCACACTGGACATACCATCCTGTCACACTGGACATACCATCCTGTCACACTGTGCATACCATCCTGTCACACTGTGCATACCGTCCTGTCACACTGTGCATGCCGTCCTGTCACACTGTGGACATGCCGTCCTGTCACACTGGACATGCCGTCCTGTCACACTGGACATGCCGTCCTGTCACACTGGACATGCCGTCCTGTCACACTGGACATGGACATGCCGTCCTGTCACACTGGACATGCCGTCCTGTCACACTAGTCATGCCATCCTATCTCACTGTGGACATGCCGTCCTGTCACACTGGACATGCCATCCTATCTCACTGTGGACATGCCGTCCTGTCACACTGGACATGCCATCCTATCTCACTGTGGACATGCCATCCTATCTCACTGTGGACATGCCGTCCTGTCACACTGGACATGCCGTCCTGTCACACTGGACATGCCATCCTATCTCACTGTGGACATGCCATCCTATTTGCAGCCAGCATGGGGCAGAGCAGGATAAGCCGAGTAGGATTTTATTCATTTACATCCCTGCTCTTTCCATGCTTAGTGAAGAGGGCGATCATACTTGGTGATTGACAACTATTTCTGTGTGCACAGTTATACAAGAAAAGCTGCCAATTGCCGAATCCTGCCCGCATGACTATGCTGCATAGACAGAGCAAGTTCTACTAAATGTAAAAAAAAAAAAAAAAAATCTATGCGCCAATCTGTTCAGCTTCTGCTTCTCTATAACACGTTGCCTGCAGTTCGGATACCGAGTAAATAGTTCTCTTTTAACTGAACAACAAAAATTATTTTTTTTTTTTTGCACAGACTAGTGTGAAGTACGGTAGATAAGAACTCAAAAAGGCTATTTCATGTGTCTCCTGAGGGGGGCGCTGATGTGATGGTGATAATGCAGTAAACCAAACTGAATACTGTACAATCTTTCGATCTTATCTGTACCTAATAACGATCTGGACTTTGTATGTAGAGTAAAATATTTACCATATCACAATAGTATTTGATAAAGAATATAAAGAATTGCTTGTTAAAGTATGTAATGTTATATTTGTATATATCAGTCTTACGCAGTTACTTTACCATGTGAAAAACACGAGAAGTTTCTAACTGAATTTCATTCTTTTCCTGCAGTTAATGGTCGTGGTTGGTGGCCAGGCGCCCAAGGCGATCCGCAGTGTGGAGTGCTATGATTTTAAAGAGGAACAGTGGCATCAAGTGGCAGAACTGCCGTCAAGGAGATGTAGATCAGGTTTGTGCTTCCCACTGACCCTGAACAGTGACATTACATAGAACATTGCTGATGTGTGACGGCTTATCAGAAATGCTGAGGACTGTACACTGCAGAGCCAGGTTTCCTCTGCTGACGTGTCGGAATGTTTGCTACTGTATGTGAAATATAATGTATTGTAGGGAATAGATATATAGGAAACGTTTATCCACAAACATTTATTAACGGTTTTATTATAAAATTAATGCATACTAGAAGTTATCAGTAAGGCTCTCCATGTGCTGGGACCCCAATGATTACTGAAATAAAGCTACTCTTCTTAACACTGCCAATTCAGCTTTAAATTTGGAAATCTCAGAAAAGCCCAAAAAACTACTTAAAGGGAACCTGTCACCCCCAAAATCGACGATGAGCTAAGCCCACCAGCATCAGGGGCTTATCTACAGCATTCTGTAATGCTGTAGATAAGCCCCCTATGTATCCTGAAAGATAAGAAAAAGAGGTCAGATTATACTTACCCAGGGGCGGTCCCTCTGCGGTCCGGTCCGATGGGCGTCGCGGTCCGGGGCCTCCCATCTTCTTACGATGACGTCCTCTTGTCTTCACGCTGCGGCTCCGGAGCAGGCGTACTTTGTCTGCCCTGTTGAGGACAAGAAGCCCAGCATGAAGACAAGAAGAGGACTTCATCGTAAGAAGATGGGAGGCCCCGGACTGGACCGCGACGCCCATCGGAACCGGACCGCAGCGGGACCGCCCCTGGGTGAGTATAATCTAACCTTTTTCTCATCTTTCAGGATACATCGGGGGCTTATCTACAGCATTCCAGAATGCTGTAGATAAGCCCCTGATGCCATCGTTGATTTTGGGGGGTGACAGGTTCCCTTTAATTCTAGAGGCCAAAAGGGACTCCAACACCAAAGACATCAAAACTCATTGTCACATGTATAATAGAACAATCACCTTTAGTGCTTACTACACTCAAAACCTTCAGATTTAGATGCATTTTAATAGGGTTGCCTCGTTCTGTCAGGAGTACACTGCTCTCCAGCCTCTTGGCTTCCAGTTTGCCAGGTGGGCAATGCACCCCTGCTTGACATTTTAGACCAACAACATGGTTGTGCCACTGGACTTACGACTCCATTTGGGGTATGGTGGAACAGTTTTCTAAGATGGCTCTCTGGCCGGGCATCCCTCCAGTCCTGAGCTTCCCACACAGTTCTTCCCGCATGGTTTTTGCCTTGACTGTCTTCCTCTTCACATAGTCTCTGATCGTGGAGTCCAGTTCACATTGAAGTTTTGGTGACATCTGTGCAAGCGGCTGAATTTCCAGCTGGACTTCTCCAACTCATACCATTCGTAGACCAATGTGCAAGTGGAACTTGTAAATCCGATTCTCGAGAGCTACCTTCGCCACTTTATCTCTGCCCTTCAGGATGACTGGGTGCCACTACTTCCGTGGACAAGGTTTCCTAGAACAACTACATTGGGGAGCCTTCCGGAGCATCTCCATTCTTCATGGTTCGCTCACCAATACCTCGGTCTGTACAAAATTCTCATTCAACTTAATCCGGTGACCTACCATCTTCAGCTCCCTGCAAATTTTCGGATCCCAAACGCCTTTCATGTTTCGCTCCTGATGCCAATGGTCCTGAATCGCTTCTCGAAACCTCAAGCTACTTCTGCTAGCGCTGTTCTTGAGGGTCCCTCAGACGTTTTAGAGGTCAAGGACATCTTGAAAACAAAAAATGTTCAGTGGAGGACCTGGAAGGACTTTGGACCTGCTAAGAATATCAGTGCCCCTGTCATCTTGGAGGTTTCTCTGTTGGACTGGCCAAGGAAGGGTGGGGGCGCATAAGGGTGGGGGTGCAGTCACCGTGGTGGTTCAGTCACAGTGGTAACTCTCATGCCTCCTCAGTGCTGCCCTACTCACCATGCGGCTTCTCATGTCAGGCCATCCTGCTGAGTTTTCTTTTTGCAGCACTGCTGCATCTACATGTGGTTTTAGCCTTGGGGGGCGTGGTCAGTCTCTATAGGTATTTAACCTTGTGTCCTGCAGAGATTAGGTTCCCTGGCCTATCTCGTCCCAGCAGGGCCTATATTAGGCAGCTATTCCCACCACTCCTCCTGAACTTTGGTTCCTAGCCTGCTAGCAACCGTTTATGCATTTCTCAGTATTCTGTCTCCCGTTATCAACCCGGCTTGTTTATACGCTCAGTTAGACTTCTCTATCCCTGACTCCGACTTTGTGTTGTGAACCCTTGCTGCCCTCCTTGACCTCAGACCATCTGACTATGCTTTTGCCTCGCCCTCCTGTACCTATTACTTGTGCTTCTGACCCTCTGGTCAGCTGCTGCAGTACCGAAGACTGCCCTGGAGTGGTATCTGGTGTCTACCGGCAGCACAGCCTGTCCTCACTGTCAGAGGCCCTAGTGAAGACCTGGTAGACACTAGTAGTAACGGCCCTCCAGAGTAACCCAACCCGTGATGCAGTGGGTCCACATAGTTTCTATAGGTTTCTGTCTAAATCCCCCAAAACCACAATTCAGACAAAATCCCAACTGAACCACTCACTTTTGAGACAGATGGAGTAAGTTTGGACTCCGTCTTGTACCTGTTCCGGCATTGTCCCATCATCTTAGGTGTCTTTTTAGCACACAAGCATGGATGACTACAGTTCTGTGAATGCCTAAAAAGGATAGCACCTGAGGAGATGCCATATGGATGTGTCTCCATCTGCATCATTATGGTGGGTGGTTCCATCAGGGGTTTCGTCTGAATCACATTTTTCTGGTATTTACATGAAACCCCGACGTAAGAGCTCAAGGTAGAAATTAAAAATGTGATTCCAGCCTTATATTGGAAGTGATCAAAAATGTTACCACTAAAAACCCTAACTTATCCTGCACAAAACCATTCCTCACTGAGGTCCATCATCTGTCACTGGAAATATAGGGGGTTCCCACATTACTGGTAGAACAAAGACTCAGGGAAAAGGAACACATCTCCAACACCCCCTCACATAATATCCAATGAAATCTGCGCTCCCAAATCCAAATGCCCCCTCCCTCTGAGCCCCACTATGCCTAAATGACAATAAGCAGCCACATTTGGCATTTCTGTAGCAGGGAGAACCCAATGAACAATTTACGGGATGCATGTCACCAGAAGCACAAGCTGGCCACAATTTATGGGGGTACTACAATATATAAGGACTCTACACTGTACAAATTAGTCACTGCAGCAGTAGATGAATTCATTGAGGTGTGCAATTTCTACAATGGGGCCACTCTTCAGGGTTTTTTGCTGTTCTGGCACCTTTGGGGCTCCTCCTAAATGAATTCTTTAAGGGGTCTAGTTTCCAAAATGGGGTCACTTGTGGGAGAACGTCTTCTGTTTTGGCATGTCAGGGACTTGCAAATGATACATGGCATTTACAATATATTCCAGACAAATTTACGCTCCAAAAATCCAATTGTGCTCTTTTCTTTCCAAGCCCTACCATGTGCCCAAACAGCAGTTTTTGGGGTATCTTGTTTGGACGAAATTGCATAACAAATTATGGGGCCTGTTTTTTCTTATTATCCTTTGTGAAAATTACAAATGTGGGGCTAAAGCAACATTTTAGCAGAAAAAACATATATTTTGTTTTCACATCCACATTTTAAAAAGTTAAGTGAAGTACCTACGGGTTTAATTTTTTGCTGTTTTGGTATCCCAGGGGCTCTGCAAATAAAACATGGTGTCTACAATCTATTCCAGCCAAATTTACATTGCAAATACCAAATGTCACTTCCTCCCTTCCGAGCCCTGCTGTATGTCCAAACAGAGCTTTTTGGCTACACGTGGGGTATATCCACACTCAAAATAAAGTGGGTAACACACTTTGTGGTCTGCTTATTCATGGTAACTCTTGAAAAAGTGAAAAAGTTGGGGCTAAAGCAACATTTTCTTGAAATAAATGAAAAATGTCAATATGATGACCTAATGTTATCAAATTCTGTATAGTACCTGTGAGTTCAAAATGCTCACTATACCCCTGGATAAAATCCTTGAGGGGGGTATACTTTCTAAAATGGGATCACTTGTGGGTGTTTTCTGCTATTTGGGTACCTTAGGGACCATGCAAATGTGACATGGTACCCGCAATCTATTTTAGACAAATTTGAGTTCCAAAATTCAAATGGTGCTCCTTCTTCCTTGCCATTTCTCCAAATAGAGGTTTCTGGCCACATGTGGGTAGTATCAGCACCCTCATAATTAACTAGGTAATACATTGTTGGGTCCATTTTGAAGTACGGTATTTGAAGGGTGCAGTTTTTAAAATGGTATAAATTTTGGGAAGATTCCAATATATATGCCTTGCAAAGTCCAAATAAATTTGAATAAGTCCCTAAAGAAACAGGTTTGTAAATTTCTTGAAATTAATGAAAAATTATTACTAAAATTTCCAACCCTTCTTAACATGCTAACAAAAAAAATGTTGTTTGGAAAATGATGCATATGTAAAGTAGACATATTGGAAATGTTGTTTTGTACAGCATGACTAGTTGAAAGATTGAAAGTTTCAAAATAGTGAAATTTTACAAATTTTGCCAAAATTCCACTATTTTTACAAATAAACGCAAAACGTATTGACCTAAATTTACCACTAATATGTTGTACAATGTGTCTCGAACAATAACGGTCTCCGAGTTACTGGGATATGTTGAAGCCTTCCAGCATTATGAAGTTACCACATGAAGTGACACTGGTCAGATTTTAAAAAAAATTGGCCTGGTCATTATGGTTAAAATTGGCTCTGTCAGTAAGAGGTTAATAATGGCTTTATTCCTAGGTGTGGTGTACATGAATGGACATGTGTTTGCTGTTGGCGGATTCAATGGCTCGCTCCGAGTTCGTACTGTTGATTCATATGACCCAGTGAAAGACCAATGGATAAGTGTAGCGAACATGCAGGACAGGAGAAGTACTCTAGGGGCTGCAGTGCTCAGTGGGCTGCTGTATGCGGTGGGAGGATTTGATGGCAGTACTGGTAAGCGTTTATGATGCAGTTATGTTACTTCGTACATGTCACGTTATATGTAGTTTAATCATAAAGTTACCACTTTGTGTGTATATATTTGTATGTGATTATATACAGTCATGAAAAAAATATATGTACATCCTCTTTGAAGTCTATTGAGTACATATCAAAATATAATTAAAAAAAAAAACATCTGGTCCTTGGAAGGCTTTAAAATAGAGTAAATACAACATCCCATAAAATTAAATTCCAAAGAATAGATGGAATATAAATACAAAAAAGGCGTACAATATACCATCCAAAACACAGAAAACCCATATAACATCATTTTTATTATTACTTAAAATGCCCAACAAATGGGAAAGAAGAATATTGGCCTGGTCCATTCTACTGAGCACACATCAGAATTGACCACCGACGTATGCTCAGTGGGATCTTATATAGTGACCAGGCTCAATAAGCCAGCCCCTGACACGGACGTCACTGATGACGATTGATTTCAGGGTGGAGGCAGAGGCTGTTGCAGTAACCGCAGCCTCTGCCTCCATCATGACGACTTGGTTGAGTATCCTAGCATGCACTGGGGGTTCTCAGGTGAAGCGTCATCACACCGGAAATAGTAAAAAGCAAAACATGAGTAGTGATTGAACGATAAGGACTTGTTAATTAACGTATAGTATAAAAAAATTAGATTACGTCATTAGATGGATAAAAGATTTAGGATTAACATTTTTAGTTTTGGACCACCGATTCAAGGCTTTCTAACGCCTAGATGGTATTTATATTATATCCTGATTGTAAAACCTTACAATTAAACGAGGGTGTACTCAGGTTTTCTCAAAACTGTCTGTATGTCTGTATGTATGTATGTCTGTATTATATTGTTTACAGTGGGGGAAAACAAAGTATTTAGTCAGCCACCAATTGTGCAAGTTCTCCCCCTTAAGAAGATGAGAGAGGCCTGTAATTGACATCATAGGTAGACCACAACTATGAGAGTCAAAATGAGAAAACAAATCCAGAAAATCACCTTGTCTGATTTGGCAAGATTTATTTAGCAAAACATGGTGGAAAATAAGTATTTGGTCACCTAAAAACATGCAAGATTTCTGGCTCTCACAGACCTGTAACTTCTTTAAGAGGCTCCTCTGTCCTCTCTCATCTTTTTAAGTGGGAGAACTTGCACAATTGGTGGCTGACTAAATACTTTTTTCCCCACAAGTATATGCAGCCAGCAATGTCAGTAATTGGAATTTTCCTTTTTTTTTTTTTTTTGCTGTCTGGCTAAACCCGAGATTTGTTTGGATCACAGATGCGGCATGCTTAGAGAAGCTTCACTCATGAAATATGTAGTATGTTGTGTAAACCAGCATAGAAAGCATATTTATATACATATAACGCAATGTAGGCCAAAGTAACCAGAATTAAAATGGTCCTAGTCAATAACCAGGCTTAGATTTAAAAAAGTGCTAAAATAACTATTTTCTTAAGGGGGTAAACAACATTTTCTTGTGTTTTCTGATGTCCTAAGGAGGTATACAGAAATATTATTCTGTTTTTGCAGGTCTGGCGACTGTTGAAGCTTATAATGTGAAGGCAAATGAATGGTTTCATGTAGCACCAATGAACACTAGAAGAAGTAGTGTTGGAGTTGGTGTTGTTGGAGGTGAGCTCTCCAATAATGTACTGGTCGTTATGGAATTTTGATAAATCTAGCAAGTGTTAATGATCTTTCTGAAGTCACCAATGTCATAATGTTAATTTCTTGTACTTTCTAGGAATGCTGTATGCTGTTGGCGGTTACGATGGGGCATCACGACAGTGTCTTAGCACAGTTGAATGTTATAACCCTAGTACAAATGAATGGAGTTACATTTCCGAAATGGGCACACGAAGGAGTGGAGCAGGTATGAAAGACAATGGGCGCGATGATCATCAAAACTTCCATACCAGAATTCTGGCGTAAAAGCTTTAAAAGTTTGCAAATTTTTCTTGCATCTTGGATTTGCGCCAAAATTTTGTGAGTTTTGACCTTTTCTCGTGAGTTTTTTCCAGCTCAGCCAAAATGTAAGCATTATGCCACAGCTCATCTAATTCAAGACAATCTTTGGTGTTCCCTACGCCAGAAATCTCACTTCAGAGTGAGATTTCTGTCATGGCACACGGAGGTGCACAACAGTCGTCATATGCTTCAGATTCATGAAGAGGAGTGCACTTCGTGAATCGGGAGCGTCTGACTCCAGCTTGCCCCCTTACCAAGACTGGTGTGAACAATGACTGTCTTGATGACTTGGGCCCAATGTATCAATATGATATGTTATACCTTAGTGCTAGATGGTTCCAAAGTTGGCTTGCTGAATTTATAATGGTGTATTGCTGTCTGTATTTTTTGCACTATTAAAACATTTTGCTGTTCACATTTAATTCTGTAGGGCCATTTTGAATTGACACTGTTCAGGAAATGTAGGCCATACAGTAAACACGTGCCTTATACGGTGCCACATATTGTATGTAATACCGTGAGCATTTACGGGTTTGATCCCATGAATAGATTACATGGTCGCCATGTGACTAAAGGAAAAATGAAAGTCTTTGAAATATTCTAGTAGATGTGCACAGAATAGGTTTATACATTGGAGCACAAGTCCGAGATTACATGTGCTTGGTTACATAACAGGCTGTGAGGTCATACGTGATTTATACACTCGGCGTTAAAGTCCTATTTTTGTTTGTAGGTGTGGGAGTACTGAGTGGATTGCTCTATGCAGTTGGGGGCCATGATGGTCCATTGGTTAGAAAAAGTGTTGAAGTTTATGACCCCTCTACTAATATGTGGAAGCAAGTGGCTGACATGAATATGTGCCGGAGAAATGCAGGTAAGTTGCGTGACATGTTACACCAGACTTATAATTTCTCCCTACATGTCCCACCCATGGTTTCCAGGCTCTCCTGAGTCTGTAGGGTTAATGTGAAAAGAACACCGGAATCCTAGTAAATGAGCTCCATTGCTTTATACTGCAGAGCTTCTGTTTTATTAGCAAAGGTGAAATATCATATTCGGACAGAGGCATCTAGAGGAGTAGCCCAACGTGCCGCCCAGCAGACCTCACCTTCATGACTACTATTATCTACTGCTGTTTTCTGTGTGTTGCTGGGTGCAGTGTTTACTTGGCTCCATTAATTGTGCAGGTTCATTGAAGTTTATCGTACGCTGCGCTGTTCTCTGATTATAGTCATTGTTTGTATCATTGCCCTTTTATGAGGTGTCATCCTGAGTGATGGCCTTGACTTATCTGCAGAGATTCCTGCATTTTGGGGCGGTACAGAATCCAGCCAGGGCTTATATGCTCAGCTGTGACATGGAGTCGGTGGGTGTATATAGCACTACATTGCTCCATAAAGAGAAGTTCCAGCTGTTTGGGCCATGCCGTTCTATGGGATATGTAAGAACATGTAAGTTGGCGTGGACCCGCTTGTCCGCAGTATGACTGTGCTAGAGAGCTGCATATAGTGTTCTCATCCTGCATCATATGGGAAAAACACCCATAGAATATGTTCTTTCTAAAAGGGCATACAATATTTTGTATTTTCAAACACAACTTTAATATATATTTTCAGCAAAATTTTGTAACATGTGAATTTTACAGTGTTGGAGATTAATGAAAAAAAATAATTTTATTATAATATTGAATGTCACAAAATATTTGGGTTTTAAAAGTAAACTTTAGTGCTGCCAAGTTTAATTACAAAATGATTTTGAGATTAATTTTATAAACTACATATATATATATTTTAAATGAATCCAAATCCATTACATGAAACGTGTGAACAGTTTTGGGACCTCTGTATTTAATTTAATGTGGTTATGATTTCATCCTTGATGTCCCGGTGTTGTTCACACAGGGTTTTTTGAGACTGTGAAACACACAAGTTTTTCAAGCAGAAACAACTTCTGGAAACGCTCCTGTGTGGCGTCTTATAGGGGCTTTTCTTTACTGTAGCGTTTTGTGTAATATTTTGTTAAGGTTTAAGGATTTTTTAACCCCTTAGTGACGGAGCCAAATTTGTTTTTTTCGTGACACATTATACTTTATGATAATGGTAAATTTAGGTCAATATGTTTTGTGTTTATTTATTAAAAATATAAAAAATTTGAGAAATGTTAAAAAATTAGCAATTTTCTAAATTTGAATGATTATCCCTTTAATCCAGATGGTCATACCACAGGAAAACATTAATAAATATCATTTCCCACATGCCTGCTTTACATCATTACCATTTGTAAAATGTTCTTTTATTTTTTTAGCATTTTAGGAGGTTTAAAAATGTAGCAGCAATTTTTCATTTTTTCAAGGAAATATACAAAATTTATTTTTTTAGGAAACTATCCATGTTTGAAGTGACTTTAGGGGTCCTATATATTGGGAAACCCCCAAACATGATACAATTTTCAAAACAGCACCCCTATACAAATTGAAAACTGCTGTCAGGTAGTTTATTAACCCTTCAGGTGCTTTACAGGAATTAATGCCAAGTGGTATGACAGAAATAAAAATGTGCATTTTTACCACCTAAATGCCTCTAACTTCTGAACAGATTACTAGAGCTGTCAGACTGTAAAGCTGCTATTTGGACATGAATTGCCATGACAAACATCAGGACCACACAATCATGATCTGAGGGCACAAGTTTGGACAAAGAGGAAGCCCCCACACTCTGTTAACCATTTATAATGATGTAGTCACTATTGACAGCAGCATCTAAGGGGTTAAACAGATTTGGAAGGTGCAAACACTAATCGTGGTAATGCAACAAGTTGTCAACTATAGTGTACAGCTGACAGCTGCTGTATTGTCACCTGTATGGGGAGACTATTCGCTTATATCTCAGGTCAGTTAAAAGACGTATTGGCGGTCATTAAGGGGTTAAATGTTATTTGGAGGTAGAGACCGGGGGACATTTCCTTATACTTTTTAAACCTCACAAACACTTACAAAACACTCAGCAGATTCTCAGGCATCTTTGTAGCGTTTCATTTCACTTCTGCTGTAAAATATGGAGTGGCTTCATAGTGGAAAATGCCGGAAGAATTGACAGGTTACTTCCGTTAAACACACAGAGGGCTGACACATTGGTTTTTACAGCATTAGACTGGCGTAAAACACTTAATAGTTCATTTTTAGCTCAACACAGACTTGCACAAAAAAATGTTGAGACTTTTGGTGTTTTCTTCCCAGTTGCTGCCAAAATGGGTGGAACAGGGATAGTCTGTGACTATGCCCAGCAGTCAAATTCATGGAAAATGGCGGCATTCTTTATGCCAGAAATGTTACTCTAGTCATTGAGTAACCTTTTTTTGGGTGAGGCACATGGCGGTAGAAGCCACTGATAAGATGCACCAAATTCATTAAGTGACGTGCGCCTTTTAATAAATTTGGCGCATCTTATTCCTGCAGGTCACTCTTTAAGACTTCTGTACAAAATGCCAGTCTTAATGAATCTGGCCCTTGGCGTTTTTGAAAACCTGGGCCGATTAAAAACCATTGAAATCCTGAACATATGTACAGTAGGTGGTTTTACAATGGAAATGAATAGGATGAGGTTTTTGCGTGTTTTTTTTTAAGCGCAACTGATCAAAATATCGCTTCATAAATCTGTGTCCGCATACTCTTAACACGAGTCACTTACATAATTTCTTTCACATCTGACAACCATCATACCGCACGCCATGTTAGCCGATCAAGCTACTGACAAATTGTCAGATTTCCTGCTTAAACAGGACTACGTGCTGTTGAGAACGATGGCTCTTAAGCAAGGTTGTTCGTTTCAATTGTTGGGTGCTTCACACTAGTCTATTATTGGGAAATGGGCATTCCTAGGAACACTTTTCATGCTAATGAACCATAGTAAACGCACCCCAAGTCTCTGACACACCTTTCCTGGGAACAAAAGTTTACCTGTTCCAAGCTTTAAGGTCCATTGAGACTAGCTTACCAGTGGAGCTGATCGACCACCAGTTATTGTTTGCTGATTGGCGGCCGTTTAATAACCTGTTTAAACAGGCAGACCCTGCTACAGATGTGCACTGACCGATCAGTAATCATTGAGTGTGCATAGACCGCTATTGTTTTCTATAGTGCAGGTCCTGTTTACACAGAATGACGTGCTGCCGAACACTATGACCTTTTGGAAAAAAAGATTATTTCGCTTGACAAACGTTTTGATTGCTCGTCGAGTGATCAGCATTCTGGTTAGTCTGCAAAATTATTGTGAAACCAGTAGCTGAAATCCTCCTACACTGTGCCGTGTTCTGTGGATCTGTACTATTGAATCCAAAGCAAGAATCTGTAATTTGCCGAATGTGGACATGTCCTTTCCTGACCTGAGTCGCAGTTGCGCCATTGTGTACGGAAACGTCTATTATCCTTCACTTTTTCTTCCTATGTTTAGGTGTTTGTGCAGTTGATGGCATGTTGTATGTTGTCGGAGGTGATGATGGGTCTTGTAATTTGGCGTCAGTGGAATATTATAACCCAGCGACTGACAAATGGACACTTTTACCATCGTGTATGAGCACAGGGAGAAGTTATGCAGGTAAATATTTTTTTAAGCACTTTGTACTTTGTCCAGTGTGTGAGCATAAGTCTGTGATCATTTTATCAAATGTAGCTATGACCCCATTGTACTTCATCCTACTGGAATGGCTGATGTAATGAGACCGTTTCTGCTCAGAATAAGGTAAATGAGCACCAAAAAACAGTTAAGAATATAAAAAATACAATTGGCCATACGATCTAAATTACCGGTGCACAAAATTGCCTGGTCAGGGGCGGACACAGACAGGAGAGGGTCCTTTTGCCAGCACTCTATGGGGTCCTCACTTATCCCATCCCTCATCATAAAGCACCTAATTATTTTTCTAACAAAGTAATTATGCAGTTTTTGTGCAAGTGCAACTGTGGCCCCCTAATCTGTCTCTTTTGTAGCTGCACAGGTTGCACCAATATACCATTGGTTGGTCGCCACTGATTTTTTTTTTTTTTTTATAATTTTTAAATTTTCCATTTTTTTACCACCAGAATAATAATGAAAAAAAAAACAACTACGGTATATGTGTGGTATCGCCGTAATCATATTGACATAGACAATAATGATGTCTATGACAATAATTATGTTATAATGAGGTTATTTTTACCACAAAACATACGCTGTAAGAGCAACTCCCAAAAAAAACAATGTCAAACAAGATATATATATTTTCGCAAATTCACAGCACTTGGAATTTTTTTCCCCACTTCTTGTAAAATTGTTCTTTACTAAACTAAAATTAATGGTGTCATTCAAAATACAACTTGTCCTGAACAAAATAAGCCCTCGTACATCAATTTGGACAGAAAAACAAGAATTGTATGGCTCTTGGAAGGAGGGAAACGAAAAAGCAAACAAATTGGGAAGGATAGTAAGTCACTAAATATATATCATAAGAGGCTCCAAGGATAAAATTCAACATTCTGCCGATCGGTGCTGGTCACATGGGTCAGGCCGTCAGTAAGTGACCACCTGCCATCAGGATAGATGATATCTTTTTTACATTGGACAATCCCTTTAAGGTCAATTTATTCAGGCTGATTTTATATACAATTTGATTGGTTCTTGTTTATTCCCGTCCTTATGTCCTGACACAATAGTATGATGACAGAATGATCCAATTGACTGACGAACAAGCGTTTTGCTTGTTCATCCGCTGGCCGACAGCTTGTTTACACGGGCCAATGATTGGGCCTCATGAACGCTCGTTTGTCCAATATTGGCTGTGTAAATGGATCTTTATTACGTTAGTATTTTTCAACTGAAATTTCTTTCTGCTTCTATAAAGCGTTTCTATAATAACTGGTTGATGGGATTTTGGAATAATGTAACGCATATATCTTGATGTTTCATTATGTTAGGATATGTTCGTATGCATTTTTGTGTTTTTCACCCATACAAAGCAGCAAGAAAGTGGTCAAATTGCTGCATAAAACGCAGTGTGTTTTCACAAGTTTTTAGCATTTTTAATGACTAAAACTGACTGTATTATTATGTACTGTAGACAAAGCACACATGTAATCCACACTTGAAAAATGCTGCTGCAAAAAACAAAAAACAAACACCTAATAGCAGACATTTTGACTAACTGTTTTGGCTGCAGAAAAAAAAATGCTGCAAAAACACTGCGAGTGTACATAGAATTAGGGTATAACTTTCAAAATCTTTGAACACAAGTGTATCATATTTTGCGGACTTTAAGATGCACCCCAAATTTTGGGGAGGAAATTAGGAATTTTTCATTTAAAATGATAGTCCTAATTTACGTTAGCTTACCAGTGGGTTGGAGGGGGGCGGCGTAGCAGTGTCACAAGAGGCAGGGTCTGTGCTGCAGTAAGCCGGTGGAATCAGGAGTATGGCGATGCTGTGGGCCCCAGGCTGGGAGCAGGGTTATCCCAGCGGTGCGAGGCTGTGGCCCATGGGCTTCAACAAGATGTCTGCAGAGGTGGCACATGCGCAGATTGAAATCTTGGCTCGTCATGGAGCCAAGATCTAAATCTGCGCATGCGCTGCATCCGGCAGCCATTTTTCTGAAGCCCACCGCCGACAAATCAATGGACAAAGCCTATACTCTGCTCATGCCTCACCGCCAACATCTTCTGGGAGCCTCACATTGCGGGTCAAGCCCTCCTCCCAGCCCGGAGCCCGCAGCATTGTCCCTCTCCTGCTGGCTTCCTGCCTCATGTGACCCCTCTCCACCACCGCCATCCCACCCACTCACCCCCCGCTAAACTAGTCGGACTATAAGATGCCCCCCTTATTTTTATCCCAAATTTGGGGAAGAAGGGGGATGGTGTGCATGTTATAGTCCAAACAATACGGTATATGTTTTAATTTATCAGTGGGTTCCATTTTTTCCTTTTGTATATGTAATACCCTCACACCCTGCTTGTCTTCTCTCTATAGGTGTTACAGTTATTGATAAGCCATTATGATCTGAGCTTTGGCCTTCTGACAGCACGGGTATAAAGTGAAGTGTGGCATTACTTCATTGCTTGTAATATCAAGCTGTGGGAAAGGAAATTAAAGCCTTTTCGTCTGCAGTAAAGCGCAGCAGCCGCCGAAGATTACCCAAGGTTGAAGTATTGCTCAGAGTTCTTCTGAGAGGAGCAGCAGATGTCTGGATTTTGATATGATTTATGACATTTGTTCACACAATTCTTCCCAACTGTGACAAAAAAAGAAACAAAGCTGCTTTCATGTCATCCAGCTCTCGCTGACCACGGTTGACTATGATGTCTATGAAGAAGTGTATTTGGTGAGGTGGACTAGGCAGTAGAGTGAAATAGATCTTTTTTGGAATCTACATTGGTAGAGTATTAGGAGTCATATTTTCACATACGAGGGATGCTTTTTTCAGCTATGTGAATAAAATCTAAACTGTGTGTGTATGTCTGTGCATACGTGTATTGTATAATTGTAATTGCTGCTTTTTTCAAAGCAGTCCAACTGTTGGGTTACTGCACTATTTATATTTGGCACAGTCCTAGGAAATTTGCCAGTACTGTTGTGAGACAGAGTTGTATTTTTTTTTATTATGTATATTTAAAAAGTGCCACATGATCTGGTCAGTGGCATTTGGGGAGGGGGGATTGTACAAACATTGCCAAATGTTTTTATAGAACAAAAATAAATTATGAATCAAATGATTATTTATGATGTGGTTTGTATAAATTTGCACAAATTTCATTGTAATTCCTTTCTTTACATGAAGGAGTCTTATAGCATGGCAAAGATTTTTCAGTTTTCCAAATAAGCTTGTGAATATGCATGATTTATTTAAGTATTTGTCAGTGTAGTTAAATTATTTTACATGAGAGGCATCAATCTGATGTGTTTTCTTATGAACAATTTCTTTTAGCTTTTAACAACACTCACATGTACGTACAATTGATTACATATTTCTTTCAATAAAATTTTTGTATCACAATGTGACTGTTTTTTCCTTGACTGGAGGACAGTGATTGTAATGGTGCATTTACACAAGTAGATAATACGTGTACAAGTGTTTATAGGAACATTTGTTCCCTATTATCCGCTGGTGTAAACACGCTAGCAATGACACTACAAACGAGGAAAACGCCCATTCATCAGGTGACCGGTTCATTTATGCTGCCATAAAAATCGTTATCGGCAGCACATTGCTCGTGTAAATGGGGAATGAGGCAAAATAACAATTTATTGGGACTGATCGATCGTATTAGGAGACTGTACAGGTCCTTCTCAAAAAATTAGCATATAGTGTTAAATTTCATTATTTACCATAATGTAATGATTACAATTAAACTTTCATATATTATAGATTCATTATCCACCAACTGAAATTTGTCAGGTCTTTTATTGTTTTAATACTGATGATTTTGGCATACAACTCCTGATAACCCAAAAAACCTGTCTCAATAAATTAGCATATCAAGAAAAGGTTCTCTAAACGACCTATTACCCTAATCTTCTGAATCAACTAATTAACTCTAAACACATGCAAAAGATACCTGAGGCTTTTATAAACTCCCTGCCTGGTTCATTACTCAAAACCCCCATCATGGGTAAGACTAGCGACCTGACAGATGTCAAGAAGGTCATCATTGACACCCTCAAGCAAGAGGGTAAGACCCAGAAAGAAATTTCTCAACAAATAGGCTGTTCCCAGAGTGCTGTATCAAGGCACCTCAATGGTAAGTCTGTTGGAAGGAAACAATGTGGCAGAAAACGCTGTACAACGAGAAGAGGAGACCGGACCCTGAGGAAGATTGTGGAGAAGGACCGATTCCAGACCTTGGGGAACCTGAGGAAGCAGTGGACTGAGTCTGGTGTGGAAACATCCAGAGCCACCGTGCACAGGCGTGTGCAGGAAATGGGCTACAGGTGCCGCATTCCCCAGGTAAAGCCACTTTTGATCTACAGAGAAGCAGCACTGGACTGTTGCTAAGTGGTCCCAAGTACTTTTTTCTGATGAAAGCAAATTTTGCGTGTCATTCGGAAATCAAGGTGCCAGAGTCTGGAGGAAGACTGGGGAGAAGGAAATGCCAAAATGCCTGAAGTCCAGTGTCAAGTACCCACAGTCAGTGATGGTGTGGGGTGCCATGTCAGCTGCTGGTGTTGGTCCACTGTGTTTCATCAAGGGCAGGGTCAATGCAGCTAGCTATCAGGAGATTTTGGAGCACTTCATGCTTCCATCGGCTGAAATGCTTTATGGAGATGAAGATTTCATTTTTCAGCACGACCTGGCACCTGCTCACAGTGCCAAAACCACTGGTAAATGGTTTACTGACCATGGTATTACTGTGCTCAATTGGCCTGCCAACTCTCCTGACCTGAGCCCCATAGAGAATCTGTGGGATATTGTGAAGAGAAAGTTGAGAGACGCAAGACCCAACACTCTGGATGAGCTTAAGGCCGCTATTGAAGCATCCTGGGCCTCCATAACATCTCAGCAGTGTCACAGGCTGATTGCCTCCATGCCACGCCGCATTGAAGCCGTCATTTCTGCCAAAGGATTCCCGACCAAGTATTGAGTGCATAACTGAACATTATTATTTGATGGTTTTTTTGTTTGTTATTAAAAAACACTTTTATTTGATTGGATGGGTGAAATATGCTAATTTATTGAGACAGGTTTTTTGGGTTATCAGGAGTTGTATGCCAAAATCATCAGTATTAAAACAATAAAAGACCTGACAAATTTCAGTTGGTGGATAATGAATCTATAATATATGAAAGTTTAATTGTAATCATTACATTATGGTAAATAATGAAATTTAACACTATATGCTAATTTTTTGAGAAGGACCTGTATAAACACACCGTTAACTGAGCATTGAACGACTTAGAGGGGTGATTGGCTTATGTAAGGCCACGTTCAGACATTCATTATTTTACATCCGTATTTGTAAGTGAAAACCAGGAGTGGGTGAAAAATACAGACATGGTGACGTGTTTCTATTCTACTTTTCCTCTGAATTTCCTTCTCCAGCCTTTGGCTTACAAATACTGGTGTCAAATACTGACCATGTGAACATGCCCTTAATGCTGCAAAATCAGCACATCTGAATGCACAGAACTTTTCATTAAGCCTTGCCTATCACAGAGCCTATTCAGCTGAGAGTGCAAGACTGAAAAGCATAACACACTGTACTACTGAAGTATTGAGATACAATTATTGAATTGATCAAAACGTAGCAAGTTCAAGGCCCATGGTAAAAAAAGGCCCATGTTTACAGAATGTTTCTGTATATACAAAATATGCATAATTGTTTAGCCACAACTGTAACAACCTATACTATAAAAACACTTATTTTTCCCACATGGTGAATGTCAAAATTGCTGTTTTAGTTGGGGTTTTTTGTTCATATATCATTCCCAAAAATAATAAAAGTTAATAAATTCTGATGCCTATGAAAACTTCAGCCGCAAAAAGTAAGCCCTCTATAAAAGCTACACTGACTGAAAAATGTAAAAAGATGGACACTTCAATAGAAACTTTTCCAAAACTTGATTCCCTTCTGATGTTACATGAAGTCCAATTTGGTCATTGACTCCACACAGCTCCTCCATTCAGTATGCCGCAAAGTGCCTGATATTTGGGTCATGATCACACATAGCAGATATGCTGTGTAGTGATGATTGAATAGTGAAATTATTCGGATTTGGGAGAATCAGTCCCAATAATTTCTAATATCCGTGTATTCGTACCGAATAATTAATCCAATGCAAGTCAATGGGAAAGCCGAATATTTTTCTGCTGGACCCAAAAGTAAGGCTAGGTTCACATTGCATTAGTGCAGTCCGTTCAACGCATACGTTAAATGGACTGCGTTAACGTAAGTGCCGAAAAAGATTGCGTTTATGCGATCGCACTAGCGCAGATGCTCTATCTGCGCTAGCGGTGACGGACCCGAAAATGCTGCAGACTGTGTCCGCGGGTCTGTCACAGAATGACGGCACATCACTAACGCATGCCGATTATGACATGCATTAGCGATGCGCTACATAATGGCAGTTAATGGGTGCGCTAACGCATATGTTACATAGCGTTGGTGCCGCTATGTAACGGATGCCGTCAGCGCATTGCCAATAACGCAATGTGAACCCAGCCTAACAGGTCTGGGGGCATGAGAAAAAATCTGAAATGGATGGGAAAGATCTAAAACTAAATGGGAACAGCATGGAGAAGATGCCTGCATGCCTTTCTGACTCGCATATGGTATCTGGGAATAGTGTTGTCAGACTATTGTGCCAGTTTTGCGGATTTATAAGAAGACCTAACAAATCAAACTTTTTTTTTTTTAAAGGGAAACCTGCTAAGAAACATTTTTTCCTTCATAATTACATGTATATAACGCAAAATTAAAAAAATTTGGCGGTCCCTCCCTCATTCCAGATTGTTAGCTAGATAGTGGAATCCATATTCCCCATTACTTTACAATGCCAGCTAAAACATATCCATATGAATTTTGGGCTTAGCCTGCAACCACCACCACGTCCACCACCTTTCCATTATGTGGTCTTCACTTCACGTTTTCAGAGGGCCAGCAGGTGCCGTGAAACCTGAGTTTTGTGAGCTCCACAGTTCATTTTGGCGACCAGATCCCAATGGAGCCACTGTCAGCGGGTGCAGCTGCTGTACGCGTAAGGTGAATATAATACAGGAGTTGGGGGAGTTGTATGCTCAATGTCAGTAAATTGTATTCTGCCAGACACCAAAAGCATTAGAATTAAATTCTGAATTCAGTGTATGCAATCAAGGACCTGTATTGTTGTCAGTCTTTCAGGCCTGAAACCCATGACAGGAACATGTACAAGCCTCATTTTACTTTGAAGCAGCCTCCTCAAGGTAGAGACATTGACCAATCTGCAGTAGCCTACGCCCTTAAGAATGTATCTCTTACATGGTTTTGAGCAAGAGGTAAGTAATTACAGGATATGTCCCAGAGCACTCTGTGGTCTGTATTACTCAAGTGACAGGCAGTGCTACAGAGCTCAGGTAAAGGCCTTAGCATGGCAATGTCCATGTTCCAGCGGCCTAAATCGGTCTATGGAGCATATTAACCCAGTCTGGATATGCTTAAAATACAGAAACTGACCAATACCCCACCACTACTTTTTTTTTTTTTTTTCTTTTTTTAACCAACATTTCTAAATTTAAGGGAAGCGTCAGTTTAATAAAGAGACACAAGTCTCATTTAGGAGCCAGGAATGGTCTTTGTCCAGCACCGGACAATGTAAAGTGCTAATGAATATGTATGCCCTATCTAACAATTTGGGAAGAGACATACATGCTGACAAGGGAAAACTGAACACTGTGCTGAGACCAAAAAGTGGACGTGGTTGCTGAATGTTCTTACTGTATGTGCAACTGCAGGTTGTGGGGAAAAGGCATCAGCACCTTCTTCCTGAATGGCAGATTAGGAAGGACGTAACACAGGGGAAGAGCCTGTTGGTTTTATCCTCAAACACAGATTTTGTACTCAGGCGTTCCACCCACCTACTGGGGTGGTGGATATATCAGCAGTATATGGCGTATGCCAACAGAGGTATTGTGTCAAATGTCCCTTTATATATTGAGGTGTGGGTAAGATTTTCAAACAAGCGGAATATATAGAGCATGTTTCATTATACATATTTTTCTATGTAAGGCTGAAACCTGAAGTGTGTGGAGCATATTAATTCATTGATGATCCACAATGTTCAAATGCAGACCCAAAAATCAACATCAGGCTCCCATATACACCTTAAAGAGACTGTGAGTGGGGCAACACAATAAAAAAAAATTATAGTAGAATATAGAGGTTGAGAGTAGAAATTTGACCATTTCAGAATGTACAAAGGTTTCAAAAAAATACCCAATGGGTCTGAATCATACATGCTGAAAAAGACCGAGATGGGGACCTCTCAATACATTTTGGAATGACTATAATTGCTAGAGATGGGGAGTACAATTTCATCATTGCACAATGTACAAAAGTTAATAAATTTAAAAACATTACCCATGTGGCGTTTAAATATATGACCACTAAGTACTTATTGTCGAAGCAGGAGGAGTAGGACGTGATTTCCAGAACAAAAAGGGTTTGGATTGTAAGAAATGGACGTTAAGACAACTTCCAAAAAAGAACATTTGGGCTGCATGTACGTTGAGTTGCTGTCATCCGTAGGGCTTACAAAGGCGGAGGAAATCCAGCCCTTGTTCAATTTTAGAAGAGTGAGCCTGTCTGCATTTTCCATTAATGGATAGGCGCACACAAGGCATACAAGGAGAGGTTGAGCCAAGTGTGCAGCTTTGGCAACCAATATTCAAAAGGCATTGAAGAATCAGGAAGGATGCTGGTATGATCACTTAAATATTCCTTCACCATCTTGGTCAACTTCTCCCTCATTGTCATTGTTACACCCACAGATAGCCCTTGCTGATGTGACAATTTCATAAAAATGGTCCAATTCGTGCACATTTTTCCCTGCCTGAGTTTCCCCTGGTGTGCGTTGTCCCTCCCCTGTAATCATTGTTGGTGAAAAGAGCCCAGACCTCTGCCAGCAGCGAGGTCTGAGGGTAATCTTTTTCAGCAATGCATGCACTGAAAATGATACGTCTGCCTACGACATTAGAGAAGGAAATTTTTCCTTGTATCGTCGGTCAAGAAAGATGCACGGCCAGTATTTCATGGTGGGAAAAATGTCTTTCACGCAAGGGTCTTGAGAAAGGCATCTGGACATGAACTGGGCCATGTGTGGCAGACTACAAAGAGTCAAACTTTCAGTGTCACCACAAGGACAAACACTAATCATCCTCTCCTCCTCTTCAGACCATCCATGCTGGACAGGCATGAAGCTGGGATTGGAAGTCCCCTTTACAGTGCAGACCAAAAACTCCTTTTCCTCCTCCTCCTCCTGTTCCTCGTCTTAAAGCAATGTGGCCTGAGAATATTGTTTGAGGCTGGGCTGTACGGTATCAGCCACTGTAACATCTTGCTTCATAGCTACATGCTTGGAATTCAAAGCTTCCTCTTTGAGATTTTGCAGTGAACATTGTAATAGAGCAGTGGGATGGTAAGGCTGGGATCACACACAGCGAGATATGGCAGAGTCTCGCAGGTTAAAACCAAGCTCTGGCACCAGCACTCCAGAGCAGAGCGTGCGGCCGCACAGCAATACATGGAGCTGCATGCTCCACTCCGGAGTGCCGATGCCAGTGCTTGGTTTTAACCTGCGAGACTTGGCCGTATCTCGCTGTGTGTGACCCCGGCCTTACTCTGATAATGGTGTCATCAGTGCTCACATATGTAAGCGATTCACACCCACTCGGCAGTTGTTATGTGGGAGGCTGAGTGTTACTCTGACGGGCATTGAGAAGCTGGAATTCAGCCATTGCCCTCTGCTGCTAATTAAACCATGCCAACATATGAAAGGTCAAATTGCAGCATGTGATCAGGTCACAAATCAGTCAGTGATGAGGCAAATTAAAGCACTGCTGCAGCGTAGCCAGACTGGCAAAAGCATGAGATGACTTTCGAAAATGGGCGCTAACACTGTGTACCTTGGCAGGGTATGTTTTTAAAAACCCCATGTACAACCAAGTTCAGCATATGGGTCATGCATGGAACGTGTAGCATCTTGCCGAGCTTTAAAGCCGCCACCGAGTTACGCCCATTATCGCACACAACCAGACCTGATTGGAGGTCCATCAGGGAGAGCCAATGATTAGTTAGGTATTCTATCCCTTTCAACAGCTTTGTTGCGTAGTGAGCTTTATCACCTAAACCCGGGGTTCCCCAACCGATAGCTCGGGAGCCACATATGACTCGCGATCCCACGAATTGTGGCTCGCGACTGTCTGCCAGCTTGGTGAATTAGCTCCATGTCTAGCAAACTGGTATGAAGAGAACATCTCAAAATGGTGAATTTTGTGAGTTGCCCTGCACAGAAGTGCAGATCTGGATGCACATTTACTAGTCTTAGGAGTTTAGAGATGTTTTAGGTATGGTACACTAGAAGGTGGTACTACCTGTTAGAGGAGATGCTCAAAGCTGGAAGTGACAGTCTGTTGGGAGTCCTTGATGGGAGAATACAGAATGGGGGTATTGTGGGAACCCATGGATCTCAGTTTACTGCTTTGGAGTGATTTATGTGCAAAGCATTGGTTATTATACCTGTAATGGGGGCTTTGGTTGACACTATTTTGAAGGGGGTGGGAGCTGGATGTGGCTCGCGACCCTCTCTCAGTGCTGAATGTGGCTCGCGACCCCCTCTCTAAGCTGAATGTAGCTCTCAAAGTCAGAAAGGTTGGGGACCACTGACCTAAACAGAGGAGCTTCAGCAGAGCATGCTGCCATTTCACCAAGGCAGTGCTGCAGAGCTCCCAGCTGGGGAGGCTAGTTCACCTGAGGAGAGACAGGAACTGGCATACTAGGAGACTGAAACCCTGATGGAAATTGGGCCCAATATTCTTGATGTGGGTAAGATGTGTGATGTCTCAGCCTCTGACACAAACTGTCCCTGTCAACAAGAACTTTTCCACGTGTCTGTGGTTAGGTGGACCTTCCCTGTGACTGCATTGGCCAAAGCACTGCTGATATTGTGTAGCACACGCTTTAACGCCGGGATAGCACCCCGGGATAAATATTGGCGGTTGGGAATTAAGTACCGTGGGGCTGCCACCGCCAAGAGGTTGCGGAAAGACAACAAGTAGCAATGGCAACATTTCCAGGGTTAGCAATCTGGGCGTTTAGCTTTTGGGCCTGTGGGTGGATATATCTGCTTCCTGTGAAACATCTGGGGCAGGGACAACTGAGCACTGCGCTGGGACAACAAAGTGGACGTAGTTGCTGACTGTTCTGTCTGTGCAACCACAGGATGTGGGCAGGAAGCCTCAGTGCCTGCTTCCTGGGCAGCAGATTGGGAAGGCTGCAACACAGGGGAAGGGGCAGTGGTTTCACCCTCAGACACAGATTTTGTACCCAGGCATTCCGCCCACCTACTGGGGTGCTTGGCTACCATGTTCTTCCGCATACTGGTAGTGCACAGGTTGGCAGTGTTCTTACCTCTTCTCAGCTTGGTATGGCAGGTACTGCAAATTACAGTTGTTTTGTCTGAAGGACTTTCAGAAAAAAACGTCCATACAAGGGAACAATGCACCGTTGGCCTGTTATCTAGCCAAGTGGGGGTGCTCTGTGGAACAGTTGACCGAGTTCTCCCTCTGGTCAAACCACTACCTCTTCCCTGTTTTCGTTCTACGGATCCATCCCTCTCTGCAATAATATGCGTGCCACCGTGCCAGGTTGGATCAGTGGCCTCATCATAGACATAGTCTTCCAATTCATCAATCTGATCCTACCGAGTTGCGATTTTAGGCTGACCTGATGGCAACTCTGTGTCATGATTATCCTCCCCCTCTTCAGACATGAATTGACCTTCCCCAACGTGGCTTTCTTCTGGCTGTGGATGATCAAATGTTTGTGCATCACTGCACTCCACCTCCTCCTGACCCTTTATAATGGTGCATGGTGAGAGGCCAGAATAATTACAAGGGAACATAAACAGTTCCTCGGAGTGGCTAGCGTTGGGGGTCATATGTCTCCTGGGACTCTTGATGGGGTGAGGAAGGAGGACCAGGTTGTGAATTCTGATGTCCAGCCTCTTGGCTACTGAGACTGGTGCTGCTTGTCAACACACTGGAGCCTTTGGCTGCGATCAAACACAACATCCTCGCACTTCTCTGGTTTCGACAGTGGTGTAGCGCGCAGACCGAATGTTGACAGGAAGCTGGAAAGGGATAATGTCACCTTCTGATCTGTCACATTGCCTTCGCAGGCACCACCACATTCCCGTCCCCATTTCTTAATGTCACCCTTTCACATATTGTGTGTTATGCTAAAAAAGTTTCCTGGCTTTATTTTTCAGAAGTACCCTCATGCACAAATTTCTTGTATGCAGCAATGTGTGGGTAATTATTTTTTAGATATCAGCTTTATTAAACACGGCAGCAGCAGACTCCGGAAAATTACTGGTAAATAATCACGTTTGCGTATCTCAGCAGGCTTTGCACCAGTCACACAACTGCTAGATAAATATACGCTATTTAACAAATAGCATGGTAATCTTTTTGTTATATCGCCTTTGACACATACCAAAAGAAGACAAAGGAAAACTAATGGTAAATAGTGACTTTTTGTGTATCTTAGCAGGCTTTGCGCTATTCGCACAAAAGCTACATAAATATATGCAATTTATTTAACCAACAGCAGAGTATTTTTGTTATATCGCCTTTGAGGCTAATTGAAAAACCTTTATAAAATATAACTTTTATTAAGTTTTGTCTAAAAGGAATCTTAGATACCCACAACGAAGGTGAAAGTGCAACGTGCAAAGACAATATTAACTATATACAAATAATTGTAAAGGGCTAATTAAATCAGATGGCAGGTTGGTATAATGTATAGAAACCTTGCCCTATTCCCTTCTGTTAAATGCAGTAGTATAGTTTATTATAACTGCTATGTGTATTCCAATGTCGCTAAAATCTGACAAAAAAATAAATAACATTTTTGTCAGATGTGGAGTAGAAGACTACTATTAGCTCTACAGCACAACGCTTCATCAATGGAAGCAGTATAACTGATTTCCCAGGGTGCCCAAAAATGCAATTTGGTACTGGCTATATTGATGGATAATTTGTCATAACGTTCCAGTGTCCTTAATAACTGTTCTTAAAATATTAACCAGTCCTAGCCGAGGTAAAGAAAGGGGTGCGCTGACCCTACATGTTATCCCTGCTATACACCTACTTGTGGAGGTTGGCCCCCTAAGATGGCGAGAAGTGGTGCCCCCGCTCGTGTCAGCTGCCCCTGAAGTCCTATAACAGCCCCTAGCCGGACGAATAGTAAGAAACAGTAGTCCAGTTTGGCCTGTATCTGCTGCTAGCGATATTCAAAGTCACAGATATGAGTAATGGATGTAATGTGAAGATAAATCTCATAAATAGAAAAAAGGGCAGAGGTCAAAATATGTCGGAGTGACAGTACAGAAGGGCTAAAGCACTTTCATGCTTACCATATAGGCCGTGGGTGCACATAGTATACACAGCAACTGTTATGCACAGCATACTTAATGGAGGTTTTGCCTGACGTTATACACAAAGGACAGAATACATAGATGAGCAATCTGCTAATAGATAAAAGTGTGTGAGCAACATATACAGCAACAGCAAGTCTATACAACCCCTGGTAAAAAATTATGTAATCACCAGCCTTGGAGGATGTTCATTCATTGTTTAATTTTGTATAAAAAAAAAAAGCAGATCACAGACATGGCACAAAACTAAAGTCATTTCAAATGGCAACTTTCTGGCTTTAACCCCTTCCCGACCTTTGACGCATACGCTGCGTCATGAAAGTCGGTGCCATTCTGACCCATGACGCAGCATATGCATCATGGCGGAATAGCGTTCCTGCAGGCCGGGTGAAAGGGTTAACTGTAATTTCACCCGGCGTGCAGGGACAGGAGGAGTTGTACTTGAGCCCAGGGGGGGTGGCTTCACCCCTCCATGGCTACGATCGCTCTGATTGGCTGTTGAAAGTGAAACTGCCAATCAGAGCGATTTGTAATATTTCACCTAAAAAACTGGTGAAATATTACAATCCAGCCATGGCCGATGCTGCAATATCATCGGCCATGGCTGGAAACACTAATGTGCCCCCACCCCACCCCACCGATTGCCCCCCCAGCCCTCCGATCTGTGGTCCGCTCCCCTCCGTCCTGTGCTCCACTCCCCCGTCCTCCTGTCCGCTCCCCCTGTGCTCCAATCCCACCCCCGTGCTCCAATCCCACCCCCCTGCACTCCGATCCACCCCCCCCCCGCACTGCGATCCACCCGCCCGCACACCGATCCACACCCCCGCACACCGATCCACCCGCCCGCACACCAATCCACCCCCCCATGCTCCGATCCCTCCCCCCGTGCCCTGATCTCCCCCCCCCCTTATACTTACCTAGCCTCCCAGGGTCCGTCCATCTTTCCTGGGTGCCGCCATCTTCCAAAATGGTGGGCGCATGCGCAGTGCGCCCGCCGAATCTGCCGGCCGGCAGATTCGTTCCAGAGTGAATTTTGATCACTGTGATAAAACCTCACAGTGATCAAAATAAAAAAAACAGTAAATGACCCCCCCCCCTTTGTCACCCCCATAGGTAGGGACAATAATAAAATAAAGAATTTTTTTTTTTTTTCCCCACTAAGGTTGGAGTTAGAACTAGGGTTAGGGGTAGGGGTAGGGTTAGGGCTAGGGCTAGGGGTAGGGTTAGGAATGTGCACACGTATTCTGGTCCTCTGCGGATTTTTCCACAGCGGATTTCATAAATCCGCAGTGCTAAACCGCTGTGGATTTATCGCGGATTTACTGCGGTTTTTCTGCGCATTTCACTGCGGTTTTACAACTGCGATTTTCTATTGGAGCAGTTGTAAAACCGCTGCGGAATCCACAGAAAGAAGTGACATGCTGCGGAATGTAAACCGCTGCGTTTCCGTGCAGTTTTTCTGCAGCATGTGCACAGCGATTTTTGTTTCCCATAGGTTTACATTGAACTGTAAACTCATGGGAAGCTGCTGCGGATCCGCAGCGGTTTCTGCAGCGTGTGCACATACCTTTAGAATTAGGCCATGTGCACACGGTGCGGATTTGGCTGTGGATCCGCAGCGGACTGGCCGCTGCGGATCCGCAGCAGTGTTCCATCAGGTTTACAGTACCAAGTAAACATATGGAAAACCAAATCCGCTGTGCCCATGGTGCGGAAAATACCACGCGGAAACGCGTTGTATTTTCCGCAGCATGTCAATTCTTTGTGCGGATTCCGCAGCGTTTTACACCTGTTCCTCAATAGGAATCCGCAGGTGAAATCCGCACAAAAAACACTGGCAATCCGCGGTAAATCCGCAGGTAAAACGCAGTGCCTTTTACCCGCGGATTTTTCAAAAATGGTGCTGAAAAATCTCACACGAATCCGCAACGTGGGCACATAGCCTTAGGGTTAGGGTTGGAATTAGGGTTGTGGTTAGGGGTGTGTTGGGGTTAGGGTTGTGGTTAGGGGTGTGTTGGGGTAAGGGTTGTGATTAGGGTTATGGCTACAGTTGGGATTAGTGTTAGGGGTGTGTTGGGGTTAGTGTTGGAGGTAGAATTGAGGGGTTTCCACTGTTTAGGCACATCAGGGGTCTCCAAACGCAACATGGCGCCACCATTGATTCCAGCCAATCTTGTATTCAAAAAGTCAAATGGTGCTCCCTCACTTCCGAGCCCCGACGTGCGCCCAAACAGTGGTTTACCCCCACATATGGGGTACCAGCATACTCAGGACAAACTGCGCAACAATTATTGGGGTCCAATTTCTCCTGTTACCCTTGAGAAAATAAAAAATTGCTTGCTAAAACGTCATTTTTGAGGAAAGAAAAATGATTTTTTATTTTCACGGCTCTGCGTTGTAAACGTCTGTGAAGCATTTGGGGGTTCAAAGTGCTCACCACATATCTATATAAGTTCCTTGGGGGGTCTAGTTTACAAAATGGGGTCACTTGTGGGGGGTTTCTACTGTTTAGGCACACCAGGGGCTCTGCAAACGCAACGTGATGTCCGCAGACCATTCCATCAAAGTCTGCATTTCAAAAGTCACTACTTCCCTTCTGAGCCCACGTGTGCCCAAACAGTGGTTTACCCCCCACACATCGGGTATTAGCGTACTCAGGAGAAACTGGACAACAACTTTTGGGGTCCAATTTCTCCTGTAACCCTTGGGAAAATTAAAAAATTCTGGGCTAAAAAATTATTTTTGAGGAAAGAAAACGCATTTATTATTTTCACTGCTCTGTGTTATAAACTTCTGTGAAACACTTGGGGGTTCAAAGTGCTCACCACACATCTAGATAAGTTTCTTTCGGGGTCTAGTTTCCAAAATGGGGTCACTTGTGGGGGGTTTCTACTGTTCAGCCACATCAGGGGCTCTGCAAATGCAACGTGACGCCCGCAGAGCATTCCATCAAAGTCTGCATTTCAAAACATCACTACTTCACTTCCGAGCCCCAGCATGTGCCCAAACAGTGGTTTACCCCCACATATGGGGTATCCGCGTACTCAGGAGAAACTGAACAACAACTTTTGGGTTCAAATTTCTCCTGTTACCCTTGGGAAAATAAAAAATTGCGGGCTAAAAAATCATTTTTGAGAAAAGAAATTTTTTATTTTATTTTCATGGCTCTGCGTTATAAACTTCTGTGAAGCACTTGAGGGTTCAAAGTGCTCACCACACGTCTAGATTAGTTCCTTTGGGGGTCTAGTTTCCAAAATGGGGTCATTTGTGGGGGATCTCCAATGTTTAGGCACGCAGGGGCTCTCCAAACGCGACATGGTGTCCGTTAATGATTGGAACTAATTTTCCATTTAAAAAGCCAAATGGCGTGCCTTCCCTTCTGAGCCCTGCCGTGCGCCCAAACAGTGGTTTACCCCCACATATGGGGTATCTGCGTACTCAGAACAAACTGGACAACAAAATTTGTGGTCCAATTTCTCCTATTACCGTTGGCAAAATAGGAAATTCCAGGCTAAAAAATCATTTTTGAGGAAAGAAAAATTATTTTTTTATTTTCATGGCTCTGCGTTATAAACTTTTGTGAAGCACCTGGGGGTTTAAAGTACTCAGTATGTATCTAGATAAGTTCCTTGGGGGGTCTAGTTTCCAAAATGGGGTCACTTGTGGGGGAGCTCCAATGCATAGGCACACAGGGGCTCTCCAAACGCGACATGGTGTCCGCTAACAATTGGAGCTAATTTTCCATTCAAAAAGTCAAAAGGCGCGCCTTCCCTTCCGAGCCCTGCCGTGTGCCCAAACAGTGGTTTACCCCCACATATGAGGTATCGGCGTACTCGGGAGAAATTGCCCAACAAATTTTAGGATCTATTTAATCCTATTGCCCATGTGAAAATGAAAAAATTGAGGCAAAAAGAATTTTTTTGTGAAAAAAAAGTTCTTTTTCATTTTTACGGATCAATTTGTGAAGCACCTGGGGGTTTAAAGTGCTCACTATGCATCTAGATAAGTTCCTTGGGGCGTCTAGTTTCCAAAATGGGGTCATTTGTGGGGGAGCTCCAATTTTTAGGCACACGGGGGCTCTCCAGATGTGACATGGTGTCCGCTAAAGAGTGCAGCCAATTTTTCATTCAAAAAGTCAAATGGCGCTCCTTCCCTTCCAAGCTCTGCCGTGCGCCCAAACAGTGGTTTACCCCCACATATGAGGTATCTGCGTACTCAGGACAAATTGGACAACAACTTTCGTGGTTGAGTTTCTCCTTTTACCATTGGGAAAATAAAAAAAATTGTTGCTGAAAGATCATTTTTGTGACTAAAAAGTTAAATGTTCATTTTTTCCTTCCATGTTGCTTCTGCTGCTGTGAAGCACCTGAAGGGTTAATAAACTTCTGGAATGTGGTTTTGTGCACCTTGAGGGGTGCAGTTTTTAGAATGGTGTCACTTTTGGGTATTTTCAGCCATATAGACCCCTCAAACTGACTTCAAATGTGAGGTGGTCCCTAAAAAAATGGTTTTGTAAATTTCGTTGTAAAAATGAGAAATCGCTGGTCAAATTTTAACCCTTATAACTTCCTAGCAAAAAAAAAATTTTGTTTCCAAAATTGTGCTGTTGTAAATTAGACGTGTGGGAAATGTTATTTATTAACCATTTTGTGTCACATAACTCTCTGGTTTAATAGAATAAAAATTCAAAATGTGAAAATTGCAAAATTTTCAAAATTTTCGCCAAATTTCCGTTTTTATCACAAATAAACACAGAATTTATTGACCTAAATTTACCACTAACATGAAGTCCAATATGTCACGAGAAAACAATCTCAGAATCGCTAGGATCCGTTTAGGCGTTCCCGAGTTATTACCTCATAAAGGGACACTGGTCAGAATTGCAAAAAATGGCAAGGTCTTTAAGGTCAAAATAGGCTGGGTCATGAAGGGGTTAAGAAACACTAAAAAAAAATCAAGAACAAAAAATTTGGTAGTCAGTAAAGGTTACTTGTTTTAACCAAGCATAGGGGAAACATCATGGAGTCTGAGGGAAAAAATTATGGAATCACCCAGTAAATTTTCATTCCCCAAACTAACAGCTGCATCAAATTAGATTTGATTGTTAGTCTGCATCTAAAAAGGAGTGATCACACCTTGGAGAGCTGTTGCACCAAGTGGACAGACATGAATCATGGCTCCAACGAGAGATGTCAATTGAAACAAAGTAGTTGATTATCAAACTCTTAACCCCTTCACGACCTTGCCCTTTTCCGTTTTTGCATTCTTGTTTTTCGCTCCCCTCCTTCCCAGAGCCATAACTTTTTTATTTTTCCGTCAATATGGCCATGTGAGGGCTTGTTTTTTTGCGGGACAAGTTGCACTTTTGAACAATATCATTGGTTTTAGCATGTCATGTACTAAAAAACGGGGGGAAAAATTCCAAGTGTGGTGAAATTGCAAAAAAAGTGCAATCCCACACTTGTTTGTTTGGCTTTTTTGCTAGCTTTACTAAATGCTAAAACTGACCTGTCACGATTCAAACTGTGACCGTCACCCCCACGTCACAGATCGGGGTGACTTTAGGCCAACAGACTGCTATCACATGTGCAGGGGGGCTTATTTTAGTTATCCCTCCACTCCACAATGTGATGAAAAAAACACACACAAGGCTATTGACCTCTTAGTTTACAGCAGGGGCTTATTTTAGGTATCCCACTGCTCTTCAATATACCACAAACTGCAGGGATTTTTATATATCCCACTTACAGTTCCACTTGAAACTTGCAGCTCTCTGCCCCCCCCCCCCCTTCTCTCAGGTCAGATTAGGTACTGCACCTAGGGTAATTAGTCGCCAGAAAGGCTGCCTGCTATGTACTAGCTATTGGGCACGCTGCAGCGACGCGATAAACTACTCCCACTCAGGCAGGAACAATAATTATCAACGCCGCAGTCGCTTCAACACCCAAAGGCCCGCACACTGTATGCTGCCACCAGCTTCGATTAAACGGGTCCGAAGCTAACCCAAAACAGTAGCGTAATTCCCTTCAGAAGACTTAGGGTACGTTTTAGGGCAGAAGAACGAATCTAGTATATTAAATATTATACTCTGTAAAAGATTTAAGTCAGTGTTTATAAAAAGTAATATAAAGATGTTACAATATGAGACAATTGAAAATCTGTACAAGGTAATTCTAAAAATAACAGGGGTTAAATGAGAAATAACACTTACATGTGTTCAGATCATTTGGGCAACCAGGCTAGTGGAGTTTCCATCTGTCCCAGTGCATTAGGACTGTGGTTAGGAACAGCTCTTCAAGTCACTCACATAGGCGCCAGCAGACAGACTCACTGCTGGGGTCTGGCCAAAAACTTATAAACTGCAGCCTGTGACATCACAGAAAGGGCTTGCTTTCCCAGACCCTCCTACCTCTTCAGTGTAACTAAATTTAACCTAAATTTGTCTAATGCCTGTAACTCCGCTACAGAACATGTCATAGTCATAACAAACCCAGCATTCATCTCGTATTAACATTGTCATTCTAATGAGATCAAATATGTCCTATTTGTGATGCATAATTACAGAGAAATCCCTACTTTTTACCTGATGGAGTTAGAAGCTCGTGTTTACAGCGGCTGACAGATCCGCCGAGGGACGTTAAGAGTAGGTATTTTCCTTTTTCTAGCCTAAATAGTTAGCCCAATATCTTACAATAATAGAACAAAAGACTCTCGTGGATTCTGGAAGCTTCTATACCAGTTTCTGCTAGTGCAGTTGGGAGGGGTACGAGTAACTTTCTTGAGCCTGGAATTTATGGCTAGGGCAATAAAACCCTCTTCTACCATACATTCCAACACAAAGAGACAGAGAGCCAGAGAGAGAAGGAGGGGAGGGGTTTAGCCCCCAGTGTGGGCTGAAGGACAAAGCTACAACATCATATTATATTTCATACAATATCGTGACATGACCTGCCATTATGATTTTCCAGGTCATTACGAGTTCAAAGACACCTAACATGTTTAGATTATGTTTTATCTAAGTGGTAAAAAAAATTCCAAACTATGTTAAAAGAAAAAAAAAGTGTGCAATTTTCTGATACCGGTAACGTCTCCATTTTTCTTGATCTGGGATCGGGTGAGGGCTTATTTTTTACATGCTGAGCTGACGTTTTTAATGATACCATTTTGCTGCAGATACGTTCTTTTGATCGCCCGTTATTGCATTTTAATGCAATGTTTCGGCGACCAAAAAACGTAATTCTGGCTTTTTGCATTTTTTTCTCGCTACGCCGTTTAGCGAACAGGTTAATCCTTTTTTTTATTGATAGGGCGATTCTGAATGCGGCGATACCAAATATGTGTAGGTTTGATTTTTTTTTTTTTGTTTTATTTTAATGGGGTGAAAGGGGGGTGATTTAAACTTTTATATTTTTTTCATATTTTTTTTAACTATTTTTTTAACTTTTGTCATGCTTTAATAGCCTCCATGGGAGGCTAGAAGCTGGCACAATTGGATCGGCTTAGCTACATAGCGGCGATCATAAGATCGCTGCTATGTAGCTGAATTGCAGGCTTGCTATGAGCGCTGACCACAGGGTGGCGCTCACAGCAGACCGGCATCAGTAACCATAGAGGTCTCAAGAACCTCTATGGTTACTATCCTGACGCATCACTGACCCCCGATCATGTGACGGGGTCGGCGATACGCACAATTCCGGCCACGCGGCCGGAAGCGCTGGTTAAATGCCACTGTCGGCATTTGACAGCGGCATTTAACTAGTTAATAATGGCGGGTGAATCACGATTTCACCCGCCGCTATTGCGGGGACATGTCAGCTGTTCAAAACAGCTGACATGTCCCAGCTTTAATGCGGGCTCACCACCGGAGCCCACATTAAAGCAGGGGACCTGACCTCTGCAGTAATAGTACGGCGGAGGTCAGGAAGGGGTTAAAAGAGGGTAAATCATCACGCAATGTCTAAAATCTGGACCAAATACAAACAACATGGGAAGGTTGTTAAAGGCAAACATACTGGTAGACCAAGGAAGACATCAAAGCGTCAAGACCTATGCCAAAACATGGTATCCATCCAAGACCTGGCTATTTATTGCTTGCGTTGAGAAACACGTGATGGTGTCTCCGGCTTTTCTACATGCATTTGCATATTTTCTATAAGGGATGGGGGCAGTGTTCTGGATCACTGTGTTGAGAAACACGTGATGATGATGTCTCCGCGGTGTTGGATGTTTTGATCTCCCCGAGGTCATTCATCCTTATGTTTACAATTAATTGCTTATCTGTTCAGCTGTGATGTTCCAGGTACACAAGATGATATTATAATCAATCTCGCCGCATTTCCCCCATGACTGGGTTCACCAGGAGATACCAATGTATTGGCGCATGGCAGAGGATCGATGTCCTGTGGATGAGGCTGCAGCCTTTACTCTGGTTCCCTCCAGAATATATACCTCAGAGTGAGAAGATACACTTCCTGGTTGGTGTTCTAATCTCAATAGGGAACACATGTCCCCGACTAGTGCAGTGCGCATGTCTGTAAATCCCAGACGAAAGAGGTCGGGATATGGAGTGCACAGCCATCCTGGTCAGAAATATCCCTCAGATATCTTCATTGTGCATGCGCCGGGGAGCGTGATAAACATTCCGCCCCCGGTCACATGAGCACAGCTTTAGGTGTCCCTCATACTAAACCATTGCGCAGGCACCGGGAGGCCCCTGAGTGGAACTCTGCCTCTGGTCACACGATCTCAAATGCACTCTACATATAGACAGATGCCAGTAAGCATCAGGTGTCTACTGCGCAAAAGTAGGATTGCTGCAGACAGGATAGTGAGGCTGATGCCAAGCATTTATGGCTTTAGACCACGCACATCTGGCATCGCTGGGACGAATACATATCAGACATGTTCAAGGTTAATCATAACCCCATCCATTTGCCAGCCCCCTCAAAACGAGGCCGGGTCACAATATGTAAGAGGCAATGATTGCCTAAGAGGGATAGGTCAATCAGCAATTGATAATGTATGCTGACAAGACAAACAGCTACTAGGCTAGATACAGTATATAATCCATAATGGAAGCACCCAAATGCATAATAATAACTGATATTAAGTAACAAAAAATTGTGGAGTATACAACAATTGATAATTAAAAACAGAGTGTTGAGACACTGACAGCTGGTATTACAGTTAATCTATACATACCACGGGATGCATTAAAATGTGCTATTAACAGGTACAGAAAGGAGCTTTACAGTACAGAGGTATTTGATATAGGCTTATCTATGTTTACCCAACAGACCTTGGACTATGTACCACTGAGGGTAACCAGGTGAGAAGTGGGAGGGTACATAGAGTTATAAAGAGATAAACAATAGATTATGATACACTTTATTGATCCCGAGGAAAATATGGTATATATATATTAGTATATAAATGATAATATAACTGGCTTATCAAGCAGCCAGTATTGGCAGTGGCCACTGATGATGGTCATACGAATTAAACAAAGCGGCAGTAATTTTGTTGCTCATTGAGACCAACCGGCATAAGAGTCTGCAGCCTGTATATCCAGTGGCACTCCTTTTGAAGGAGAAGCTTGTTCCAGTCCCCATCCCATATATTTTGTCACACAACCTCCAATACATAAAAAAGAGATACATCTTGGGTTATTCTGATGGAATTCTCTAATATGCCTAGCCAAAGGTGTATCCTTACAGTGTCTAACATCCCCAAGATGTTCGCCAATGCGTCTTCTCAGTTTCCTTTTGGTTTTACCAATATAGTTTCGTGGGCATGGACAGGTGGCCACATAGTCCATCCCCTTGCTTTTGCAATTTCATATAATAGACTGTCAGAGGTGGTTCCTGAAAATGATTTACATGTTCTAACCCATGGGCAGTATTTACAATCCCATGGTTTACAGTCTAGCCAGGTTCCCGGCTAAGTAGGCCTTTGATAGAAGCCATGGACCAGTCGGTCCCAGATCGATCTACCCTTTCTGTAGGTGACTTTAGGGACAGGTAGTAAGTAGTCCCTAAGTCAGGGGTCTCCAACCTGTAGCTCGGGAGCCACATGTGGCTCGCGGTCCCATGAATTGTGGCTCGCGGCTGTCTGTTAGCTTTGTGCATTAGCTCCAGGTCTAGCAAACGGTATGAAGAGCACATCTGAAAATGGTGAATTTTGTGTGCAACCCTACATAGAAGAGCAGATCTGGATGCACTTATACTGGTCTTAGTGATTTTGGAGATTATTTGATATGCTGGAGACAAGTTGATACCAAATGTCAGAGGAGGTGTTTGAAGATGGATGTGACCGTGTCTTGGGAGTGCTTTATAGGAGAATACTGAATGGGGGGTATTGTGGAAACCCCTGGATCTTAATACACTGCTTTTTTTTTTTTTTTTTCTGGAAAAGCATGGGTTGCCATTATGCCTGTAATGGGGGCTTTGTTTGCTACTATTGTGAGGGGGTGGGAGATGAATGTGGCTCGCGACCTTTTCTCAATGCTGAATGTGGCTCTCAAGGTCAGAAACGTTGGGGACCTCTGCCCTAAGTTCAGGATCGGCTTTAAGGATTCCCCAGTGTCTCCTGAGGGCATTGTAAACAGCGCTTGACTAGTTGTCATAGGTAACAGTAATCCTAGTGATTATCAATTGTTGTATACTCCACAATTTTTTGTTACTTAATATCAGTAACTATTATGCATTTGGATAATATATCTAGCCTAGTAGCTGGTTGTCCCGTCAGCATACATTATAAATTGCTGGTCAACATATCCCCTTAGGCAATCATTGCCTCTTGCATATTGTGACCCGGCCTCGTTTTGAGAGGGCTGGCATACGGATGGAGTTATGATTAACCTTGAACATATCTGATAGGTGTTTGTCCCAGTGATGTTGGATGTGTGTGGTCTATACCCTTGAACGCTTGGTGTCTGCCTCACTATCCTGTGCTGCAGCAATCCTGCTCATGTGCAGTAGACACCTGATGCCTACTGGCATCTATGTACTTATGTTGCTCACACACTTTTGTCTATTAGCAGATTGCTCATTTATGTATTCTGTCCTTTGTGTACAACGTCATTGGGAAAGCCCATTGAGTATGCTGTGCATAACAGTTGTTGTGTATACTATGTGCACCCACGGCCTATATGGTATGCATGAAAGTGTTTCTGCCCTTCTGTTCTGTCACTCTGACATATAGACCCCTGCCCTTTTTTCTATTTATGAGATTTATCTCCCCATTACATCCATTACCCTTATTTGTGACTCTGAACATTGCCAGAAGCAGATAAAGGCCAAACCAACCCTCTGTTTCTTGTTATACATCTGGCTAGGGGCAGTTATAGGACGTCAGGGGCAGCTGACGCACGAGTGGGGGTGCCACTTCTCACCATCTTAGGGTGCCAACCTCCACAGGTAGGTAGGTGTACAGCAGGGGTGGCATGTAGGGCCAACGCATCCCTTTCTTCACATCGGTTGAGTATGACTGGTTAATATTTTAAGCACAGTTATTGAAGACACTGGAACGTTATGACAAATTATCCATCAATATAGGCAGTACCAAATTACATTTTTAGACACCCTGGGCAATCAGTTATACCGCTTCCATTGATGAGGCTTTGTGCTGTAGAGCCAATATTCGTTTTCTACTCCACGTCTGACAAACGTTTTTTAGGTCAGATTTTGGCGACATTTGAATACGTTGAAAAGGAATATAAACCAGCTCACTTGTGATGCATAAGCTGAGTTTCGGGAGCACGGACTCGCTGTGTCCAGGCGTGTAGAATCCAAAAGAAAAAAATGTCCAGCTTCATCGAATCTGTGAAAAAAAGTGAGAAACGGTCATGATTAAGGGAGCTTAGTCTCCAGAAACGCGTTGAGATTCGTACCCGTATGGTTTGTGCTGAAGTTTGTATCCTCCATGTTTAAGTTTGTGAATAAAGAAAACTTGTTTTCACGGATTCGGTGAAGCTGGACATTCTCTTCTTTTTGATATTTGAATACACATAGCAGTTATAATAAACTACACTACTGCATTTAACACAAGGGTATAGGCTAGGTTTCTATACATTATACCAGCCTACCAGCTGATTTTATTTGCCCATTACAATTATTTGTATATAGTTAATATTGTCTTTGCACATTGCACTTTCACCTTCGTTCTGGGTATCTAAGATTCCTTTTATAAGGGTTTTTTCCGTTAGCCTTCTAGTGTTAACCTTCTATAATAATCTATTCATGTAAGACTACAGTGGGGACAGAAAGTATTCAGACCCCATTACATTTTACACTCTTTGTTTCATTGCAGTCATAAAAAAAAATCATATTTTTTCTCATTAATGTACACTCTGCATCCCATCTTGACTGAAAAAAGCAGAAATGTTTTCAAATGTATTAGAAAAGAAAAACTGAAATATCACATGGTCATAAGCATTCAGACCCTTGTGAGTTTTTCCTGGCTGACATATTATGTCTCAAAACAGAGAGATTTTTGGATAAGTATTGCCAGTACCTGCTTTCTGATAAAAATTCAACACTGATTTTTCCTAAGAATAAACTTTTATTAGAAATTTCCTTGGTTCCTAATGTAGGAAAAAGTATGTTAATTTACAACTAATTAGTCTGGTAGCATCAACGATAAACTCTCAACTCAAATGCACTTTAACCCCATAATGCAAAGTGACCTATATTATGGTAAGTGATTGCTGGGGTGTCTGTGTGGCGAGGAAGACGCTGGCTATATTACAGAGCTGACATCTGTGTATAAGCTATCATACCAGATTGCAGGTTCAGCTTCTCTAAATACAATTTACAATAAAAAAACATTATATAATGTATTAAATAGAAATTATCCCCTTTATACCCATTTAAAATAAAACAAAGAATAAACATATATGGTATCGCCCCATCCGTAAAGGTCTGTTCTATCAAAACACAAAAGTTAATTCACCCAATAGTAAAATCCACAATGAGAATAAAACCACCAAAATGTATTTTTTTTCAATCACCACTTCACCTTACAAAATGCAATAAAGTAAGATCAAAACATCCTATGTACCCTGTGGAAAATCAGCTCACTCGGCTGCACATACAGGTAGACACAGGAACATTGTCTTTTTAAATCTTCCACTGGTTTATTAAGAGTATTGCATAAACCAGGGCAACGTTAACAAACCAAACACAGCCTTCCCAGTCTAAAAGGAAAACAAAAACATAACAGATGGCACAGTGCTTGTTGCTATGGGAAAGCGCCTGCTGCAGGAACAAACAATGACACATGACAATACAACTCCAGAGCTTTCACCTCCAGGGCCATCCCCACACCAAATACTCTAGAACAGTGGTCCCCAACTCCAGGCCTCGAGGGCCGCCAACAGTGCAGGTTTTCAGGATTTGAGCTGGGGACCCCTGCTCTAGAAGGCTGGGTATATATCCTCTGGACTCCTCACACTCTACAGCTGTTTAATCATCCTAGCACTAAACATGGCTGATTAACCTCTCAGCAGTTCGTATACTGGAGCATTTTTCTATGTTTATATTACTGGAGCTAATAATCTCAGTGCTATATATCTCCCCTCCAGTACTTTGTCACATATCACCCTACCCCTCTGCCCACTGTCGGGGGGTTTTGGTACATTTAGTCACCAAAAAGGGAAGTCTGAACAGGGCATATGGGTTACAGTGCTGCTTTCTTGGTCTGTGTTCCACATGAAACTTGAAGTCCTGTAGCCCTGAGTTTCAACTCTTGGAACGCCATCTCTGCTTCAAGAGACCATTTGGCCATTAACTTATTCGTACCCTTAAGAAGGTCGGCCAAGGGTGTGGCCGTCATGGCAAAATTTGGGATACACCGCTGATAGTATCCCACCATTCCCAGAAACCTGTTTCTTGGAGAGTGGTTTCAGCCAATTTTGGACTGTCTCCATCTTATTCACTTGGTGCTTTACTTTTCTTCTTCCGATGATGTAGCCCAGGTATTTTCCCTTCTTTTCTTCCAAAGGCACACTTCTTGGGTTTATGTTAACCCCCAGAGCTTTTTTCGGTTTTGCCTTTTCATTTTTCGCTCCCCTCCTTCTCAGAGCCATAACTTTTTAATCTAAGACGCTACATGTTCATTCTCCGTATATGTGACAAATACTTAGATCTGTAGTTCAACATGCAGCTTAACCCCTTGACCCTACCCCCTTCCCCCCCCCCCGAGCTTTTTTTGGTTTTGCGTTTTCGTTTCTCGCTATCCTCCTTCCCAAAGCTGTAGCTTTTATTTTTCCATCAATATGGCCATGTGAGGGCTTATTTTTTGCGGGACGAGTTGTACTTTTGAACAACACCATTGGTTTTACCATGTCGTGTACTAGAAAACGGGAAAAAATTCCAAGTGTGGTGAAATTGCAAAAAGCGCAATTTTCCGAGACCCATAGCATCTCCTTTTTTTGTGATCTCAAGTTGGGTGTGGGCTTATTTTTTGCGTGCCGAGCTGAGGTTTTTACTGATACCATTTCGGTGCAGAGAATTTCTTTTGACTGCCCATCATTGCATTTTAACGCAATGTCGTGGCGACCAAAAAAACGTAATTCTGGCACTTTTAATTTTTTTCTCACTATGCCGTTTAGCGATTAGGCTAATTCTTTTCTTTTATTGATAGACCGGGCGATGCTGAACGCGGCAATACCAAATATGTGTAGGTTTGATTTTTTTTGTTTTATTTTGAATGGGGCGAAAGTGGGATGATTTGAACTTTTATATATTTTTTATTTTTTTTCATATTTTAAAATTTTTATTTTTTATTTTTGCCATGCTTCAATAGCCTCCATGGGAGGCTAGAAGCTGGCATAGCCTGATCGGCTCTGCTACATTTGAGCGATGCTCAGATCGCCCATATGTAGCTGAATTACAGCATTGCCATGAGCGCCAACCACAGGGTGGCGCTCACAGCAATCTGGCATCAACAACCACAGAGGTCTGCAGGAGACCTCTGGTTGTTATGCCGGCGCACCGATGACCCCCAATCATGTGACGGGGTCAGCGATGAGCGCATTTCCGGCCGGATGGTAGGAATGCTGCTGTCAGTTTGACGTTGGCATTTAACTAGTTAATAGGTGCAGGCGGATCGCGATTCTTCCCGTGCCTATTGTGGACACATGTCTGCTGTTCAAAACAGCTAACATGTCCCGGCCTTGATGTGGGCTCACCGCCAGAGCCCGCATCAAAGCGGGGGTTCTGCCATCGGACGTACTTTTCCGTCCGATGTCCGAAAGGGGTTAAACTCCCCTTTCCTCAGCACATCCAGCACGGCGTGGACCTTCTGCAGATGAATTCCTCAATCTGGGCTGAATATCACAATATCGTCGAGGTAACCAGTGGCGTACTGTTTGTGAGGGGCTAAGATCCAGTCCATAGTCTTCTGGAAGGTAGCTGGGGTTCCTTGCAGCCCAAACAGCCTTCAGGTCTTCTCCTTGGCACTTTGAGAGAGGATTTGCCGGTAACCTTTCTTTAGGTTCAGGGAGCTGACGTATATAGAAAAAAAAAAAAAAAAAAAAAAACACAAAATTGAGCTTAACTTAAGATGGTATACATGCAGAGGTAAAACGCATGTTCAAAATGGCCACAAAACATTAAAACCTACAAGAGAAAAAAGTAAATGAAAACCCTGATATAACTAAGTAAAAAAGCAAAAATGCATTTAAATAACACAGAGTTTTTAGTAATACTGTTTTTTGATCAAAAAATAGCACAAAAGCCATCCCACCTCGTCACGGTAACTCTGATCGGGACAGTCCTAAACTATCTAATATTAAAACCTTACCATGAGTCAATGTTGACCTCAGTGTGAATAAGGGCAGATGAAAGGACTGAGCCCAAAAAGTGAAACACTAGACTAGGGAAGCCTTATATAGTTTCTAGCTCAGAAACAGGGAGGCCACACCCCGGATTGCACAGAATGCAACAATACACAGAAAAAAAAAAAACACAAAATTGAGCTTAACTTAAGATGGTATACATGCAGAGGTAAAACGCATGTTCAAAATGGCCACAAAACATTAAAACCTACAAGAGAAAAAAGTAAATGAAAACCCTGATATAACTAAGTAAAAAAGCAAAAATGCATTTAAATAACACAGAGTTTTTAGTAATACTGTTTTTTGATCAAAAAATAGCACAAAAGCCATCCCACCTCGTCACGGTAACTCTGATCGGGACAGTCCTAAACTATCTAATATTAAAACCTTACCATGAGTCAATGTTGACCTCAGTGTGAATAAGGGCAGATGAAAGGACTGAGCCCAAAAAGTGAAACACTAGACTAGGGAAGCCTTATATAGTTTCTAGCTCAGAAACAGGGAGGCCACACCCCGGATTGCACAGAATGCAACAATACACAGAAAAAAAAACACAAAATTGAGCTTAACTTAAGATGGTATACATGCAGAGGTAAAACGCATGTTCAAAATGGCCACAAAACATTAAAACCTACAAGAGAAAAAAGTAAATGAAAACCCTGATATAACTAAGTAAAAAAGCAAAAATGCATTTAAATAACACAGAGTTTTTAGTAATACTGTTTTTTGATCAAAAAATAGCACAAAAGCCATCCCACCTCGTCACGGTAACTCTGATCGGGACAGTCCTAAACTATCTAATATTAAAACCTTACCATGAGTCAATGTTGACCTCAGTGTGAATAAGGGCAGATGAAAGGACTGAGCCCAAAAAGTGAAACACTAGACTAGGGAAGCCTTATATAGTTTCTAGCTCAGAAACAGGGAGGCCACACCCCGGATTGCACAGAATGCAACAATACACAGAAAAAAAAAACACAAAATTGAGCTTAACTTAAGATGGTATACATGCAGAGGTAAAACGCATGTTCAAAATGGCCACAAAACATTAAAACCTACAAGAGAAAAAAGTAAATGAAAACCCTGATATAACTAAGTAAAAAAGCAAAAATGCATTTAAATAACACAGAGTTTTGCTACATTTGAGCGATGCTCAGATCGCCCATATGTAGCTGAATTACAGCATTGCCATGAGCGCCAACCACATATAGCTGACCCTAGCTTCTCTATGTGTTTATTGACACTGAGCATCTGATACGCATCAAATTTAGCCACCTCCTTCTACATCACCTTGCGGCTGGCTTCGGGGATTTTATACGGCTTTTGGTTCACATGTCCAGTAAGTTAGAACGGATCCAGCAGAAATCCGTTAGGAAAAAAGATGTGGTGACACAAATTTTTATTTAGACCGCTATTCACTAACTGATGTCTGCCGGATCCATTTTTTTTTTTTTTTTTAACATTTTAGTCATTGGGCAACGAATTTGCAGCATTCATTGTTGTCTATAAGAGATCAGGCAAGGCTTTTTTTGTCAAGTGGGGTCAAATGAAGACAAACGGCGTTCCTACCCTTCCGAGCTCTGTCATGCACAGTAGTTCTTCCCACATAAGGGGTATTGGCGCACTCAGAAGAAATTGCACAACACATTTTGGGGTCCATTTTCTTCTGCTATCCTTGTGAAAATGAAAAAAAAAAATCTTAGTTACTTACTGGTAATGGGATTTTACAGAGCCCAAGACAGCACTAACTGAGAGAAGGTATCCGCCCCCACCAAGCAACAAGTGGGGGAGGGAATATAAGGGTGCTGTCATGGGCTCTGCAAAATCCCATTACCAGTAAGTAACTAAAACTTTTTTCCTTCTCCCATGACATCACCACCTGAGAGATTTATATAGACCAAAGCACCCTAGGGCAAGATCACCGCTTGCAATACTTTCCTCCCAAAGAACAGGTCAACAGAGGAGGACAGTTTGAGGCGATTGTGTCAAAAGAAGGTGGAAGAGGAAGACCATGTGGCCATCTTACATATCTTGTCAATGGACACCTCCGCTCTTTCAGTCCAGGAGGTCGCCATAGCCCTTGGTGGAATGGGCGTTCAGATTTCCAGGAACTGGACTATTACTAGAGGTATGGCCTAAGCTAATGGCATCCCTTATCCATCTAGCTATGATTCCCCTCGTAACACCACACCCCTTGCTGATTCCCTGGGATGACACAAATAAGGCCTCATCCTTCCTCCATTACCTAGTTCTGTCCAAGTACTGCATCAGGGCCCTCCTGTCATCTAATGTGTGAAGTTTATGTTCCTCTGTAGTCCTTTGTTCACTTTAGAAGGAGGGAAGAACTAACTCTTGACTCCTATGAAACTTCGAGGCCACTTTGGGGAGATATACTGGATCTGGCCTCAACACCACCCTATCATCTTATACCTGCATAAAAAGATGATTGATAGGGCCTGCAAATCACTAACCCTACGTGATAACGTCAGGGCCACTAGAAACACAGTTTTTAGTGCTAGTATCTTATCTGGCACCTCATGTATGGGCTCAAAGGGCGAATTTGTTAAGGCTTCCAGGACTAAATTTAAATCCCACGGAGGCATTTTTGTAGCTGACATAGGCATAGACACCTGGCATGCTTTAACCCCTTTACCCCCAATTGTGGTTTGCATGTTAATGACCGGGCCAATTTTTACAATTCTGACCACTGTCCCTTTATGAGATTATAACTCTGGAACGCTTCAACGGATCCTGGTGATTCTGACATCGTTTTCTTGTGACATATTGTACTTCATGCTAGTGGTAAAATTTCTTTGATATTACCTGCGTTTATTTGTAAAAAAAAAAATGGAAATTTGGCAAAAATTTTGAAAATTTCGCAATTTTCCAACTTTGAATTTTTATGCAATTAAATCACAGAGATATGTCACACAAAATACTTAATAAGTAACATTTCCCACATGTCTACTTTACATCAGCACAATTTTGGACACAAAATTTTTTTTTGTTAGGAAGTTATAAGGGTTAAAAATTGACCAGCAATTTCTCATTTTTACAACACCATTTTTTTTAAGGGACCACATCTCATTTAAGTCATTTTTAGGGGTCTATATGATAGAAAATACCCAAGTGTGACACCATTCTAAAAACTGCACCCCTCAAGGTGCTCAAAACCACATTCAAGAAGTTTATTAACCCTTCAGGTGTTTCACAGGAATTTTTGGAATGTTTAAATAAAAATGAACATTTAACTTTTTTTCACAAAAAATTTACTTCAGCTCCAATTTGTTTTATTTTAGCAAGGGTAACAGGAGAAAATGGACCCCAAAAGTTGTTGTACAATTTGTCCCGAGTACGCCGATACCCTATATGTGGGGGTAAACTACTGTTTGGGCGCATGACAGAGCTCAGAAGCGAAGGCGCGACATTTGACTTTTCAATGCAAAATTGACTGGAATTGAGATGTAACTCCATGTTGCGTTTGGAGAGCCCCTGATGTGCCTAAACATTGAAACCCCCCACAAGTGACACCATTTTGGAAAGTAGACCCCTAAGGAACTTGTCTAGATGTGTGGTGAGCACTTTGACCCACCTAGGGCTTCACAGAAGTTTATAATGCAGACCCGTAAATATAAAAAATCATATTTGTTCACAAAAATGATCTTTTCGCCCCCAATTTTTTATTTTCCTGTTTGGGCACACGGGAGAGCTCGGAAGGGAAGGAGCACTGTTTTATTTTTTCAACGCAGAATTGGCTGGAATTGAGATCGGACACCATGTCGCATTAGAGAGCCCCTGATGTGCCTAAACAGTGGAAACCCCCCAATTATAACTGAAACCCTAATCCAAACACACCCCTAACCCTAATCCCAACGGTAACCCTAACCACACCTCTATCCCTGACACACCCCTAATCCCAACCCTATTCACCACCGTAAATGTAGCCCCATCCCTAACCCTAACTTTAGCCCCAACCCTAACCCTAACTTTAGCCCCAACCCTAACTGTAGCCTTAACCTTAGCCCCAACCCTAACCGTAGCCCTAACCCTAATGGGAAAATGGAAATAAATACATTTTTTTTAATTTTTTAATTTTTTCCTAACTAAGGGGGTGATGAAGGGGGGTTTGATTTACTATTTATAGTGGGGGTTTTTAGCAGATTTGGCAACCGTCACACACTGAAAGACGTTTTTTTTATTGCAAAAAATATTTTTTGCGTTACCACATTTTGAGAGCTATAATTTTTCCATATTTGGGTCCACGGAGTCATGTGAGGTCTTGTTTTTTGCGGGACGAGTTGACGTTTTTATTGGTAACATTTTCGGGCACGTGCAATTTTTTTATCGCTTTTTATTCCGATTTTTGTGAGGCAGAATGACCAAAAACCAGCTATTCATGAATTTCTTTTGGGAGAAGCGTTTATATCGTTCCGCGTTTGGTAAAATTGATAAAGCAGTTTTATTCTTCGGGTCAGTACGATTACAGCGATATCTCATTTATATCATTTTTTTATGTTTTGGCGCTTTTATACGATAAAAACTATTTTATAGAAAAAATAATTATTTTTGCATCGCTTTATTCTGAGGACTATAACTTTTTTATTTTTTCCGCTGATGATGCTGTATGGCGGCTCATTTTTTCCGGGACAAGATGACGTTTTCAGCAGTACCATGGTTATTTATATGTCTTTTTGATCGCGTGTTATTTCATTTTTTGTTTGGCGGTATGAGAATAAAGCGTTGTTTTTTGCCTCGTTTTTTTTTTTTTTTTAACGGTGTTCACTGAAGGGGTTAACTAGTGATATAGTCTTATAGGTAGGGTCGTTACGGACGCGGCGATACTAAATATGTGTACTTTTATTTTTTTTTATTATTTAGATAAAGAAATGTATTTATAGGAGGAATAATTTTTTTATTTTTTTTACACATGTGAATATATATTTTTTACACTATAACATTGCCCCAGGTGGGGGCATCATGTTATAGTGTAAGATCGCTGATCTGACACTTTGCTGTGCACTGTGTCAGATCAGCGATCTGACGTGCACTTCTCCTGGCTTCCCGGCGCCTGCTCTGAGCAGGCGCAGTGAAGCCACCTCCCTGCAGAACCCGGATGCCGTGGCCATCTTGGATCCGGGCCTGCTGCAGGGAGGAGGTAAGAGACCCTTGCAGCAACGCGATCACATCGCGTTACTCTGGGGGTCTCAGGTAAGCCCACAGGGAGCCCCCTCCCTGCGCGATGCTTCCCTATACCGCCGACACACCACGATCATGTTTGATCGCGGTGTGCCGGGGGTTAATGTGCCGGGGGCGGTCCGTGACCGCTCCTGGCACATAGTGCCGGATGTCAGCTGCGATAGTCATACGGGCCCACCCCACCTCGACGGGATAGTACGTCATATGTCAGAAAGGGGTTAATGAACTTAGCCACCCATCTATTCGTCGCCAGGTTATAGTTGCATTGAGTTCCTAAGGGTACGGATACCTGCACCTTCAGAGTGCTCATGGCTAGACCCATCTCCATACCCCTCTGAAGAAACTCTAAAATATCTCTGAATGGGACCATACCACCAACAGACTGCCCTGAGAAAGCCTAAAACTTAGCCCATATCCTGCCATAAATTCTAGTTGTTATAGGCTTCATATTCTGCATCAGAGTAGCTACCAAGGCCGGAGAGAACTCTCTCTGTGTTAGCAGCACCCTCTCAAAATCCAGGCCGTCAAATGTAGATCTGAGCTCTGAGGATGTGACACTGGGCCGTGCCTGAGGAGACCTGGAACGTTCGGGAGAATTCAGGGATCTGCCAAGGATATCCTCCTCATCCAAGAGAGCCATGGTCTCTTAGGCCAGAAAAGAGCAATGAAGATGACATCTGCGGCTTCCTCACGAATTTTCCTCAGAATTGCCGGGATCAACCTTAATGGGGGAAATACATAAGCCAGTCAGAAATCCCACGGGATCTGCAGTGCATCTACTGAGTATGGTCTTTCTCTTGGGTTCAGGGAACAGAAGATCTTTGTCTTCCTGTTCTTTCTCTTGAGAAATAAATCTATCTCGTTGTCCGGCTGAGGAAATCTGCTTCCTCGTTCTCTTTCCCTTTTATATGTAGGGCCGATATTTGCAGCTGATGTTCCTCCATAACCTGGAGAATTTCCCGTGCTATCCAGATTAGGGGCCTGGGTCTTGTGCCCCCTGGTGATTGATATAGGCTATGTAAGTTCGATTATCCGATATTATTCAAATGTGGCTCCCTTCCAAAAGGGGAAGGAACTCTATGACTGCGTTCTTTATTGCTAGCAGTTCCCTGTAGCTTGAAGAAACACCTGCTTCTGCCTCTGACCAGATTCCCTGAATTATATGGTCTCTGAGATGCGCACCCCATCCTTCCACGCTTGGGTCCATCACTATCACATCCGATATTTGGAAGGACCATGGAACGCCCCGCGATAAATTCCCTCGATCCAGCCACCAGGCCATGGAGTTTACTGCTTCCTGGGAGAGCATAATCTTCCCCTCTAGACGTCCAGCAAGCTTCCTGTCCCCCTCTAGGACATCCTGCTGAAAGGCCCTGGAATGATACTGGGCCCATTGGACTGCTGGAATGCATGATTTCATTGATCCTAGAAGGGGCATGGTTTTCCTCAGACATGATTGGGTTGGCCAAAACTGCTAACACTAGGCCTAAAATCCTGTCTTTCTTTCCCTCTGGTAGGAGACAGACCTGCTTCTCTGAGTCCAAAACAAGCCCCAAAAAGGATTGAACCTTCAGAGGCTGCAGTCTCGACTTTTCGATATTTATCATCCAACCGACATGGGACATAGTGTCTCGGAAGTGATTTAGTTGAGAACTGCATTCGTGTTCTGTTCTGCCGATCACTAAAAAATCATCCAGATATGGCACTACTAACATGTTCTTTTCCCGTAAAAGTGCCGTCACCTCCAGAACAATCTTGTTGAAGATTCTCTGGGCCATGGACAATCCAAAGGGCAGCACCCTGTAGTGGAAATCTCTGAGTTATCTGTTTACATATACCGCTACCCTTAGGAATTGCTGGTGTTCCTCATAAATGGGGACATGGTAATATGCGTCCTTTAACCCCTTAATGACCGCCAATACGCCTTTTAACTGACCTGAGATATAAGAGAATAGCCTCCCCATACAGGTGACAATCCAGCATCTGTCAGTTGTACACTATAGCTGACAACTTGCTGTACCAGCCACGATCAGTATTTGCACCGTACATCTGTTTAACCCCTTAGATGCTGCTGTCAATAGTGACTACATCATTATAAATGGTTAACAGAGCGTGGGGGCTTCTTCTTTGTCCCAATTGGTACCCTCATATCATGATTTTGTTGTCCTGATGTTTGCCATGGCAATTCATGGCCAAATAGCGGCCTTAGAGTCTGACGGCTGTAGTAATCTGTTTAGAAGTTAGAGACATTTAGGTGGTAAAAATACACATTTTCATTTCTGTCATACCACTTTGCATTAATTCCTGTAAAGCACCTGAAGGGTTAATAAACTACCTGACCGCAGTTTTTGATATGTCAGGGGGTGCTGTTTTTAAAATGGTATCACGTTTGTGGGTTTCCCAATATATGGGACCCCTAAAGTCACTTCAAACATGGATAAGTCCCTAAAAAAATAAATTTTGTAAATTTCTTTGAAAAAATGAAAAATTACTGCTACATTTTTAAACCTCCTAAACTGCTAACAAAATAAAATAATATTTTACAAATGGTCCTGATGTAAAGCAGACATGTAGGAAATGTTATTTATTAATGGTTTGCTGTGGTATGACCATCTGGATTAAAGGGATAATCATTCAAATTTAGAAAATTGCTAATTTTTTAACATTTTTCTCAAATTTTTGATATTTTTTATAAATAAACACAAAAAATGTTGAACAAAATTTACCATTATCATAAAGTATAATGTGTCACGAAAAAACAATCTCAAAATCACTGGGATTTGTTGAAGCGTTGCAGAGTTATTACCACATAAAGTGACACTGGTCAGATTTCAAAAATTTGGCTCGGTCACTAAGGGGTTAAATCCAAGACATATAACAGCCCGGGAACAAGATCTTTATTGCTGTCTTTATCGACTCCATTTTGAATGGTCTGTAGACCAGGACCTTGTTGAGGCCTTTCAGATTGCTAATAGTCCTGAATGACTGGTCGGGCTTCCTTATCAGAAACGGCAAAATAAAATCCCCTCGCCTGCTGCTAAACGGGCACCTTCACCAGCACCCTCTTTTGAAGTAGGAGCAACACTTCTGCTTCCAGGGCCAGTTGTTCCTTCCAGGATCTGGGAGACGAGATCCTAAAGCTGTGCCTGGGAATGGATATGAACTCTAGTCTCAGCCCTGATTTTATTATACTGAGCACCCAGGCATTAGCCAAGATTTTCTCCCAGGCAGTTTGGAAGTGGGACAGCCTTCCTCCTACCTGGGACCGCCCATCACTTGGAGGATTTTCAGCTCCTCGATGAGGAACCCCCAAAGGGTCTACTCCTGCTATACTTTCTCCTACGAAAGGAACCTTTAAACTTAGGACAGGACACACTAGGGAAACCTTTCTTCCTTGTCTGCTGCCTTATCGAGAATATCGCCCAAAGCTTGACCAAAAAGATATTTGCCTTCACACAGAATAGCGCATAGCCTAGTCTTGGAGTGAGCATCTCCTGGTCAGCTTTTTAAGCCATAGGGCTCTACGGGCAGCAATAGCGAGGTCTGCGGATCTTGCCGCTAACTTGATTTGGCTGAGGCATCAGCCAATAAGGAAGCTGCTTCCTGCAACAGCGGAAGATCTGCCAGGATCTTCTCTCTTGGGGTATTGTCTCTCACATGGTCGCCTAGTTGCTGTAGCCACACCATCATTGATCTTGCAGTGCAGGTTGCTGCTATCGCCCGCTTTAACAAGCCTGCCGATGACTCGCAGGCTTGCTTTAGGAAGATCTCGGCCGTCTTGTCCAAAGGATCCCTTAGAGTCCCTAGGTCTTCAAAGGGCAACATAGATTTTTTAACTGATTTAGCAACTGTGACATCAATTTTTGTGGTCTTCTCTTCCTCATCAAAAGGATATCGCCTTTTCGAAGAAGTTGGTAGCGGCCCTTTCCTTTCCGGCCTTTTCCACTCCTAATTAATGAGAATCTTGAGGTTTTCATTGATGGAAAGGAACGCCTCTTCCTTTGACACAAGCCCCCAAACATAATGTCCTGAACTATCTTGGTTGACTTGGGATCAGATATGCCCATAGTGGACCTTATAGCCCTAAACAGCATGTCAGTATCCTCCGCTGGGAAGCAGGGCGTACAACCCATGTCCTCATCAGAGGAGGAAGAGGAGGATAACTCAACCGGGTCTAAACTCCTCCCCCTGTACTTCACCCATTCTTCAGACTCTGACAACAGTGGTTCTGACTTCCCAACTTCTCTTTGCCCCATCAGTTGTTTTAAGGACTCGTGCACCTGCGATCTAATGATGGTTTTTAGGTCCATAGCAAACCCGAGGGTTTCCTCTGAGATCGTCTGCTGTATACACAGAGGGCAGAGTCTATTTATAAGTGCTGGGTAGATCCCCTTTGCACAGGGCGCACTCCCTATTGTTCTGCTTGGAACTATGCTTCAGGGACCTTCCCTAGTAAAGGAATACACAGAGAAAGAGGGGCCTGATTTAGTACAGTGAACTTTCACGTAGATCAATCACCATTTAGCTGATCAATCTACTGTATCAGAGACGGAGGCTGAGTTAGTTCCAAAGAATGTCTTCCCCTGGCGGTGGGCTCGTGACCTGCCTTGCTCTTCAGGCTGGTCCTGCTGTTTATACGACTGCCATTGCGCTGTCGATGCTGCTGGTGGCGCTGAAAAGGCTCCTGTGTCGACTGCAGCAAAAACAGTGATAGTGGTGGTGGCTGCTGCTGGTGTGTTGGCGTTGGGTGACGCTGCTGTGGCTTACCCATGATCAGGATGCTGCAGGAAATGTCACGATCTTCCTGGGCACTTCCCTTTAAATATCGGGTGGCCCGCCCCCTTGTCTCCTGAGGTTTCAAATCTGGCGCACTGTGTGCAGGGGTTCCCCTAGCCCTGCGCAGACCCTGATGGCCGCTGATGTCCTCGGCGCGCTTTGTCACCGGGGAGCGCCCGGATCTCCTCCTGTGTCCCGTACGTGCGCAGAAGCGGTTAGCCTTTCTTTCTGGTGCTCGGCTCCAGGTCACACCGACTTCCTTCAGCGTCCCCGGCCGTGCGCATACCCAGAAGCGCATCCCAGCGCACATCGATGGGGAGCTCCTGCAATCCCCAGCGAGCGCAACCCCGGGACCCGTGTTGGCTAGGAGCCATTTGCACAAGAGGTCTCTGCCTGCACTGTGCTGCACCAACCTCCCGGTCGGCGTTACATCACCCGTGGATGGCATCCTGCATTCCCGTACACCCTCCCGAGTAAGTGTACCACTTACCGCTTCATTCTGCAGGTTCCCTCGAGGACAGGAAACCGAAATGATGCGGAGGATAGTTACCGGCTTTTTATTCAGTGGGTTTCCTGTCCTGGTGGGCAGATATAGTCTCTCAGGTGGAGCTGTCTTGGGAGAAGGGAAAATTGTGGTTAAAACATTTTTGTGAGAAAAGTATTTTTTCATTTTCATAGTGCAACGTTGTAAAATTCTGTGAAGCACCTGTGAGGTCAAGGTGATCACCACAAGTCTAGATAAATTCCGTGTGGGATGTAGTTTCCAAAATGGGGTCACTTGTGGTGGGGCTTTCCCTATTTAGGCACAGCAGGGGTTCTCCGTACGCTACATGACTCTTGCAGACCATCCCATCAAAGTCTGAGCTTCAACACGTCACCCCTGCCTTGCACCAAGCAGCAGATCCCCCTCCCCACATACAGTATGTGTTATCTATATACACAGGAGAAATGGCACAAATTTTGAGCTCCATTTTCTCCTGTTATCCTTGTGAAAATAAAAAATGTGGGGCTAAAAGAACATTTTTGTGGGAAAAATGTGATTATTTTCATGGCTGTACGTTATAAACATCTGTGAAACATCTGGGGGTTCTATGTGCTCACCACACATCTAAATATGAGGGGCGTTCATTAAAGATTTCTCCTGACCCACTTCCAATGGACTGATAAACAGAGAAATGGGGGCACCACGGTAAGTGGGACTCAAACCAGGCCTAAAAATTAACACAAGCATATGAAGAAAAGAGAAGGTAGGCCTTACAAATGGGAGTCACCACCAGACAAGTACAAAGAACACAGCTTTATTAAACAACAAAATATACAAAAGGCAAAACACACTAAAAACATTTAAAAAGGGATAAAACGTAACCCCATACAAACTGAAGCCCGAAATAGGGCAAAAGACTGCACACATCTAAACAGGGCAAAATACACATTCCCATGAAATAAAGTGGCCTGGATGACGACAAAATAATCCAATCACGCCGACCCAGCCAACCCCGTAAGTACAAGCACATAAATGAACGTAGTACAAACCTGGGGGGGCACTAAGACATGACCAGGTAACCACCATACACTGAGTGTGACATAATAGACACTGATAGACAATAATAGAAAGATGCTATAAAGTGAGTGCCGGTCATGAAGATATGCCCAAATGAGGCTGGGACCACAAATGTAAACCTGTGTTAGTTGTCCACTACCCACCTATAATGAGACCATGCGCCCCAAATAGGAGAGCTCCATAAAGTGCAAGGATAGCAACATTCCATAGGCACCGGTCAGCAATAGGATAAGCAGGAGCTGTATACCCTGTGACGGGAGAGGCATTCCATAGGCACCGGTAAGAGATAGAATAAAGAGGGAATGTGTGCCCTGTAGAGAGAGCGTGCAGGCTGCAGACACCCACATGGCATCAATAGTAAAAAATGTAATGTTAAAAATAAAAAAATAAAAACTACTATACTCACCCTCTGTAGTCCACTGAGCCGCTTGCGCCGGCCGCCATCTTCCGTTGCAGGTTCCGGTGGCAAAGATGGTATGGGAGAAGGACCTGCCATGACGTCACTATCATGTGACCGCGACGTCATCACAGGCCCTGCGCGCCTGCGCTAGAAAGACCTGCCATGACGTCACGGTCATGTGACCGCGACGTCATCACAGGTCCTGCGCTCATACCAACCCTGGGACCGGAAGCTGCCATGGACTCCCTCGAAAAGGTGAGTATGTTTATTTTTAATTTTTTAAACTGTGACAAACCTGGCTGGGCAATATACTACGTAGCTGGGCAATATACTACGTGACTGGGCAATATCCTACGTGGCTCTGTGCTGTATACTACTTTGCTGTGCAATATACTACGTGGCTCTGTGCTGTATACTACGTGGCTGGGCAATATACTACATGGCTGGGCAATATACTACGTGACTGGGCAAAATACTACATGGCTGGGCAATATACTACGTAGCTGGGCAATATACTACGTGACTGGGCAATATACTACGTCACTGGGCAATATACTACGTGGCTGAGCAATATACTACGTGGCTGGGCAATATACTACGTGGCTGCGCAATATACTACGTCACTGGGAAATATACTACGTGGTTGGGCAATATACTACGTGGCAGGGCAATATATAGCTGTATACCCTGTGACGGGAGAGGCATTCCATAGGCACCGGTAAGAGATAGAATAAAGAGGGAATGTGTGCCCTGTAGAGAGAGCGTGCAGGCTGCAGACACCCACATGGCATCAATAGTAAAAAATGTAATGTTAAAAATAAAAAAATAAAAACTACTATACTCACCCTCTGTAGTCCACTGAGCCGCTTGCGCCGGCCGCCATCTTCCGTTGCAGGTTCCGGTGGCAAAGATGGTATGGGAGAAGGACCTGCCATGACATCACTATCATGTGACCGCGACGTCATCACAGGCCCTGCGCGCCTGCGCTAGAAAGACCTGCCATGACGTCACGGTCATGTGACCGCTACGTCATCACAGGTCCTGCGCTCATACCAACCCTGGGACCGGAAGCTGCCATGGACTCCCTCGGAAAGGTGAGTATGTTTATTTTTAATTTTTTAAACTGTGACAAACCTGGCTGGGCAATATACTACGTAGCTGGGCAATATACTACGTGACTGGGCAATATACTACGTGGCTCTGTGCTGTATAGTACTTTGCTGTGCAATATACTACTTAACTGGGCAATATACTACGTAGCTGGGCAATATACTACGTGGCTCTGTGCTGTATACTACGTCACTGGGCAATATACTACGTAGCTGGGCAATATACTACGTGGCTCTGTGCTGTATACTACGTCACTGGGCAATATACTACGTGGCTGCGCAATAAACTACGTAACAAAATTAATAAAGGGGATGGGAGATCTACAATACCCAGATAGATTAGCGAAATTAGGATTATTTAGTCTAGAAAAAAGACGACTGAGGGGCGATCTAATAACCATGTATAAGTATATAAGGGGACAATACAAATATCTCGCTGAGGATCTGTTTATACCAAGGAAGGTGACGGGCACAAGGGGGCATTCTTTGCGTCTGAAGGAGAGAAGGTTTTTCCACCAACATAGAAGAGGATTCTTTACTGTTAGGGCAGTGAGAATCTGGAATTGCTTGCCTGAGGAGGTGGTGATGGCGAACTCAGTCGAGGAGTTCAAGAGAGGCCTGGATGTCTTCCTGGAGCAGAACAATATTGTATCATACAATTATTAGGTTCTGTAGAAGGACGTAGATCTGGGGATTTATTATGATGGAATATAGGCTGAACTGGATGGACAAATGTCTTTTTTCGGCCTTACTAACTATGTTACTATGTTACTATGGACAATATACTACGTGGCTACGCAATAAACTACGTTACTGGGCAATATACTACGTGGTTGGGCAATATACTACGTTGCTGGGCAATATACTACATCGCTGGGCAATATACTACGTCACTGGGCAATATACTACGTGGCTGGGCAATATACTACGTAGTTGGGCAAAATACTACGTAGCTGGGCAATATACAACGTGACTGGGCAATATACTACGTGACTGGGCAATATGCTACGTGACTGGGCAATATACTACATCACTGGGCAATATACTACGTCACTGGGCAATATACTACGTCACTGGGCAATATACTACGTGGCTGGGCAATATACTACGTGGTTGGGCAATATACTACGTGGTTGGGCAATATGCTACGTCACTGGGCAATATGCTACGTCACTGGGCAATATGCTACGTCACTGGGCAATATGCTACGTCACTGAGCAATATGCTACGTGGCTGGGCAATATATTATGTGGCTGGGCAATACACTACGTGGCTGGGCAATATACTACGTGGCTGGGCAATATACTATGTGACTGGGCAAAATACTACGTGGCTGGGCAATATACTACGTAGCTGGGCAATATACTACGTGACTTGGCAATATACTACGTGACTGGGCAATATACTACGTGGCTGGGCAATATACTACGTGGCTGCGCAATATGCTACGTCACTGGGCAATATGCTACGTCACTGGACAATATACTACGTCACTGGGCAATATACTACGTCACTGGGCAATATACTACGTGGCTGGGCAATATACTACGTGGTTGGGCAATATACTACGTGGTTGGGCAATATGCTACGTCACTGGGCAATATGCTACGTCACTGGGCAATATGCTACGTCACTGGGCAATATGCTACGTCGCTGGGCAATATACTACGTGGCTGGGCAATATACTACGTGGCTGGGCAATATACTACGTGGCTGGGCAATATACTACGTGACTGGGAAAAATACTACGTGGCTGGGCAATATACTACGTAGCTGGGCAATATACTACGTGACTGGGCAATATGCTACGTCACTGGGAAAAATACTACGTGGCTGGGCACTATACTACATGGCTGGGCACTATACTACGTGGCTGGGCAATATACTACGTGGCTGGGCAATATACTACGTGGCTGGGCAATATACTACATGGCTGGGCAATATACTACGTGACTGGGCAAAATACTACGTGGCTGGGCAATATACTACGTAGCTGGGCAATATACTACGTGGCTCTGTGCTGTATACTACGTCACTGGGCAATATACTACGTGGCTGCGCAATATACTACGTAACAAAATTAATAAAGGGGATGGGAGATCTACAATACCCAGATAGATTAGCGAAATTAGGATTATTTAGTCTAGAAAAAAGACGACTGAGGGGCGATCTAATAACCATGTATAAGTACAGTGGGGCAAAAAAGTATTTAGTCAGTCAGCAATAGTGCAAGTTCCACCACTTAAAAAGATGAGAGGTGTCTGTAATTTACATCATAGGTAGACCTCAACTATGGGAGACAAACTGAGAAAAAAAAATCCAGAAAATCACATTGTCTGTTTTTTTAACATTTTATTTGCATATTATGGTGGAAAATAAGTATTTGGTCAGAAACAAAATTTCATCTCAATACTTTGTAATATATCCTTTGTTGGCAATGACAGAGGTCAAACGTTTTCTGTAAGTCTTCACAAGGTTGCCACACACTGTTGTTGGTATGTTGGCCCATTCCTCCATGCAGATCTCCTCTAGAGCAGTGATGTTTTTGGCTTTTCGCTTGGCAACACGGACTTTCAACTAACTCCAAAGGTTTTCTATAGGGTTGAGATCTGGAGACTGGCTAGGCCACTCCAGGACCTTGAAATGCTTCTTACGAAGCCACTCCTTCATTGCCCTGGCGGTGTGCTTTGGATCATTGTCATGTTGAAAGACCCAGCCACGTTTCATCTTCAATGCCCTTGCTGATGGAAGGAGGTTTGCACTCAAAATCTCACGATACATGGCCCCATTCATTCTTTCATGTACCCGGATCAGTCGTCCTGGCCCCTTTGCAGAGAAACTGCCCCAAAGCATGATGTTTCCACCACCATGCTTTGCAGTAGGTATGGTGTTTGATGGATGCAACTCAGTATTCTTTTTCCTCCAAACACGACAAGTTGTGTTTCTACCAAACAGTTCCAGTTTGGTTTCATCAGACCATAGGACATTCTCCCAAAACTCCTCTGGATCATCCAAATGCTCTCTAGCAAACTTCAGACGGGCCCGGACATGTACTGGCTTAAGCAGTGGGACACGTCTGGCACTGCAGGATCTGAGTCCATGTTGGCATAGTGTGTTACTTATGGTAGTCCTTGTTACATTGGTCCCAGCTCTCTGCAGTTCATTCACTAGGTCCCCCCGCGTGGTTCTGGGATTTTTGCTCACCGTTCTTGTGATCATTCTGACCCCACGGGGTGGGATTTTGCGTGGAGCCCCAGATCGAGGGAGATTATCAGTGGTCTTGTATGTCTTCCATTTTCTAATTATTGCTCCCACTGTTGATTTCTTCACTCCAAGCTGGTTGGCTATTGCAGATTCAGTCTTCCCAGCCTGGTGCAGGGCTACAATTTTGTTTCTGGTGTCCTTTGACAGCTCTTTGGTCTTCACCATAGTGGAGTTTGGAGTCAGACTGTTTAAGGGTGTGCACAGGTGTCTTTTTATACTGATAACAAGTTTAAACAGGTGCCATTACTACAGGTAATGAGTGGAGGAAAGAGGAGACTCTTAAAGAAGAAGTTACAGGTCTGTGAGAGAAAGAAATCTTGATTGTTTGTTTCTGACCAAATACTTATTTTCCACCATAATATGCAAAAAAAATGATAAAAAAACAGACAATGTGATTTTCTGGATTTTTTTTTCTCAGTTTGTCTCCCATAGTTGAGGTCTACCTATGATGTAAATTACAGACGCCTCTCATCTTTTTAAGTGGTGGAACTTGCACTATTGCTGACTGACTAAATACTTTTTTGCCCCACTGTATATAAGGGGACAATACAAATATCTCGCTGAGGATCTGTTTATACCAAGGAAGGTGACGGGCACAAGGGGGCATTCTTTGCGTCTGAAGGAGAGAAGGTTTTTCCACCAACATAGAAGAGGATTCTTTACTGTTAGGGCAGTGAGAATCTGTAATTGCTTGCCTGAGGAGTTGGTGATGGCGAACTCAGTCGAGGAGTTCAAGAGAGGCCTGGATGTCTTCCTGGAGCAGAACAATATTGTATCATACAATTATTAGGTTCTGTAGAAGGACGTAGATCTGGGGATTTATTATGATGGAATATAGGCTGAACTGGATGGACAAATGTCTTTTTTCGGCCTTACTAACTATGTTACTATGTTACTATGGACAATATACTACGTGGCTGGGCAATATACTACGTGGCTGGGCAATATACTACGTGGCTGGGCAATATACTACGTGACTGGGCAAAATACTACGTGGCTGGGCAATATACTACGTAGCTGGGCAATATACTACGTGACTGGGCAATATGCTACGTCACTGGGAAAAATACTACGTGGCTGGGCACTATACTACATGGCTGGGCACTATACTACGTGGCTGGGCAATATACTACTTGGCTGGGCAATATACTACGTGGCTGGGCAATATACTACGTGGCTGGGCAATATACTACATGGCTGGGCAATATACTACGTGACTGGGCAAAATACTACGTGGCTGGGCAATATACTACGTAGCTGGGCAATATACTACGTGACTGGGCAATATACTACGTCACTGGGCAATATACTACGTGGCTGAGCAATATACTACGTGGCTGGGCAATATACTACGTGGCTGCGCAATATACTACGTCACTGGGCAATATACTACGTGGTTGGGCAATATACTACGTGGCAGGGCAATATACTACGTGACTGGGCAATATACTACGTGGCTGGGCAATATACTACGTGGTTGGACAATATACTACGTGGTTGGGCAATATGCTACGTCACAGGGCAATATGCTACGTCACTGGGCAATATGCTACGTCACTGGGTAATATACTACGTGGCTGGGCAATAAACTACGTGGCTGGGCAATATACTACGTAGTTGGGCAAAATACTACGTAGCTGGGCAATATACTACGTGACTGGGCAATATACTACGTGACTGGGCAATATGCTACGTGACTGGGCAATATACTACGTGACTGGGCAATATACGTCACTGGGCAATATACTACGTCACTGGGCAATATACTACGTGGCTGGGCAATATACTATGTGGTTGGGCAATATACTACGTGGCTGGGCAATATACTACGTGGCTGGGCAATATACTACATGGCTGGGCAATATACTACGTGACTGGGCAAAATACTACGTGGCTGGGCAATATACTACGTAGCTGGGCAATATACTACGTGACTGGGCAATATACTACGTGACTGGGCAATATACTACGTGGCTGGGCAATATACTACGTGGCTGCGCAATATACTACGTCACTGGGCAATATACTACGTGGCAGGGCAATATACTATGTGACTGGGCAATATACTACGTGACTGCAATATACTACGTGGTTGGGCAATATACTACGTAGCTGGGCAATATACTACGTGACTGGGCAATATACTATGTCACTGGTCAATATACTACGTGGCTGGGCAATTTACTACGTCGTTGGGCAATATACTACGTGGCTGGGCAATATGCTACGTGGCTGGGCAATATGCTACGTCACTGGGCAATATGCTACGTCACTGGGTAATATACTACGTGGCTGGGCAATAAACTACGTGGCTGGGCAATATACTACGTAGTTGGGCAAAATACTACGTAGCTGGGCAATATACTACGTGACTGGGCAATATACTACGTGACTGGGCAATATGCTACGTGACTGGGCAATATACTACGTGACTGGGCAATATACTACGTCACTGGGCAATATACTACGTCACTGGGCAATATACTACGTGGCTGGACAATATACTACGTGGTTGGGCAATATACTACGTGGCTGGGCAATATACTACGTGGCTGGGCAATATACTACGTAGTTGGGCAAAATACTACGTAGCTGGGCAATATACTACGTGACTGGGCAATATACTACGTGACTGGGCAATATGCTACGTGACTGGGCAATATGCTACGTGACTGGGCAATATACTACGTCACTGGGCAATATACTACGTCACTGGGCAATATACTACGTGGCTGGACAATATACTACGTGGTTGGGCAATATACTACGTGGCTGGGCAATATACTACATGGCTAGGCAATATACTACGTGACTGGGCAAAATACTACGTGGCTGGGCAATATACTACGTAGCTGGGCAATATACTACGTGACTGGGCAATATACTACGTGACTGGGCAATATACTACGTGGCTGGGCAATATACTACGTGGCTGCGCAATATACTACGTCACTGGGCAATATACTACGTGGCAGGGCAATATACTATGTGACTGGGCAATATACTATGTCACTGGTCAATATACTACGTGGCTGGGCAATATACTACGTGGTTGGGCAATATACTACGTGGTTGGGCAATATACTACGTAGCTGGGCAATATACTACGTGACTGGGCAATATACTATGTCACTGGTCAATATACTACGTGGCTGGGCAATATACTACGTGGTTGGGCAATATACTACGTGGTTGGGCAATATACTACGTGGCTGGGCAATATGCTACGTGGCTGGGCAATATGCTACGTCACTGGGCAAAATACTACGTGGCTGGGCAATATACTACGTGGCTGGGCAATATACTACGTGGCTGGGCAATATACTACGTGGCTGGGCAATATACTACATGGCTGGGCAATATACTACGTGACTGGGCAATATGCTACGTAGCTGGGCAATATACGTGACTGGGCAATATACTACGTCACTGGGCAATATACTACGTGGCTGGGCAATATACTACGTGGCTGGGCAATATACTACGTGGCTGCGCAATATACTACGTCACTGGGCAATATACCACGTGGCTGGGCAATATACTATGTGACTGGGCAATATACTACGTGACTGCAATATACTACGTGGTTGGGAAATATACTACGTAGCTGGGCAATATACGTGACTGGGCAATATACTACGTGGCTGGGCAATATACTACGTCACTGGGCAATATTCTACGTGGCTGGGCAACATACTACGTGGTTGGGCAATATACTACGTGGCTGGGCAATATACTACGTGGCTGGGCAATATACTATGTGGCTGGGCAATATGCTACGTGACTGGGCAACATGCTACGTGGCTAGGCAATATACTATGTGGCTGGGCAATCTACTACGTGGACATGCATATTCTAGAATACCCGATGCGTTAGAATCGGGCCACCATCTAGTTGTATAATATTACTAGTCCGGTCACAGTACTACCTGTGCAGCACTCTGCTGCCTGCCTTCTGCCACTGTATAATATTACTAGCCCGGTCACAGCGCTACCTGTACAGCACTCTGCTGCCTGCCTTCTGCCATTGTATAATATTACTAGCCCGGTCACAGCGCTACCTGTACAGCACTCTGCTGCCCGCCTTCTGCCATTGTATAATGTTACTAGTCCGGTCACAGCACTACCTGTACAGCACTCTGCTTCCTGCCTTCTGCCATTGTATAATATTACTAGTCCGGTCACAGCACTACCTGTACAGCACTCTGCTTCCTGCCTTCTGCCATTGTATAATATTACTAGTCTGGTCACTGCGCTACCTGTACAGCACTCTGCTGCCTGCCTTCTGCCATTGTATAATATTACTAGTCCGGTCACAGCGCTACCTGTACAGCACTCTGCTGCCTGCCTTCTGCCATTGTATAATATTACTAGTCTGGTCACAGTACTACCTGTGCAGCACTCTGCTGCCTGCCTTCTGCCATTGTATAATATTACTAGTCCGGTCACAGCGCTAACTGTACAGCACTCTGCTGCCTGCCTTCTGCCATTGTATTATATTACTAGTCCGGTCACAGCACTACCTGTACAGCACTCTGCTGCCTGCCTTCTGCCATTGTATAATATTACTAGTCCGGTCACAGTACTACCTGTACAGCACTCTGCTGCCTGCCTTCTGCCATTGTATAATATTACTAGTTCGGTCACAGCTCTATCTGTACAGCACTCTGCTGCCTGCCTTCTGCCATTGTATAATATTAATAGTCCAGGCACAGCACTACCTGTACAGCACTCTGCTGCCCGCTGTCTGCCATTGTATAATGTTACTAGTCCGGTCACAGCACTATCTGTACAGCACTCTGCTGCCTGCCTTCTGCCATTGTATAATATTACTAGTCCGGTCACAGCGCTAACTGTACAGCACTCTGCTGCCTGCCTTCTGCCATTGTATTATATTACTAGTCCGGTCACAGCACTACCTGTACAGCACTCTGCTGCCTGCCTTCTGCCATTGTATAATATTACTAGTCCGGTCACAGCGCTACCTGTACAGCACTCTGCTGCCTGCCTTCTTCCATTGTATAATATTACTAGTCTGGTCACAGTACTACCTGTACAGCACTCTGCTGCCTGCCTTCTGCCATTGTATAATATTACTAGTTCGGTCACAGCTTTATCTGTACAGCACTCTGCTGCCTGCCTTCTGCCATTGTATAATATTAATAGTCCAGGCACAGCACTACCTGTACAGCACTCTGCTGCCTGCCTTCTGCCATTGTATAATATTACTAGTCCGGTCACAGCGCTACCTGTACAGCACTCTGCTGCCTGCCTTCTTCCATTGTATAATATTACTAGTCTGGTCACAGTACTACCTGTACAGCACTCTGCTGCCTGCCTTCTGCCATTGTATAATATTACTAGTTCGGTCACAGCTCTATCTGTACAGCACTCTGCTGCCTGCCTTCTGCCATTGTATAATATTAATAGTCCAGGCACAGCACTACCTGTACAGCACTCTGCTGCCCGCCGTCTGCCATTGTATAATGTTACTAGTCCAGGCACAGCACTACCTGTACAGCACTCTGCTGCCTGCCTTCTGCCATTGTATAATATTACTAGTCCGGTCACAGCACTACCTGCACAGCACTCTGCTTCCTGCCTTCTGCCATTGTATAATATTATTAGTCCGGCCGGTCACAGCATTACCTGTACAGCACTCTGCTGCCTGCCTTCGGCCATCTATCTATATATATAATTGTCTAAGGGTTTTTCCGTCTGTCTGTTTCTGTCTTTCTGTCTGTCTGTCTGTCTTTCTGTCTGTCTGTCTGTCCTGGAAATCCCACGTCTCTGATTGGTCGAGGCCGCAAGGCCTCGACCAATCAGCAACGGGCACAGCGACGATGTTGTCAGAAAGGACGTAGACATCCCGCGTCTCTGATTGGTCGAGGCCGCTAGGCCTCGACCAATCAGCAACGGGCACAGCGACGATGATGTCATAATGGTTGCCATGGCGACAATGATGTCATAAAGGTTGCTTCGACCAATCAGCGACGGGCACAGCGACGATGATGTCATAATGGTTGCCATGGCGACGATGTCATAAAGGTTGCCTCGACCAATCAGCGACGGGCACAGTCTGCCGTGAATTCTGGAATCATCATTGTCCATATACTACGGGAACATGCATATTCTAGAATACCCGATGCGTTAGAATCGGGCCACAATCTAGTCTATATATATAATTGTCTAAGGGTTTTTCCGTCTGTCTGTCTGTCTTTCTGTCTGTCTGTCTGTCTGTCTTTCTGTCTGTCTGTCCTGGAAATCCCGGCTCTCTGATTGGTCGAGGCCGCCAGGCCTCGACCAATCAGAGACCGGCACAGCATCGACGTAGAAATCCCGCGTCCCTGATTGGTCGAGGCCGCCAGGCCTCGACCAATCAGCAACGGGCACAGCGACGATGAAGTCATAAAGGACGTAGACATCCCGCGTCTCTGATTGGTCGAGGCCGCCAGGCCTCGACCAATCAGCAACGGGCACAGCGACGATGATGTCATAATGGTTGCCATGGCGACGATGATGTCATAAAGGTTGCCTCGACCAATCAGCGACGGGCACAGTGTGCCGCGAATTCTGGAATCATCATTGTTCATATACTACGGGGACATGCATATTCTAGAATACCCGATGCGTTAGAATCGGGCCGCCATCTAGTATATATATAATTGTCTAAGCGTTTTTCCGTCTGTCTGTCTTTCTGTCTGCCTGTCTTTCTGTCTGTCCTGGAAATCCCGCGTCTCTGATTGGTTGAGGCCTGGCGGCACAGCATCGACGTAGAAATCCCGCGTTTCTGATTGGTCGAGGCCGCCAGGCCTCGACCAATCAGCAACGGGCACAGCGACGATGATGTCATAAAGGACGTAGACATCTCACGTTTCTGATTCAGCGACGGGCACAGTATCTACGTAGATGTCATAATGGTTGCCATGGCGACGATGATGTCATAAAGGTTGCCTCGACCAATCAGCGACGGGCACAGTCTGCCGCGAATTCTGGAATCATCATTGTCCATATACTACGGGGACATGCATATTCTAGAATACCCGATGCGTTAGAATCGGGCCACAATCTAGTTGTATAATATTAATAGTTCTGTCACTGCGCTACCTGTGCAGCACTCTGCCGCCTGCCTTCTGCCATTGTATAATATTACTAGTCTGGTCACTGCGCTACCTGTACAGCACTCTGCTGCCTGCCTTCTGCCATTGTATAATATTACTAGTCCGGTCTCACGATATGGTATGAAATATCATTTAAGTAGTTTCTCTTGTTAGCAGGCTGCAGGCTAAAAAGCCCCCCTTCCCTTTCACTCAGCCAAGAGCTGCCTTGTCAATGTACTGGGGGGAGTTTTATGGCCGAAAGGTATTTACGACTAGGCTCAAATCTTCCTCTAGGAAAGAACTGTTTAGAAGTGTCTAGAAGTTTCCAGAAATCCATGGAAGTTCTTTGTTCTGCTTTTGTAAGATATTATGCAAACCGTTTACGTTAAGAACACGAAAATATATATTCTTACTCTCCCTCGGTGGATCTGCCCATCCCTCTAAACACGGGCTTCTAACTCCATCTGGTAAAGAAGTAGGGATTTCTCTGTAAATATATATCACAGATAGGACATATTTGATCTCATTAGAATGCCCACGTTAATCCGAGATGAATGCTGGGTTTGTTATGACTATGACATGTTTTGTAGCGAAGTTATAGAAATTAGAGAAAATAGTTTAAAGTTTAGTTAGACTGAAGAGGTAGGAGGGACGAGGTGATCCAGCCCCTTTCTGGGATGTCACAGGCTGAAGCTATATCTGTCTGCCAAGATCCCCAGCTCGGTCTTCTTGACTTCTTGTCTTTTCCTGGAGCCCTGAGCACGTCCAATGAGCTGGGACGTATGGAAGCTTCACTAGCTTGGTTGCCTGCAATGCTTTGAACACATGTAAGTGTTATTCTCATGTAATCCTTGTTTTTTTTATAATAACCCTGTACATATTTGCAATTGTCTCATTTGTAACATCTTTTTATATAAACACTGCCTGAAACTTTTGATGGGGTATATTATTTAATACTAGTTCGTTCTCCTGTTCTAAACCGTACCCTAAGTCTCCTGAAGGGAAATACGCTACTGTTGTTTTTGGGTTAGCTTCGGACCCGTTTAATCGAAGCTGGTGGCAGCGATAGTGTGCAGGCTTTTGGGGTGATGTTGTAGCGACTGCGGCGTTGATAATTATTGCTCCTGCCTGAGTGGGAGTAGTTTATCGCGTCGCTGCAGCGTGCCCAATAGCCAGTACATAGCAGGCAGCCTTTCTGGCGACTAATTACCCCAGGTGCAGTACCTCACCTGACCTGAGAGTAATCGGGGCGCCAGAGAGCTGCTAGTTTTAAGTGGAACCGTAAGCGGGATATACATAAATCCCTGCAGTTTGTGGTATATTGAAGAGCAGTAGGATACCTAGAATAAGCCCCTGCTGTAAACTAAGAGGTCAATAGCCTTGTGTTTGTTTTTTTCATCACATTGTGGAGTGGAGGGATAACTAAGATAAGCCCCCTGCACATGTGATAGCCGTCTGTTGGCCCAAAGTCACCCCGATCCGTGACGTAGGGGTGACGGTCACGGTGTGAATCGTGACAAATTGGTGGCAGCGGTCAGGGAATCCTGACATCCGGTCACAGCACTACCTGTACAGCACTCTGCTGCCTGCCTTCTGCCATTGTAATCTAATCCTGCACCCTTCCCTTTAATGTGCCTGTTGACTGTATGCTAAATGCATTTGTTGCATTGTATTACTTACTGCTGTCCATCCATGCTGGAGTCACAGGAGACATTATTGTGTTCATGGTGTTAGAGCAAATGTTTGCAGCCAGGTCTAGTGCCTTTGATCTTGTAACCTCCCCCGGGGTGTTGGCCATTTGCTAATTTATCCCAAATAAGGACCCACAATCCCTCTCACCTGATCCTTTAGTCAGTCCTATAAATTTAGTAGCATCTTAAGGGGTGCACGCGTGTGGGGTCAGGCACGCGCATCTCTGCAGCAAAGCATCACGGCAGCTAAGCATACAGACGCCGCAGTTATTTCAACGGCAGTTAGTCACAGCAGGAGTCAGGACCCCACTCTATGTTCTGTTTCTTCTGGGTGTGTCTCCCGAGTAAGCACTTCTTATTACTTGAATCTAGCTTTCTATTAACCCATCTTACTTCTTTGCCATGTTTACCTATGCCCCTACATTGTTTGCTCCACTAGTCCTCTCTCTCCTTCGCTATCACAAATCCCAGCACTCCCTAACCTAATAATCATCTCCCCTTCCCTCTTACCTCCCCACCTGTCCTCCTCTGCTGACCTGCTCCTCAACATCAATTCTGTCCAACAAACACATAAAACAAGTCGGCCACTCTCTTTCTCCCACCTGCTCTCTCTCTCCTTCTCCTCACTGCTGGAGACATATCTCCCATCCCTGGACCCCCACATCTCATACCTCCCATTACTACTCCCTCCTATCACTCACTATCCAACATGAACTTCCGCACTCTTTCCAACATAAAACCCGTGCCCCTGACGCCCACCCCCCTGCTCCCTCTCTCTGGAGCACTCTGGAATGCCCGCTCAATCTGCAATAAGCTTCATGTGATTCACGACCTTTTCCTCTCCCGCAATCTTGCCTTCCTTGGCCTCACAGAAACATGGCTAACACCCTCTGACACCGCCTCCCCTGCTGCGCTGTGTTACGGAGGCCTCCACTTCACCCACACCCCTCGACCCAGCAACAAACATGGTGGAGGAGTGGGTCTTCTCCTTTCTTCAAACTGCACCTCTAACCCAATCCCACCTCTTCCCTCCCTTATCCTCCCCACTTTTGAAGTCCATTCTGTCCGCATCTACTCTCCCTCCAACCTCCAAGTGGCCGTCATATACCGACCTCCGGGCCCAGCCACTGCCTTTATTGACCAATTCTCCACCTGGCTTCTTCACTTTCTCTCTGCTGACACTCCCACCATCATCATGGGTGACTTCAACATCCCCATTGATACCCTTCAGTCAACAGCCTCCAAACTTCTGTCCCTTACCTCATCCTTTGGACTTACTCAGTGGTCCTCCGCAGCCACCCACACGGATGGGCATACACTAGACCTGGTATTCACCCGTCTCTGCTCTCTAACTTCACCACCTCCCCTCTCCCTCTATCCGACCACCATCTGCTCACCTTCTCATCCCTGTCCTCCTCACCAATCATCCATATCCAGCAAAATGCGCACCCACGCAGAAACCTTGCACACCTAGACACCCACACACTCTCTGACTCCATCCTACCACTGGCATCCATATCCTCACTCCATGACACAGACAGTGCTGCTGCTTTCTACAATGCCACTCTCGCATCAGCTATTGACACGGTCGCCCCTCTCGTCCATGGCAGAGCGTGACGTATCAATAGACAACCTTGGCATAATAACACCACCAAAAAGCTAAGGCAAGTGTCCAGGGTTGCGGAGCGGCGTTGGAAGAGAACACACTCGCAAGACGACTTCACTGTATTCAAACAAGCAACACTCGCTTTTAAATCTGCACTCACCTCTGCTAAACAGGCCTACTTCACAACCCTCGTATCTTCCCTATCCCACAACCCCAAACAGTTATTCAAAACATTTAACTCCCTCCTCCGCACCCCACTGCCCCCTCCAACCTCCCTCATCTCTGCTGAGGACTTTGCCACACACTTTAAAAATAAGATCGACCAGACAAGGCAAGACTTTATTGTTCAACCACCACAACCCCTTTGTATACCAGACCAATGCCCAAACCCCATAACCTCCCTATCCAACATCACTGAAGGGGGACTTAATTGTCTCCTCTCCAAATCCCACCTCACCACCTGTGCGCTCGACCCCATCCCATCCCACCTCCTCCCCAACCTCACCACCACACTTATCCCATCCCTAACCCACCTCTTCAACCTATCACTAACTTCTGGCACCTTCCCCTCTGCGTTCAAACATGCCACAATCACGCCTATCCTTAAAAAGCCAACCCTCGATCCAACTGCTATGTCCAGCTATCGCCCAATATCTCTGCTCCCATTTGCTTCCAAACTCCTGGAGCAGCACGTCCAAGCTGAACTCTCCTCCCACCTCTCATCTAACTTGTTGTACGACAATCTACAATCTGGTTTCCGCCCCCATCACTCAACTGAGACTGCCCTGACCAAAATCACTAACGACCTACTTACCGCCAAAGCTACTGGACAATACTCTGTACTCCTCCTTCTAGACCTGTCCTCTGCTTTCGACACAGTTGACCACTGCCTCCTACTACAGATCCTCTCCTCCTTTGGCATCAAAGACCTTGCCCTATCCTGGATCGCCTCGTACCTTTCCAACCGCACATTCAGCGTCTCCCACTCCCATACTACCTCCTCATCCCACCCTCTCTCTGTTGATGTCCCCCAAGGCTCTGTTCTAGGACCCCTACTCTTCTCAATCTATACACTTGGCTTGGGACAACTCATAAAGTCCCATGGATTCCAGTACCACCTCTATGCTGATGACACTCAGATCTACCTCTCTGGCCCAGACGTCACCGCTCTGCTGTCCAGAATCCCAGAGTGCCTATCAGCCATATCCTCCTTCTTCTCCTCTCGCTTCCTCAAACTCAATGTGGACAAATCTGAACTCATCATCTTTCCTCCATCCCACAAATCTTCCTTACTTGACCTATCTATCGCAGTCAATGACATCATGCTTTCCCCTGTACCCGAAGTCCGCTGCCTCGGAGTAACCTTCGACACTGCCCTGTCCTTCAAACCACACATCCAAGCTCTTTCCACCTCCTGTCGCCTCCAGCTCAAAAATATCTCCAGGATCCGTCCTTTCCTCAACCCCCAATCTACTAAAATGCTTGTGCACGCCCTCATCATTTCCCGCCTTGACTACTGCAACATCCTTTTCTGTGGCCTCCCTGCTAACACCCTTGCACCTCTCCAGTCCATCCTTAACTCTGCTGCCCGACTAATCCATCTCTCTCCTCGCTACTCCTCCGCTTCCCCCCTCTGCAAATCTCTTCACTGGCTCCCATTCCCTCAGCGTATCCAGTTCAAATTGCTAATACTGACCTACAAAGCCATCCACAACCTGTCTCCTCCATATATTTCTGAACTAATCTCTCGATATCTTCCCTCACGTGACCTCCGGTCCTCCCAAGACCTCCTTCTCTCCTCCACACTTATTCGCTCCTCATCCAATCGCCTCCAAGACTTCTCCCGAATATCCCCCATCCTCTGGAACTCTCTGCCCCAACACGTCCGACTATCAACCACAGTCGGATCCTTCAGACGGAACCTGAAAACTCATCTCTTCAGGAAAGCCTACAGCCTGCACTGACACCGCTGCTGCCTCATCACCAACGAAGCTACCGCCTCACCAACACCGAAGCTACCGCCTCGCCAACACCGGAGCTACCGCCTCACCAACACCGGAGCTCCTGCAACCCTCAACCTACTGTCTCCTTCCCCAAAATCCTGTAACATAGTAACATAGTTAGTAAGGCCGAAAAAAGACATTTGTCCATCCAGTTCAGCCTATATTCCATCATAATAAATACCCAGATCTACGTCCTTCTACAGAACCTAATAATTGTATGATACAATATTGTTCTGCTCCAGGAAGACATCCAGGCCTCTCTTGAACCCCTCGACTGAGTTCGCCATCACCACCTCCTCAAGCAAGCAATTCCAGATTCTCACTGCCCTAACAGTAAAGAATCCTCTTCTATGTTGGTGGAAAAACCTTCTCTCCTCCAGACGCAAAGAATGCCCCCTTGTGCCCGTCACCTTCCTTGGTATAAACAGATCCTCAGCGAGATATTTGTATTGTCCCCTTATATACTTATACATGGTTATTAGATCGCCCCTCAGTCGTCTTTTTTCTAGACTAAATAATCCTAATTTCGCTAATCTATCTGGGTATTGTAGTTCTCCCATCCCCTTTATTAATTTTGTTGCCCTCCTTTGTACTCTCTCTAGTTCCATTATATCCTTCCTGAGCACCGGTGCCCAAAACTGGACACAGTACTCCATGTGCGGTCTAACTAGGGATTTGTACAGAGGCAGTATAATGCTCTCATCATGTGTATCCAGACCTCTTTTAATGCACCCCATGATCCTGTTTGCCTTGGCAGCTGCTGCCTGGCACTGGCTGCTCCAGGTAAGTTTATCATTAACTAGGATCCCCAAGTCCTTCTCCCTGTCAGATTTACCCAGTGGTTTCCCATTCAGTGTGTAATGGTGACATTGATTCCTTCTTCCCATGTGTATAACCTTACATTTATCATTGTTAAACCTCATCTGCCACCTTTCAGCCCAAGTTTCCAACTTATCCAGTTGTAGAATGTAAGCCCGCAAGGGCAGGGTCCTCGCCCCTCTGTATCAGTCCGTCATTGTTAGTTTGTTTACTGTATGTGATATTTGTAACTTGTATGTAACCCCTTCTCATGTACAGCACCATGGAATCAATGGTGCTATATAAATAAATAATAATAATAATAATAAATAATAATAAAATTGTACACTATTACTAGTCCGGTCACAGCACTACCTGTACAGCACTCTGCTGCCTGCCTTCTGCCATTGTATTATATTACTAGTCCGGTCACAGCTCTACCTGTACAGCACTCTGCTGCCTGCCTTCTGCCATTGTATAATATTACTAGTCCGGTCACAGCACTACCTGTACAGCACTCTGCTGCCTGCCTTCTGCCATTTTATAACATTACTAGTCCGGTCACAGCGCTACCTGTACAGCACTGTGCTGCCTGCCTTCTGCCATTGTATAATATTACTAGTCCGGTCACAGCACTACCTGTACAGCACTCTGCTGCCTGCCTTCTGCCATTGTATAATATTACTAGTCCGGTCACAGCACTACCTGTACAGCACTCTGCTGCCTGCCTTCTGCCATTGTATAATATTACTAGTCTGGTCACAGCGCTACCTGTACAGCACTCTGCTGCCTGCCTTCTGCCATTGTATAATATTACTAGTCTGGTCACAGCACTACCTGTACAGCACTCTGCTGCCTGCCTTCTGCCATTGTATAATATTACTAGTCCGGTCACAGCGCTACCTGTACAGCACTCTGCTGCCTGCTTTCTGCCATTGTATAATGTTACTAGTCCGGTCACAGTGCTACCTGTACAGCACTCTGCCTTCTGCCATTGTATAATGTTACTAGTCCGGTCACAGTGCTACCTGTACAGCACTCTGCTGCCTGCCTTCTGCCATTGTATAATATTACTAGTACGGTCACAGTGCTACCTGTACAGCACTCTGCTGCCTGCCTTCTGCCATTGTATAATATTACTAGTCCGGTCACAGTGCTACCTGTACAGCACTCTGCTGCCGGCCTTCTGCCATTGTATAATATTAGTAGTCCGGTCACAGCACTACCTGTACAGCACTCTGCTGCCTGCCTTCTGCCATTGTATAATATTACTAGTCTGGTCACAGCACTACCTGTACAGCACTCTGCTGCCTGCCTTCTGCCATTGTATAATATTACTAGTCTGGTCACAGCGCTACCTGTACAGCACTCTGCTGCCTGCCTTCTGCCACTGTATAATATTACTAGTCCGGTCACAGCGCTACCTGTACAGCACTCTGCTGCCTGCCTTCTGCCATTGTATAATATTACTAGTCCGGTCACAGCACTACCTGTACAGCACTCTGCTGCCTGCCTTCTGCCATTGTATAATGTTACTAGTCCGGTCACAGTGCTACCTGTACAGCACTCTGCTGCCTGCCTTCTGCCATTGTATAATGTTACTAGTCCGGTCACAGCGCTACCTGTACAGCACTCTGCTGCCTGCCTTCTGCCATTGTATAATATTACTAGTCCGGTCACAGCACTACCTGTACATCACTCTGCTGCCTGCCTTCTGCCATTGTACACTATTACTAGTCCGGTCACAGCACTACCTGTACAGCACTCTGCTGCCTGCCTTCTGCCATTGTATAACATTACTAGTCCGGTCACAGCACTACCTGTACAGCACTCTGCTGCCTGCCTTCTGCCATTGTATAATATTACTAGTCCGGTCACAGTACTACCTGTACAGCACTCTGCTGTCTGCCTTCTGCCATTGTATTATATTACTAGTCCGGTCACAGCACTACCTGTACAGCACTCTGCCGCCTGCCTTCTGCCATTGTATAATATTACTAGTCCGGTCACAGCACTACCTGTACAGCACTCTGCTGCCTGCCTTCTGCCATTGTATAATATTACTAGTCCGGTCACAGCACTACCTGTACAGCACTCTGCTGCCTACCTTCTGCCATTGTATAATATTACTAGTCCGGTCACAGCACTACCTGTACAGCACTCTGCTGCCTGCCTTCTGCCATTGTATAATATTACTAGTCTGGTCACAGCACTACCTGTACAGCACTCTGCTGCCTGCCTTCTGCCATTGTATAATGTTACTAGTCCGGTCACAGCGCTACCTGTACAGCACTCTGCTGCCTGCCTTCTGCCATTGTATAATATTACTAGTCCGGTCACAGTGCTACCTGTACAGCACTCTGCTGCCTGCCTTCTGCCATTGTATTATATTACTAGTCCGGTCACAGTGCTAACTGTACAGCACTCTGCTGCCTGCCTTCTGCCATTGTATAATGTTACTAGTCCGGTCACAGCGCTACCTGTACAGCACTCTGCTCCCTGCCTTCTGCCATTGTATAATGTTATTAGTCCGGTCACAGCGCTACCTGTACAGCACTCTGCTGCCTGCCTTCTGCCATTGTATAATGTTACTAGTCCGGTCACAGTGCTACCTGTACAGCACTCTGCTGCCTGCATTCTGCCATTGTATAATATTACTAGTCCGGTCACAGTGCTACCTGTACAGCACTCTGCTGTCTGCCTTCTGCCATTGTATAATATTACTAGTCCGGTCACAGTGCTACCTGTACAGCACTCTGCTGCCTGCCTTCTGCCATTGTATAATGTTACTAGTCCGGTCACAGCGCTACCTGTACAGCACTCTGCTGCCTGCCTTCTGCCATTGTATAATATTACTAGTCCGGTCACAGTGCTACCTGTACAGCACTCTGCTGCCTGCCTTCTGCCATTGTATAATGTTACTAGTCCGGTCACAGCGCTACCTGTACAGCACTCTGCTGCCTGCCTTCTGCCATTGTATAATATTACTAGTCTGGTCACAGCACTACCTGTACAGCACTCTGCTGCCTGCCTTCTGCCATTGTATAATATTACTAGTCTGGTCACAGCACTACCTGTACAGCACTCTGCTGCCTGCCTTCTGCCATTGTATAATATTACTAGTCTGGTCACAGCGCTACCTGTACAGCACTCTGCTGCCTGCCTTCTGCCATTGAATAATGTTACTAGTCCGGTCACAGCACTACCTGTACAGCACTCTGCTGCCTGCCTTCTGCCATTGTATAATATTACTAGTCCGGTCACAGCACTACCTGTACAGCACTCTGCTGCCTGCCTTCTGCCATTGTATAATGTTACTAGTCCGGTCACAGCTCTACCTGTACAAAACTCTGCGGCCTGCCTTCTGCCATTGTACACTATTACTAGTCCGGTCACAGCACTACCTGTACAGCACTCTGCTGCCTGCCTTCTGCCATTGTATAACATTACTAGTCCGGTCACAGCACTACCTGTACAGCACTCTGCTGCCTGCCTTCTGCCATTGTATAACATTACTAGTCCGGTCACAGCACTACCTGTACAGCACTCTGCTGCCGGCCTTCTGCCATTGTATAACATTACTAGTCCGGTCACAGCACTACCTGTACAGCACTCTGCTGCCTGCCTTCTGCCATTGTATAATATTACTAGTCCGGTCACAGCACTACCTGTACAGCATTCTGCTGCCTGCCTTCATTACTAGTCCGGTCGCAGCACTACCTGTACAGCACTCTGCTGCCTGCCTTCTGCCATTGTATAATATTACTAGTCCGGTCACAGTACTACCTGTACAGTACTCTGCTGCCTGCCTTCTGCCATTGTACACTATTACTAGTCCGGTCACAGCACTACCAGTACAGCACTCTGCTGCCTGCCTTCTGCCATTGTACACTATTACTAGTCCGGTCACAGCACTACCTGTACAGCACTCTGCTGCCTGCCTTCTGCCATTGTATAACATTACTAGTCCGGTCACAGCACTACCTGTACAGCACTCTGCTGCCTGCCTTCTGCCATTGTATAACATTACTAGTCCGGTCACAGCACTACCTGTACAGCACTCTGCTGCCGGCCTTCTGCCATTGTATAACATTACTAGTCCGGTCACAGCACTACCTGTGTTGTGAATTCTGTGGCTGAGTTCACTTCTGTGGTCACAAGTGGTATTGCAGTCTCTGGGCTTCCTCCCTCAGGTGTTTTGGTGAGCTCGTTGGCTGCCTTGCTATTTAGCTCCACCTGAGTCTGTCTTCCTTGCTCCTTGTCAATGTTCCAGTGTTGGATCTGAGCTACTGCATCTTTCCTTGGGCCTGCTGCTCTGCTAGATAAGTGCTTCTAGTTTGTTTTCTGTTTTTTTCTGTCCAGCTTGCTATTGTCTTTTGCTGGAAGCTCTGAGAAGCAGAGGGGTGCACCGCCGTGCTGTTAGTTCGGCACGGTGGGTCTTTTTGCCCCTTTGCGTGGTTTTCGTTTTAGGGTTTTTTGTAGACTGCATAGTTCTCTTTGCTATCCTCGCTCTGTCTAGAATATCGGGCCTCACTTTGCTGAATCTATTTCATTCCTACGTTTGTCTTTTCATCTTGCTAACAGTCATTATATGTGGGGGGCTGCCTATTCCTTTGGGGTATTTCTCTGAGGTAAGTCAGGCTTGTATTTCTATCTTCAGGCTAGTCAGCTCCTCAGGCAGTGCCGAGTTGCATAGGTAGTTGTTAGGCGCAATCCACTGCTGCTTATAGTTGTGTGAGGATAGATCAGGTACTGCAGTCTACAGAGATTCCACGTCTCAGAGCTCGTCCTATTGTTTTTGGTTATTGCCAGATCTCTGTATGTGCGCTGATTACTGCACGCTGTGTTGCCTGATTGCCAGCCATAACAGTACAAGGAGCCCCACCAATGATTCCCAATAGAGGGAAAAAAGAAATCCTGACATCATTTTTTTTTCTTAGCTCTGTCTTCAGTCTTTTTTTTCCCCTAGACATTAGAGTGCTTCAGGACACAGCTGTGGACATGGATATTCAGGCTCTGTGCTCCTCAATGGATAATCTCGTTGTAAATGTACAAAAGATTCAAGATACTATTGATCAGAAATCGATGCTAGAACCAAGAATTCCGATTCCTGATTTGTTTTTTGGTGACAGAACTAAGTTCCTGAGCTTCAGAAATAATTGTAAGCTATTTTTGGCCTTGAAACCTCATTCTTCTGGTAATCCTATTCAACAGGTTTTGATTATTATTTCTTTTTTGCGCGGCGACCCACAGGACTGGGCGTTTTCTCTTGCACCAGGAGATTCTGCATTGAGTAATGTTGATGCATTTTTCCTGGCGCTCGGATTGCTTTACGATGAGCCTAATTCAGTGGATCAGGCTGAGAAAAATCTGCTGGCTTTATGCCAGGGTCAGGATGATGTAGAAGTATATTGTCAGAAATTTAGGAAATGGTCAGTACTCACTCTGTGGAATGAATCTGCACTAGCGGCTTTGTTCAGAAAGGGTCTCTCTGAAGCTCTTAAGGATGTAATGGTGGGATTTCCTATGCCTGCTGGTTTGAATGAGTCTATGTCCTTGGCCATTCAGATCGGTCGTCGCTTGCGCGAGCGTAAATCTGTGCACCATCTGGCGGTACTGCCTGAGAGTAAACCTGAGCCTATGCAGTGCGACAGGACTATGACTAAAGTAGAACGGCAAGAACACAGACGTCTGAACAGACTGTGTTTCTATTGTGGTGATTCTACTCATGCTATTTCTAATTGTCCTAAACGCACTAGGCGGTTCGATAGCTCTGCCGTTATTGGTACTGTACAGTCCAAATTCCTTTTGTCCATTACCTTAATGTGCTCTTTGTCATCGTATTCTGTCATGGCGTTTGTGGATTCAGGCGCTGCCCTGAATCTGATGGATTTGGATTATGCTAAACGTTGTGGATTTTTCTTGGAGCCTTTGCGGTGTCCTATTCCGTTGAGAGGAATTGATGCTACACCTTTGGCCAAGAATAAGCCTCAGTACTGGGCCCAGCTGACCATGTGCATGGCTCCTGCACATCAGGAAGTTATTCGCTTTCTGGTACTGCATAATTTGCATGATGTGGTCGTGTTGGGGTTGCCATGGCTACAAACCCATAATCCAGTATTGGATTGGAACTCTATGTCGGTAACCAGCTGGGGTTGTCAGGGAGTACATGGTGATGTTCCATTTTTGTCTATTTCGTCATCCATTCCTTCTGACATCCCAGAGTTCTTGTCGGATTTTCAGGATGTATTTGAAGAGTCCAAGTCTGATGCCCTACCTCCGCATAGGAATTGTGATTGTGCTATCGATTTGATTCCTGGTAGTAAATTCCCTAAGGGTCGTTTATTTAATTTGTCCGTACCTGAACACACCGCTATGCGCAGTTATGTGAAGGAGTCCCTGGAGAAGGGACATATTCGCCCATCGTCGTCACCATTGGGAGCAGGGTTCTTTTTTGTAGCCAAGAAGGATGGTTCGCTAAGACCGTGTATTGATTACCGCCTTCTTAATAAGATCACTGTTAAGTTTCAGTATCCCTTGCCATTGATTTCTGACTTGTTTGCTCGGATTAAAGGGGCTAGTTGGTTTACTAAGATTGATCTTCGTGGTGCGTATAATCTGGTGAGAATCAGGCAGGGAGATGAATGGAAAACGGCATTTAATACGCCCGAGGGTCATTTTGAGTATCTGGTGATGCCGTTCGGACTTGCCAATGCTCCATCTGTTTTTCAGTCTTTTATGCATGACATTTTCCGTGAGTATCTGGATAAATTCTTGATTGTTTACTTGGATGACATTTTGATCTTCTCAGATGATTGGGAGTCTCATGTGAAGCAAGTCAGAATGGTTTTCCAGGTACTGCGTGCTAATTCCTTGTTCGTGAAGGGATCAAAGTGTCTCTTCGGTGTGCAGAAAGTTTCATTTTTGGGGTTCATCTTTTCCCCTTCTACTATCGAGATGGATCCGGTTAAGGTTCAGGCCATCCAGGATTGGACTCAGCCGACATCTCTAAAAAGTCTGCAGAAATTCCTGGGCTTTGCTAATTTTTATCGTCGCTTCATCTGTAATTTTTCTAGCATTGCCAGACCATTGACCGATTTGACCAAGAAGGGTGCTGATTTGGTTAATTGGTCTTCTGCTGCCGTGGAAGCTTTTCAGGAGTTGAAGCGTCGTTTTTGCTGTGCCCCTGTGTTGTGTCAACCTGATGTTTCTCTTCCGTTCCAGGTCGAGGTTGATGCTTCTGAGATTGGTGCAGGGGCGGTTTTGTCACAGAGAGGTTCTGGTTGCTCAGTGTTCAAACCATGTGCTTTCTTTTCCAGGAAATTTTCTGCTGCTGAGCGTAATTATGATGTGGGCAACCGAGAGTTGCTGGCCATGAAGTGGGCATTCGAGGAGTGGCGTCATTGGCTTGAGGGTGCTAAGCATCGCTTGGTGGTATTGACTGATCATAAGAACTTGACTTATCTCGAGTCTGCCAAGCGCTTGAATCCTAGACAGGCCCGTTGGTCGTTATTTTTTGCTCGTTTTGATTTTGTGATTTCATACCTTCCGGGCTCTAAAAATGTGAAGGCGGATGCTCTGTCTAGGAGTTTTGTGCCCGACTCTCCGGGGTTATCTGAGCCGGCGAGTATCCTCAAGGAAGGAGTCATTGTGTCTGCCATCTCCCCTGATTTGCGGAGAGTGTTGCAGAAATTTCAGGCTAATAAACCTGATCGTTGTCCGGCCGAGAAACTGTTCGTCCCTGATAGGTGGACTAGTAAAGTTATCTCTGAACTTCATTGTTCGGTGCTGGCCGGTCATCCAGGAATCTTTGGTACCAGGGAGTTGGTTGCTAGATCCTTCTGGTGGCCATCTCTGTCACGGGATGTGCGTGCTTTTGTGCAGTCCTGTGGAATTTGTGCTAGGGCTAAGCCCTGCTGTTCACGTGCCAGTGGGTTGCTTTTGCCCTTGCCGGTCCCGAAGAGGCCTTGGACACATATTTCGATGGATTTCATTTCTGACCTTCCCGTTTCTCAAAAAATGTCGGTCATTTGGGTGGTCTGTGATCGCTTTTCTAAAATGGTCCATCTGGTGCCCTTGGTTAAATTGCCTTCCTCCTCTGATTTGGTGCCTTTGTTCTTCCAGCATGTGGTTCGTTTACATGGCATTCCTGAGAATATTGTTTCTGACAGAGGTTCCCAGTTTGTCTCGAGGTTCTGGCGAGCCTTTTATGGTAGGATGGGCATTGACCTATCTTTCTCCTCGGCCTTCCATCCTCAGACTAATGGCCAGACCGAACGAACCAATCAGACCTTGGAAACATATCTGAGATGTTTTGTTTCCGCTGACCAGGATGATTGGGTGTCATTTTTGCCGTTGGCTGAGTTCGCCCTTAATAATCGGGCCAGCTCGGCTACCTTGGTCTCTCCATTTTTCTGCAATTCTGGGTTCCATCCTCGTTTCTCTTCAGGACAGGTTGAGTCTTCGGACTGTCCTGGTGTGGATTCTGTGGTGGACAGGTTGCAGCAGATCTGGACTCAGGTAGTGGACAATTTGACCTTGTCCCAGGAGAAGGCTCAGCTTTTCGCTAATCGCAGACGCCGTGTGGGACCCCGACTTCGTGTTGGGGATTTGGTTTGGTTATCTTCTCGTCATATTCCTATGAAGGTTTCCTCTCCTAAATTTAAACCTCGTTTTATTGGTCCGTATAGGATTTCTGAGATTCTCAATCCGGTGTCTTTTCGTCTGACCCTCCCAGACTCCTTTTCCATACATAATGTATTCCATAGGTCGTTGTTGAGGAGATACGTGGCACCTATGGTTCCATCTGTGGAGCCTCCTGCCCCTGTTTTGGTGGAGGGGGAATTGGAGTATATTGTGGAGAAGATTTTGGATTCTCGTGTCTCTAGACGGAAACTCCAGTATCTGGTCAAATGGAAGGGTTATGCTCAGGAAGATAATTCCTGGGTTTTTGCCTCTGATGTCCGTGCCCCAGATCTTGTTCGTGCCTTTCATGTGGCTCATCCTGGTCGGCCTGGGGGTTCTGGTGAGGGTTCGGTGACCCCTCCTCAAGGGGGGGGTACTGTTGTGAATTCTGTGGCTGAGTTCACTTCTGTGGTCACAAGTGGTATTGCAGTCTCTGGGCTTCCTCCCTCAGGTGTTTTGGTGAGCTCGTTGGCTGCCTTGCTATTTAGCTCCACCTGAGTCTGTCTTCCTTGCTCCTTGTCAATGTTCCAGTGTTGGATCTGAGCTACTGCATCTTTCCTTGGGCCTGCTGCTCTGCTAGATAAGTGCTTCTAGTTTGTTTTCTGTTTTTTTCTGTCCAGCTTGCTATTGTCTTTTGCTGGAAGCTCTGAGAAGCAGAGGGGTGCACCGCCGTGCTGTTAGTTCAGCACGGTGGGTCTTTTTGCCCCTTTGCGTGGTTTTCGTTTTAGGGTTTTTTGTAGACTGCATAGTTCTCTTTGCTATCCTCGCTCTGTCTAGAATATCGGGCCTCACTTTGCTGAATCTATTTCATTCCTACGTTTGTCTTTTCATCTTGCTAACAGTCATTATATGTGGGGGGCTGCCTATTCCTTTGGGGTATTTCTCTGAGGTAAGTCAGGCTTGTATTTCTATCTTCAGGCTAGTCAGCTCCTCAGGCAGTGCCGAGTTGCATAGGTAGTTGTTAGGCGCAATCCACTGCTGCTTATAGTTGTGTGAGGATAGATCAGGTACTGCAGTCTACAGAGATTCCACGTCTCAGAGCTCGTCCTATTGTTTTTGGTTATTGCCAGATCTCTGTATGTGCGCTGATTACTGCACGCTGTGTTGCCTGATTGCCAGCCATAACATACCTGTACAGCACTCTGCTGCCTGCCTTCTGCCATTGTATAATATTACTAGTCCGGTCACAGCACTACCTGTACAGCACTCTGCTGCCTGCCTTCTGCCATTGTATAATATTACTAGTCCGGTCACAGCACTACCTGTACAGCACTCTGCTGCCGGCCTTCTGCCATTGTATAACATTACTAGTCCGGTCACAGCACTACCTGTACAGCACTCTGCTGCCTGCCTTCTGCCATTGTATAATATTACTAGTCCGGTCACAGCACTACCTGTACAGCACTCTGCTGCCTGCCTTCTGCCATTGTATAATATTACTAGTCCGGTCACAGCACTACCTGTACAGCACTCTGCTGCCTGCCTTCTGCCATTGTATAATATTACTAGTCCGGTCACAGTACTACCTGTACAGTACTCTGCTGCCTGCCTTCTGCCATTGTATAATATTACTAGTCCGGTCACAGTGCTACCTGTACAGCACTCTGCTGCCTGCCTTCTGCCATTGTATAATATTACTAGTCCGGTCACAGTGCTACCTGTACAGCACTCTGCTGCCTGCCTTCTGCCATTGTATAATATTACTAGTCCGGTCACAGTGCTACCTGTACAGCACTCTGCTGCCGGCCTTCTGCCATTGTATAATATTACTAGTCCGGTCACAGCTCTACCTGTACCGCACTCTGCTGCCTGCCTTCTGCCATTGTATAATATTACTAGTCTGGTCACAGCACTACCTGTACAGCACTCTGCTGCCTGCCTTCTGCCATTGTATAATATTACTAGTCCGGTCACAGCGCTACCTGTACAGCACTCTGCTGCCTGCTTTCTGCCATTGTATAATGTTACTAGTCCGGTCACAGTGCTACCTGTACAGCACTCTGCCTTCTGCCATTGTATAATGTTACTAGTCCGGTCACAGTGCTACCTGTACAGCACTCTGCTGCCTGCCTTCTGCCATTGTATAATATTACTAGTACGGTCACAGTGCTACCTGTACAGCACTCTGCTGCCTGCCTTCTGCCATTGTATACTATTACTAGTCCGGTCACAGTGCTACCTGTACATCACTCTGCTGCCGGCCTCCTGCCATTGTATAATATTAGTAGTCCGGTCACAGCACTACCTGTACAGCACTCTGCTGCCTGCCTTCTGCCATTGTATAATATTACTAGTCTGGTCACAGCACTACCTGTACAGCACTCTGCTGCCTGCCTTCTGCCATTGTATAATATTACTAGTCTGGTCACAGCGCTACCTGTACAGCACTCTGCTGCCTGCCTTCTGCCACTGTATAATATTACTAGTCCGGTCACAGCGCTACCTGTACAGCACTCTGCTGCCTGCCTTCTGCCATTGTATAATATTACTAGTCCGGTCACAGCACTACCTGTACAGCACTCTGCTGCCTGCCTTCTGCCATTGTATAATGTTACTAGTCCGGTCACAGTGCTACCTGTACAGCACTCTGCTGCCTGCCTTCTGCCATTGTATAATGTTACTAGTCCGGTCACAGCGCTACCTGTACAGCACTCTGCTGCCTGCCTTCTGCCATTGTATTATATTACTAGTCCGGTCACAGTGCTACCTGTACAGCACTCTGCTGGCTGCCTTCTGCCATTGTATAATATTACTAGTCCGGTCACAGCACTACCTGTACATCACTCTGCTGCCTGCCTTCTGCCATTGTACACTATTACTAGTCCGGTCACAGCACTACCTGTACAGCACTCTGCTGCCTGCCTTCTGCCATTGTATAACATTACTAGTCCGGTCACAGCACTACCTGTACAGCACTCTGCTGCCTGCCTTCTGCCATTGTATAATATTACTAGTCCGGTCACAGTACTACCTGTACAGCACTCTGCTGTCTGCCTTCTGCCATTGTATTATATTACTAGTCCGGTCACAGCACTACCTGTACAGCACTCTGCCGCCTGCCTTCTGCCATTGTATAATATTACTAGTCCGGTCACAGCACTACCTGTACAGCACTCTGCTGCCTGCCTTCTGCCATTGTATAATATTACTAGTCCGGTCACAGCACTACCTGTACAGCACTCTGCTGCCTACCTTATGCCATTGTATAATATTACTAGTCCGGTCACAGCACTACCTGTACAGCACTCTGCTGCCTGCCTTCTGCCATTGTATAATATTACTAGTCTGGTCACAGCACTACCTGTACAGCACTCTGCTGCCTGCCTTCTGCCATTGTATAATGTTACTAGTCCGGTCACAGCGCTACCTGTACAGCACTCTGCTGCCTGCCTTCTGCCATTGTATAATATTACTAGTCCGGTCACAGTGCTACCTGTACAGCACTCTGCTGCCTGCCTTCTGCCATTGTATTATATTACTAGTCCGGTCACAGTGCTAACTGTACAGCACTCTGCTGCCTGCCTTCTGCCATTGTATAATGTTACTAGTCCGGTCACAGCGCTACCTGTACAGCACTCTGCTCCCTGCCTTCTGCCATTGTATAATGTTACTAGTCCGGTCACAGCGCTACCTGTACAGCACTCTGCTGCCTGCCTTCTGCCATTGTATAATGTTACTAGTCCGGTCACAGCACTACCTGTACAGCACTCTGCTTCCTGCCTTCTGCCATTGTATAATGTTACTAGTCCGGTCACAGCACTACCTGTACAGCACTCTGCTGCCTGCCTTCTGCCATTGTATAATATTACTAGTCCGGTCACAGCACTACCTGTACAGCATTCTGCTGCCTGCCTTCTGCCATTGTATAATGTTACTAGTCCGGTCACAGCTCTACCTGTACAAAACTCTGCGGCCTGCCTTCTGCCATTGTACACTATTACTAGTCCGGTCACAGCACTACCAGTACAGAACTCTGCTGCCTGCCTTCTGCCATTGTACACTATTACTAGTCCGGTCACAGCACTACCTGTACAGCACTCTGCTGCCTGCCTTCTGCCATTGTATAACATTACTAGTCCGGTCACAGCACTACCTGTACAGCACTCTGCTGCCTGCCTTCTGCCATTGTATAACATTACTAGTCCGGTCACAGCACTACCTGTACAGCACTCTGCTGCCTGCCTTCTGCCATTGTATAATATTACTAGTCCGGTCACAGCACTACCTGTACAGCACTCTGCTGCCGGCCTTCTGCCATTGTATAACATTACTAGTCCGGTCACAGCACTACCTGTACAGCACTCTGCTGCCTGCCTTCTGCCATTGTATAATATTACTAGTCCGGTCACAGCACTACCTGTACAGCACTCTGCTGCCTGCCTTCATTACTAGTCCGGTCGCAGCACTACCTGTACAGCACTCTGCTGCCTGCCTTCCGCCATTGTATAATATTACTAGTCCGGTCACAGTACAACCTGTACAGTACTCTGCTGCCTGCCTTCTGCCATTGTACACTATTACTAGTCCGGTCACAGCACTACCAGTACAGCACTCTGCTGCCTGCCTTCTGCCATTGTACACTATTACTAGTCCGGTCACAGCACTACCTGTACAGCACTCTGCTGCCTGCCTTCTGCCATTGTATAACATTACTAGTCCGGTCACAGCACTACCTGTACAGCACTCTGCTGCCTGCCTTCTGCCATTGTATAACATTACTAGTCCGGTCACAGCACTACCTGTACAGCACTCTGCTGCCGGCCTTCTGCCATTGTATAACATTACTAGTCCGGTCTCAGCACTACCTGTACAGCACTCTGCTGCCTGCCTTCTGCCATTGTATAATATTACTAGTCCGGTCACAGCACTACCTGTACAGCACTCTGCTGCCTGCCTTCTGCCATTGTATAATATTACTAGTCCGGTCACAGCACTACCTGTACAGCACTCTGCTGCCGGCCTTCTGCCATTGTATAACATTACTAGTCCGGTCACAGCACTACCTGTACAGCACTCTGCTGCCTGCCTTCTGCCATTGTATAATATTACTAGTCCGGTCACAGCACTACCTGTACAGCACTCTGCTGCCTGCCTTCTGCCATTGTATAATATTACTAGTCCGGTCACAGCACTACCTGTACAGCACTCTGCTGCCTGCCTTCTGCCATTGTATAATATTACTAGTCCGGTCACAGTACTACCTGTACAGTACTCTGCTGCCTGCCTTCTGCCATTGTATAATATTACTAGTCCGGTCACAGCACTACCTGTACAGCACTCTGCTGCCTGCCTTCTGCCATTGTATAATATTACTAGTCCGGTCACAGTACTACCTGTACAGCACTCTGCTGCCTGCCTTCTGCCATTGTATAACATTACTAGTCCGGTCACAGCACTACCTGTACAGCACTCTGCTGCCTGCCTTCTGCCATTGTATAATATTACTAGTCCGGTCACAGCACTACCTGTACAGCACTCTGCTGCCGGCCTTCTGCCATTGTATAATATTACTAGTCCGGTCACAGCACTACCTGTACAGCACTCTGCTGCCTGCCTTCTGCCATTGTATAACATTACTAGTCTGGTCACAGCACTACCTGTACAGCACTCTGCTGTCTGCCTTCTGCCATTGTATTATATTACTAGTCCGGTCACAGCACTACCTGTACAGCACTCTGCTGCCTGCCTTCTGCCATTGTATAATATTACTAGTCCGGTCACAGCGCTACCTGTACAGCACTCTGCTGCCTGCCTTCTGCCATTGTATAATGTTACTAGTCCGGTCACAGCGCTACCTGTGCAGCACTCTGCTGCCTGCCTTCTGCCATTGTATAATATTACTAGTCCGGTCACAGCACTACCTGTACAGCACTCTGCTGCCTGCCTTCTGCCATTGTATAATATTACTAGTCCGGTCACAGCACTACCTGTACAGCACTCTGCTGCCTGCCTTCTGCCATTGTATAATGTTACTAGTCCGGTCACAGCACTACCTGTACAGCACTCTGCTGCCTGCCTTCTGCCATTGTATAATATTACTAGTCTGGTCACAGCACTACCTGTACAGCACTCTGCTGCCTGCCTTCTGCCATTGTATAATATTACTAGTCCGGTCACAGCGCTACCTGTACAGCACTCTGCTGCCTGCCTTCTGCCATTGTATAATATTACTAGTCTGGTCACAGCACTACCTGTACAGCACTCTGCTGCCTGCCTTCTGCCATTGTATAATATTACTAGTCTGGTCACAGCGCTACCTGTACAGCACTCTGCTGCCTGCCTTCTGCCATTGTATAATATTACTAGTCCGGTCACAGCGCTACCTGTACAGCACTCTGCTGCCTGCCTTCTGCCATTGTATAATGTTACTAGTCCGGTCACAGTGCTACCTGTACAGCACTCTGCTGCCTGCCTTCTGCCATTGTATAATGTTACTAGTCCGGTCACAGCGCTACCTGTACAGCACTCTGCTGCCTGCCTTCTGCCATTGTATAATGTTACTAGTCCGGTCACAGCGCTACCTGTACAGCACTGTGCTGCCTGCCTTCTGCCATTGTATTATATTACTAGTCTGGTCACAGTGCTACCTGTACAGCACTCCGCTGCCTGCCTTCTGCCATTGTATGTTACTAGTCCGGTCACAGCGCTACCTGTACAGCACTGTCACGATATGGTATGAAATATCACATAAGTTTAGTTGCTCGTCAGCCCATGAGGTGGGCTAAACCCCCCCCCCCCCCCTTCACTAGCTGACTCTACTTGTTTCTCTCTGGGCTACGGACTGTATGCTAGAAGGGGGTTTTATTGCTCTGGGGTCGTAAATTCCAGGCTCAGAGGAAAGTCACTCACCCCTCCCACATTCTCTAGTTCAAACTGGAAAAGTGGCTCCAAGATTCAGGAAAGATTCTTTGTTTAGTTTTTGTTAGATATTAGGCAAACGATTTAAGCTAGGAACATGAAAATATATATTCGTAGTCTCACTCGGTGTATCTACACCTCCCATGAAACTCGGGTTTCTAACTCCGTCTGGAAAAGAAGTAGGGTTTTCTCTGTAAATATGTATCCCAGATAGGACATATTTGATCTCATTAGAATGCTCACGTTAATCCGAGATGAATGATAGGTTTGGTCTGACTCTGACACGTTTTGTAGTGAAGTTATAGAAATTAGAGAGAATAGTTTAAAGTTTAGGCAGAATGTAGAGAGAGGAGGGTCTGGATAAGCCAGCCTTTCTGTGATGTCACAGCCTTAATGTTTTAAGTGTCTGGCAGGCTCTGAGGAGGACTTGCTGCTTGATTTCTTGTCTTGTCCTGGAAGAGCCCTGCTCACATCCAAATGAGCTGGGACGTATGGGAAAAACTGCCCTAGCCTGGTTGCCTGTCATGCTTTGAACATGTAAGTGTTGCTTTTTCTCATTTATTCCCTTTATGTTATAATTACCCTTGTACATATTTGCAATTGTCTCATTTGTAACTTCTTTATAAAATATTTTTGATAAAGCACTGCCTAATTAATTTCAATGGAATATACTATTATATATTAGTTCGTTCATCCATGCTCTAAACTTACCCAGTCTTCTGAAGTGAAATACGCTACTGTTACTGTTGTGTTGGGTTAGCTTCGGACCCGTTTAATCGAAGCTGGTGGCAGTGATACCGATAGTGTGCAGACTTTTGGGTGATGCTGAAGCGGCTGCGGGGTTAATAATTATTGTAAAAAAGAAAAAAAAGAGCATGAACCGCACATCCCAAAATCATACGTTGATCTAAAGCCGCTAGGCAAAAATTAATATAACTGAATATGAGGTTTTCAGTTTAACATTCTGATCAGACTGTATGAAGCCCACTGCCACTTCACGGCAAACCTCGTAGTGGGTCCTATCGCCCTAACGGAGCGGAGCCGTGCGGCGCCCACCGCCACAGCGGCCATGCACCAGCAGGGCGGACGGCCTGTTGCCCCACAGCACCCATGCTGCGAGACTGAGCCCCCATGACTCCAGACCGCGCCGCCCCACCAGCACAAAGCCACAGCAACAATGGCCGCCACACAGCACCAACACCAAAATGAAAGGAGCACTTAAACTCACCTTCCTCCAGCTCTTCAGTGAGAGCCAAAATGGGCTAGACCCCTAACTTTGCAGTCTCCTGCTAATTAAAATCACCTGTGCCAAATGGGAGGAGTGCTGGTCCAAGAAGAAGACTAGAACATGCTTTGCAAAAAAGAAAAAAAAAGAGCATGAACCGCACATCCCAAAATCATACGTTGATCTAAAGCCGCTAGGCAAAAATTAATATAACTGAATATGAGGTTTTCAGTTTAACATTCTGATCAGACTGTATGAAGCCCACTGCCAACGTATGATTTTGGGATGTGTGGTTCATGCTCTTTTTTTTTTTTTTTTAATAATTATTGTTCCTGCCTGAGTGGGAGTAGTTATCGCGTCGCTGCAGCGTGCCCAATAGCCAGTACATAGCAGGCAGCCTTTCTGGCGACTAATTACCCAGGGTGCAGTACCTAGTCTGACCTGAGAGTAAGGGGGCGCCAGAGAACTGCAAGTGTTAAGGGGAACTGTAAGCGGGATATACATAAATCCCTGCAGTTCGTGGTATATAGAAAAGCAGTGGGATACCTAGAATAAGCCCCTGCTGTAAGCTAAGAGGTCAATAGCCTTGTGTGTGGTTTTTCATCACATCGTGGAGTGGAGGGATAACTAAGATAAGCCCCCCTGCACATGTGATAGCCGTCTGTTGGCCTAAAGTCACCTCAATCCGTGACGTAGGGGTGACGGTCACGGTGTGAATCCTGACCCATTGGTGACAGCGGTCAGGGGAATCGTGACAATTGGTGGCAAGGCGGTGGGATATCTTAGAGCATTAGTGATTTGGTTTGAGTAATCATTCCTCTCACTAAAAACTTGCAGAAAGTTCTTGCGAGGACTCTGCGCAAATAAGTTTGGAGAACGAACTCAGTGCTTTTTAGTTGTGAGACAATTGCGTACTGGTAATTATCCCCTCCCTTTCTCTTCGTTTTTCTATCCTATCTTTTATTTGGCAACCATGGTTGTGCTGGGAGAAACCTTCTATGAGCAGCAGACCAGAGACACCCTTGTCGCCTTATGCAAGTCACAGCACATTGACTTTGCAAGCAAAAACAAAGCCCAACTGGTCGCAGATCTGGTGCAATGGGAAGCCGCTCGAGACCAATCTCAGAGCTCAGAGGCCGCAGAAGCCAGCACCAGCGAACATGGTGCTGCAGCAGAGGTCCAACCACTGAATGCTGGCCCTGTTAGCAATCCGGGCGAATTGGACCCCCACCTGCAGGCGGCCTTGAAAGAATTCCCCACTGACGACCATGAGGGACGTCGGCAGCTGATTCAGCAATACCGGCAAGAGGCCCGAGCTGAGCGAGAGGCCCGAGCTGAGCGAGAGGCTCAGGCCCAGCGAGCCGAGCGGGAGGCTGAGAGAGCCGAGCGCCAAGCCCAGCGAGCTCATGAACTGGAGATGCTCCGGCAGGGGGGGATGCCCTCCACCGCCCAGAGACGTGAGTCCAGCAGCGCTCAGATACCTAAGCCCCGGCCCGATCACTTCCCTGTTATGGAGAAGGATGGGGACTTGGACACTTTTCTGCGGGCCTTTGAGAAAGCCTGCAGGCAGTACCAGCTGCCTACAGATGAATGGGCACGATACCTGACACCAGGGCTGAGAGGTAAAGCTCTGGAGGCGTTTGCTGCCCTCCCTCAAGAACAAGATGGTGACTATGAGGCCATCAAAAAGGCTCTGATAGCCAAGTACCAGCTTACACCCGAGGTGTACCGTAGAAAGTTCCGGACCCTCCAACGTGGCCCACACGACAGTTACAGTGATGTGGTGCATGGACTGGGGACCCACTTTGACCAGTGGACCCAAGGACTGTCAGTGACCACCTTTGCACAGCTGCGAGACCTGATGATCAAAGACCAGTTCTTTCATCTTTGCCCAGCTGAGGTGCGACAGTTCGTGATGGACAGAGAACCCAAAGACGTGACGAAAGCAGCGCAGATTGCCGATGCCTATGAGGCCAACCGTAGATCGGAAGCGCGGAAGCCAGTCACCACCAGCTGGAGAGGGGGTAAGCCTGCAACCAACGCCAGTACCCCTGCCAGCCAGCACACCAGAGGTCCTGGCCCTGTGGCCAACAACACCAGACCTACCACTGAACCTCGCCAGTGTTACTACTGCAAGCGGCCTGGGCATATCAGTACCTTCTGTCCAGACAGGCCGAAGAACCCCCCAGCCAAGGCCCCAGGGCCTAATGCAGCAGTTCTTTTGGTGGGTGGTGTGGTTGGGAGGGTGTGTGACAACGTACAGCCCGTTACTGTGGGGGGCCATGTTGCTACAGGCCTCAAGGACACCAGGGCTGAACGAACCCTCATCCGACCCGAACTGGCGGCCCCTGAAGAAATCATTCCGGGGAAAACCCTAACTGTCACTGGGATTGGGGGCATCAGCTGTCCCTTACCGATGGCCCGGGTTTTTATTGATTGGGGTGCTGGGAGCGGGGTGAAGGAAGTGGGGCTGTCTGATAATTTGCCCACTGATGTTTTGTTGGGGACTGATTTGGGGAGGATGTTTGCATACTACGTTCCTGACACCCCTCCCCAATCTACTATTGCGGGTAAAGTTAACCCTGATGATGATGATGGGAAATCGCATGTGTTACCTGACCATGCTTTATCTTGTAATGATGCATCTAATAACCATTTTTTCCCTAGGATTGATGGTGAAAATGTTGTACCTGTGCCAGCTGAACCTGATAATGATTCTTCTGTGAAGGTTAATGTGTCCATAGGTACAGGTGTGCCCAGCCACGTCGCTCTGCGGAGTGAGATGGCTGAGGAACCCCTAACAGGGGCAAGTGTCGGTGCTACAGGAAATGGGGAGATGCATGGGAACCGTGAGGAAGGTGACGCCATGAAAGTGACCAGTGCCACCGAGGAAGGTAACTGGCCCATAAGTAGCACTGCCCCTGGAGTGTTGGGGGTGGATGGGGAGGTAGAGCCCATAGCAGCATCGGCTGATGGGCCTGTAGAAATCCCCGGGGAGACAGCCTACGTAGCTGCTGTCACCCGCAGTCAGAGTGCCCGGAACGCAGATCACTGTCTGCCTTCCGGACCCTCCTCAGTCACCACTGTGACTGAACCAGAGGTGGACCCAGAGCAGGTCCAAGAGGGTTCCCGTGGGGAAGGGACCCTGATGTCGCTTCTGGCTTCCCCTAGCCAGGAGTTTCAGGCCTCTCTGCACACAGATGCGAGCCTAGAGAGTTTGAGACAACTCGCCGAGACGCCCACCTCCGAGACTGATAAGGAGAGGGTGTTCTGGGAACGAGGAAGGTTATACCGGGAGACAGTACCCGGAGAATCACAAAAGGAGTGGTTGAGGGAAAGACAGTTGGTCGTCCCCCAGCAATTCCGGGGTGAGTTGTTGCGGATTGCCCATGAGATCCCGCTAGCTGGACACTTGGGGATCAGCAAAACTAAGGCCCGGCTGTCTCAACACTTCTATTGGCCTAAGATGGGGACAGATGTGTCAAACTACTGCCGCTCCTGTATCACTTGTCAAAGAGTGGGGAAGGCGGGGCCTGCTCTTAAGGCTGCCCTGATCCCTTTGCCAGTGATAGAGGAGCCTTTCCAGAGGATCGCGGTGGACATTGTGGGCCCGCTGGCCGTCCCCAGCAGCTCTGGAAAGCAATACATCCTTACTGTGGTAGACTATGCTACCCGGTACCCAGAGGCAGTAGCTCTGTCGTCAACTAGGGCAGATAAGGTGGCGGATGCCCTGTTGGCCATCTTTTCACGTGTAGGATTTCCCAGGGAAATGCTTACTGATCAAGGGACCCAATTTATGTCTCGCCTAATGGAGGCTCTCTGTAAGAAAATGCAGGTGAAGCACCTGGTATCGAGTGCGTATCACCCACAGACCAATGGCTTGTGTGAACGCTTCAATGGTACCCTCAAACAGATGCTACGCATGCTGGTTGAGACTCAAGGGCGCGACTGGGAGCGGTACCTCCCACACCTGCTGTTCGCTTACCGAGAGGTTCCGCAGGCCTCGACGGGGTTCTCCCCCTTCGAGCTCCTGTACGGCAGGCGAGTTCGGGGACCCCTTGGGTTGGTAAGAGAATCCTGGGAAGAGGAGCCGAACCCTTCTGAAGTGTCCATAGTGGAGTATGTCATGCGCTTCCGTGACAAGATGCAGACCTTGACGCAGTTGGTTCATGACAACATGACGCAGGCTCAGGCTGACCAGAAGCACTGGTACGACCAGAACGCCCGGGAGCGGACCTACCACGTGGGTCAAAAGGTGTGGGTGCTGGTCCCCGAACCAACGGATAAGCTTCAGGCAGCCTGGGAGGGCCCGTACGTCGTCCACCAACAGCTCAACCCGGTCACGTACGTGGTCACGCTTGACCACGCTCGGGGTAGGCGAAAGGCCTTTCACGTCAACATGATGAAGGCTCATCACGAACGTGAACCTTTCGTCCTACCGGTCTGCAGCTTGCCCGAAGACGGTGAGGAAGACACCCTCCTGGACTTGCTGGCCCAAGCCAAGGCCAATGGGTCCATCGAGGACGTGGAGGTAAGCGCCTCGTTAACTGAACCCCAGCGGTTGCAGTTGCAAACCACACTGGAACCTTTCCGGGTCGTGTTCTCCAACCGACCTGGGAGGACTGAGTTAGCAGTCCACGAGGTGGACACCGGGAAGCACGCCCCACTACGGCGAACACCCTATCGAATCTCGGACCAGGTGCAGCAGACTATGCGCCAAGAGATCGATGAGATGTTACAGCTGGGGGTGATTCGACGGTCAAAGAGCGCGTGGGCATCACCTGTAGTTCTCGTGCCAAAGAAGGACCGGACCACCCGGTTCTGCGTGGACTACAGGGGGCTCAACGCCATCACAGCCTCGGATGCGCACCCAATGCCGCGCATGGAGGAGCTGCTTGAGAAGTTAGCTGGCGCAGATTACCTAACAATAATGGATCTGAGTCGAGGATACTGGCAGATTCCCCTGAGCCCCGAGGCGCAGGAGAAGTCCGCCTTTATCAAACCCTTTGGACTGTACGAGTCCACGGTCATGCCCTTCGGCATGAAGAATGCCCCTGCCACTTTCCAGCGGATGGTCAACCTCCTGCTTCAGGGACTGGAGACGTACGCCGTGGCGTACTTGGATGACATTGCCATCTTCAGTCCCTCCTGGAAGGAACACCTGCAGCATCTCGAGGAGGTGCTCAGGCGAATTCACCAAGCAGGACTGACTATCAAGCCGGGAAAGTGTCAGATGGGCATGAGGGAGGTTCACTACCTGGGGCACCGGGTAGGCGGGAACACCCTGAAGCCAGAGCCTGACAAAGTGGGAGTGATCGTAAACTGGCCCACTCCCGTGACCAAGAAACAGGTGATGTCCTTCTTGGGCACTGCAGGGTACTATAGGCGCTTCGTAAAGCACTATAGTAGCCTGGCAAAACCTTTGACGGACCTCACCAGGAAGAAGCTACCTCACATTGTCAACTGGACAGATGGCTGTGAGGGGGCCTTCCAGGCGTTGAAAACTGCACTGTGCAACGCCCCTGTGTTGAAAGCAGTCGACAGCAGTCGACCGTTCTTGGTGCAGACCGACGCCAGCGAGTTTGGCCTTGGTGCTGTACTCAGCCAGGTTGACTCGGAGGACCAAGAGCACCCCGTGTTATACCTGAGCCGGAAACTTTTGCCGAGGGAAGTGGCCTACTCCACCATCGAGAAGGAGTGCCTGGCCATAGTCTGGGCCCTGCAGCGCTTGCAGCCCTACTTGTACGGTCACACCTTCACTGTGGTGACCGACCACAACCCTCTGCGCTGGCTAAATGCCATGTGTGGAACCAACGGCAGGTTGCTACGCTGGAGCCTTGCCCTTCAGCAGTTTGACTTCACCATTGAACATAAAACGGGCAAAGAGTATGGGAATGCAGATGGACTCTCCCGCCAGGGTGAACCTACTGAGGTGCCCATGGAGGCATACCGTGGGGTACTGCCTCCCTAGCGCACACCAAAAGGGGGAGGTGTCACGATATGGTATGAAATATCACATATGTTTAGTTGCTCGTCAGCCCATGAGGTGGGCTAAACCCCCCCCTTCACTAGCTGACTCTACTTGTTTCTCTCTGGGCTACGGACTGTATGCTAGAAGGGGGTTTTATTGCTCTGGGGTCGTAAATTCCAGGCTCAGAGGAAAGTCCCTGACCCCTCCCACATTCTCTAGTTCAAACTGGAAAAGTGGCTCCAAGATTCAGGAAAGATTCTTTGTTTAGTTTTTGTTAGATATTAGGCAAACGATTTAAGCTAGGAACATGAAAATATATATTCGTAGTCTCACTCGGTGTATCTACACCTCCCATGAAACTCGGGTTTCTAACTCCGTCTGGAAAAGAAGTAGGGTTTTCTCTGTAAATATGTATCCCAGATAGGACATATTTGATCTCATTAGAATGCTCACGTTAATCCGAGATGAATGATAGGTTTGGTCTGACTCTGACACGTTTTGTAGTGAAGTTATAGAAATTAGAGAGAATAGTTTAAAGTTTAGGCAGAATGTAGAGAGAGGAGGGTCTGGATAAGCCAGCCTTTCTGTGATGTCACAGCCTTAATGTTTTAAGTGTCTGGCAGGCTCTGAGGAGGACTTGCTGCTTGATTTCTTGTCTTGTCCTGGAAGAGCCCTGCTCACGTCCAAATGAGCTGGGACGTATGGGAAAAACTGCCCTAGCCTGGTTGCCTGTCATGCTTTGAACATGTAAGTGTTGCTTTTTCTCATTTATTCCCTTTATGTTATAATTACCCTTGTACATATTTGCAATTGTCTCATTTGTAACTTCTTTATAAAATATTTTTGATAAAGCACTGCCTAATTAATTTCAATGGAATATACTATTATATATTAGTTCGTTCATCCATGCTCTAAACTTACCCAGTCTTCTGAAGTGAAATACGCTACTGTTACTGTTGTGTTGGGTTAGCTTCGGACCCGTTTAATCGAAGCTGGTGGCAGTGATACCGATAGTGTGCAGACTTTTGGGTGATGCTGAAGCGGCTGCGGGGTTAATAATTATTGTTCCTGCCTGAGTGGGAGTAGTTATCGCGTCGCTGCAGCGTGCCCAATAGCCAGTACATAGCAGGCAGCCTTTCTGGCGACTAATTATCCAGGGTGCAGTACCTAGTCTGACCTGAGAGTAAGGGGGCGCCAGAGAACTGCAAGTGTTAAGGGGAACTGCAAGCGGGATATACATAAATCCCTGCAGTTCGTGGTATATAGAAAAGCAGTGGGATACCTAGAATAAGCCCCTGCTGTAAGCTAAGAGGTCAATAGCCTTGTGTGTGGTTTTTCATCACATCGTGGAGTGGAGGGATAACTAAGATAAGCCCCCCTGCACATGTGATAGCCGTCTGTTGGCCTAAAGTCACCTCAATCCATGACGTAGGGGTGACGGTCACGGTGTGAATCCTGACCCATTGGTGACAGCGGTCAGGGGAATCGTGACAAGCACTCTGCTGCCTGCCTTCTGCCATTGTATTATATTACTAGTCCGGTCACAGTGCTACCTGTACAGCACTCTGCTGCCTGCCTTCTGCCATTGTATAATGTTACTAGTCCGGTCACAGCGCTACCTGTACAGCACTCTGCTGCCTGCCTTCTGCCATTGTATAATGTTACTAGTCCGGTCACAGTGCTACCTGTACACCACTCTGCCGCCTGCCATTGTATAATGTTACTAGTCCGGTCACAGTGCTACCTGTACAGCACTCTGCTGCCTGCCTTCTGCCATTGTATAATATTACTAGTCCGGTCACAGCACTACCTGTACAGCACTCTGCTGCCTGCCTTCTGCCATTGTACACTATTACTAGTCCGGTCACAGCACTACCTGTACAGCACTCTACTGCCTGCCTTCTGCCATTGTACACTATTACTAGTCCGGTCACAGCACTACCTGTACAGCACTCTGCTGCCTGCCTTCTGCCATTGTATAATATTACTAGTCTGGTCACAGCACTACCTGTACAGCACTCTGCTGCCTGCCTTCTGCCATTGTATAATATTACTAGTCTGGTCACAGCGCTACCTGTACAGCACTCTGCTGCCTGCCTTCTGCCATTGTATAATATTACTAGTCCGGTCACAGCGCTACCTGTACAGCACTCTGCTGCCTGCCTTCTGCCATTGTATAATGTTACTAGTCCGGTCACAGCGCTACCTGTACAGCACTCTGCTGCCTGCCTTCTGCCATTGTATTATATTACTAGTCCGGTCACAGTGCTACCTGTACAGCACTCTGCTGCCTGCCTTCTGCCATTGTATAATGTTACTAGTCCGGTCACAGCGCTACCTGTACAGCACTCTGCTGCCTGCCTTCTGCCATTGTATAATGTTACTAGTCCGGTCACAGTGCTACCTGTACAGCACTCTGCTGCCTGCCTTCTGCCATTGTATAATGTTACTAGTCCGGTCACAGCGCTACCTGTACAGCACTCTGCTGCCTGCCCTCTGCCATTGTATTATATTACTAGTCCGGTCACAGTGCTACCTGTACAGCACTCTGCTGCCTGCCTTCTGCCATTGTATAATATTACTAGTCCGGTCACAGTGCTACCTGTACAGCACTCTGCTGCCTGCCTTCTGCCATTGTATAATGTTACTAGTCCGGTCACAGCGCTACCTGTACAGCACTCTGCTGCCTGCCTTCTGCCATTGTATAATATTACTAGTCTGGTCACAGCGCTAACTGTACAGCACTCTGCTGCCTGCCTTCTGCCATTGTATAATATTACTAGTCCGGTCACACAGCACTACCTGTACAGCACTCTGCTGCCTGCCTTCTGCCATTGTATAATATTACTAGTCCGGTCACAGCACTACCTGTACAGCACTACCTGTACAGCACTCTGCTGCCTGCCTTCTGCCATTGTATTATATTACTAGTCCGGTCACAGCGCTACCTGTACAGCACTCTGCAGCCTGCCTTCTGCCACTGTATAATATTACTAGTCCGGTCACAGCGCTACCTGTACAGCACTCTTCTGTCTGCCTTCTGCCATTGTATTATATTACTAGTCCGGTCACAGCACTACCTGTACAGCACTCTGCTGCCTGCCTTCTGCCATTGTATAATATTACTAGTCCGGTCACAGCACTACCTGTACAGCACTCTGCTGCCTGCCTTCTGCCATTGTATAATATTACTAGTCCGGTCACAGCACTACCTGTACAGCACTCTGCTGCCTGCCTTCTGCCATTGTATAATATTACTAGTCTGGTCACAGCACTACCTGTACAGCACTCTGCTGCCTGCCTTCTGCCATTGTATAATATTACTAGTCTGGTCACAGCACTAACTGTACAGCACTCTGCTGCCTGCCAATTGCCACTGTATAATATTACTAGTCCGGTCACAGCTCTACCTGTACAGCACTCTGCTGCCTGCCTTCTGCCATGGTATAATGTTACTAGTCCGGTCACAGCGCTACCTGTACAGCACTCTGCTGCCTGCCTTCTGCCATTGTATAATATTACTAGTCCGGTCACAGCGCTAACTGTACAGCACTCTGCTGCCTGCCTTCTGCCATTGTATAATATTACTAGTCCGGTCACAGCACTACCTGTACAGCACTCTGCTGCCTGCCTTCTGCCATTGTATAATGTTACTAGTCCGGTCACAGTGCTACCTGTACAGCACTCTGCTGCCTGCCTTCTGCCATTGTATAATGTTACTAGTCCGGTCACAGCGCTACCTGTACAGCACTCTGCTGCCTGCCTTCTGCCATTGTATAATATTACTAGTCCGGTCACAGCACTACCTGTACAGTACTCTGCTGCCTGCCTTCTGCCATTGTATTATATTACTAGTCCGGTCACAGCGCTACCTGTACAGCACTCTGCAGCCTGCCTTCTGCCACTGTATAATATTACTAGTCCGGTCACAGTGCTACCTGTACAGCACTCTGCTGCCTGCCTTCTGCCATTGTATAATGTTACTAGTCCGGTCACAGCGCTACCTGTACAGCACTCTGCTGCCTGCCTTCTGCCATTGTATAATGTTACTAGTCCGGTCACAGCGCTACCTGTACAGCACTCTGCTGCCTGCCTTCTGCCATTGTATAATATTACTAGTCCGGTCACAGCGCTAGCTGTACAGCACTCTGCTGCCTGCCTTCTGCCATTGTATAATATTACTAGTCCGGTCACAGCACTACCTGTACAGCACTCTGCTGCCTGCCTTCTGCCATTGTATAATATTACTAGTCCGGTCACAGCACTACCTGTACAGCACTCTGCTGCCTGCCTTCTGCCATTGTATTATATTACTAGTCCGGTCACAGCGCTACCTGTACAGCACTCTGCAGCCTGCCTTCTGCCACTGTATAATATTACTAGTCCGGTCACAGCGCTACCTGTACAGTACTCTTCTGTCTGCCTTCTGCCATTGTATTATATTACTAGTCCGGTCACAGCACTACCTGTACAGCACTCTGCTGCCTGCCTTCTGCCATTGTATAATATTACTAGTCCGGTCACAGCACTACCTGTACAGCACTCTGCTGCCTGCCTTCTGCCATTGTATAATATTACTAGTCCGGTCACAGCACTACCTGTACAGCACTCTGCTGCCTGCCTTCTGCCATTGTATAATATTACTAGTCTGGTCACAGCACTACCTGTACAGCACTCTGCTGCCTGCCTTCTGCCATTGTATAATATTACTAGTCTGGTCACAGCACTAACTGTACAGCACTCTGCTGCCTGCCTTCTGCCACTGTATAATATTACTAGTCCGGTCACAGCTCTACCTGTACAGCACTCTGCTGCCTGCCTTCTGCCATTGTATAATGTTACTAGTCCGGTCACAGCGCTACCTGTACAGCACTCTGCTGCCTGCCTTCTGCCATTGTATAATATTACTAGTCCGGTCACAGCGCTAACTGTACAGCACTCTGCTGCCTGCCTTCTGCCATTGTATAATATTACTAGTCCGGTCACAGCACTACCTGTACAGCACTCTGCTGCCTGCCTTCTGCCATTGTATAATGTTACTAGTCCGGTCACAGCGCTACCTGTACAGCACTCTGCTGCCTGCCTTCTGCCATTGTATTATATTACTAGTCCGGTCACAGTGCTACCTGTACAGCACTCTGCTGCCTGCCTTCTGCCATTGTATAATATTACTAGTCCGGTCACAGCACTACCTGTACAGCACTCTGCTGCCTGCCTTCTGCCATTGTACACTATTACTAGTCCGGTCACAGCACTACCTGTACAGCACTCTGCTGCCTGCCTTCTGCCTTTGTACACTATTACTAGTCCGGTCACAGCACTACCTGTACAGCACTCTGCTGCCTGCCTTCTGCCATTGTATAATATTACTAGTCCGGTCACAGCACTACCTGTACAGCACTCTGCTGCCTGCCTTCTGCCATTGTATAATATTACTAGTCTGGTCACAGCACTAACTGTACAGCACTCTGCTGCCTGCCTTCTGCCATTGTATAATATTACTAGTCTGGTCACAGCACTACCTGTACAGCACTCTGCTGCCTGCCTTCTGCCACTGTATAATATTACTAGTCCGGTCACAGCTCTACCTGTACAGCACTCTGCTGCCTGCCTTCTGCCATTGTATAATGTTACTAGTCCGGTCACAGCGCTACCTGTACAGCACTCTGCTGCCTGCCTTCTGCCATTGTATAATATTACTAGTCCGGTCACAGTGCTACCTGTACAGCACTCTGCTGCCTGCCTTCTGCCATTGTATAATGTTACTAGTCCGGTCACAGCGCTACCTGTACAGCACTCTGCTGCCTGCCTTCTGCCATTGTATAATATTACTAGTCCGGTCACAGCACTAACTGTACAGCACTCTGCTGCCTGCCTTCTGCCATTGTATAATATTACTAGTCCGGTCACAGCACTACCTGTACAGCACTCTGCTGCCTGCCTTCTGCCATTGTATAATATTACTAGTCCGGTCACAGCACTACCTGTACAGCACTCTGCTGCCTGCCTTCTGCCATTGTATTATATTACTAGTCCGGTCACAGCGCTACCTGTACAGCACTCTGCAGCCTGCCTTCTGCCACTGTATAATATTACTAGTCCGGTCACAGCGCTACCTGTACAGCACTCTTCTGTCTGCCTTCTGCCATTGTATTATATTACTAGTCCGGTCACAGCACTACCTGTACAGCACTCTGCTGCCTGCCTTCTGCCATTGTATAATATTACTAGTCCGGTCACAGCACTACCTGTACAGCACTCTGCTGCCTGCCTTCTGCCATTGTATAATATTACTAGTCCGGTCACAGCACTACCTGTACAGCACTCTGCTGCCTGCCTTCTGCCATTGTATAATATTACTAGTCTGGTCACAGCACTACCTGTACAGCACTCTGCTGCCTGCCTTCTGCCATTGTATAATATTACTAGTCTGGTCACAGCACTACCTGTACAGCACTCTGCTGCCTGCCTTCTGCCACTGTATAATATTACTAGTCCGGTCACAGCTCTACCTGTACAGCACTCTGCTGCCTGCCTTCTGCCATTGTATAATGTTACTAGTCCGGTCACAGCGCTACCTGTACAGCACTCTGCTGCCTGCCTTCTGCCATTGTATAATATTACTAGTCCGGTCACAGTGCTACCTGTACAGCACTCTGCTGCCTGCCTTCCGCCATTGTATAATGTTACTAGTCCGGTCACAGCGCTACCTGTACAGCACTCTGCTGCCTGCCTTCTGCCATTGTATAATATTACTAGTCCGGTCACAGCTCTAACTGTACAGCACTCTGCTGCCTGCCTTCTGCCATTGTATAATATTACTAGTCCGGTCACAGCACTACCTGTACAGCACTCTGCTGCCTGCCTTCTGCCATTGAATAATATTACTAGTCTGGTCACAGCACTACCTGTACAGCACTCTGCTGCCTGCCTTCTGCCACTGTATAATATTACTAGTCCGGTCACAGCTCTACCTGTACAGCACTCTGCTGCCTGCCTTCTGCCATTGTATAATGTTACTAGTCCGGTCACAGCGCTACCTGTACAGCACTCTGCTGCCTGCCTTCTGCCATTGTATAATATTACTAGTCCGGTCACAGTGCTACCTGTACAGCACTCTGCTGCCTGCCTTCCGCCATTGTATAATGTTACTAGTCCGGTCACAGCGCTACCTGTACAGCACTCTGCTGCCTGCCTTCTGCCATTGTATAATATTACTAGTCCGGTCACAGCACTAACTGTACAGCACTCTGCTGCCTGCCTTCTGCCATTGTATAATATTACTAGTCCGGTCACAGCACTACCTGTACAGCACTCTGCTGCCTGCCTTCTGCCATTGTATAATATTACTAGTCCGGTCACAGCACTACCTGTACAGCACTCTGCTGCCTGCCTTCTGCCATTGTATTATATTACTAGTCCGGTCACAGCGCTACCTGTACAGCACTCTGCAGCCTGCCTTCTGCCACTGTATAATATTACTAGTCCGGTCACAGCGCTACCTGTACAGCACTCTTCTGTCTGCCTTCTGCCATTGTATTATATTACTAGTCCGGTCACAGCACTAACTGTACAGCACTCTGCTGCCTGCCTTCTGCCATTGTATAATATTACTAGTCCGGTCACAGCACTACCTGTACAGCACTCTGCTGCCTGCCTTCTGCCATTGTATAATATTACTAGTCCGGTCACAGCACTACCTGTACAGCACTCTGCTGCCTGCCTTCTGCCATTGTATAATATTACTAGTCTGGTCACAGCACTACCTGTACAGCACTCTGCTGCCTGCCTTCTGCCATTGTATAATATTACTAGTCCGGTCACAGCGCTACCTGTACAGCACTCTGCTGCCTGCCTTCTGCCATTGTATAATGTTACTAGTCCGGTCACAGTGCTACCTGTACAGCACTCTGCTGCCTGCCTTCTGCCATTGTATAATATTACTAGTCCGGTCACAGTGCTACCTGTACAGCACTCTGCTGCCTGCCTTCTGCCATTGTATGTTACTAGTCCGGTCACAGCGCTACCTGTACAGCACTCTGCTGCCTGCCTTCTGCCATTGTATTATATTACTAGTCCGGTCACAGCACTACCTGTACAGCACTCTGCTGCCTGCCTTCTGCCATTGTATAATATTACTAGTCTGGTCACAGCACTACCTGTACAGCACTCTGCTGCCTGCCTTCTGCCATTGTATAATATTACTAGTCCGGTCACAGCGCTACCTGTACAGCACTCTGCTGCCTGCCTTCTGCCATTGTATTATATTACTAGTCCGGTCACAGCACTACCTGTACAGCACTCTGCTGCCTGCGTTCTGCCATTGTATAATATTACTAGTCTGGTCACAGCACTACCTGTACAGCACTCTGCTGCCTGCCTTTTGCCATTGTATAATATTACTAGTCCGGTCACAGCACTACCTGTACAGCACTCTGCTGCCTGCCTTCTGCCATTGTACACTATTACTAGTCCGGTCACAGCACTACCTGTACAGCACTCTGCTGCCTGCCTTCTGCCATTGTACACTATTACTAGTCCGGTCACAGCACTACCTGTACAGCACTCTGCTGCCTGCCTTCTGCCATTGTATAATATTACTAGTCTGGTCACAGCACTACCTGTACAGCACTCTGCTGCCTGCCTTCTGCCATTGTATAATATTACTAGTCTGGTCACCGCGCTACCTGTACAGCACTCTGCTGCCTGCCTTCTGCCATTGTATAATATTACTAGTCCGGTCACAGCGCTACCTGTACAGCACTCTGCTGCCTGCCTTCTGCCATTGTATAATGTTACTAGTCCGGTCACAGTGCTACCTGTACAGCACTCTGCTGCCTGCCTTCTGCCATTGTATAATGTTACTAGTCCGGTCACAGCGCTACCTGTACAGCACTCTGCTGCCTGCCTTCTGCCATTGTATAATATTACTAGTCCGGTCACAGCACTACCTGTACAGCACTCTGCTGCCTGCCTTCTGCCATTGTATAATATTACTAGTCCGGTCACAGCACTACCTGTACAGCACTCTGCTGCCTGCCTTCTGCCATTGTATAATATTACTAGTCTGGTCACAGCACTACCTGTACAGCACTCTGCTGCCTGCCTTCTGCCACTGTATAATATTACTAGTCCGGTCACAGCTCTACCTGTACAGCACTCTGCTGCCTGCCTTCTGCCATTATATAATGTTACTAGTCCGGTCACAGCGCTACCTGTACAGCACTCTGCTGCCTGCCTTCTGCCATTGTATAATATTACTAGTCCGGTCACAGTGCTACCTGTACAGCACTCTGCTGCCTGCCTTCTGCCATTGTATAATATTACTAGTCCGGTCACAGCACTACCTGTACAGCACTCTGCTGCCTGCCTTCTGCCATTGTATAATATTACTAGTCCGGTCACAGCACTACCTGTACAGCACTCTGCTGCCTGCCTTCTGCCATTGTATAATATTACTAGTCTGGTCACAGCACTACCTGTACAGCACTCTGCTGCCTGCCTTCTGCCACTGTATAATATTACTAGTCCGGTCACAGCTCTACCTGTACAGCACTCTGCTGCCTGCCTTCTGCCATTGTATAATGTTACTAGTCCGGTCACAGCGCTACCTGTACAGCACTCTGCTGCCTGCCTTCTGCCATTGTATAATATTACTAGTCCGGTCACAGTGCTACCTGTACAGCACTCTGCTGCCTGCCTTCTGCCATTGTATAATGTTACTAGTCCGGTCACAGCGCTACCTGTACAGCACTCTGCTGCCTGCCTTCTGCCATTGTATAATATTACTAGTCCGGTCACAGCGCTAACTGTACAGCACTCTGCTGCCTGCCTTCTGCCATTATATAATATTACTAGTCTGGTCACAGCACTACCTGTACAGCACTCTGCTGCCTGCCTTCTGCCACTGTATATTACTAGTCCGGTCACAGCTCTACCTGTACAGCACTCTGCTGCCTGCCTTCTGCCATTGTATAATGTTACTAGTCCGGTCACAGCGCTACCTGTACAGCACTCTGCTGCCTGCCTTCTGCCATTGTATAATATTACTAGTCCGGTCACAGTGCTACCTGTACAGCACTCTGCTGCCTGCCTTCTGCCATTGTATAATGTTACTAGTCCGGTCACAGCGCTACCTGTACAGCACTCTGCTGCCTGCCTTCTGCCATTGTATAATATTACTAGTCCGGTCACAGCACTACCTGTACAGCACTCTGCTGCCTGCCTTCTGCCATTGTATAATATTACTAGTCCGGTCACAGCACTACCTGTACAGCACTCTGCTGCCTGCCTTCTGCCATTGTATAATATTACTAATTCGGTCACAGCACTACCTGTACAGCACTCTGCTGCCTGCCTTCTGCCATTGTATAATATTACTAGTCCGGTCACAGCACTACCTGTACAGCACTCTGCTGCCTGTCTTCTGCCATTGTATAATATTACTAGTCCGGTCACAGCTCTACCTGTACAGCACTCTGCTGCCTGCCTTCTGCCATTGTATAACATTACTAGTCCGGTCACAGCTCTACCTGTACAGCACTCTGCTGCCTGCCTTCTGCCATTGTATAACATTACTAGTCCGGTCACAGCACTACCTGTACAGCACTCTGCTGCCTGCTTTCTGCCATTGTATAACATTACTAGTCCGGTCACAGCTCTACCTGTACAGCACTCTGCTGCCTGCCTTCTGCCATTGTATAACATTACTAGTCCGGTCACAGCACTACCTGTACAGCACTCTGCTGCCTGCCTTCTGCCATTGTATAACATTACTAGTCCGGTCACAGCACTACCTGTACAGCACTCTACTGCCTGCCTTCTGCCATTGTATAACATTACTAGTCCGGTCACAGCTCTACCTGTACAGCACTCTGCTGCCTGCCTTCTGCCATTGTATAACATTACTAGTCCGGTCACAGCTCTACCTGTACAGCACTCTGCTGCCTGCCTTCTGCCATTGTATATTACTAGTCCGGTCACAGCACTACCTGTACAACACTCTGCTGCCTGCCTTCTGCCATTGTATTATATTACTAGTCCGGTCACAGCTCTACCTGTACAGCACTCTGCTGCCTGCCTTCTGCCATTGTATAATATTACTAGTCCGGTCACAGTACTACCTGTACAGCACTCTGCTGCCTGCCTTCTGCCATTGTATAATGTTACTAGTCCGGTCACAGCACTACCTGTACAGCACTCTGCTGCCTGCCTTCTGCCATTGTATAATATTACTAGTCCGGTCACAGCACTACCTGTGCAGCACTCTGCTGCCTGCCTTCTGCCATTGTATAACATTACTAGTCCGGTCACAGCGCTACCTGTACAGCACTCTGCTGCCTGCCTTCTGCCATTGTATAACATTACTAGTCCGGTCACAGCGCTACCTGTACAGCACTCTGCTGCCTGCCTTCTGCCATTGTATAATATTACTAGTCCGGTCACAGCACTACCTGTACAGCACTCTGCTGCCTGCCTTCTGCCATTGTATAATATTACTAGTCCGGTCACAGCGCTACCTGTACAGCACTCTGCTGCCTGCCTTCTGCCATTGTATAATATTACTAGTCCGGTCACAGCGCTACCTGTACAGCACTCTGCTGCCTGCCTTCTGCCATTGTATAACATTACTAGTCCGGTCACAGCGCTACCTGTACAGCACTCTGCTGCCTGCCTTCTGCCATTGTATAATATTACTAGTCCGGTCACAGCACTACCTGTACAGCACTCTGCTGCCTGCCTTCTGCCATTGTATAATATTACTAGTCCGGTCACAGCACTACCTGTACAGCACTCTGCTGCCTGCCTTCTGCCATTGTATAATATTACTAGTCCGGTCACAGCGCTACCTGTACAGCACTCTGCTGCCTGCCTTCTGCCATTGTATTATATTACTAGTCCGGTCACAGCGCTACCTGTACAGCACTCTGCTGCCTGCCTTCTGCCATTGTATTATATTACTAGTCCGGTCACAGCACTACCTGTACAGCACTCTGCTGCCTGCGTTCTGCCATTGTATAATATTACTAGTCTGGTCACAGCACTACCTGTACAGCACTCTGCTGCCTGCCTTCTGCCATTGTATAATATTACTAGTCCGGTCACAGCACTACCTGTACAGCACTCTGCTGCCTGCCTTCTGCCATTGTACACTATTACTAGTCCGGTCACAGCACTACCTGTACAGCACTCTGCTGCCTGCCTTCTGCCATTGTACACTATTACTAGTCCGGTCACAGCACTACCTGTACAGCACTCTGCTGCCTGCCTTCTGCCATTGTATAATATTACTAGTCTGGTCACCGCGCTACCTGTACAGCACTCTGCTGCCTGCCTTCTGCCATTGTATAATATTACTAGTCCGGTCACAGCGCTACCTGTACAGCACTCTGCTGCCTGCCTTCTGCCATTGTATAATGTTACTAGTCCGGTCACAGCGCTACCTGTACAGCACTCTGCTGCCTGCCTTCTGCCATTGTATAATGTTACTAGTCCGGTCACAGCGCTACCTGTACAGCACTCTGCTGCCTGCCTTCTGCCATTGTATAATATTACTAGTCCGGTCACAGCACTACCTGTACAGCACTCTGCTGCCTGCCTTCTGCCATTGTATAATATTACTAGTCCGGTCACAGCACTACCTGTACAGCACTCTGCTGCCTGCCTTCTGCCATTGTATAATATTACTAGTCTGGTCACAGCACTACCTGTACAGCACTCTGCTGCCTGCCTTCTGCCACTGTATAATATTACTAGTCCGGTCACAGCTCTACCTGTACAGCACTCTGCTGCCTGCCTTCTGCCACTGTATAATGTTACTAGTCCGGTCACAGCGCTACCTGTACAGCACTCTGCTGCCTGCCTTCTGCCATTGTATAATGTTACTAGTCCGGTCACAGCGCTACCTGTACAGCACTCTGCTGCCTGCCTTCTGCCATTGTATAATATTACTAGTCCGGTCACAGTGCTACCTGTACAGCACTCTGCTGCCTGCCTTCTGCCATTGTATAATATTACTAGTCCGGTCACAGCACTACCTGTACAGCACTCTGCTGCCTGCCTTCTGCCATTGTATAATATTACTAGTCCGGTCACAGCACTACCTGTACAGCACTCTGCTGCCTGCCTTCTGCCATTGTATAATATTACTAGTCTGGTCACAGCACTACCTGTACAGCACTCTGCTGCCTGCCTTCTGCCATTGTATAATATTACTAGTCCGGTCACAGCTCTACCTGTACAGCACTCTGCTGCCTGCCTTCTGCCATTGTATAATGTTACTAGTCCGGTCACAGCGCTACCTGTACAGCACTCTGCTGCCTGCCTTCTGCCATTGTATAATATTACTAGTCCGGTCACAGTGCTACCTGTACAGCACTCTGCTGCCTGCCTTCTGCCATTGTATAATGTTACTAGTCCGGTCACAGCGCTACCTGTACAGCACTCTGCTGCCTGCCTTCTGCCATTGTATAATATTACTAGTCCGGTCACAGCGCTAACTGTACAGCACTCTGCTGCCTGCCTTCTGCCATTATATAATATTACTAGTCTGGTCACAGCACTACCTGTACAGCACTCTGCTGCCTGCCTTCTGCCACTGTATAATATTACTAGTCCGGTCACAGCTCTACCTGTACAGCACTCTGCTGCCTGCCTTCTGCCATTGTATAATGTTACTAGTCCGGTCACAGCGCTACCTGTACAGCACTCTGCTGCCTGCCTTCTGCCATTGTATAATATTACTAGTCCGGTCACAGCTCTACCTGTACAGCACTCTGCTGCCTGCCTTCTGCCATTGTATAATGTTACTAGTCCGGTCACAGCGCTACCTGTACAGCACTCTGCTGCCTGCCTTCTGCCATTGTATAATATTACTAGTCCGGTCACAGTGCTACCTGTACAGCACTCTGCTGCCTGCCTTCTGCCATTGTATAATGTTACTAGTCCGGTCACAGCGCTACCTGTACAGCACTCTGCTGCCTGCCTTCTGCCATTGTATAATATTACTAGTCCGGTCACAGCACTACCTGTACAGCACTCTGCTGCCTGCCTTCTGCCATTGTATAATATTACTAGTCCGGTCACAGCACTACCTGTACAGCACTCTGCTGCCTGCCTTCTGCCATTGTATAATATTACTAATTCGGTCACAGCACTACCTGTACAGCACTCTGCTGCCTGCCTTCTGCCATTGTATAATATTACTAGTCCGGTCACAGCACTACCTGTACAGCACTCTGCTGCCTGTCTTCTGCCATTGTATAATATTACTAGTCCGGTCACAGCTCTACCTGTACAGCACTCTGCTGCCTGCCTTCTGCCATTGTATAACATTACTAGTCCGGTCACAGCGCTACCTGTACAGCACTCTGCTGCCTGCCTTCTGCCATTGTATAATATTACTAGTCCAGTCACAGCACTACCTGTACAGCACTCTGCTGCCTGCCTTCTGCCATTGTATAATATTACTAGTCCGGTCACAGCACTACCTGTACAGCACTCTGCTGCCTGCCTTCTGCCATTGTATAATATTACTAGTCCGGTCACAGCACTACCTGTACAGCACTCTGCTGCCTGCCTTCTGCCATTGTATAATATTACTAGTCCGGTCACAGCGCTACCTGTACAGCACTCTGCTGCCTGCCTTCTGCCATTGTATAATATTACTAGTCCGGTCACAGCACTACCTCTACAGCACTCTGCTGCCAGCCTTCTGCCATTGTATAATATTACTAGTCCGGTCACAAAGCTACCTGTACAGCACTCTGCTGCCTGCCTTCTGCCATTGTATAATATTACTAGTCTGGTCACAGCACTACCTGTACAGCACTCTGCTGCCTGCCTTCTGCCATTGTATAACATTACTAGTCCGGTCACAGCACTACCTGTACAGCACTCTGCTGCCTGCCTTCTGCCATTGTATGTTACTAGTCCGGTCACAGCTCTACCTGTACAGCACTCTGCTGCCTGCCTTCTGCCATTGTATAATATTACTAGTCCGGTCACAGTGCTACCTGTACAGCACTCTGCTGCCTGCCTTCTGCCATTGTATAATATTACTAGTCCGGTCACAGCTCTACCTGTACAGCACTCTGCTGCCTGCCTTCTGCCACTGTATAATATTACTAGTCCGGTCACAGCACTACCTGTACAGCACTCTGCTGCCTGTCTTCTGCCATTGTATAATATTACTAGTCCGGTCACAGCACTACCTGTACAGCACTCTGCTGCCTGCCTTCTGCCATTGTATAATGTTACTAGTCCGGTCACAGCACTACCTGTACAGCACTCTGCCGCCTGCCTTCTGCCATTGTATAATATTACTAGTCCGGTCACAGCACTACCTGTACAGCACTCTGCTGCCTGCCTTCTGCCATTGTATAATATTACTAGTCCGGTCACAGCACTACCTGTACAGCACTCTGCTGCCTGCCTTCTGCCATTGTATAATATTACTAGTCCGGTCACAGCACTACCTGTACAGCACTCTGCTGCCTGCCTTCTGCCATTGTATAATATTACTAGTCCGGTCACAGCACTACCTGTACAGCACTCTGCTGCCTGCCTTCTGCCATTGTATAATATTACTAGTCCGGTCACAGCACTACCTGTACAGCACTCTGCTGCCTGCCTTCTGCCATTGTATAATATTACTAGTCCGGTCACAGCACTACCTGTACAGCACTCTGCTGCCTGCCTTCTGCCACTGTATAATATTACTAGTCCGGTCACAGCGCTACCTGTACAGCACTCTGCTGCCTGCCTTCTGCCATTGTATAATGTTACTAGTCCGGTCACAGCACTACCTGTACAGCACTCTGCTGCCTGCCTTCTGCCACTGTATAATATTACTAGTCCGGTCACAGCGCTACCTGTACAGCACTCTGCTGCCTGCCTTCTGCCATTGTATAATGTTACTAGTCCGGTCACAGCGCTACCTGTACAGCACTCTGCTGCCTGCCTTCTGCCATTGTATAATATTACTAGTCCGGTCACAGCTCTACCTGTACAGCACTCTGCTGCCTGCCTTCTGCCATTGTATAATATTACTAGTCCGGTCACAGCTCTACCTGTACAGCACTCTGCTGCCTGCCTTCTGCCATTGTATAATATTACTAGTCCGGTCACAGCACTACCTGTACAGCACTCTGCTGCCTGCCTTCTGCCATTGTATAATATTACTAGTCCGGTCACAGCTCTACCTGTACAGCACTCTGCTGCCTGCCTTCTGCCATTGTATAATATTACTAGTCCGGTCACAGCTCTACCTGTACAGCACTCTGCTGCCTGCCTTCTGCCATTGTATAATATTACTAGTCCGGTCACAGCACTACCTGTACAGCACTCTGCTGCCTGCCTTCTGCCATTGTATAATATTACTAGTCCGGTCACAGCACTACCTGTACAGCACTCTGCTGTCTGCCTTCTGCCACTGTATAATATTACTAGTCCGGTCACAGCGCTAACTGTACAGCACTCTGCTGCCTGCCTTCTGCCATTATATAATATTACTAGTCTGGTCACAGCACTACCTGTACAGCACTCTGCTGCCTGCCTTCTGCCACTGTATATTACTAGTCCGGTCACAGCTCTACCTGTACAGCACTCTGCTGCCTGCCTTCTGCCATTGTATAATGTTACTAGTCCGGTCACAGCGCTACCTGTACAGCACTCTGCTGCCTGCCTTCTGCCATTGTATAATATTACTAGTCCGGTCACAGTGCTACCTGTACAGCACTCTGCTGCCTGCCTTCTGCCATTGTATAATGTTACTAGTCCGGTCACAGCGCTACCTGTACAGCACTCTGCTGCCTGCCTTCTGCCATTGTATAATATTACTAGTCCGGTCACAGCACTACCTGTACAGCACTCTGCTGCCTGCCTTCTGCCATTGTATAATATTACTAGTCCGGTCACAGCACTACCTGTACAGCACTCTGCTGCCTGCCTTCTGCCATTGTATAATATTACTAATTCGGTCACAGCACTACCTGTACAGCACTCTGCTGCCTGCCTTCTGCCATTGTATAATATTACTAGTCCGGTCACAGCACTACCTGTACAGCACTCTGCTGCCTGTCTTCTGCCATTGTATAATATTACTAGTCCGGTCACAGCTCTACCTGTACAGCACTCTGCTGCCTGCCTTCTGCCATTGTATAACATTACTAGTCCGGTCACAGCTCTACCTGTACAGCACTCTGCTGCCTGCCTTCTGCCATTGTATAACATTACTAGTCCGGTCACAGCACTACCTGTACAGCACTCTGCTGCCTGCTTTCTGCCATTGTATAACATTACTAGTCCGGTCACAGCTCTACCTGTACAGCACTCTGCTGCCTGCCTTCTGCCATTGTATAACATTACTAGTCCGGTCACAGCACTACCTGTACAGCACTCTGCTGCCTGCCTTCTGCCATTGTATAACATTACTAGTCCGGTCACAGCACTACCTGTACAGCACTCTACTGCCTGCCTTCTGCCATTGTATAACATTACTAGTCCGGTCACAGCTCTACCTGTACAGCACTCTGCTGCCTGCCTTCTGCCATTGTATAACATTACTAGTCCGGTCACAGCTCTACCTGTACAGCACTCTGCTGCCTGCCTTCTGCCATTGTATATTACTAGTCCGGTCACAGCACTACCTGTACAACACTCTGCTGCCTGCCTTCTGCCATTGTATTATATTACTAGTCCGGTCACAGCTCTACCTGTACAGCACTCTGCTGCCTGCCTTCTGCCATTGTATAATATTACTAGTCCGGTCACAGTACTACCTGTACAGCACTCTGCTGCCTGCCTTCTGCCATTGTATAATGTTACTAGTCCGGTCACAGCACTACCTGTACAGCACTCTGCTGCCTGCCTTCTGCCATTGTATAATATTACTAGTCCGGTCACAGCACTACCTGTGCAGCACTCTGCTGCCTGCCTTCTGCCATTGTATAACATTACTAGTCCGGTCACAGCGCTACCTGTACAGCACTCTGCTGCCTGCCTTCTGCCATTGTATAACATTACTAGTCCGGTCACAGCGCTACCTGTACAGCACTCTGCTGCCTGCCTTCTGCCATTGTATAATATTACTAGTCCGGTCACAGCCCTACCTGTACAGCACTCTGCTGCCTGCCTTCTGCCATTGTATAATATTACTAGTCCGGTCACAGCGCTACCTGTACAGCACTCTGCTGCCTGCCTTCTGCCATTGTATAATATTACTAGTCCGGTCACAGCGCTACCTGTACAGCACTCTGCTGCCTGCCTTCTGCCATTGTATAACATTACTAGTCCGGTCACAGCGCTACCTGTACAGCACTCTGCTGCCTGCCTTCTGCCATTGTATAATATTACTAGTCCGGTCACAGCACTACCTGTACAGCACTCTGCTGCCTGCCTTCTGCCATTGTATAATATTACTAGTCCGGTCACAGCACTACCTGTACAGCACTCTGCTGCCTGCCTTCTGCCATTGTATAATATTACTAGTCCGGTCACAGCGCTACCTGTACAGCACTCTGCTGCCTGCCTTCTGCCATTGTATTATATTACTAGTCCGGTCACAGCGCTACCTGTACAGCACTCTGCTGCCTGCCTTCTGCCATTGTATTATATTACTAGTCCGGTCACAGCACTACCTGTACAGCACTCTGCTGCCTGCGTTCTGCCATTGTATAATATTACTAGTCTGGTCACAGCACTACCTGTACAGCACTCTGCTGCCTGCCTTCTGCCATTGTATAATATTACTAGTCCGGTCACAGCACTACCTGTACAGCACTCTGCTGCCTGCCTTCTGCCATTGTACACTATTACTAGTCCGGTCACAGCACTACCTGTACAGCACTCTGCTGCCTGCCTTCTGCCATTGTACACTATTACTAGTCCGGTCACAGCACTACCTGTACAGCACTCTGCTGCCTGCCTTCTGCCATTGTATAATATTACTAGTCTGGTCACCGCGCTACCTGTACAGCACTCTGCTGCCTGCCTTCTGCCATTGTATAATATTACTAGTCCGGTCACAGCGCTACCTGTACAGCACTCTGCTGCCTGCCTTCTGCCATTGTATAATGTTACTAGTCCGGTCACAGCGCTACCTGTACAGCACTCTGCTGCCTGCCTTCTGCCATTGTATAATGTTACTAGTCCGGTCACAGCGCTACCTGTACAGCACTCTGCTGCCTGCCTTCTGCCATTGTATAATATTACTAGTCCGGTCACAGCACTACCTGTACAGCACTCTGCTGCCTGCCTTCTGCCATTGTATAATATTACTAGTCCGGTCACAGCACTACCTGTACAGCACTCTGCTGCCTGCCTTCTGCCATTGTATAATATTACTAGTCTGGTCACAGCACTACCTGTACAGCACTCTGCTGCCTGCCTTCTGCCACTGTATAATATTACTAGTCCGGTCACAGCTCTACCTGTACAGCACTCTGCTGCCTGCCTTCTGCCACTGTATAATGTTACTAGTCCGGTCACAGCGCTACCTGTACAGCACTCTGCTGCCTGCCTTCTGCCATTGTATAATATTACTAGTCCGGTCACAGTGCTACCTGTACAGCACTCTGCTGCCTGCCTTCTGCCATTGTATAATATTACTAGTCCGGTCACAGCACTACCTGTACAGCACTCTGCTGCCTGCCTTCTGCCATTGTATAATATTACTAGTCCGGTCACAGCACTACCTGTACAGCACTCTGCTGCCTGCCTTCTGCCATTGTATAATATTACTAGTCTGGTCACAGCACTACCTGTACAGCACTCTGCTGCCTGCCTTCTGCCATTGTATAATATTACTAGTCCGGTCACAGCTCTACCTGTACAGCACTCTGCTGCCTGCCTTCTGCCATTGTATAATGTTACTAGTCCGGTCACAGCGCTACCTGTACAGCACTCTGCTGCCTGCCTTCTGCCATTGTATAATATTACTAGTCCGGTCACAGTGCTACCTGTACAGCACTCTGCTGCCTGCCTTCTGCCATTGTATAATGTTACTAGTCCGGTCACAGCGCTACCTGTACAGCACTCTGCTGCCTGCCTTCTGCCATTGTATAATATTACTAGTCCGGTCACAGCGCTAACTGTACAGCACTCTGCTGCCTGCCTTCTGCCATTATATAATATTACTAGTCTGGTCACAGCACTACCTGTACAGCACTCTGCTGCCTGCCTTCTGCCACTGTATAATATTACTAGTCCGGTCACAGCTCTACCTGTACAGCACTCTGCTGCCTGCCTTCTGCCATTGTATAATGTTACTAGTCCGGTCACAGCGCTACCTGTACAGCACTCTGCTGCCTGCCTTCTGCCATTGTATAATATTACTAGTCCGGTCACAGCTCTACCTGTACAGCACTCTGCTGCCTGCCTTCTGCCATTGTATAATGTTACTAGTCCGGTCACAGCGCTACCTGTACAGCACTCTGCTGCCTGCCTTCTGCCATTGTATAATATTACTAGTCCGGTCACAGTGCTACCTGTACAGCACTCTGCTGCCTGCCTTCTGCCATTGTATAATGTTACTAGTCCGGTCACAGCGCTACCTGTACAGCACTCTGCTGCCTGCCTTCTGCCATTGTATAATATTACTAGTCCGGTCACAGCACTACCTGTACAGCACTCTGCTGCCTGCCTTCTGCCATTGTATAATATTACTAGTCCGGTCACAGCACTACCTGTACAGCACTCTGCTGCCTGCCTTCTGCCATTGTATAATATTACTAATTCGGTCACAGCACTACCTGTACAGCACTCTGCTGCCTGCCTTCTGCCATTGTATAATATTACTAGTCCGGTCACAGCACTACCTGTACAGCACTCTGCTGCCTGTCTTCTGCCATTGTATAATATTACTAGTCCGGTCACAGCTCTACCTGTACAGCACTCTGCTGCCTGCCTTCTGCCATTGTATAACATTACTAGTCCGGTCACAGCGCTACCTGTACAGCACTCTGCTGCCTGCCTTCTGCCATTGTATAATATTACTAGTCCAGTCACAGCACTACCTGTACAGCACTCTGCTGCCTGCCTTCTGCCATTGTATAATATTACTAGTCCGGTCACAGCACTACCTGTACAGCACTCTGCTGCCTGCCTTCTGCCATTGTATAATATTACTAGTCCGGTCACAGCACTACCTGTACAGCACTCTGCTGCCTGCCTTCTGCCATTGTATAATATTACTAGTCCGGTCACAGCGCTACCTGTACAGCACTCTGCTGCCTGCCTTCTGCCATTGTATAATATTACTAGTCCGGTCACAGCACTACCTCTACAGCACTCTGCTGCCAGCCTTCTGCCATTGTATAATATTACTAGTCCGGTCACAAAGCTACCTGTACAGCACTCTGCTGCCTGCCTTCTGCCATTGTATAATATTACTAGTCTGGTCACAGCACTACCTGTACAGCACTCTGCTGCCTGCCTTCTGCCATTGTATAACATTACTAGTCCGGTCACAGCACTACCTGTACAGCACTCTGCTGCCTGCCTTCTGCCATTGTATGTTACTAGTCCGGTCACAGCTCTACCTGTACAGCACTCTGCTGCCTGCCTTCTGCCATTGTATAATATTACTAGTCCGGTCACAGTGCTACCTGTACAGCACTCTGCTGCCTGCCTTCTGCCATTGTATAATATTACTAGTCCGGTCACAGCTCTACCTGTACAGCACTCTGCTGCCTGCCTTCTGCCACTGTATAATATTACTAGTCCGGTCACAGCACTACCTGTACAGCACTCTGCTGCCTGTCTTCTGCCATTGTATAATATTACTAGTCCGGTCACAGCACTACCTGTACAGCACTCTGCTGCCTGCCTTCTGCCATTGTATAATGTTACTAGTCCGGTCACAGCACTACCTGTACAGCACTCTGCCGCCTGCCTTCTGCCATTGTATAATATTACTAGTCCGGTCACAGCACTACCTGTACAGCACTCTGCTGCCTGCCTTCTGCCATTGTATAATATTACTAGTCCGGTCACAGCACTACCTGTACAGCACTCTGCTGCCTGCCTTCTGCCATTGTATAATATTACTAGTCCGGTCACAGCACTACCTGTACAGCACTCTGCTGCCTGCCTTCTGCCATTGTATAATATTACTAGTCCGGTCACAGCACTACCTGTACAGCACTCTGCTGCCTGCCTTCTGCCATTGTATAATATTACTAGTCCGGTCACAGCACTACCTGTACAGCACTCTGCTGCCTGCCTTCTGCCATTGTATAATATTACTAGTCCGGTCACAGCACTACCTGTACAGCACTCTGCTGCCTGCCTTCTGCCACTGTATAATATTACTAGTCCGGTCACAGCGCTACCTGTACAGCACTCTGCTGCCTGCCTTCTGCCATTGTATAATGTTACTAGTCCGGTCACAGCGCTACCTGTACAGCACTCTGCTGCCTGCCTTCTGCCATTGTATAATATTACTAGTCCGGTCACAGCACTACCTGTACAGCACTCTGCTGCCTGCCTTCTGCCATTGTATAATATTACTAGTCCGGTCACAGCACTACCTGTACAGCACTCTGCTGCCTGCCTTCTGCCATTGTATAATATTACTAATTCGGTCACAGCACTACCTGTACAGCACTCTGCTGCCTGCCTTCTGCCATTGTATAATATTACTAGTACGGTCACAGCACTACCTGTACAGCACTCTGCTGCCTGTCTTCTGCCATTGTATAATATTACTAGTCCGGTCACAGCTCTACCTGTACAGCACTCTGCTGCCTGCCTTCTGCCATTGTATAACATTACTAGTCCGGTCACAGCGCTACCTGTACAGCACTCTGCTGCCTGCCTTCTGCCATTGTATAATATTACTAGTCCAGTCACAGCACTACCTGTACAGCACTCTGCTGCCTGCCTTCTGCCACTGTATAATATTACTAGTCCGGTCACAGCACTACCTGTACAGCACTCTGCTGCCTGTCTTCTGCCATTGTATAATATTACTAGTCCGGTCACAGCACTACCTGTACAGCACTCTGCTGCCTGCCTTCTGCCATTGTATAATGTTACTAGTCCGGTCACAGCACTACCTGTACAGCACTCTGCCGCCTGCCTTCTGCCATTGTATAATATTACTAGTCCGGTCACAGCACTACCTGTACAGCACTCTGCTGCCTGCCTTCTGCCATTGTATAATATTACTAGTCCGGTCACAGCACTACCTGTACAGCACTCTGCTGCCTGCCTTCTGCCATTGTATAATATTACTAGTCCGGTCACAGCACTACCTGTACAGCACTCTGCTGCCTGCCTTCTGCCATTGTATAATATTACTAGTCCGGTCACAGCACTACCTGTACAGCACTCTGCTGCCTGCCTTCTGCCATTGTATAATATTACTAGTCCGGTCACAGCACTACCTGTACAGCACTCTGCTGCCTGCCTTCTGCCATTGTATAATATTACTAGTCCGGTCACAGCACTACCTGTACAGCACTCTGCTGCCTGCCTTCTGCCACTGTATAATATTACTAGTCCGGTCACAGCGCTACCTGTACAGCACTCTGCTGCCTGCCTTCTGCCATTGTATAATGTTACTAGTCCGGTCACAGCGCTACCTGTACAGCACTCTGCTGCCTGCCTTCTGCCATTGTATAATATTACTAGTCCGGTCACAGCACTACCTGTACAGCACTCTGCTGCCTGCCTTCTGCCATTGTATAATATTACTAGTCCGGTCACAGCACTACCTGTACAGCACTCTGCTGCCTGCCTTCTGCCATTGTATAATATTACTAATTCGGTCACAGCACTACCTGTACAGCACTCTGCTGCCTGCCTTCTGCCATTGTATAACATTACTAGTCCGGTCACAGCACTACCTGTACAGCACTCTGCTGCCTGCCTTCTGCCATTGTATGTTACTAGTCCGGTCACAGCTCTACCTGTACAGCACTCTGCTGCCTGCCTTCTGCCATTGTATAATATTACTAGTCCGGTCACAGTGCTACCTGTACAGCACTCTGCTGCCTGCCTTCTGCCATTGTATAATATTACTAGTCCGGTCACAGCACTACCTGTACAGCACTCTGCTGCCTGCCTTCTGCCCTTGTATGTTACTAGTCCGGTCACAGCTCTACCTGTACAGCACTCTGCTGCCTGCCTTCTGCCATTGTATAATATTACTAGTCCGGTCACAGTGCTACCTGTACAGCACTCTGCTGCCTGCCTTCTGCCATTGTATAATATTACTAGTCCGGTCACAGCACTACCTGTACAGCACTCTGCTGCCTGCCTTCTGCCATTGTATGTTACTAGTCCGGTCACAGCGCTACCTGTACAGCACTCTGCTGCCTGCCTTCTGCCATTGTATAATATTACTAGTCCGGTCACAGTGCTACCTGTACAGCACTCTGCTGCCTGCCTTCTGCCACTGTATAATATTACTAGTCCGGTCACAGCGCTACCTGTACAGCACTCTGCTGCCTGCCTTCTGCCATTGTATAATATTACTAGTCCGGTCACAGCGCTACCTGTACAGCACTCTGCTGCCTGCCTTCTGCCACTGTATAATATTACTAGTCCGGTCACAGCGCTACCTGTACAGCACTCTGCTGCCTGCCTTCTGCCATTGTATAATATTACTAGTCCGGTCACAGCGCTACCTGTACAGCACTCTGCTGCCTGCCTTCTGCCACTGTATAATATTACTAGTCCGGTCACAGCACTACCTGTACAGCACTCTGCTGCCTGCCTTCTGCCATTGTATAATATTACTAGTCCGGTCACAGCACTACCTGTACAGCACTCTGCTGCCTGCCTTCTGCCATTGTATAATATTACTAGTCCGGTCACAGCGCTACCTGTACAGCACTCTGCTGCCTGCCTTCTGCCATTGTATAATATTACTAGTCCGGTCACAGCTCTACCTGTACAGCACTCTGCTGCCTGCCTTCTGCCATTGTATAATATTACTAGTCTGGTCACAGCTCTACCTGTACAGCACTCTGCTGCCTGCCTTCTGCCATTGTATAATATTACTAGTCCGGTCACAGCACTACCTGTACAGCACTCTGCTGCCTGCCTTCTGCCATTGTATAATATTACTAGTCCGGTCACAGCGCTACCTGTACAGCACTCTGCTGCCTGCCTTCTGCCATTGTATAATATTACTAGTCCGGTCACAGCGCTACCTGTACAGCACTCTGCTGCCTGCCTTCTGCCATTGTATAATATTACTAGTCCGGTCACAGCACTACCTGTACAGCACTACCTGTACAGCACTCTGCTGCCTGCCTTCTGCCATTGTATTATATTACTAGTCCGGTCACAGCGCTACCTGTACAGCACTCTGCTGTCTGCCTTCTGCCACTGTATAATATTACTAGTCCGGTCACAGCACTACCTGTACAGCACTCTGCTGTCTGCCTTCTGCCACTGTATAATATTACTAGTCCGGTCACAGCGCTACCTGTACAGCACTCTGCTGCCTGCCTTCTGCCACTGTATAATATTACTAGTCCGGTCACAGCGCTACCTGTACAGCACTCTGCTGCCTGCCTTCTGCCATTGTATAATATTACTAGTCTGGTCACAGCTCTACCTGTACAGCACTCTGCTGCCTGCCTTCTGCCACTGTATAATATTACTAGTCCGGTCACAGCACTACCTGTACAGCACTCTGCTGCCTGCCTTCTGCCATTGTATAATATTACTAGTCTGGTCACAGCTCTACCTGTACAGCACTCTGCTGCCTGCCTTCTGCCATTGTATAATGTTACTATTCCGGTCACAGCACTACCTGTACAGCACTCTGCTGCCTGCCTTCTGCCATTGTATAATATTACTAGTCCGGTCACAGCTCTACCTGTACAGCACTCTGCTGCCTGCCTTCTGCCACTGTATAATATTACTAGTCCGGTCACAGCTCTACCTGTACAGCACTCTGCTGCCTGCCTTCTGCCATTGTATAATATTACTAGTCTGGTCACAGCTCTACCTGTACAGCACTCTGCTGCCTGCCTTCTGCCATTGTATTATATTACTAGTCTGGTCACAGTACTACCTGTACAGCACTCTGCTGCCTGCCTTCTGCCATTGTATAATATTACTATTCCGGTCACAGCACTACCTGTACAGCACTCTGCTGCCCGCCTTCTGCCACTGTATAATATTACTAGTCCGGTCACAGCGCTACCTGTACAGCACTCTGCTGCCTGCCTTCTGCCACTGTATAATATTACTAGTCCGGTCACAGCACTACCTGTACAGCACTCTGCTGCCTGCCTTCTGCCATTGTATAATATTACTAGTCCGGTCACAGCGCTAACTGTACAGCACTCTGCTGCCTGCCTTCTGCCATTGTATAATATTACTAGTCTGGTCACAGCTCTACCTGTACAGCACTCTGCTGCCTGCCTTCTGCCATTGTATAATGTTACTATTCCGGTCACAGCACTACCTGTACAGCACTCTGCTGCCTGCCTTCTGCCATTGTATAATATTACTAGTCCGGTCACAGCACTACCTGTACAGCACTCTGCTGCCTGCCTTCTGCCATTGTATAATATTACTAGTCCGGTCACAGCTCTACCTGTACAGCACTCTGCTGCCTGCCTTCTGCCATTGTATAATATTACTAGTCCGGTCACAGCGCTACCTGTACAGCACTCTGCTGCCTGCCTTCTGCCATTGTATAAATACAGCGCTACCTGTTCTATACCTCATACACCAAGTACGTGACTGCACTAGTCTTCCCGCCTTCTCAGGCGTAGTTGTCGTCATGGTGACCATAGTAGCACGTGGTGCGGTGTCTGTGGCGCCCCTCCTTCTCAGGTAAGACGTTACATGTGACAGAGAGGGCGTGACATCGGCGTGATGAACACAACTAACCGCACTCACGGATTGGCTAACAGCGAGAGTCTGCCTAGGCTCACTCCATGCCGCTGTCCAATAAAAACCTCTACCGCTCCAGTGACGTAGTAGCGCGTAGCATTGAGCAGCCAATCGGAGCTGAGGAAAACGATCGCTCGGTGTTTGCGTGACAGCTGGGACTTCTCTGTCCCGGTGCTGAGGAGAGGAAGACTTGAACATATAAAGAGTCCGGTGTGCTGTGCGCTGTCAGACGGCGGTGACCTGGGAGAGGTGAGCGCCCTGCGTGTGTGGTGACCGCGGTGACTGAAAGCATCACTAATGGAGATAGATGGAGCTGTGTGTGACGGCACAGATAGTGCTGCAGACGGCATCTAATACTGTCCGTACATTACATGTGTGTACAGGTTGTGCTGCTTGTCCATCACGGCCACTAATTTGCCTATACCTGCTGTATACTTTCAGTCAATCTCATACACCTGATGATACCGGTGTACTTATTTTGAAAATCCATGTGATAATGGCTGTACAATTAATTTTACACGTTTTGCCGCCTGACACTAAATAATCAGTTTATGGGTCCAGTTATGTGTCTTATAAAGGTTGGCGTTAATGACGCTATTGAAGCCTTTCTGAAATAGATTTGTAAAGTGAATACTCCAGCCTCATCAGGTGTAAGCGGGCGATGTAGTAATGTTTTGTAAAGTGAGTACTCCAGCCTCATCAGGTGTAAGCGGGCGATGTAGTAATGTTTTGTAAAGTGAGTACTCCAGCCTCATCAGGTGTAAGTGGGCGATGTAGTAATGTTTTGTAAAGTGAGTACTCCAGCCTCATCAGGTGTAAGCGGGCGATGTAGTAATGTTTTGTAAAGTGAGTACTCCAGCCTCATCAGGTGTAAGTGGGCGATGTAGTAATGTTTTGTAAAGTGAGTACTCCAGCCTCATCAGGTGTAAGCGGGCGATGTAGTCATGTTTGTGTCCTGACATCTGGAGAGTCTTCTATTGCAGGTTCCCTGCCATCCTCCATGTACCAGGGGTCAGACATGGCTTCTAACGACAGTGTCCTTAGCTCCGCGTATCTGGCTGTGGAATACATCGACTCTCTGCTCCCAGACAACCCTCTGCAGGAGCCCTTTAAGCACGCCTGGACCTACATGCTGGACCACTACACCAAGTTCCAGATTGCCACCTGGGGGTCCCTCATCGTCCACGAGCTGATCTACTTCCTCTTCTGTTTACCCGCCTTTCTCTTTCAGTTCATGCCTTTTATGCAGAGGTTTAAAATCCAGCAGGTTTGTACTCTGCGCGTATTGTCTGTTATGTAGGGCGATGTGAAGCGAGCAGCCCAACGTAGGGACAGAGACCCTGATTCCAGTGTTGATTGCTGCAGTTTGTTTTATCTGCTGGAGATCTATTTCTGAATGCTGGGCTGGGTATAACCCCACCCACTCCACTGATTGGCAGCTTTTTTGTGTTCACTGTGCATAGGCAGAAAGCTGCCAATCAGTGGTGGGGGCGGGGTTATAAGAAGGACTACATGGCAGCAGGCTCACTAGTCCTTTAGTGATAATCTCCTGCTCATAAGTCATTTAATCAAAACCACAGCAAGCAGCCGAGTAAGTGACAGATCGCTGGAATCAGGGTGTCTGCTCCTACGTTATGCATTACATTAGGTAGCAAAAACTTGCTTTTTTAAGGGATATTCTCAATTTAGACACAAAATATGCCATAAGTGTCTGGTATATGTGGATCCCACCTTTGGAATTTGAAACCGGCAATAGGTTTCTTCTGGCCACTATATGCGACCAAGGTGGCTGCCCTTGCTTGACTGTTTCCATAACCTATTAATTTTCCATCTAGATTAAAGTAGCACCCATCCCATGAACATTTTTATCTTAATACATTGCAGGCATCATATTATATGAAACTGAACTTACAATTGCTCATTTTGCCTTTCTACCCAGCTAATTCTTCTCTTTTCCATTAGGTCTATGACATCACGTGATTAAAAGCTGACTAGCTGAATCCTTCTAAGCTCTATGTAGAAATAGGAAGTCAGTTTCCTTGTATGAGTCATAAGTCACTGCAAAAGTCCCGGGGGGGGGGGGCAGCTGAGTCAGAAGTTTAAGAGGGGAATGATTTCTGCAGGGACAAGAGACTTCCTGTTTCTACATAGAGCAAAGAAAGGGGTTCACATTACGTTATATGCAGTCCGTTAGACGGACTGCGTTACACCGCAGCATAACGTGGTGTAACGCAGTCCATTAACGCTGCCATTAAGCCCTATTTTGGGCGCATCGCTAGCGCACGCCCAAAATGTGCATGCACTAGCGATGTGCCGTCATTGAGTGACGGACCCTGGGACCGGGCTGCAGCGTTTACGGGTCTGTCACCGCTAGCACAGAGCATGTGCTAGCTGTATCTGCGCTAGCGCGCTAGCATGTCGGCACTTGCGTTAACGCATGTGTTGAACGGGCTGCTTTAACGTGATGTAAACCTAGCCTTAGCTGGGTAGAAAGGAAAAATGAGCAATTGTAAGTACACAGTGCCATATAATATGATGACTGTAATATATTAAGAGGATAAAACACTTTGATGGGTGGAGGAGGAGGAGGGCTTCTTTAAAGGGAACCTCTCACCAGGTTTGGCTGAGACGAGTTGCAGCCACCGCCTTTCAGGGATTATCTACATTATTCTATAACGCTGTAGATAAGGCCCCGATCTGACCTGGAAGAGAAGGAAATAAGTTTTATTCTACTCGCCCGCGGCCGATCCGGTCCGATGGGTGTCGCTGGTCATGGTCCGTTTTTTTGTCTGCTGTGATGGTGCAATAAGAGGCGAACAAAACATTATCTACCTCACAATGGTATATAAAAAAAAAAATTAGCTCAGGGCAAACAATAAGGCTATGTGCACACGTTGCGGATTTGGCTGCGGATTGGCCGCTGCGGATTCACAGCAGTTTTCCCTGCGTTTACAGCACCATGTAAACCTATGGAAACAGAATCCGCAGTGCACATGATCCGGAAAAAAACTGAGTGGAAACGCTGCGTTGTTTATTCCGCAGCATGTCAATTCTTTGTGTGGATTCCGCAGCGGTTTACACCTGCTCCATAATAGGAATCCGCAAAAAAAACGCGATAATTCCGCAGGTAGTCCGCAGTGCGGTTTACCTGCGGATTTACCAAAATCAGTCTGTAAAAATCCGCACCACTTTCCGCAATGTGTGCATGTGGCCTTAGCCTTCACCCAGCCCCAGATCCCAAAAAATTAAAACTCTTCCGGTCTTGGAAAATGGCGACATAATCAAAATGTTGCTTCTTTCACATCTCCGAATTTTGCTTTCACCATAAAAAATAACCCTGTACATGTTTGGCATCTACGTACTCCTTACTGACCTGGGGAGTCCTATTGCCAGGTCTGTTTTACCGTGTAGTGAACGGGGTAAATTAAAAGGGGGGGAAAAAAACAATTGTGACATTGCACTTTTTTTGCGATTTGAACGCACTTGGAATTTTTGTTGCCCGCTTTCCAGCGCTTCACATAACATAACGAATAGTGTTATTGAAAAGAACAACTCATCCCGCAAAAAAGTCCTCAAATGGCTATGGGGTCGGAAAAATTAAAAAAAAGTTCTGACTCTTGGAATAAGGGAAGGAAAAAACAAAAGGGCAAAAAAAAACTGAAAAATTGCAAGATCATGAATGGGTTAATATAGACCATCAATTTAAAAGTGTCAGAAAACCTAATAGAGATCCATATTGCTCTGCTTGTGTTACAGGATAGGCCGGAAACCTGGGAAGGCCAATGGAGGTGCTTTAAAATGCTCCTCTTCAACCATTTCTGCATTCAGCTGCCATTGATCTGTGGGACATACTACTTCACTGAATTTTTTAACATTCCATATGACTGGGATAACATGCCTAGATGGTAAGTGTCGGGACTAAGAAACAATAAATCTAAAATATTCAATATTCTAGTTTGTATGTCATAGATGGCTACAATGCAAAGTCCATGTCAAACCAAGCAACTTTGCAACATACCCTAACCATTCTCATGAATGAAGGTTTTTTTTTTTTTTTTTTTTAAATTCTCTAGTTTACTGCTCGTTACCAATGGTTACCGACCACCTCTCAAATCTATCAGAGCTGGCTGCTCTCCGAGACAAGGAGCGCAGTGCTCACAAGCTCTTTGCTATGTAGCTTGCAAGCCCTGCTCTGAAACTGCCTGGGTCACTGTACCAGCCAACTTCTGCGCTCGTCTGTTACAGCATTGGAGAGCCCACTGCTCAGCCAGCCACTGGCCAAACCTACAGTCACGAGCGGCACATTGCCCCCAGCAAACACGAAGTCGGGAGGCTGAAGTGCGGAGCGCTCCTGAATCCCTATGCTGAGACAAACCCGTATCGCCTCCTTACCAATGTTGTCTTTTCTTGTAGGTATACACTATGTGCGCAGTGTTTTGGCTGTGCAGTCATTGAAGACGCCTGGCATTATTTCCTGCATCGTCTCCTGCACCATAAGAGCATTTACAAGCATATCCACAAAGTACATCATGAGTTTGCAGTAAGTTCAGAGTCTGCCTACAGCGCAGGGCTGTACTGAACTCTTAAAGGGAATCTGTCAGCAGGTGTTTGCTACCTCATCTGAGAGCTGCCTGATGTAGGCAAAGAAAAGCTGAATCCAAAAAGGTCTCAGATTACTGGGTAAAGATTTAGACTTCGATTTAGAACTGTAGCAGAGCTGAGGAAGCTGACCCAGCCCACACCACAGCTGACCCCGCCCATACCACAGCTGACCCCGCCCACACCAGTCTCTGTATATACAATGTCCATAGACAGTTGGCTGCCCATCACAGAAGGGGCGTGTTGGACTAGCATAAGCTGTGCTGCTGTGTCCCAGCAATGATCCGCTTCTGCTGCTAAAAGAATTGCAAACAAAAGAAGGAGAGAGGCATTGCTGAAACCTGTGTTTTAACCCCTAACTCATGATGTATTGAGATTCCATAGCAAAAGCCTGCTGACAGATTCCATTTAATCTCACCCCATTTAGGCCATTGTTCTTCAGCACTCTGTGTTAGTAGTATATATTTTTACAAGCGTTTCTGGGAGCAGCCTTTAATTCACAATAATTTGTACTTGTGTTTGTTTTTTTTTTGTTTTTTTTTTTGTTTTTTTTCTTCAATTCCTATATGGAAGAATGCCAAACCCATAGCGCGCTACGTGACCAGAAGCGCGGTCCTTTGTCTGTAATGTGGTGTACATCTCACTATTGACTTTAGGCCGTGATGCCATGTGGCGTCCTAAAATCTGCTGAGTTTAACAGTTATAATCTTCATTTTTTATAACAGTTCAAGCAAAGTAAATTTTAAGGGCTCTTCCGATCTCCAAGATCCTATCACAATGTAATAATATTAGCAGATACTTCCAATTAGAAATGTAGTATAGGGGTTTTTCTATTATTATTATCTATGTCCCCTTCCTCATGTGCAGGTGTTGTAGGACCTTAGGTATCCATGGTTACTATCAGTAGCAATTAGCTAACTAACTGTCACTTCATCAGTGGACATAACCATGGATACCAAAGGTCCTGCAATGCCTGCACATGAGGAAAGGGACATAACGAATCAAAAAACTGTACTATATTTCTAATTGGAGTTGTTTGCTAATATTATTATTATTACTACTACATATTGGGAAGGATCTTGGAGATGGGAATACCCCTTCCATTTCATGAAAACTCGTGCGAATTTACTGTGAACTGTGAGGTTTTTTTCCCTATGGGCTTTTATGGAGAGCCTTCAAAAATTCATGTAAAAAATTTAGCTTTATTTTTGGACTAAAAAAGCTGAAAATAAACACTGCAGTAGTGACACATCAGCAAAGGGGAATACACTGAAAAAATTGAGTATTTTTTGCTCAAAGGGAAATGTTCTATCTGAACCCATGAAATGTACATGTCCAAAAAAATGTGTGTGAAGCCAGAATTAAGATAATGTGTTTGCCCACAAAATCCTCCATACAGCTCTGTAGATCCAGTTCTGTGTTTGCTGACGCGCTTCCTCCGTGTCCCACAGTCCCCATTTGGCATGCAGGCGGAGTATGCTCACCCTTATGAAACCCTCATTTTGGGAGCTGGATTCTTCATTGGCATTCTGGTCTTCTGCAATCACGTCATTCTCCTGTGGGCCTGGGTTATTGTCAGACTGATGGAAACCATAGATGTTCACAGGTAAGCAGCCTTTCCACTTATCTTGTGACGTGTAACCAGTGTGTCAAACAAGGAAGAGAAAAGAAGGTTCCAGCATCCATAAGAAGTGCAAAGTTCAGTGGCCATCCATATCCACAGAGGAGGCCTTTCTCCAGTGCTGTGTGTAGGCTGATGCCTGGGAACAACGTTTATTTGCACTTTGTCATGGATGCTGGTGAGCTTGTGTTCTTCTTCCTATGTGTGTATGTATGTATGTATGTATATATATATATATATATATATATATATATATATATATATATATATATATATATATATATATATATAATTTTTTTTTTTTTTTTTTCTTGTAGCTGTCTAACATCTTGCTGTACAAGTTATGTGGTCCATGTAATTGCTAATAATGTTCCCTCTCAGACTTTCATTGGGTGTCCTGCCCTTCCAATATCATTGGAATCACCCATTCCTCTAATGAGCTGCCAGACATCAGGATTTTAACTTACTACCTAAAATAAAATATGTGTTAAAGGGAACCTGTCACGTTGTACATGAATTCCGGTCTTTGGGCACCATGGTATAGAAGATCGGTCTGTTAATAACTCTATTTACCTGCAGATTTGCACCTCTCGGTGTATACTGAGCGGTGGCTGTAGCCGATCCCCCAGCACTGACAGACAGGCGGTGACAGACAGTGTGCTGACGCCACCCCTATGGCGGAAACCCTAATGCTGCCGTGTTCCTTTCTTCCCAGTAGCGGAGCGCTCAGTGCTGACGCCTCACAGTGTCAGAATGCTATTAACACTATATCTGCAGGTTAATAGTGTTATTTTACATGACTGGTTCCACTTTAAACCTCATTCAGATGTCAGTGTGACCTGCTCTGTAGATGAACCGTGAGACATGGACTTCCCATGGTCTCCCAACCTGAATTTGGCAGCCAAGTATTTTCTTATGAAGGTGTCAAGTTCAGGTCATGAGAACCGTGGCCAGTCCGCACATCATGGTCCGTACGCAGATGATCGTGGTCCGTACGCAGATGATCGTGGTCCGTACGCAGATGATCGTGGCCCGTACACAGATGATCGTGGCCCGTACACAGATGATCATGGTCCGTACACAGATCCTGTTACCTGGGCATCTGGATGAGGCTGTAGACTGCAAGATCACTGACACAATCATTCCTAGGGACCCTCGTTCACCATAAGTTTGCAGTGTAAATGATCCTTTAGATCCCCAGTCACACGTGGCCAATTCTAAGTCTTTTTACATGGGTAGAATTTTTGTCCCACAACGATCTGACCATTGACCAAGGTGTAAGTCGATTTCCGCTCATTTAACCCCTTCATGACCCAGCCTATTTTGACCTTAATGACCTGGCCGTTTTTTGCAATTCTGACCAGTGTCCCTTTATGAGGTAATAACTCAGGAACGCTTCAACGGATCCTAGCGGTTCTGAGATTGTTTTTTCGTGACATATTGGGCTTCATGTTAGTGGTAAATTTAGGTCAATAAATTCTGCGTTTATTTGTGATAAAAACGGAAATTTGGCGAAAATTTTGAAAATTTCGCAATTTTCACATTTTGAATTTTTATTCTGTTAAACCAGAGAGTTATGTGACACAAAATAGTTAATAAATAACATTTCCCACATGTCTACTTTACACCAGCACAATTTTGGAAACAAAATTTTTTTTTGCTAGGAAGTTATAAGAGTTAAAATTTGACCAGCGATTTCTCATTTTTACAACGAAATTTACAAAACCATTTTTTTTAGGGACCACCTCACATTTGAAGTCAGTTTGAGGGGTCTATATGGCTGAAAATACCCAAAAGTGACACCATTCTAAAAAATGCACCCCTCAAGGTGCTCAAAACCACATTCAAGAAGTTTTTTAACCCTTCAGGTGCTTCACAGCAGCAGAAGCAACATGGAAGGAAAAAATGAACATTTAACTTTTTAGTCACAAAAATTATCTTTTAGCAACATTTTTTTTATTTTCCCAATGGTACAAGGAGAAACTGAACCACGAAAGTTGTTGTCCAATTTGTCCTGAGTACGCTGATACCTCATATGTGGGGGTAAACCACTGTTTGGGCGCACGGCAGGGCTTGGAAGGGAAGGAGCGCCATTTGACTTTTTGAATGAAAAATTGGCTCCACTCTTTAGCGGACACCATGTCACGTTTGGAGAGCCCCCGTGTGCCTAAAAATTGGAGCTCCCCCACACGTGACCCCATTTTGGAAACTAGACGCCCCAAGGAACTTATCTAGATGCATAGTGAGAACTTTAAACCCTCAGGTGCTTCACAAATTGATCTGTAAAAATGAAAAAGTACTTTTTTTTTCACAAAAAAATTCTTTTCGCCTCAATTTTTCATTTTCACATGGGCAATAGGATAAAATGAATCCTAAAATTTGTTGGGCAATTTCTCCCGAGTACGCCGATACCTCATATGTGGGGGTAAACCACTGTTTGGGCACACGGCAGGGCTCGGAAGGGAAGGCGCGCCATTTGACTTTTTGAATGGAAAATTAGCTCCAATTGTTAGCGGACACCATGTCGCGTTTAGAGAGCCCCTGTGTGCCTATGCATTGGAGCTCCCCCACAAGTGACCCCATTTTGGAAACTAGACCCCCCAAGGAACTTATCTAGATGCATATTGAGCACTTTAAACCCCCAGGTGCTTCACAGAAGTTTATAATGCAGAGCCATGAAAATAAAAAATAATTTTTCTTTCCTCAAAAATGATTTTTAGCCTGGAATTTCCTATTTTGCCAAGGGTAATAGGAGAAATTGGACCGCAAATGTTGTTGTCCAGTTTGTCCTGAGTACGCAGATACCCCATATGTGGGGGTATACCACTGTTTGGGCGCACGGCAGGGCTCGGAAGGGAAGGCACGCCAATTGGCTTTTTAAATGGAAAATTAGCTCCAATCATTAGCGGACACCATGTCACGTTTGGAGAGCCCCTGTGTGCCTAAACATTGGAGATCCCCCACATATGACCCCATTTTGGAAACTAGACCCCCAAAGGAACTAATCTAGATGTGTGGTGAGGACTTTGAACTTCCAAGTGCTTCACAGAAGTTTATAACGCAGAGCCATGAAAATAAAATAAAAATTTTATTTTCTCTAAAATGATTTTTTAGCCTGCAATTTATTATTTTCCCAAGGGTAAAAGGAGAAATTTGACCCCAAAAGTTGTTGTACAGTTTCTCCTGAGTACGCTGATACCCCATATGTGGGGGTAAACCACAGTTTGGGCACGTCGGGGCTCGGAAGTCAAGTAGTGACATTTTGAAATGCAGACTTTGATGGAATGCTCTGCGGGCGTTACGTTGCGTTTGCAGAGCCCCTGATGTGGCTAAACAGTAGAAACCCCCCACAAGTGACCCCATTTTAGAAACTAGACCCCGAAAGGAACTTATCTAGATGTGAGGTGAGCACTTTGAACCCCCAAGTGCTTCACAGAAGTTTATAACACAGAGCAGTGAAAATAATAAATACGTTTTCTTTCCTCAAAAATAATTTTTTAGCCCAGAATTTTTTATTTTCCCAAGGGTTACAGGAGAAATTGGACCCCAAAAGTTGTTGTCCAGTTTCTCCTGAGTACGCTGATACCCCATATGTGGGGGTAAACCACTGTTTGGGCACACGTCGGGGCTCAGAAGGGAAGTAGTGACTTTTGAAATGCAGACTTTGATGGAATGGTCTGCGGGCGTCACGTTGCGTTTGCAGAGCCCCTGGTGTGCCTAAACAGTAGAAACCCCCCACAAGTGACCCCATTTTGGAAACTAGACCCCCCAAGGAACTTATCTAGATATGTGGTGAGCACTTTGAACCCCCAAGTGCTTCACAGAAGTTTACAACGCAGAGCCGTGAAAATAAAAAATCATTTTTCTTTCCTCAAAAATGATGTTTTAGCAAGCAATTTTTTATTTTCTCAAGGGTAACAGGAGAAATTGGACCCCAGTAATTGTTGCCCAGTTTGTCCTGAGTACGCTGATACCCCATATGTGGGGGTAAACCACTGTTTGGGCACATGTCGGGGCTCGGAAGTCAAGTAGTGACGTTTTGAAATGCAGACTTTGATGGAATGGTCTGCGGGCGTCACGTTGCGTTTGCAGAGCCCCTGGTGTGCCTAAACAGTAGAAACCCCCCACAAGTGACCCCATTTTGGAAACTAGACCCCCCAAGGAACTTATCTAGATATGTGGTGAGCACTTTGAACCCCCAAGTGCTTCACAGACGTTTACAACGCAGAGCCGTGAAAATAAAAAATCATTTTTCTTTCCTCAAAAATGATGTTTTAGCAAGCAATTTTTTATTTTCTCAAGGGTAACAGGAGAAATTGGACCCCAGTAATTGTTGCCCAGTTTGTCCTGAGTACACTGATACCCCATATGTGGGGGTAAACCACTGTTTGGGCACACGTCGGGGCTCGGAAGGGAAGGAGCACCATTTGACTTTTTGAATAAAAGACTGGCTGGAATCAATGGTGGCGCCATGTTGCGTTTGGAGACCCCCTGATGTGCCTAAACAGTGGAAACCCCTCAATTCTAACGCCAACACACCCCTAACCCTTATCCCAACTGTAGCCGTAACCCTAACCACAACCCTAACCGCAACACACCCCTAACCACAACCCTAACCCCAACACACCCCTAACCCTAACCACAACCCTAATTCCAACCCAACCCTAACCCTAAGGCTATGTACACACGTTGCGGATTCGTGTGAGATTTTTCCGCACCATTTTTGAAAAATCCGCGGGTAAAAGGCACTGCGTTTTACCTGCGGATTTACTGCGGATTTCACCTGCGGATTCCTATTGAGGAATAGGTGTAAAACGCTGCGGAATCCGCACAAAGAATTGACGTGCTGCGGAAAATACAACGCAGCGTTTCCGTGCGGTATTTTCCGCACCATGGGCACAGCGGATTTGGTTTTCCATAGGTTTACATGGTACTGTAAACCTGATGGAACACTGCTGCGGATCCGCAGCGGCCAATCCGCTGCGGATCCGCAGCCAAATCCGCACCGTGTGCACATAGCCTAATTCTAAAGGTATGTGCACACGCTTCGGAAAACGCTGCGGATCCGCAGCAGTTTCCCATGAGTTTACATTTCAATGTAAACCTATGGGAAACAAAAATCGCTGTACACATGCTGCGGAAAAACTGCACGGAAACGCAGCGGTTTACATTCCGCAGCATGTCACTTTCTGCGGATTCCACAGCGGTTTTACAACTGCTCCAATAGAAAATCGCAGTTGTAAAACCGCAGTGAAATGCGCAGAAAAACCGCGGTAAATCTGCCATAAATCCGCAGCGGTTTAGCACTGCGGATTTATCAAATCCGCTGCGGAAAAATCCGCAGAGGACCAGAATACGTGTGCACATACCGAAACCCTACCCCTAACCCTACCCCTAACCCTATCCCTAACCCTACCCCTAGTTCTAACTCCAACCTTAGTGAAAAAAAAAAAAAATTCTTTATTTTATTATTGTCCCTATCTATGGGGGACAAATGGGGGGGGTCATTTACTGTTTTTTTATTTTGACCACTGTGATAGATTATATCACAGTGATCAAAATTCACATTGGAACGAATCTGCCGGCCGGCAGATTCGGCGGGCGCACTGCGCATGCGCCCGCCATTTTGGAACATGGCGGCGCTCGGGGAAGAAGACGGACGGACCCCGCCAGGATCGGTAAGTATAAGGGGGGGAGATCAGGGCACAGGGGGGGGAGATCAGGGCACGGGGGGGCGTCGGAGCACGGGGGGGGAGGGATCGGAGCATGGGGGAGAGTGATCGGTGTGCGGGCGGGTGGATCGGTGTGCAGGGGGGGTGGATCGGTGTGCAGGGGGGGTGGTTCGGAGCACGGGGGGGGATCGGAGTGCGGGGGGGTTTGATTGGAGCACGGGGGGGTGTGATTGGAGCACGGGGGGAGCGGACAGGAGGACGGGGGAGCGGAGCACAGGACGGAGGGGAGCGGGCCACAGATCGGGGGGCTGGGGGGGCGATCGGTGGGGTGGGGTGGGGGCACATTAGTATTTCCAGCCATGGCCGATGATATTGCAGCATCGGCCATGGCTGGATTGTAATATTTCACCATTTTTTTAGGTGAAATATTACAAATCGCTCTGATTGGCAGTTTCACTTTCAACAGCCAATCAGAGCGATCGTAGCCACGAGGGGGTGAAGCCACCCCCCCTGGGCTAAACTACCACTCCCCCTGTCCCTGCAGATCGGGTGAAATGGGAGTTAACCCTTTCACCCGATCTGCAGGGACGCGATCTTTCTGTGACACAGCATATGCGTCACAGGTCGGATTGGCACCGACTTTCATGACGCATAAGCTGTGTCACAGGTCGGGAAGGGGTTAATACCATTTAATGGAAGGGTTTTGTGCTAATGATCATTGATAAGAAAGCCTTTAGTTTATTGTAGGCATTACATACTCTGTAACCAGGGTGGCTACACTACCACCAATTATGGCTTTTTTTTTTTTTTTAAATCAGATTTTTTTTTTTCTTGACAGTAGTCAAGTTGACAAACAGACTCAATTGTGCCAAAAAGGAGAATAAACATGTTTGCAAAAAGTTTTTGAAACAGTCTCCCAGATGGCTTTTAGTTCACCATAAAAGATGAGACTAGCAATAATTAAGTGATTGTTCTCTTACTGAATCATTCATTTAAGTACTTATTACCCCACATAAAAGGCCTTTAAAATTAAGCCATAATAATCCACTCCAAAACTGGCTAATGGTAACTAATGTAGCGAGTGATGAGCGAATGTCCTTGAATAAGGTGTTATCTCAGCATGCTCATGTGCTCATCTGCGTCTGCATGTCTCATGGCTGTTCACATCTAACAAACAGACAATCCCTGCATGTGTTGTAGCCTTCAAACAGTTGCGAGAAATGCAGCCGCGGGGAATTGAGCATATTTTTTGAGCACGCCGAAGACACTAGTTTAGCACCCGAGCATGCTCAGATAACACCTTATCCAAGCAGGTTCTCTCATCACCATTTGTGACCTATAGAACCAATCAAAGCTCAGCTTTATTGCTTGAGATGCTTTGGAAAACTATAAGCTTCCCTCTGGTTGCTCTAAGTCTTAGTAGTAGACTAGTTTTGAGAACTGAGGCCCAATGTGTTCCCCAGAAATCCTCCTTGCCAGTTAGTATTATCGCAGTGGCCATGAAATCGTTGTGCCTGTAGCCGTCTTATGATTGTGTAGGCTTTTGTTCTATGTATTGGGTTGTAATTCCGCTCTGTTTTCTCTCCCAGTGGGTACGACATTCCCTTGAATCCTCTGCATCTCGTCCCCTTCTATGCCGGGGCACGCTTCCATGATTTCCATCACATGAACTTCGTAGGTAACTACGCATCGACCTTTACATGGTGGGACAAACTCTTCAACACCGATTCTCAGTACATCAGCTATAGACATAAAGTGAAGACAGAGGACGGGAAGAAGATGAAATAATTCATTTCCTAACATGACTGCTTAATTCTCCATCATATGGATCGCGAATTGCTCTTAATGAAATCCACAATGTGTCGCAGGTGGAGTCCACACTGATTTGTATGGAGCGTGCGGGACACACAAGCACCAAGTGGGAATCGGCCACACATCCTCTTACAGCCGCCATTGTACGAATGCCGCGCTGGGCCTTACAGTCAGACTGAGAACCTTAATACGCAGCCCTCTACCCGCTCAGCCGGCTGCCACTCACGGACTGTCGGAAGATACAAGAACTGCAAGAATATTCCGCTTTAGTCACCTTCATCCACATCATGATTGACTTTCCACTTTGTGAAATGTTCCGTTTTTATATTTCTACATGGCGCATATTTTAATTATTTAACTCTTTCATTCCCAACCTCAACTAAAGACGGCATCTTCAGTTGTGGTATCGAAAATGTGGTGATGTCTGTTGGCGAGGTACAATTGCCACCACTAATTCATGTACGCAATTATTCTGGTCAGCGTTTCTCATGGTAAGGGCTCATTCACACCTCCGTTTGTTTGTTTTTTTACGTAAGCGAAAAAAGGGCAGAATTTCATCAGCGACTAATCCAATTTTTATCAGGTTTTTCTCACAAGTAGGAAAAAGTTTCACCACTTTCCGCACTCGGATGGTTTCTGAGTGTTCTTCAGGATTTTTTGTTTTTATGGACCCATAGACTTGCATTGCAGATTTTGATCCTACCTCTGGATCAAGTTCGGACATGTCTCAGCCATTTTGCATGGAACAACTGTTCTGTGAAAAAATCACAGACATGTGACTGACCCCCATTCGCCATATAGGTACAATCTGTGAAAAACACGGATAGCACCCGGACAGTAGAGATTGGCTTGTGAGTAAGACCTTGGCCAGATCGGTGTGGCACAGCAGGACTAGGTCTGTGCGTCCAGAAAAGATCACACTGCAAAGAATAAATGTGTAAAGAGTTATTGCATTTTGCACTTTATGAATTGAGACCTTTTCCTTTATTGTGGTGCATATTCAGATATATAGTAATACGTTTGGGAAAATTACTACTCAATCATGTATCTACTGCCATGGGAGACTACGGTGGTCAGGTTAAGGAAATCTGCAGCGGATTCCATAAATCTTCACCCACAACAGTAGTGCTGTAATACGCCACAGATCTTCTGGATGTATCCTATGTAAATGTGTCAGTAGCGCTGACATTGAAGTGGTGCCTCATGGCAGTTGTCTAGTCTTCTACAAGCAAAGCTTCTCTATTGCATGGTGAAAACTTCCCCAGATTCCTGGTATATTTGGTTGGCATGACATGTGTAAGGGTACCGTCACACTGAAACGACGCTGCACCGATACAACAACGATGTCGATCGCTGCAGCGTCGCTGTTTGGTCGCTGGAGAGCTGTCACACAGACAGCTCTCCAGCGACTAACGATCCCGAAGTCCCCTGGTAACCAGGGTACAGGGGCGTAGCTAGAGCTTTTGCCGCCCGGGGCTGCTCCCGAGTTTGGCGCCCCCCCTCCCTCCCCCTCAATACACACAAAGGTTACCAAAAATAGGGCAACACACATGATAGGGTCTGCAAAAAAAAAAAACAAGTTCTGCTTACCTGACCGCGCTCCTGCTCTCTCCACGCAGCTGAAGCGTGCACTCGCCGGCGACTGACAATGACGTCAGAAGCCGTCGACGTGTGCGCTGCGGCCGACTTCAGCTGCCAGCCTCCAAATGGCTGGTGGCTGTTGTTAACTATTGACGTACGGGCGCGGGCCCGCACGTCAATAGCGTTAAACAGCTGCAGCGCCGGCCGCGGTTTTAGAGGGCCCCGGGCGAAAGAGTCTCAGTGGGCTCCCCCTTTAACACATAGCATGATTCATGATGCAGATACAGCAGAGAAATATAGCATAGCCACATAGCATATAACACAGCCCACGTAGCATATAGCACAGCCACGTAGTGTATAACACAGCCCACGCAGTATATAGCACAGCCCACATAGCGTATAGCACAGCCACGTAGTATATAACACAGCCACGTAGTATATAACACAGCCACGTAGTATATTGCACAGCCCACGTAGCATATTGCCCAGCCACGTAGTATATAACACAGCCATGTAGTATATTGCACAGCCCACGTAGCATATTGCCCAGCCACGTAGTATATTGCCCAGCCACGTAGTATATTGCCCAGCCACGTAGTATATTGCCCAGCCACGTAGTATATTGCCCAGTCACGTAGTATATTGCCCAGCCACGTAGTATATTGCCCAGTGATGGAGTATACAGCACAGAGCCACGTAGTATACAGACTTAAAATAAAAAATAAACATATACTCACCCTCCGATGAATTCTGGCCCTGTATCGCACGAGGCAGCTTCCAGTCCCAGGGTTGGTATGAGCGCAGGACCTGTGATGACGTTGCGGTCACATGACCGTGACGTCATGGCAGGTCCTTCTCACATACCATCCTTGGCACCGGAAGCTGCCGCTTGCATGGAGCAGGGACTGGAGCGTTGCGAGGAGCGGGAAAGGCGATGGAGGGTGAGTATAGCAGGTTTTTTCATTTTTTTATTATTTTTAACATGACATATTTTTACTATTGATGCTGCATAGGCAGCATCAATAGTAAATAGTTGGGGACACACAGGGTTAATAGCAGCGGTAACGGAGTGCGTTACACCGCGGCCCGTTACCGCTGCTATTAACCCTGTGTGAGTGGTGACTGGAGGGGATTATGGAGCGGGCGCTGATTGTGGGGAGTATAGAGCAGGCGCCGGGCACTGACTGCAGCGGAGGGACTAATTGGACTGTGCCCGTCGCTGATTGGTCGCGGCAGCCATGACAGGCAGCTGCCGAGACCAATCAGCGACGACAGACAGAGGCCGCGACCAATGAATATCCGTGAAAGAAAGAAAGACAGAAGGACAGACAGAAAGACGGAAGTGTGACCCTTAGACAATGATGTAATATATATATATATATATATACATATACATATATACTTCTCACCTGTGTCTTGCCTCTCTGTTGTTTTCTGTCTCTGTTCTCACATCTTTTCTGTCTCCCGCTCTGATTTTCATATTTCCTTCTGCCTCTTCTTCCTGCTTGTCCATGGCTCCGCCCCCGACATTTAGCCCCGCCCCTCCATGGCTCTTCACATTGTGAGAGCTGTGACGCTGCTGGAGGGGCAGGATCGGATCTTCTGCTGCTGACTGCAGGTGCGGGGGTGAGTCACAGCGTGTGTGACTGTGTGCCCTGCTACACTGCAGCCAGCAACTCTGCACGGCCGCGCGCACTGCCAGCGCTCTGCTCCAGTCCTCATAATGCTGGGAGGAAGGAGCAGAGAATGAGTGCGCGCAGCCGTGCTGATAGCCGCCCCCACATTGTGCCGCCCGGGGCGGCCCGCACCCCCCTTCCTACGCCACTGCCAGGGTAAACATCGGGTTACTAAGCGCAGGGCCGCGCTTAGTATCCCGATGTTTACCTTGGTTACCAGCGTAAACATAAAAAAACAAACACTACATACTTACATTCCAGTGTCTGTCCTCCGGCGCTGTGCTTTCCTCTGCGCCGGCCAGCCGGAAAGCAGAGCGGTGACATCACCGCTGTGCTGTCCGGCTGGCCGGCGCTCACAGCCAGTGCAGAGAAGCACAGCGCCGGAGGACAGACACGGAAGGTAAGTATGTAGTGTTTGTTTTTTTACGTTTACGCTGGTAACCAGGGTAAACATCGGGTTACTAAGCGCGGCTCTGCGCTTAGTAACCCGATGTTTATCCTGGTTACCAGTGAAGACATCGCTGAATCAGCGTCACACACGCCGATTCAGCGATGTCAGCGGGAGATCCAGCGACGAAATAAAGTTTCAAACGATCTGCTACGACGTACGATTCTCAGCGGGGTCCCTGATCGCAGTAGCGTGTCAGACACAGCGAGATCGTAACGATATCGCTGGAACGTCACGGATCGTGCCGTCCTAGCGATCAAAGTGCCACTGTGTGACGGTACCCTAAGATCTACGTTTGTGTGGGTGGACGCTTTCTTTTCTATAGGCTACGTTCCTACAGTGAGTTTTTGTAGGTGCAGAAAATCTGCAGCAAAGTAAGTAAAATGGGTTACTTTATTTGTAAAAAAAAACTTCAAAATAGCCTTACATCCGGAGGTTAAAAAATTCTCCTGGATCTAGCCATGCTCATGTGGATAGCTCACAGAGGATTGTCTTTCCACTCTTACATCGTAACTCTCCAAGCAGCTGTGAGTCCAAGAAATTCTGTTTTTCACGCAGAAACCTTAGTATATAAAAATTGTTCTACCATGATGTAGCGTTCACTGCATAAGACTATAAACCCCTTCCTGATGGTTAGATCTGACCCAGCAGATCAGGTCAGTGTAGCCGTCATGTCTTATGGTTTCCCATACACCAAGCACAGGGTTGCGAGATGCCACCATCTAGTTTGGCTGTGGACACATTGATCTCGGAACATGCAGTGTTCAAGGACTGACCTGTCCTGGAAACCCTAATCTAGGCCTTTGCTTCTCTGTGTTAAGGGCACATCAGTACATTGAGACTTTTTTCTACAGTACATTAAAGCCTGTCTGCACATGGGTAACATGAGAACCTTGGATCTAGATTCGCATTGATACGGCTTGGCACTTACATTGCATTTTTTTTTTACCTCAAGTTTATTTTTTTCAATGGTGAAATAAATTGTTAATCACTGATCCATGGTTGTCTGCCGTACAGAATTATTCACCTGAGCCTATACTAGTTTATTTGTCTGTACGTCCAGGACAAGAACCACTCTGAAGCTTTAAGAGATCGATATATATATTTTTTTCTGGTAAGTTGAACCATGTTAGTCGGCCATATGTTATATTGAGGACTATGGTACGCGCTGCCCCAGCGGAGAGACCGGCACGCTATATTTTTGCTATACCAATATTCCAGAGCTCTTCCTCTGCCTTCCTACCGCACAATCTCCATCAGGTCTACCGTTCCGCACATAGCCATTTAATGTTCTTTTATTTATTTTTCTTTTCTGCTTTTGGAGGCAGTGCTTTATATGGAACATCTTCAGTAGCAGAAGTCCCATGTACATTACAGCTGACATGTGAGGGTCAGAGGGAACTCTGACCCCAGATGTTTAACCTCCTAGATGCTGTGCTCAATAGTATTTAGGCGGTTAGATGAAGGGAGCATTTTCTGAAACACCTGATCTTGGGGTGTCACTATTGCAGCTGTGAGCCTACCAAGGGTCTAAACCAGGGGTGTCCAACCTTTTAGCATCTCTGGAGCATATTGGAAGAAAAGTCGTCTTGGGCCACACAAGGGTCTAAACCAGGGGTGTCCAACCTTTTAGCATCTCTGGAGCGTATTGGAAGAAAAGTCGTCTTGGGCCACACTAGGGTCTAAACCAGGGGTGTCCAACCTTTTAGCATCTCTGGAGCATATTGGAAGAAAAGTCGTCTTGGGCCACACAAGGGTCTAAACCAGGGGTGTCCAACCTTTTAGCATCTCTGGAGCATATTGGAAGAAAAGTCGTCTTGGGCCACACAAGGCCATTTGGTCACATGACCATGGTTTCACCAAAGCTGCTCCTTCCCTTGGGAACTGGAATGATTATGCAAAACTGCTATTATCAGTGCAATTTCTGTTTTGTGTTTTTTTTTTTAATATTGCAATGGTATTCTGAAATATTATTGATAGTCGCTGCACGCAGTCACCATGAGCACATATAACATCTGATGGTGTCAATTCTACTGTCTGCATTGGGTAGAAACACACTAGAATCAGCACGCCGTCTCATGAGTACCAATGCCAAGAGCGCATGAACGTTTAGCTTATGTGACATTGCGACATATAGTCACAAAAAAATCTCAATATTTTAAGGAAATTTACAATTTTATGTTGAGACGCATTTCTAGCCATCCTGGGCCACCTGTGGCCTAAACACTTGCATCAACTGTCTGAATATTAGTTTGTCATACCAGATACGTCATAAAATTGAATATTTGTTAAAAAATATAACGTATTGGAGGAGGCTTAAGGCACAGCCGGAGAAGACATGCTGGGTGCAAACCGCACCATCGAGGCTATTAAGCGACTGCGGATCGGCTACATGTAAGTTGATTGCAGACATTTACTGACCTGTTTACACAACCACAATCCTCCGCGCATCAAATAATCGTCAAGATGGTCTTCCTGTGCGCATAGAACATCCTGAGAACATTTTGGTTCATTAGTCGTGTGTTTGCCGGCCTGATTAGATGGCCCAACAGTCCGGAAAAACATTAATTAGTAGAAATCTCATTCCCGAGTATCAGGTAATCTAAATGGGACCTTATTATTTATTTTGAACATAAGCATTGTGGCGTCCCATGACAGGCAGTAATGCTGTAGTACACAGAGTGCACCAACGCATTATATTGGCACCCAGAAGATCACTTTGTGAAGTCAACTTGTGGGATTAGAAAGCATAATTAGATTAAAAAAATGCTCATTAAAGTATATCTAATTTTTTCAGTATTTCAGTAAAATGTGGTTTTGTTGTGTAAAAGTGTTATAAATTGAACAAAAATGTTACTGTTGGATGGCATCGGATTCACACAATGGAGGAGACAGAGACATTTGTGTTCTCCATCTTCTCACACCAAGCTGACACTCTCCTCAGGGTATGTGCACATGTAGAATGGTCCACTGCGGATTTGATAAATCTGCAGGGCAAAAACACTGTGTTTTTCCTGCGGATTTATTGCGGATTTACCGCGGTTTTTGTGCGGATTTCATTGCGGTTTTTTACACCTGCGGTTTTCTATTATGGAGCAGGTGTAAAACCGCTGCGGATTCCACAGAAAGAATTGACATGCTGCGGAATGTAAACTGCTGCCTTTCCGTGTGGTTTTTTCCGCAGCATGGGCACAGCGTTTTCGGTTTCCCATAGGTTTACATTGTACTGTAAACTCATGGGGAACTGCTGCGGATCCGCAGCAAAATCCGCATCGTGTACACAGAGCCACAAACTGTAATCAGCGTTTGATCTGAGTGTCATTTACATAATCCATCCAGTATTCTCGGAAGAATCTACGCTCATGTGACTGTGGCCTGATGGCATATTCTGAGAATGTCATAAATGTTTATGAGGAATAACTCTTTAATTTACAGTTGATTGATGACATACACTGATTTATGCCTTTATTAAAGACACCTGCCCTGTGGAGTGTAGAGATTGGATCTGTATGAAAATTACAAAAGTGATCCTGGAGTGGCAGCACAAAATTAAAAGAGTTGTCCCCTTTCAGAAAACCCCAGTCCGTGTGTGCAGTTTGTTATAAGAAACTAAAAAACAAACTGTGCTTTACTCGCCCTCCACAGGTCTAGCGCAGAGTCTCTGCTGCTGCTCCTGGTGTATAGCCCTGACATCAAAATAACAGCTTGGCAGCCAATACCTGAGCTCAGCAACTCTGCCCGTGCAGATGGAACTCGGCACTCAGAGGCGAAGAGCTCAGTGATTGACTGTCGCTTAGTTGACATAATGTCAATGGATGTTTTCTCAATATCTGACATGAAATCGGAATAAACCTTTCTTGTTTTAGGGAAATTAGGATTACCATAATTAATAATATTTGCCAAATGCCAGAATAATGTTGGCAAGCTTTGTTGGCAAGCTTCTTTTGGCAACATCTGCGTTAATTAGAGAAACACCTGTGGATGTATTTTAATGCACATCTGAAACACTGCTTCTTTGTGTAGATTGATGGGAAAGTCCCAACAAATCAGCCAAGATATCTGGAAGAGAATTGTGGATTTGCACAAGTCTATCTCATCCTTGGGTACAGTTTCAAGATACCTGAAGGTGCCTCGTTCATCTGTGCAAACAATTATACGCATGCACAAACAAGATGGGAATGTCCAGCCATCATACCGCTCAGGAAGGAGACGGGTTCTGTGTCCCAGAGATAAGATTGTGTCAATATCCACAGTGAAATAAGTACTGTATCAGCATGGGCTTTAGGCTATGTGCACACATACAGGTTTTTTCACGATTTTTTTCGCGCTAAAAACGCTATAAGGCCATGTTCACACAGTGCGTTTTTTACTGCGGAACCGCAGCGGTTTTGCCGCTGCGGTTCCGCAGCTGTTTTCCATGCAGGGTACATAACAATGTAACCCTATGGAAAACAGTCACTGCTGTGCACATGATCCGGAATTTCGTTTAAAAAGCCGCGCAGAATAGCTGCGGCAAAAAAGAAGGAGCATGTCACTTCTTTTTCCTGAACCGCAGCGGTTCTGCACCCATAGACCTCCATTGTGAGGTCAAAACCGCAGTAAAACCCGCAGATCAAAAATATATCTGCGGGTTTTACTGCGATTTGATGTGCAGAACCGCTGCAGCAGGAAGTGCGGGGGAGCAGGCGGAAGTGCGTGGGCGGAGTGTGGCTGCCCCCCCGTGCTCCGATCCCGCCCCCCGTGCTCCGATGCCCCCCCCCGTGCTCCGATGCCCCCCCCCAGTGCTCCGATGCCCCCCCGTGCCCTAATCTCCCCCCCTTATACTTACCCGGCGTCCCGGTGTCCGTCCGGCCGTCTTCTCTCTGGGCGCCGCCATCTTGCAAAATGGCGGGCGCATGCGCAGTGCGCCCGCCGAATCTGCCGGCCGGCAGATTCGCTCCAAAGTGCATTTTGATCACTGAGATATAACCTATCTCAGTGATCAAAATAAAAAAATAGTAAATGACACCCCCCCCACTTTGTCACCCCCATTGGTAGGGACAATAAAAAAATTAAGAATTTTTTTTTTTTTTTTTTCACTAAGGTTAGAATAGGGGTAGGGTTAGGGTTAGGGTTAGGGGTAATAATCTTTATTTTTAATAATCTTTATTTTTATATAGCGCTAACATATTCCGCAGCGCTTTACAGTTTTGCACACATTATCATCACTGTCCCCGATTGGGCTCACAATCTAGAATTCCTATCAGTATGTCTTTGGAATGTGGGAGGAAACCGGAGTGCCCGGAGGAAACCCACGCAAACACGGAGAGAACATACAAACTCTTTGCAGATGTTGTCCTGGGTGGGATTGGAACCCAGGACCCCAGCGCTGCAAGGCTGTAGTGCTAACCACTGCGCCACCGTGCTGCCACGGGGCGGGGTAGGGGTAGGGTTAGGGTTAGGGTTAGAAAACTGCATAAAAAAAAGGATCAAAAAACGCATCAAAAAACGCATCAAAAAAGGACCAAAAAAAGGACCTGCGTTTTCTGCCAAGAGCTGCAGTTTTTTAAAAAAACAGTCCTGAAAAAAAAAGGATGGAAATCCTGAACGTGTGAACATACCCTAAAAACTCATTAAAAACGCATACATTATGCATTCTATCATTTAGAATGCATTCTGCATGTTTTGGGCACATGGATGCGTTTTTTTTCCGCGAAAAAAACGCATCGCGGTAAAAAAATGAGCATGTTCATTATTTTTGCGGATTTTATGCGTTTTTCCCGCAAATCTATGCATTTGGGAAAAAACGCACCAAAAACTCGTCAAAGTCGCGGTAAAAACGCATGCGGATTTCTGGCAGAAATGTCCAGTTTTTGTCAGGAAAATTTCTGCAAGAAATCCTGACGTGTGCACATACCCTACCACATACCCTACCACCCTACCATACCCTGGCCACTCTGCCAGAAAGAAGCCGTTACTCCAAAAGAAACATATACAAGCCAGATTAATGTTTGCAAATGCTCACAGGAACAAAGACCTTAATTTTTGGAGACATGTCCTGTGGTCTGATGGAACCAAAACTGAACATTTTTTGCATAATGATCGTCGATACGTTTGAAGAAAAAGTGAGAAGCTTGGAAGCCAAGAACACCATCCCAACTGTGAAACACGGGGTGGCAGCATCATGTTGTGGGATTGTTTTGCTGCGGAGGGACTGGTACACTTCAAAAAATAGATGGAATCATGAGAAAAGAAGATTATGTGGCAATACTGAAGCAACATCTCAAGACATCAGCCAGGCCGATTCGCTCCAAAGTGCATTTTGATCACTGAGATATAACCTATCTCAGTGATCAAAATAAAAAATAGTAAATGACACCCCCCCACTTTGTCACCCCCATTGGTAGGGACAATAAAAAAATTAAGAATTTTTTTTTTTTTTTTTTCACTAAGGTTAGAATAAGGGTAGGGGTAGGGTTAGGGTTAGGGGTAGGGTTAGGGGTAGGGGTAGGGTTAGGGTTAGAAAACTGCATAAAAAAAAGGATCAAAAAACGCATCAAAAAAGGACAAAAAAGGACCAAAAAAAGGACCTGCGTTTTCTGCCAAGAGCTGCAGTTTTTTAAAAAAACAGTCCTGAAAAAAAAAGGATGGAAATCCTGAACGTGTGAACATACCCTAAAAACTCATTAAAAACGCATACATTATGCATTCTATCATTTAGAATGCATTCTGCATGTTTTGGGCACATGGATGCGTTTTTTTTCCGCGAAAAAAACGCATCGCGGTAAAAAAATGAGCATGTTCATTATTTTTGCGGATTTTATGCGTTTTTCCCGCAAATCTATGCATTTGGGAAAAAACGCACCAAAAACTCGTCAAAGTCGCGGTAAAAACGCATGCGGATTTCTGGCAGAAATGTCCAGTTTTTGTCAGGAAAATTTCTGCAAGAAATCCTGACGTGTGCACATACCCTACCACATACCCTACCACCCTACCATACCCTGGCCACTCTGCCAGAAAGAAGCCGTTACTCCAAAAGAAACATATACAAGCCAGATTAATGTTTGCAAATGCTCACAGGAACAAAGACCTTAATTTTTGGAGACATGTCCTGTGGTCTGATGGAACCAAAACTGAACATTTTTTGCATAATGATCGTCGATACGTTTGAAGAAAAAGTGAGAAGCTTGGAAGCCAAGAACACCATCCCAACTGTGAAACACGGGGTGGCAGCATCATGTTGTGGGGTTGTTTTGCTGCGGAGGGACTGGTACACTTCAAAAAATAGATGGAATCATGAGAAAAGAAGATTATGTGGCAATACTGAAGCAACATCTCAAGACATCAGCCAGGAGGTTAAAGGTTGGGCAGAAATGGGTCTTCCAAATGGACAATGACTCGAAGCATACTGCCAAAATAGTAGCAAAGTGGCTTAAGGATAACAAAGTCAATGTTTGGAGTGGCCATCACAAAGCCCTGATCTCAATCCAATTGAAAATTTATGGTCAAAGCTGGAAAGGCAGGTGCGAGCATTGCGGCATACAAACCTGGATCAGTTACACCAGTTTTGTCAGGACGAATGGGCCGAAATTCCGACCAACTATTGTGAGAAGCTTGTGGAAGGATATCCCAAATGTTTCACCTAAGTCATTAAAGGGCAATGGTGCCAAATACTAATGAAATGTATGTAAACGTTTGACTTTGTAGTAAGTAATAAAAATGCTTTAAAACATTGTCTCTCATTCTGGCATTTGGCAAATATTAATAACTAGCTGAAGAGCCCGGCGTTGCCTGGGCATAATAAATATCTGTGGTTAGTTATAGCACCTCACTTCTCTTATTTTCCCATCACACCTCTCATTTTCCCAATCACATCTTTCATTTTCCCCCTCACATCTCTCATTTTCTCCCTCACACCTCTCATTTTCTCCCTCACTCCTCACACTTGTCATTTCGACCTCACATCTGTCATTTTCCGATCACTCCACTATTTTCCCTCACTCCTCTCATTTTGCACTCACACCTTTTCATTTTCACCTCACACCACTCATTTTCACCTCAGTATATACATGTTTGTCATCTCCCTTATATATAGTATACACCTGTATGTCATCTCCTGTATATAGTATATACCTGTATGTCATCTCCCCTGTATATAGTATATATCTGCTGTGTGTCATCTCCCCTGTATATAGTATATACCTGTATGTCATCTCCTTCTATATATAGTATATACCTGTGTGTCATCTCCCCTGTATATAGTATATATCTGTGTGTCATCTCCTCCTGTATATAGTATATACCTGTATGTCATCTCCTCCTGTATATAGTATATACCTGTAGGTCATCTGCTCCTGTATATAGTATATACCTGTGTGTCATCTCCTCCTGTATATAGTATATACCTGTATGTCATCTCCTCCTGTATATAATATGTACCTGTATGTCATCTCCTCCTCTATATAGTATATACCTGTGTGTCATCTCTCTTGTATATAGTATATATCTGTGTGTCATCTCCCCTGTATATAGTATATACCTGTGTGTCATCTCCTCCTGTATTAGACCTCATTCACACGTTATTTGCTCAGTATTTTTACCTCAGTATTTGTAAGCTAAATTGGCAGCCTGAAAAATCCCCAGCCAACAGGAAGCCCTCCCCCTGGCAGTATATATTAGCTCACACATACATATAATAGACAGGTCGTGTGTCTGACAGCTGCCGTATTTCCTATATGGTACATTTGTTGCTCTTGTAGTTTGTCTGCTTATTAATCAGATTTTTATTTTTGAAGGATAATACCAGACTTGTGTGTGTTTTAGGGCGAGTTTTGTTTGTCAAGTTGTGTGTGTTGAGTTGCGTGTGGCGACATGCATGTAGCGACTTTTGTGAGATGAGTTGTGTGTGGCAACATGCGTGTAGCAACTTTTTGTGTGTCAAGTTGCATGTGACAGGTTAGTGTAGCAAGTTGTGTGCAGCAAGTTTTGCGCATGGTGAGTTTTGCGCATGGCGAGTTTTATGTGTGATGCCTTTTGAGTATGTGCAAGTTTTGTGTGAGGCAACTTTTGCATGTGTTGCAACTTTTGTGCATGTGGCAATTTTTCTGCGTGTGCAAGTTTTGCATGTGGCGAGTTTTCCATGAGGTGAGTTTTGCACTTGTGGCGAGTTTTGCGTGAGCCTAGTTTTTGCATGTGGCGAGTTTTGCGCGTGGCGAGTTTTGCGCGTGGCGAGTTTTGTGCTTCGACTTTTATGTGGCAAGGTTGGTGTATGTGTGGTGAAATGTGTCCTGAGGGCAGTATATGTGTTCAAGCACGTGGTAGTTTGTGGCGCATTTTGTGTATGTGTTCATATCCCCGTGTGTGGTGAGTATCCCATGTCAGGGCCCCACCTTAGTAACTGTACGGTAAATACTCTTTGGCGCCATCGCTCACTCTTTAAGTCCCCCTTGTTCACATCTGGCAGCTGTCAATTTGCCTCCAACACTTTTCCTTTCACTTTTCCCCATTATGTAGATAGGGGCAAAATTGTTTGGTGAATTGGAAAGCGCGGGGTTAAAATTTCACCTCACAACATAGCGTATGACGCTCTCGGGATCCAGACGTGTGACTGTGCAAAATTTTGTGGCTGTAGCTGCAACGCCTCCAACACTTTTCCTTTCACTTTTTCCCCATTATGTAGATAGGGGCAAAATTGTTTGGTGAATTGGAAAGCGCGGGGTTAAAATTTCACCTCACAACATAGCCTATGATGCTCTCAGGGTCCAGACGTGTGACTGTGCAAAATTTTGTGGCTGTAGCTGCGACGCCTCCAACACTTTTCCTTTCACTTTTTTCCCCATTATGTAGATAGGGGCAAAATTGTTTGGTGAATTGGAACGCGCGGGGTTAAAATTTCACCTCACAACATAGCCTATGACGCTCTCGGGGTCCAGACGTGTGTCTGCAAAATTTTGTGGCTGTAGCTGCGACGGTGCAGATGCCAATCCCGGACATACATACATACATACATACACACACACATTCAGCTTTATATATTAGATTATGGTAATACTAATTGACCTAAAACAGGATAGGTTTATTCTGATTTCATGTCAGACATTGAGAAAAACCTGCAGATGTGTCTTTTTATATATGTAAACTTCTAGTTTCAACTGTATATATATATATATATATATATATATATACAGTGGGGCAAAAAAGTATTTAGTCAGTCAGCAATAGTGCAAGTTCCACCACTTAAAAAGATGAGAGGCGTCTGTAATTTACATCATAGGTAGACCTCAACTATGGGAGACAAACTGAGAAAAAAAAATCCAGAAAATCACATTGTCTGTTTTTTTATCATTTTTTTTGCATATGGTGGAAAATAAGTATTTGGTCAGAAACAAACAATCAAGATTTCTGGCTCTCACAGACCTGTAACTTCTTCTTTAAGAGTCTCCTCTTTCCTCCACTCATTACCTGTAGTAATGGCACCTGTTTAAACTTGTTATCAGTATAAAAAGACACCTGTGCACACCCTCAAACAGTCTGACTCCAAACTCCACTATGGTGAAGACCAAAGAGCTGTCAAAGGACACCAGAAACAAAATTGTAGCCCTGCACCAGGCTGGGAAGACTGAATCTGCAATAGCCAACCAGCTTGGAGTGAAGAAATCAACAGTGGGAGCAATAATTAGAAAATGGAAGACATACAAGACCACTGATAATCTCCCTCGATCTGGGGCTCCACGCGAAATCCCACCCCGTGGGGTCATAATGATCACAAGAACGGTGAGCAAAAATCCCAGAACCACGCGGGGGAACCTAGTGAATGAACTGCAGAGAGCTGGGACCAATGTAACAAGGCCTACCATAAGTAACACACTACGCCACCATGGACTCAGATCCTGCAGTGCCAGACGTGTCCCACTGCTTAAGCCAGTACATGTCCGGGCCCGTCTGAAGTTTGCTAGAGAGCATTTGGATGATCCAGAGGAGTTTTGGGAGAATGTCCTATGGTCTGATGAAACCAAACTGGAACTGTTTGGTAGAAACAACTTGTCGTGTTTGGAGGAAAAAGAATACTGAGTTGCATCCATCAAACACCATACCTACTGTAAAGCATGGTGGTGGAAACATCATGCTTTGGGGCTGTTTCTCTGCAAAGGGGCCAGGACGACTGATCCGGGTACATGAAAGAATGAATGGGGCCATGTATCGTGAGATTTTGAGTGCAAACCTCCTTCCATCAGCAAGGGCATTGAAGATGAAACGTGGCTGGTTCTTTCAACATGACAATGATCCAAAGCACACCGCCAGGGCAACGAAGGAGTGGCTTCGTAAGAAGCATTTCAAGGTCCTGGAGTGGCCTAGCCAGTCTCCAGATCTCAACCCTATAGAAAACCTTTGGAGGGAGTTGAAAGTCCGTGTTGCCAAGCGAAAAGCCAAAAACATCACTGCTCTAGAGGAGATCTGCATGGAGGAATGGGCCAACATACCAACAACAGTGTGTGGCAACCTTGTGAAGACTTACAGAAAACATTTGACCTTTGTCATTGCCAACAAAGGATATATTACAAAGTATTGAGATGAAATTTTGTTTCTGACCAAATACTTATTTTCCACCATAATATGCAAATAAAATGTTAAAAAAACAGACAATGTGATTTTCTGGATTTTTTTTTCTCAGTTTGTCTCCCATAGTTGAGGTCTACCTATGATGTAAATTACAGACGCCTCTCATCTTTTTAAGTGGTGGAACTTGCACTATTGCTGACTGACTAAATACTTTTTTGCCCCACTGTATATAGCTCCCAACCGTCCCTCATTCTGTGGGACTGTCTTGACTTTGAGGATGTTCTCCGCATTCCCGCACAGACTCCAGTGTTGAGCATCATGTGTGGCCATTATACAGTATGGAGCACTGTGTGGCCATTACACTGTTTGGAACATCATGTGGGGCCATTATACAGTTTTTAGCACTGTGTGGCCAATAAACAGTATGGAGCACTGTGTGGCCATTATACAGTATTGAGCATCATGTGTGGCCATTCTACAGTATGGAGCACTGTGTGGCCATTATACAGTATTGAGCATCAAATGTGCCCATTATACAGTATGCAGCACTGTGTGGCCATTATACAGTATGGAGCATCATGTGGGGCCATTATACAGTATTGAACATCATGTGCCCATTATACAGTATGCAGCACTGTGTGGCAATTATACAGTATGGAGCACTATGTGGCCATTATACTGTATGGAGCACTGTGTGGCCATTATACCATATGGAGCACTGTGTGATCATTATACAGTATGGAGCACTGTGTGGCCATTATATAGTATTGAGCATAATGTGGAGCCATTATACAGTATGGAGCACTGTGTGGCCATAATACAGTATTGGGCATTATGTGTGCCCATTATATAGTATGGAGCACTGTGTAGCCATTATACACTATGGAGCATCATGTGGGTCCATTATACAGGATCACTGTGTGGCCATTATACAGGATGGAGCACTGTGTGGCCATTATCCAGTATGGAGCACTGTGTGGCCATTATACAGTATGGAGCACTGTGTGGCCATTGTACAGTATGAAGCATCATGTGTGCCCATTATACAGTATGGAACATCATGTGGGGCCATTATACGGTATGGAGCACTGTGTGGCCATTAAACAGTATAGAGCACTGTGTGACCATTATACAGTATGGAGCACTGTGTGGCCATTATACAGTATTGAGCATCATGTGTGGCCATTCTACAGTATGGAGCACTGTGTGGCCATTATACAGTATTGAGCATCATGTGTGCCCATTATACAGTATGGAGCACTGTGTGGCCATTATACAATATGGAGCATCATGTGGGGCCATTATACAGTATTGAACATCATGTGTGGCTATTATACAGTATGGAGCACTGTGTGGCTATTATACAGTATGGAGCTCTCTATGGCCATTATACAGTATGGAGCACTGTGTGGCCATAATACAGTATTGTGCATCATGTGTGCCTATTATACAGTATGGAGCACTGTGTAGCCATTATACACTATGGAGCATCATGTGGGGCCATTATACAGGATCACTGTGTGGCCATTATACAGGATGGAGCACTGTGTGGCCATTATCCAGTATGGAGCACTGTGTGGCCATTATACAGTATGGAGCACTGTGTGGCCATTATACAGTATTGAGCATCGTGTGTGACCATTATACAGTATGGAGCACTGTGTAGCCATTTTACAGTATGGAGCACTGTGTAGCCATTATACAGTATGGAGCATCATGTGGGGCCATTATACATTATTGAACATCATGTGTGGCCATTAAACAGTATGGAGCACTGTGGCCATTATACAGTATTGAGCATCATGTGTGCCCATTATACAGTATGGAGCACTGTGTAGCCATTATACAGTATGGAGCACTGTGTGGCCATTATACAGTATGGAGCACTGTGTGGCCATTATACAGTATTGAGCATCATGTGTGCCCATTATACAGTATGGAGCACTGTGTAGCCATTATACAGTATGGAGTATCATGTGTGGCCATTATCCAGTATGGGGCACTGTGTGGCCATTATACAGTATGGAGCACTGTGTGGCCATTATACAGTATGGAGCACTGTGTGGCCATTATACAGTATGGAGCATCATGTGGGGCCATTATACAGTATTGTAAGCATGAGGATGAATGACCTCGGGAAGATCAAAACATCCAACACCACGGAGACACCATCACGTGTTTCTCAAGGCAGTGATCCAGAACACTGCCCCCATCCCTTATGGGAAATATGCAAATGCATGTAGAAAAGCCGCGGAGACACCATCACGTGTTTCTCAACGCAAGCAATAAATAGCCAGGTCTTTCACCGGGAAGGAACAACCACGGGAAGGGCAGCATCCAAAAAGGAAAACATGGTATCCGATACCCCGAAACAGCTGTCTGTGGATGGATACCATGTTTTGGCATAGGTGGTTTTCCTTTTTGGATGCTGCCCTTCCCGTGGTTATATATATATATATGTTCAAATCATCCCTTATCGTCCCATTCAAAATAAACCAATACAAAAAATGAAACATACCCATATTTGGTATCACCGCATTCAGAATCGCCCGATCTATCAATATAAAAAAAGGATTAACCTGATCGCTAAATTGCGAAGCGAGAAAAAAAGTCAAATGCAGGCCAGAGTTACGTTAAAAATGTCAGCTCGCCACACGAAAAATAAGCCCTCACCCAACCAGAGATCATGACAAATGGAGATGCTACGGGTATCAGAAAATAGCTCAATTTTTTTTTAAACAAAGTTTGGAATTTTTTTTCACCACTTAGATAAAAAAGAACCTAGACATGTTTGGTTCTATGAACTCGTAATGACCTGGAGAATCATAATGGTAGGTCAGTTTTAGCATTTAGTAAACCTAGTAAAAAAGCCAAACAAACAAACAAGTGTGGGATTGCACTTATTTTTGCAATTTCACCGCACTTGGAATTTTTTCCTGTTTTCTAGTACACGACATGGAAAAACCAATGGTGTCGTTCAAAAGTACAACTTGTCCCGCAAAAAATAAGCCCTCACATGGCCATATTGACGGAAAAATTAAAAAACTTATGGCTCTGGGAAAGAGGGAAGCGAAAAACTAAAACGTAAAACCGAAAAAAGCTCTGGGGCTTAGAGGGTTAATCAATATAACAACATCAATCTGACACTGTCTGTAGTTTACTTAGCAAAATCCTAATGACAGGTTCGCTTTAAAGTTAAAAAAGCCTCAGTGGCCAGTGTAAAAATTGCGAGGTTTCTGTTTTTCATTTTTAGTACAGGTTTTGACATGTGAAAAAAAATATTGACAATTTTTTTTTAAAATACATCTAACACAAAAACCTGATTTAAACATTGGATCATTTTCTGATGACACATTTACTTTAAACTGTCCTAAAGTCAACAGCTGTCCTGAAGGCATAAACTTCGCTACAATGCTTAGCTCAGAGCTTCTGTCTAATTGCCAACCCACAGGTATTAGAGCACCCAGGATGAGCCAAGAAAACATGCCCACAAGGTTGGCACATCGCTCAATTTTCCCATTATTGTATGGATTCAGACTAAGGGTTCATGCAGATGAATATAAATCGGACATTTCTATCTAATTTTTAATCAGACTGCACTGACCCATGTTACTCAGTAGGGCTGTACAGATGATTGATTTTTCTCTCAGTCCGACCGTCTGTGAGAAAATAATTGCAGCATACACTACTACTCGGATGAGACTCATCTATTCAAGTTTATAGGTGAAAGAGAAAAAGCGAATCCCGAACACAGTCAATTTTTACCAATAGATTTTATTTGATCATGTACATGTTTAATGCAGTTGCATGAAAAAAAGATTGCACTTGGTTGCAAAAAATGGACACAGATGGCACATGGATGAAAACCTGATGACAATTAGAAAAAAATCGTAACACGGTTGTCTTTTTTTCAGGAAATACCTGTCCTCAGGTGTAATTTGTTATATATGTACACGGCTCAAAAAAATAAAGTGAACACTTAAACAACACAATATAACTCCAAGTAAAGCAAACTTCTGTGAAATCAAACTGTCCACTTAGGAAGCAACACTGTTTGACAATCAATTTCACATGCTGTTGTGCAAATGGAATAGACAACAGATGGAAATTGTCGTCAATTATCAAGACACTCAATAATGGAGTGTTTCTGCAGGTGGGGACCACAGACCACATCTCAGTACCAATGCTTTCTGGCTGATGTTTTAGTCACTTTTGAATGTTGGTTGTGCTTTCACACTCGTGGTAGCATGAGACGGACTCTACAAACCACACAAGTGTCTCAGGTAGTGCAGCTCATCCAGGAAGGCACATCAATGCGAACTGTGGCAAGAAGGTTTGCTGTGTCTGTCAGCGTAGTGTCCAGAGGCTGGAGGCGCTACCAAGAGATGGGTCAGTACACCAGAAGATGAGGAGGGGGCCGTAGGAGGGCAAAAACCCAGCAACAGCACCACTACCTCAGCCTTTGTGCAAGGAGGAACAGGAGGAACACTGCCAGCGCCCCGCAAAATGACCTACAGCAGGCCACAAATGTGCATGTGTCTGCACAAACGGTTAGAAACCGACTCCATGAGGATGGTCTGAGTGCCAGACATCCACAGATGGGGGTGTGCTCACAGCCCAACACCCTGCAGGATGCTTGGCATTTGCCACCGAACACCAGGATTGGCAAATTCGCAACTGGTGCCCTGTGCTCTTCACAGATGAAAGCAGGTTCACACTGAGCACATTTAACAGACGTGACAGAGTCTGGAGGCACCGTGGAGAGCGATCTGCCTGCAACATCCTTCAGCATGACCGGTTTGGCAGTTGGACAGTAATGGTGTGGGATGGCATTTGATTGGAGGGCCACACAGCTCTCCATGTGCTTGTCAGAGGTAGCCTGACTGCCATTAAGTACCGAGATGAGATCCTCAGACCCCTTGTGAGACCATATGCTTGTGCGGTTGGCCCTGGCTTCCTCCTAATGCAGGACAATGCCAGACCTCATGTGGCTGGAGTGTGTCAGCAGTTCCTGCAAGATGAAGGCATTGAATCCATGGACTGGCCCGCCCATTCCCCAGACCTGAATCCGATTGAACACATCTGGGACATCATGTCTCACACCGTCCACCAGTGTCACGTTGCACCACAGACTGTCCAGGATTTGGCGGATGCTTTAGTCCAGGTCTGGGAGGAGATCCCTTAGAAGACCATCTGCTGCCTCATCAGGATCATGCCCAGGCGTTGTAGGGAGATCATACAGGCATGTGGAGGCCACACACTACTGAGCATCATTTCCATGTCTTGAGGCATTTCCACTGAAGTTGGATCAGCCTGTAACTTCATTTTCCACTTTGATTTTGAGCATCATTCCAACTCCAGACCTCCGTGGGATATTAGTTGTGATTTACGTTGATAATTTTTAGGTTTTATTATTCTCATCACATTCCACTATGTAATGAATAAAGATTTACAACTGGAATATTTCATTTAGCGATATCTAGAATGTGGGATTTTAGTGTTCCCTTTATTTTTTTGAGCAGTGTATATATAATATATCTATAACGGTGGGAGCGTCACTCTGTCCAAATCCTTTATAGACTGCGCAAGCGTGACGCACCACGCCTGCGAGGTCTGGACCAGAGTGACGCAGCCAAACTTACTTATCCCCCCCAATATACCGGCCATGGGGGCTCCACACACCCGTGTATCCCCCATAATATAGCGGCCATGGGGGCTCCGTGCTCTGCAGCTCCGGTCAGGGTAGAGGTAGAGCCCAGCAGAGCTCCAGGACCTTTGATGATATCACCAGCATGTGACCAGTGGCACGAGTGGGCGGAGTCAGCCCTCGCTGTGCTGGCTGCAGGGGTGATGTATCCATTATAGCCAGCTCCGCACTCAGGCAGTAAGTACAGCCACACTCACGCAGTACAGCCACACTCACCCGCACTCACACAGTACAGCCACACTCACACAGTACAGCCACACGCACTCAGCACAGCTGCACTCGGCACAGCCACACTCAGCAAAGCCGCACTCAGCACAGCCGCACTCGGGCAGTACAGCCGGAGAGAGATGATGAGAGATGGGAGCAACATATGGCAGAATGGAAACAGGAACAGGTAGCCCATTTAGCACTGCTGATCACACTGTTTCATAAACAATACCTATAAACAGAAAAAAATATGGCCACACAGTGCTCCATACTGTATAATGGCCACATATGATGCTCCATACTGTATAATGGCAACACAAGATGCTCAATACTGTATAATGGCCACACATGATGCTCAATACTGTATAATGGCCACACAGTGTGTTAGGGTTGGCGGAACGCACCGAATATATTTATTAGGTAAGATTGGTGCGTTCGCCACCCGGGATCCACCGTGCAGGAAAGAACCTGCTGCTAAGTGAATGGTGGCACTATATGGTGGTACAATGAGATTTCACACACGGGTTAACTTCACTCTGTGTGAAGGAAGCGATCCCTGTTAAGTCACAGGGTCGCAGTACCGCACAGAGAGCGCAAGCAAGGAACCACAGAACTCTATCCCAGGACACAGGATTAGAGTTAGTGTGGACCTCTTGCGATCGACACCACAATTGGGGTATCAGCGGTAACTATTATGCACAGAAGTGCATGCTGTGCAACACTAGCGGACGCCACTAACCACCCAGACTTGGGAAAGGTAAGCGCTCTATTAGCGCACGGCGCTGCACTGGCGGTCACAGCAGTAGACGCTGCTTCGTGTGTTAAAGCTGTGAGTTCAGCCGGGCGCTAGATTTCAGCCATACACCTTACGCGAACAGTCATACACAAGGGATGGGTTTTTTAAGGAACGACTTGCACTCATCAACACACACACGATAACAGTTGTATACTAGCGCATGGCCGTGCGGTCATGTGAAGCTTATATAGCTGCAGCACGTTCAGGACCCTTCAAAGAAGGACCAATGGATTTGCAGCAGCACCTGAGCATGTGACCCCGGATCTCCATTGAGAGATCTTGCCCTGGGCATGCTCAGTGTGAGCAAAGCAGGATTTAGTCCTAGCACCTTCAGGACCTTCCTGAGCATGTGACCCTAGATCTCCACTGAGAGACCTTGCCCTGGGCATGCTCAGTGTGTGCAAAGCAGGACTTAGACCCAGAAAAGCCTGCTCGCTGCAGATCAGTGCAGGGTACAATAGCTGAGCCTGGAGAGGCAGTAGTAACCCTTTGCACCGTACCAGTCTCAGCGAGACGCTGGGAGCGACGTCTTCGCTGAGCAGGATCCACTGCGGCCGATGCAGAATGGGAGACCGCAGCAGACACAGATCGAGATTCCCCCTGTGCGGCAGAGGAAACTTGACTCCTAACATTACCCCTCCTAGGGCCCCCCCTCCTCGAGCCTCACTATGCTCAAAAGCTGCAATGAGCAGCGGAGCCCGAATGTGCTCCACAGGCTCCCAGGTTCTATCCTCTGGGCCGTGACCATTCCAGTCCACCAGATAAAATTTCTTGCCACGTACCACCTTGCACCCCATGATAGCATTCACCTCAAACTCATCCGTGGAAGAACCCGACGTCCCGGCAGATGACTCAGAAAACTGGGACAACTGAACGGGCTTTAAGAAGGAAACGTGAAAAGTATCGGTGATACCAAGGCGTGGAGGAATAGCCAAACGGTAGACCACAGGGTTGACCTGTTCCAGAACCTTGAACGGGCCAATGTAGCGAGGCGCAAACCTAGTGGACTCAACTCGCAGCCTGATGTTACGGGCGGTGAGCCACACTAAGTCGCCAGGAGCAAAGGTCGGAACGGGGCGCCTGTGTGTATCAGCCGAAACCCTCATTCTCTCCTTGGAGGCCCGGATGGCATCCTGAGTGCGGTCCCAGATGTCGCGTGCCTCCACCGCCAAGTCTGCCACCCTAGAATCGGTGGATGACACGGGCATGGGCACAGGGACACGCGGATGCTGGCCGTAATTAAGGAGAAAAGGAGTCTGACCAGTGGAATCGGCTACGGCGTTGTTCAATGCAAATTCCGCCCAAGGTAGCAAAGATGCCCAGTCATCCTGCCTAGCAGAGACAAAATGTCGCAAGTATGTCACCATAGTCTGGTTGGTTCTCTCTACCAACCCATTCGTCTCGGGATGATATGCAGAGGAGAGATTCAGCTCTATGCTGAGTAAACGGCAGAGCTCTCTCCAAAACCGAGACGCAAACTGGGGACCCCGGTCGCTGACAATTTTATCAGGCATTCCATGTAAGCAGAAAATATGTTTTATGAACAACACCGATAAGGCCCGTGCAGAAGGTAACCGTGGAAGCGGCACCAAATGCACCATCTTAGAGAAATGGTCGGTGACTACCCAGATAATTGGTGCAGCTACGAGACTTGGGTAAGCTCACCACGAAGTCCATCCCGACCATCTCCCAGGGCCTGTCTGCCACTGGCATGGGGTAAAGTAACCCAGCAGGCCGTTGCCGAGGAGACCGATTCTGGGTGCAGGAGACACACGCCCGAATATAGTCCCCGATGTCACGGGCCATATGTGGCCACCAGTACGTCCTTGCCAAAAGCTCAGATGTCCTCTTGGTCCCAAAATGTCCACCCACTCTGGACGAGTGGGCCCAAGAGAGAACCTCTGGTCGCAAATTCGCTGGTACGAAAGTCTTGCCCGGAGGAACGGACTCTAGCGAAACCGGAGCCACAGTTCTCAGGCTCTCTGAAGGGACAATAAGCCAAGGCTCCTCTTCCTCCTCCTCAGATGAGGAGCGTCGGCACGAATGTTCTTCTCCCCGGAGAGAAAATGGAGAGTAAAATGGAATCGGGAGAAGAACAGGGACCATCTAGCCTGGCGAGAATTCAGCCGCTGGGCCGTCTGTATGTATACCAAGTTCTTCTGGTCAGTGAACACTTGGAAGGGAAAGCGAGCTCCCTCCAAGAGATGTCTCCACTCAGAAAAAGCCGACTTCATGGCTAGCAACTCCCTGTCCCCGATGGAATAATTCCTCTCCGCTGGTGTGAAGGTCTTGGAGAAGAAGAAGCAAGGATACTTCCGACCTTCAGCATCCTTTTGGGAAAGGACTGCTCCAGCACCAACGGATGAGGCATCCACCTCCATAATAAATGGCTTATCTACATCGGGGCGATGTAGGATGGGATCGCTAGCGAAGTGTGACTTAATCGAGAGAAAGGCTTTGGAGACCTCCTCTGACCACAACTTGGGATTTGCTCCCTTCTTGGTGAGGGCAACCAAAGGAGCCACCAAAGTTGAGAAGTGTGGAATGAACTGGCGATAGTAATTAATGAACCCCATAAAGCGCTGCACCGCTTTAAGAGAATGGGGTTCCTGCCAGTCCATCACAGCCTGCAGCTTGGCAGGATCCATAGCCAAACCCTGGGCAGAGATGATATAACCAAGGAAAGGCAAGGACTCCTGCTCAAACACACACTTCTCCAACTTGGCGTAGAGGGAGTTTGCCCGTAAGAGGTCGAAGACTTTGCGAACATCTGTCCAATAGGAGTCAATATCTGGAGAGTAGATGAGAATATCATCCAGATAGACTACGACCGAGGTGGTGAGCAAATCCCAGAAGATGTTGTTCACAAAGTCTTGGAAAACGGCTGGGGCATTACAGAGCCCGAAGGGCATCACCAGATATTCATAGTGCCCATCCCTGGTGTTAAAAGCCGTCTTCCATTCATCCCCCTCACGGATGCGAATCAGGTTGTAGGCACCCCGCAGATCTAATTTTGTAAATACCCTTGCTCCCCGTAGCCTATCAAAAAGGGGTAATGGGTACTTGCTCTTAACTGTGTTGTGAATTCTGCTCTTGGGTTCCCTCCAGTGGTTGTTGGTGGAAATGCAGTTGTCTCTGACTTGCAGTCCTGGCCAGGTGTATCGGATAATTACAATTCTGACTGGGATACTTAGGTGTGCAGGATCCTTTAGCCCTTGTGTTATGATCTGGTGATTAAGGAGCGACATGCGTCTAGCTCTGAGCAGGTGGCAACTATACTGACCGCAGTCCCTAAGCTCAACACAACACTAGAAGTAGCCGTGGAATGCTCCTAACTCTGCCTAGGCATCTCGTCACAGCCTAAGAGCTAACTACCCCTAAAGATAGAAGCAGGAAAACTATCTTGCCTCAGAGAAAATCCCCAAAGGATAGATTAGCCCCCCACAAATAATGACTGTGAGAGGAGAAGGAAATGACATACGTAGTATGAAACAAGATTTAGCACAGGAGGCCACTTCTAGCTAGGTAGAAAATAGTACAGGACAGAATGCTGTGCGGTCAGTAATAAAAACTAGAAAAAGTCCACTGCAGAGAAATGCAAAAATCTCCACACCTGACTAAAGGTGTGGAGGGCAAACTCTGCTGCCCAGAGCTTCCAGCTTAGCTGAATAGATCCATACTGAAAAGCTGGACAAATGAACAAAAACAAAGAAAGTGCTGAACAACAAAGTCCACAACAAGAGAACCGCAAAAGGACAAGCAAGGACTTAGCTTTGATGAACTGGTAGAGTGTCAGGAAAGTCCTAAGAGCAATGACTCCAGGCAGGAACAATTGACAACTGGCATTGAATGAGGGATAATGCCAGACTAATATAGCCGAGCCAGAAAGACGATCAGTGAAAACTACTGCTGAAGCTAAATCCAAGAAGCAGCCATACCACTCAAAACCACAGGAGGGAGCCAAAGAGCGGAATTCACAACAGTACCCCCCCCCCCCTTAAGGAGGGGTCACCGAACCCTCACCAGAGCCCCCAGGCCAATCAGGATGAGCCAAATGAAAAGCACGAACCAAATCGGCGGCATGAACATCGGAGGCAACAACCCAAGAATTATTCTCCTGGCCATAACCCTTCCACTTGACAAGATACTGAAGCTTCCGCCTCGAAAAACGAGAATCCAAAATTTTCTCAACCACATATTCCAACTCCCCCTCAACCAACACCGGGGCAGGAGGATCAACAGATGGAACAACGGGCACCACATATCTCCGCAACAAAGATCTATGAAAAACATTGTGGATGGCAAAAGAGGCTGGAAGGGCCAAACGAAAAGACACAGGATTGATAATCTCAGAAATCTTATAAGGACCAATAAACCGAGGCTTGAACTTAGGGGAAGAAACCTTCATAGGAACATGATGAGAGGACAACCAAACCAAATCCCCCACACGAAGCCGAGGACCAACACACCGACGGCAGTTAGCAAAACGCTGAGCCTTTTCCTGGGACAACGTCAAATTGTCTACCACATGAGGCCAAATCTGCTGTAACCTGTCCATCACAGAATCAACACCAGGACTATCAGAAGGCTCAACCTGCCCTGAAGAAAAACAAGGATGGAAACCAAAATTATAAAAGAAAGGCGAAACCAAAGTAGCCGAACTGGCCCGATTATTAAGGGCAAACTCGGCCAACGGCAAGAAAGTCACCCAATCATCCTGATCAGCAGACATAAAGCATCTCAAATAGGTTTCCAAGGTCTGATTAGTTCGCTCAGTTTGGCCATTGGTCTGAGGATGGAACTCCGAAGAAAAAGACAAATCAATACCCATCCTAGCACAAAAGGCCCGCCAAAACCTGGAAACAAACTGGGAACCTCTGTCAGACACAATATTCTCCGGAATGCCATGCAAATGAACCACATGCTGAAAAAACAATGGAACCAAATCAGAGGAGGAAGGCAATTTAGGCAAAGGTACCAAATGGACAATTTTAGAGAACCGGTCACAAACCACCCAGATAACAGACATCCTCTGGGACACAGGAAGATCCGAAATAAAATCCATGGAAATATGCGTCCAAGGCCTCTCCGGGACGGGCAAAGGCAAAAGCAACCCACTAGCGCGGGAACAGCAAGGCGTGGCTTGGGCGCAAGTCCCACAGGACTGCACAAAAGCACGGACATCGCGCGACAAGGAAGGCCACCAAAAGGACCTAGCAACCAAATCTCTGGTACCAAAAATCCCAGGATGACCAGCCAACACTGAACAATGGACCTCAGAAATCACCTTACTCGTCCATCTATCAGGAACAAACAGCTTCCCCACAGGACAGCGGTCAGGCCTATCAGCCTGAAATTCCTGAAGCACCCGCCGCAAATCAGGGGAGATGGCAGAAAGAATCACCCCTTCCTTAAGAATGCCAACCGGCTCAAGGACTCCAGGAGAATCTGGCAAAAAATTCCTAGAGAGGGCATCCGCCTTAACATTCTTAGATCCTGGAAGATATGAGACCACAAAATCAAAACGGGAGAAAAACAGGGACCACCGAGCCTGTCTAGGGTTCAGCCGCTTGGCCGACTCAAGGTAAATCAAATTCTTATGATCGGTCAAGACCACAATGCGGTGCTTGGCTCCCTCAAGCCAATGTCGCCACTCCTCAAATGCCCACTTCATAGCCAACAACTCCCGATTGCCGACATCATAATTGCGTTCTGCAGGAGAAAACTTTCGGGAAAAGAAGGCACATGGCTTCATCAAGGAACCATCATAATTCCTCTGTGACAAAACGGCCCCTGCCCCAATCTCAGAAGCGTCAACCTCAACCTGAAAAGGAAGAGAAACATCCGGTTGACGCAACACAGGGGCAGAAGTAAATCGGCGTTTAAGCTCCTGAAAGGCCTCAACAGCCTCAGAGGAACAATTAGTCACATCAGCGCCTTTCTTCGTCAAATCGGTCAGGGGTTTAACCACACTAGAGAAGTTGGCAATGAAACGGCGATAAAAATTAGCAAAGCCCAAAAATTTCTGAAGGCTCTTCACAGATGTGGGTTGAATCCAGTCATGAATGGCTTGGACATTAACAGGATCCATTTCTATAGACGAAGGAGAAAAAATAAACCCCAAAAAAGAGACCTTCTGAACTCCAAATAGGCACTTAGACCCCTTCACAAATAGAGCATTATCACGAAGGATCTGGAATACCATCCTGACCTGCTTCACATGAGACTCCCAATCATTGGAAAAAATCAAAATATCATCCAAATACACAATCAAGAATTTGTCAAGATAATTGCGGAAAATATCATGCATGAAAGACTGGAACACAGATGGAGCATTAGAGAACCCAAATGGCATCACAAGGTATTCAAAATGGCCTTCGGGCGTATTAAATGCAGTCTTCCATTCGTCACCCTGTTTAATACGAACAAGATTATATGCCCCTCGAAGGTCAATCTTGGTAAACCAACTAGCCCCCTTAATCCTAGCAAACAAATCAGAGAGCAAAGGTAAAGGGTATTGGAATTTGACCGTGATCTTATTAAGAAGGCGATAATCAATACAGGGTCTTAAGGAGCCATCCTTCTTGGCAACAAAAAAGAATCCCGCTCCCAATGGTGACGAAGACGGCCGAATATGCCCCTTCTCTAAAGACTCCTTAACATAGCTCCGCATGGCGGCATGCTCTGGCACAGACAGGTTGAAAAGTCGGCCCTTAGGGAACTTACAGCCAGGAAACAAGTCAATAGCACAATCACAGTCCCTATGTGGAGGAAGGGAACTGGACTTGGGCTCATCGAATACATCCTGGAAATCTAACAAAAATTCAGGAACATCAGAAGAGGGGGAAGAGGAAATTGACATCAAAGGAACGTCACTATGTACCCCTTGACAACCCCAACTAGTCACAGACATAGATTTCCAATCCAGCACTGGATTATGTACTTGTAACCATGGAAAACCCAGTACAACAACATCATGTAAATTATGCAACACCAGAAAACGGCAATCTTCCTGATGTGCAGGAGCCGTGTACATAGTCATCTGCGTCCAGTACTGAGGTTTATTCTTGGCCAATGGTGTAGCATCAATACCCCTCAAGGGTATGGGACTCTGCAAAGGCTGCAAAGAAAAACCACAGCGCCTAGCGAATTCTAAGTCCATTAAGTTCAGAGCAGCGCCTGAATCCACAAATGCCATGACAGAAAAAGATGACAATGAGTAAATCAGGGTCACAGACAGGAGAAACTTAGGCTGCACAGTACTAATGGTAACAGATCTAGCGACCCTCTTAATACGCTTAGGGCAATCAGAAATAGTATGAGCAGAATCACCACAGTAAAAACACAGCCCATTCTGACGTCTGTATCCCCTCTGTTCCGCTCTAGTCAAAATCCTATCACATTGCATGGGCTCAGGACTTTGCTCAGAGGACACTGCCATATCGTGCACCACTTTGCGTTCGCGCAGGCGCCGATCAATCTGAATGGCCAGAGACATAGATTCGCTGAAACCAACAGGCGTGGGAAACCCCACCATAACATCTTTAAGGGCTTCAGAAAGACCCTTTCTGAAAATTGCTGCCAGAGCGTCCTCATTCCATTTAGTGAGCACAGACCATTTTCTAAATTTCTGGCAGTATAATTCTGCCGCTTCCTGACCCTGACACAGGGCCAACAGTGTTTTCTCAGCATGCTCTATAGAGATAGGTTCATCATACAATAATCCGAGCGATTGAAAAAATGCATCTACATTAAGCAATGCCGGATTCCCTGACTCAAGTGAGAATGCCCAGTCCTGAGGATCGCCACGCAGCAGAGAAATAACTATCTTTACTTGCTGAATGGGGTCACCAGAGGAACGGGGTTTCAGAGCAAAAAACAATTTGCAGTTATTTTTAAAGTTCAAAAACTTAGATCTATCCCCGTAAAACAAATCCGGAGTAGGAATTCTAGGCTCTAAGGCCGGAGTCTGAACCACATAATCTTGAATACTCTGCACTCTTGCAGCAAGCTGATCCACACGAGAAAACAAACCCTGAACATCCATGCCTGCATCCATATCCCGAATCACCCAGAGATCAAGAGGAAGGAAAAAGACAAAACAAACTAAAGGAAAAAAAATGGCTCAGAACTCTTTTTCTCTTCCTTCTTTTGAGAGGCATTCAGCTCATTTGGGGCCAGTTGTACTGTTATGATCTGGTGATTAAGGAGCGACATGCGTCTAGCTCTGAGCAGGTGGCAACTATACTGACCGCAGTCCCTAAGCTCAACACAACACTAGAAGTAGCCGTGGAATGCTCCTAACTCTGCCTAGGCATCTCGTCACAGCCTAAGAGCTAACTACCCCTAAAGATAGAAGCAGGAAAACAATCTTGCCTCAGAGAAAATCCCCAAAGGATAGATTAGCCCCCCACAAATAATGACTGTGAGAGGAGAAGGAAATGACATACGTAGTATGAAACAAGATTTAGCACAGGAGGCCACTTCTAGCTAGATAGAAAATAGTACAGGACAGAACGCTGTGCGGTCAGTGATAAAAACTAGAAAAAGTCCACCGCAGAGAAATGCAAAAATCTCCACACCTGACTAAAGGTGTGGAGGGCAAACTCTGCTGCCCAGAGCTTCCAGCTTAGCTGAATAGATCCATACTGAAAAGCTGGACAAATGAACAAAAACAAAGAAAGTGCTGAACAACAAAGTCCACAACAAGAGAACCGCAAAAGGACAAGCAAGGACTTAGCTTTGATGAACTGGTAGAGTGTCAGGAAAGTCCTAAGAGCAATGACTCCAGGCAGGAACAATTGACAACTTGCATTGAATGAGGGATAAGGCCAGACTAATATAGCTGAGCCAGAAAGACGATCAGTGAAAACAGCTGCTGAAGCTAACTCCAAGAAGCAGCCATACCACTCAAAACCACAGGAGGGAGCCAAAGAGCGGAATTCACAACACCCTTGCCAGTTGTCAATGTTTCTTTAGAAGTGTTGGATCTCTGCCTAGCCTCTCCTGCTTATCTGCCAGTTCAGCAAAGATAAGTGTCTGTTTCTTTTCCTGTGGCAAACATGCAGTGTGCTTATTTTCAGTACTGTTCGTTTGTTTTTCTTTTGTCCAGATTAGACTGTGTCTGTGTTTTCTCAGTCTGGTTGGTTTCACTGGAGTTGCAGATATACGCTCCTACATCTTTAGTTAGATATAAACAAAAATGTCCAAAAACATAGTAATACTGCTCAAAGGGTCCCTCCACTAGGGCAGGAAATCCCACAGAAGGCATATATAGGGTGTGGAAAACTAGCACTAACCCAAAAGATACAGAAGTATCAGAACACACCACTCAAGAAAAATATATTAAAAAGTAGCAAATTTTATTGAGAATATAAACATCTTAAAAACGTAACAATAACAATAAACAAAAAAGTAATATGAGGAAGGATAATACCCGAGTAGAGTGCACAAAAAATCAGAGAATAAGGAAAAAAGTAAAACACGCACAATTTTCCTCCCCTTGATAAAGCAAGAACGCGAAACGCGCGTCGGGGCTTCCCTTGAGAGTAAGGACAGCGGACTTTATGGGTATGTGATGATTACTATTTCTCTATGCATTTGCACTTTTTGATGGTGGCTAGCAACAGGCTAATCATTTATATCGGCTACCACGGAGACTGTGGATTTCTACCTCACTCCCATAACCTGTTTTACTTTTTTCCTTATTCTCTGATTTTTTGTGCACTCTACTCGGGTATTATCCTTCCTCATATTACTTTTTTGTTTATTGTTATTGTTACGTTTTTAAGATGTTTATATTCTCAATAAAATTTGTTACTTTTTTTTTTTTTTTTTTTTTTGAGTGGTGTGTTCTGATACTTCTGTATCTTTTGGGTTAGTATCTTTAGTTAGATGTAGGAAGTTTTTTGTATATTCTGCTGTGGATTTTTTGAAGGGTTTTAATACTGACCGCACAGAACTCTGTCCTATTCGGTCCTATCTAGCTAGAGTGGCCTCCTGTGCTAAATCCTGTTTTTTCTGCCTGTGTATGTTTTTTCCTCTCCGACTCACCGCCAATATTTGTGGGGGGCTGTCTATCCTTTGGGGATTTTCTCTGAGGCAAGATAGTATTCCGATTTCCATCTTTAGGGGTATTTAGTCCTCCGGCTGTGACGAGGTGTCTAGGTGTGTTAGGTACACTCCACGGCTAATTCTAGTTGCGGTGTTAAGTTCAGGGTTGCGGTCAGTATAGTGGCCACTTTCTCCAGTGAAAGTTCTCATGCAGCTCCAAGGTCACCGGATCTTAACAAACGGTGATGGCGTTAAGACCCCTGTAGTCTATGCATGGACGTAAGTCTCCAGTCTTCTTCTGTACGAAGAAGAACCCAGCCCCTGCAGGTGACACTGACTTCCTAATGAATCCTCTAGCCAGATTCTCTTGAATGTACTGAGACATTGCCTCCATCTCCGGGAGAGATAACGGATAGACTCGACCCCGGGGAGGCTCAGCACCAGGCAAGAGGTCAATAGGACAGTCATAGGGGCGGTGAGGCGGAAGAGTCTCCGCAGCCCTTTTGGAGAACACGTCTGCATAGGGCCAATAGGGCTTGGGGAGAGAGGAAAGATCTGCGGGTACCTGCGTTGTAGCAACCTGAACGCACTCCCTCTGACATCTACCCTCGCAGGATTTACTCCATCCCGAAATTCTCCCTGAGGACCACTCTATATGAGGAGAATGATAGCGTAGCCATGGTATCCCCAACAGGACCTCATCAATTCCCTCAGGAATGACTAATAGGGAGATAATCTCCTGATGTGATGGAGACACAGAAAGCATGATAGGAATGGTTTGGTGGGTAATATGTGAGGGTAGTGTCGACCCATTTACCACTCGAACGGTTACTGGCTTGGTGAGCATCACCAGGGGTATTGCGTGATGCTGGGCGAATGCAGATTACCCTCTGCCCCTGAATCCACGCATAGCTCTACCATAAGAGTGGATGGGCCTATGGTAATTGTCCTCTTGAAGGACAACTTTGCGGCAAACGTCGCCGTGTCCAGTGTACTTCCTCCTACTGCCACTACACGCTGACGTTTCCCCGACCGCTGAGGACACTTGGAGGCAAGATGTCCTGACTGCCGGCAAACATGACAGACCTTATGTGACTCGGACGCCTGGACTGGGGATTCCAAAGGTTTGGTGAAGGTAGGAGCCAGCCGAAACCTCTGCCTACACTGGGCTCGCTCCAACCTTCGCTCGTGAAAACGAAGGTCTATGCGAGTTGATGCAGCTATGAGCTGCGGGAATCTCCCTAGTGGCCAAAGCGTCCTTCACATGGTCAGCCAGCCCCCTCCAAAATACGGGAATGAGGGTTTTATCTGGCCATTCCAACTCAGACGCTAATGTCCGGAAGTGAACAGCAAAATGGCTGACCATGGTTGAACCCTGAGTCAAAGCCAGCAGTTGGAGCGCTGTATCATGGGTGACTTGAGATCCTACAAAGACCTGTTTCAGAGTGTCCAGAAACCGAGGAACACTCCGCACCACATGATCGTTGTGCTCCCACAGCGGCGTAGCCCACTCCAACGCCCTGTCCGACAAGAGAGATATTATGAATCCTACCTTTGCCCGCTCTGTGGGAAAACGTGCAGCCAGGAGCTTGAGATGTATACCACACTGGCTCACGAAACCCCTACAGGACTTACTGTCCCCGGAGTATTTCTCAGGCAAAGGGAGGTGAGATAGAGTCGGGACAGGGGTGGCAGTGGGTAAAGCTGCTACAGCCACGTTAGCAGCCTGAACAGCAATTGCGGTAACATCCACCGCCGAGGTTGCACGCTCAAGAGACGCCAACCGGCCCTCCAGCAGCTGGATGTACCCCTGCAATCGCTGTTCATCCGCCATTACTTATCCAGATCCTGGCGCTAGTATAATGTTAGGGTTGGCGAATCGCACCGAATATATTTATTAGGTAAGATTGGTGCGTTCGCCACCCGGGATCCACCGTGCAGGAAAGAACCTGCTGCTAAGTGAATGGCAGCACTATATGGCGGTACAATGAGATTTCACACACGGGTTAACTTCACCCTGTGTGAAGGAAGCGATCCCTGTTAAGTCACATGGTCGCGGTACCGCACAGAGAGCGCAAACAAGGAACCACAGAACTCTATCTCAGGACACTGGATTAGAGTTAGTGTGGACCTCTTGCGATCAACACCACAATTGGGGTATCAGCGGTAACTATTATGCACAGAAGTGCATGCTGTGCCACACTAGCGGACGCCACTAACCACCCAGACTTGGGAAAGGTAAGCGCTCTAATAGCGCACGGCGCTGCACTGGCGGTCACAGCAGTAGACGCTGCTTCGTGTGTTAAAGCTGTGAGTTCAGCCGGGTGCTAGATTTCAGCCATACACCTTACGCGAACAGTCATACACAAGGGATGGGTTTTTTTAAGGAACGACTTGCACTCATCAACACACACACAATAACAATTGTAATCGCCGATACCGATATCCGATACCAATACAAGTCAGTGGGACATCAAGTATCGGAAGGTATTCTCATGGTTCCCAGGGTCTGAAGGAGAGGAAACTCTCCTTCAGGCCCTGGGATCCATAGGGATGTGTAAAATAAAGAATTAAAATAAAAAATATTTATATATTTACCTCTCCGGCGGCCCCTGAAAGTCATTAACGCGCTCATTTTTAAAAATGAGCGCGTTAATAGCTTGCGGTGACGTCGCGGCTTGTGATTGGTCGCGGCCACGCGACCAATCACAAGCCGCTACGTCTTTGAAAGCCATTAACGCGCTCATTTTTAAAAATGAGCACGTTAATAGCTTGCGGTGACATCGCGGCTTGTGATTGGTCGCGGCCACGCGACCAATCACAAGCCGCTACGTCTTTGAAAGCCATTAACGCGCTCATTTTTAAAAATGAGCGCGTTAATAGCTTGCGGTGACGTCGCGGCTTGTGATTGGTCGCGTGGCCGCGACCAATCACAAGCCGCTACGTCTTTGAAAGTCATTAACGCGCTCATTTTTAAAAATGAGCGCGTTAATAGCTTGCGGTGACGTCGCGGCTTGTGATTGGTCGCGGCCACGCGACCAATCACAAGCCGCTACGTCTTTGAAAGCCATTAACGCGCTCATTTTTAAAAATGAGCGCGTTAATAGCTTGCGGTGACGTTGCGGCTTGTGATTGGTCGCGGCCACGCGACCAATCACAAGCCGCTACGTCTTTGAAAGCCATTAACGCGCTCATTTTTAAAAATGAGCGCGTTAATAGCTTGCGGTGATGTCGCGGCTTGTGATTGGTCGCGGCCACGCGACCAATCACAAGCCGCGACGTCACCGCAAGCTATTAACGCGCTCATTTTTAAAAATGAGCGCGTTAATGGCTTTCAAAGACGTAGCGGCTTGTGATTGGTCACGTGGCCGCGACCAATCACAAGCTGCTACGTCTTTGAAAGTCATTAACGCGCTCATTTTTCAAAAATGAGCGCGTTAATAGCTTGCGGTGATGTCGCGGCTTGTGATTGGTCGCGTGGCGGTCACATGGGCGGCCCGCGACCAATCAGAAGCCGGGACGTGATTCTCAGGTCCTAAAAGGGCTGATTTTGAACAACGAAGCCTGCCGGTTACCCGCGCTGAGTCCAGGGGCCGCCGGAGAGGTAAATATATCAATATTTTTTATTTTAATTCTTTATTTTACACATCTCTATGTATCCGATACCGATACCCGATACCACAAAAGTATCGGATCTCGGTATCGGAATTCCGATACCGCAAGTATCGGCCGATACCCGATACTTGCGGTATCGGAATGCTCAACACTATTCAGGACCCTTCAGAGAAGGACCAATGGATTTGCAGCAGCACCTGAGCAGTTGACCCCGGATCTCCATCGAGAGATCTTGCCCTGGGCATGCTCAGTGTGAGCAAAGCAGGATTTAGTCCTAGCACCTTCAGGACCTTCCTGAGCATGTGACCCTAGATCTCCACTGAGAGATCTTGCCCTGGGCATGCTCAGTGTGTGCAAAGCAGGACTTAGACCCAGAAAAGCCTGCTCGCTGCAGATCAGTGCAGGGTACCAGTCTCAGCGAGACACTGGGAGCGATGTCTTCGCTGAGCAGGCTCCACTGCGGTCGATGCAGAATGGGAGACCGCAGCAGACACGGATCGAGATTCCCCCTGTGCAGCAGAGGAAACTTGACTCCTAACATAGTGCTCCATACTGTATAATGGCCACACATGATGCTCCATACTGTATAATGGCCACACATGATGCTCCATACTGTATAATGGCCACACATGATGCTCCATACTGTATAATGGCCACACATGATGCTCCATACTGTATAATGGCCACACATGTTGCTCCATACTGTATAATGGCCACACAGTGCTCCATACTGTATAATGGCCACACATGATGCTCCATACTGTATAATGGCCCAACATGATGCTCCATACTGTATAATGGGCACACAGTGCTCCATACTGTATAATGGCCACACATGATGCTCCGTACTGTATAATGGCCACACATGATGCTCAATACTGTATAATGGCCAAACACTGATGGCACGCTGATCCATACACTGATGGCACGCTGATCCAAACACTGATGGCACGCTGATCCAAACACTGATGGCACACTGATCCAAACACTGATGGAAGACTGAGCCAAACACTGATGGCACGCTGATCCATACACTGATGGCACGCTGATCCAAGCACTGATGGCACGCTGATCCAAACACTGATGGCACGCTGATCCAAACACTGATGGCACGCTGATCCATACACTGATGGCACGCTGATCCATACACTGATGGCACGCTGATCCATACACTGATGGCACGCTGATCCATACACTGATGGCACGCTGATCCATACACTGATGGCACGCTGATCCATACACTGATGGCACGCTGATCCAAACACTGATGGAAGACTGAGCCAAACACTGATGGCACGCTGATCCATACACTGATGGCACGCTGATCCAAACACTGATGGCATGCTGATCCATACACTGATGGCACGCTGATCCATACACTGATGGCTCGCTGATCCAAACACTGATGGCACACTGATCCAAACACTGATGGAAGACTGAGCCAAACACTGATGGCACGCTGATCCATACACTGATGGCACGCTGATCCATACACTGATGGCACGCTGATCCAAGCACTGATGGCACACTGATCCAAACACTGATGGCACGCTGATCCAAACACTGATGGCACGCTGATCCATACACTGATGGCACGCTGATCCATACACTGATGGCACGCTGATCCATACACTGATGGCACGCTGATCCATACACTGATGGCACGCTGATCCAAACACTGATGGCACGCTGATCCATACACTGATGGCTCGCTGATCCAAACACTGATGGCACACTGATCCAAACACTGATGGAAGACTGAGCCAAACACTGATTGCACGCTGATCCAAACACTGATGGCACGCTGATCCATACACTGATGGCACGCTGATCTATACATTGATGGCACGCTGATCCAAACACTGATGGCACGCTGATCCATACACTGATGGCACGCTGATCCATACACTGATGGCACGCTGATCCAAACACTGATGGCACACTGATCCAAACACTGATGGAAGACTGAGCCAAACACTGATGGCACGCTGATCCATACACTGATGGCACGCTGATCCATACACTGATGGCACGCTGATCCAAACACTGATCCAAACACTGATGGCACACTGATCCAAACACTGATGGAAGACTGAGCCAAACACTGATGGCACGCTGATCCATACACTGATGGCACGCTGATCCAAACACTGATGGCACGCTGATCCAAACACTGATCCAAACACTGATGGCACACTGATCCAAACACTGATGGAAGACTGAGCCAAACACTGATGGCACACTGATCCATACACTGATGGCACGCTGATCCAAACACTGATGGCACGCTGATCCAAACACTGATGGCACGCTGATCCATACACTGATGGCACGCTGATCCAAACACTGATGGAAGACTGAGCCAAACACTGATGGCACGCTGATCCATACACTGATGGCACGCTGATCCATACACTGATGGCACGCTGATCCAAACACTGATGGCACACTGATCCAAACACTGATGGAAGACTGAGCCGCACACTGATCCATACACTGATGGCACGCTGATCCAAACACTGATGGCACGCTGATCCAAACACTGATGGCACGCTGATCCAAACACTGATGGCACGCTGATCCATACACTGATGGCACGCTGATCCATACACTGATGGCACGCTGATCCATACACTGATGGCACGCTGATCCATACACTGATGGCACGCTGATCCAAACACTGATGGCACGCTGATCCATACACTGATGGCTCGCTGATCCAAACACTGATGGCACACTGATCCAAACACTGATGGAAGACTGAGCCAAACACTGATTGCACGCTGATCCAAACACTGATGGCACGCTGATCCATACACTGATGGCACGCTGATCTATACATTGATGGCACGCTGATCCAAACACTGATGGCACGCTGATCCATACACTGATGGCACGCTGATCCATACACTGATGGCACGCTGATCCAAACACTGATGGCACACTGATCCAAACACTGATGGAAGACTGAGCCAAACACTGATGGCACGCTGATCCATACACTGATGGCACGCTGATCCATACACTGATGGCACGCTGATCCATACACTGATGGCACGCTGATCCAAACACTGATGGCACACTGATCCAAACACTGATGGAAGACTGAGCCAAACACTGATGGCACACTGATCCATACACTGATGGCACGCTGATCCAAACACTGATGGCACGCTGATCCAAACACTGATGGCACGCTGATCCATACACTGATGGCACGCTGATCCAAACACTGATGGAAGACTGAGCCAAACACTGATGGCACGCTGATCCATACACTGATGGCACGCTGATCCATACACTGATGGCACGCTGATCCAAACACTGATGGCACACTGATCCAAACACTGATGGAAGACTGAGCCGCACACTGATCCATACACTGATGGCACGCTGATCCAAACACTGATGGCACGCTGATCCAAACACTGATGGCACGCTGATCCATACACTGATGGCACGCTGATCCATACACTGATGGCACGCTGATCCATACATTGATGGCACGCTGATCCAAACACTGATGGCACACTGATCCAAACACTGATGGAAGACTGAGCCAAACACTGATGGCACGCTGATCCATACACTGATGGCACGCTGATCCATACACTGATGGCACGCTGATCCAAACACTGATGGCACGCTGATCCATACATTGATGGCACGCTGATCCAAACACTGATGGCACACTGATCCAAACACTGATGGAAGACTGAGCCAAACACTGATGGCACACTGATCCATACACTGATGGCACGCTGATCCAAACACTGATGGCACGCTGATCCAAACACTGATGGCACGCTGATCCATACACTGATGGCACGCTGATCCAAACACTGATGGAAGACTGAGCCAAACACTGATGGCACGCTGATCCATACACTGATGGCACGCTGATCCATACACTGATGGCACGCTGATCCAAACACTGATGGCACACTGATCCAAACACTGATGGAAGACTGAGCCGCACACTGATCCATACACTGATGGCACGCTGATCCAAACACTGATGGCACGCTGATCCAAACACTGATGGCACGCTGATCCATACACTGATGGCACGCTGATCCATACACTGATGGCACGCTGATCCATACATTGATGGCACGCTGATCCAAACACTGATGGCACACTGATCCAAACACTGATGGAAGACTGAGCCAAACACTGATGGCACGCTGATCCATACACTGATGGCACGCTGATCCATACACTGATGGCACGCTGATCCAAACACTGATGGCACGCTGATCCATACATTGATGGCACGCTGATCCAAACACTGATGGCACACTGATCCAAACACTGATGGAAGACTGAGCCAAACACTGATGGAAGATTGAGCCAAACACTGATGGCACACTGATCCAAAACGCCGGTACTGCTTTTTCTAGTATCTGTTTTATATGGACATGTGAAGGGGGCGTTAGGCCTGTGTCCCACTTGCAACTGCAATGCGAGAAACTCGCGCACCAATACCCAGCACTGCCGCCGGCACTTGGGTTCGGAGCATTCAGCTGCGTGTATTTCTATGCAGCTGAACGCTCTGGTCCGAACCGCCAGCGGCAGTGCCGGGTATTGAGGAGAGAGACTCGCATTGCAGTTGCAGTGTGACACCGGCCTTACTGAGGAAACGGTGAGAAGATATCCTATCCACATGAGCCAATATTTCTGCAGAACAATTATTACACCAGGGGAATCTGTGGGACAATAAGTAGCTGTGCTGTTAGATGGGTGTCTGTAATATCCTGGCATGTGTGTGCACTGAGATTAATGAGATTTGAAATCCCACAACATTTTGCAAACCTTAGCAACTTTTGGAGTTTGTGCACCAGCTTGACCAGCAGGTGGTGTGGACAAGCACCGGACAAAGTCATCATAATTACGCCACAAAGATGGCGTTAATTACAAAACACATGAACATCTCAGTGGCTCAGTGGTTAGCACTGTATACTGGCAACTCTGGAGTCCTGGGTTCAAATCCCACCAAGGACAACATCTGCAAGGAGTTTCTATGTTCTCCTCCTGTTTGCATGGGTTACCTCTCGCACTCCAGAGAGGTACTGATAGGGAATCTAGATTGTGAGCCCCAATGGGGACAGTGATGATATCTGTAAAGCGCTGTGGAATTAATGGTGCTACATAAGTGAGTAACATAAATAAATGAAATCTTACTCCAGAGTCTAATCTTGAAGGAGGCGCTGGAACAAGATGCGCCAAATTCTTTAAAAGACACGTGCTGCTAAATGAATTAGGCACATTCAGCTGCCACGCCCCACCGCAAAAAATGTACGTCAGGGAGGAGTCTGAGCTTGACCACGCCCCCTCCCACCATAGTACCACCCACTTTTTTAAAAGTCCTATCACTTTTCAACTACAAGTTGCACAAAATATTTACGGCACTTCAGACCGATTTATGGCAGAATTCTGGTGAAAACTTGTGATGAAATGGGGCCTTAGAAGCGGCAGTCTTAAAATGTGGCAGATTTATAAAGCAGCATGAGCCACTGTGACACATCTGGAGCAGTTTGCCCCAGAATTAGACATTTTTGATAGATATGTTAAAAGTGGACAAGTACAGGCCATCAATAACCTGGTATTACTGACTGTAGCGGACGGCTGGTTACTGCGGGTCAAGTTGCGTCTCACTGATTCGGTCAGCGAATGGTGAATTGATAATCTGCATGCAATTATCATAACAGCCTCAGATCACATTGTGTATTTGTAGATATTTGGGGGCCGATTTTCCCCCCAAATAATTTCTATTCTGCTCTGCGACATATTTATAAAGCAGGCATGCCAAAATGTAGTGATATTTTTACCATCTGAGAGCAATATGATGTAGAGTCCTCAATTCCAGTGATGCGTCACTTACTGGGATGCTTGCTGCCGATCTAGCAGTTCTCTGAATGCTGAGCTCGGTATCACCCCGCCCACACGACTGATTGGCAGCTTTCTGTGTACACTATGCATAGCAGAAAGCTGCCAATAAGTGATAGCGGCGGGTTTAAATAGAGCTCATGAATATAGAGGACTACATGGCAGCAGATTTAGTCCTCTAGTGATAATCTCCTGCTGATAAAACTTTTATGAAAACTACACAGAAAGCTCAGTAAGTGACACAGCACTGTAATCAGGGTCTCTGTCTCTACACCACACAGCTTTCAGATAAAGTGACAAAAACTTGCTTAAAGATTCCCTAGGACAAATTATCAGACATATTTAAATTTGTAAAAAAGTATTGATCACATTTTAATAAATTTGCTGCAAATACTGGCAACGTTATCTCAAGTAAAACTAACTTCAGAAATACTTCACATGATACAGCACTCACTGTACCTGCAAGAAATGTATAAATGTATGACATGTGACAAATCAGAAATAAAACAAATGGCTTCTTGCTAGCAGTTCAGTTTTCAACCACCAGGTGGCATAGTCACATTTGACACTGTATTCTTGTAACCCAGGGACACCCAAAGAACAAGTAATGTCCCTGTATCAGGTACGAACAGTCACTGACTAAGGCTACTTTCACACTAGCGTTAACTGCAATCCGTCCCAAAAACGTCTTTTTCCCGAAAAAACGGATGCGTCAAAAAACTGCAAAACGTATGCAACGAATACAGCATTTCGACGGATCCGTCGCAAAACCGTCGCAAATCCGATAAACGGTTCCGTTGAAATGCTGGATGCGTTGCATACGTTGCATACGTTTTTTCCATCCGTTGCATACGTTTTTACGACGGATCCGTTTTTAAAATGGGAGGCACCAAAATTTGATTGGCTACTGGAAACTAGGGAAATCTATATACTGACTGTATTTACAGCACATCTTTGAGGGTTTTAGTTTAGTGGCAATGATGGATGGTGTAATTGGGAGGATTTCGAGTTTGGTTACTGAAGTTATATTTGAGACGAATCGCCTGGATATCATAGTGCGGGAGAAGGAGGCGGCAGCAGAAAGACGGATGATGCAACGGAGAAGGCGACGATTCTGGATACATCCAATCAATGAGCTGCGGATGACCAGGGGTGTCCAGTCCACTCTCTATCTGGAGTTGCGGTGCAACCCCCAAAAATTCTTTAGTTATGTACGGATGAGGATGGAACATTTCGATTATTTGGTTGGAAAAATAGAGGATGTCATCCAAAGGCAGGACACAAGGATGAGGCTTGCCATCACACCGGCGGAGCGGCTCATGGTGACACTGCGGTACAGGGGCTGGCTGGCACTTTTCAGCCTGGGGGGCAATCACAAGGCAGTGGCCCTTCAGTTGCGGTAGCCCTCCTTTTTCCTGCTAACCTCTGGCCATTGCATTAAAGCAGCAGACATAACAGGCTTTAAAAACATGCTGGTACAGAGATATGGAAACAGAACTGAGCTTGCTGCATAGATATGGGAGCAGAACTGAGCTTTCTCCAGAGATAAGGGAGCAGAACAGAGCTTACTACAGAGATATGGGAGCAGAACGGAGCTTACTACAGAGATATGGGAGCAGAACGGAGCTTACTACAGACATATGGGAGCAGAACAGAGCTTACTACAGACATATGGGAGCAGAACAGAGCTTACAACAGAGATATGGGAGCAGAACGGAGCTTACTACAGAGATATGGGAGCAGAACGGAGCTTACTATGAGATATGGGAGCAGAACTGATCTTACTCCAGAGATAAGGGAGCAGAACAGAGCTTACTACAGAGATATGGGAGCAGAATGGAGCTTACTACAGAGATAAGGGAGCAGAACAGAACTTACTACAGAGATATGGGAGCAGAACAGAGCTTACTATGAGATATGGGAGCAGAACTGATCTTACTCCAGAGATATGGGAGCAGAACAGAGCTTACTACAGAGATATGGGAGCAGAACTGATCTTACTCCAGAGATATGGGAGCAGAACAGAGCTTACTACAGACATATGGGAACTGAACGGAGCTTACTACAGAGCAGTGGCGTAACTACAAAAGTTATGGGCCCCGCTGTGAACTGTCAAATGGGGCCCCCCATGCCAAAATATATAGATGAATTAGAAATGGCGACACACGCAAACGTCATCTGCATTAGTAATACATGCACCATTACATAATTAGTTGTAGGCTGGGTTCACAAGAGTGAAGTTTACATTCTGTATACACACCACAACCTCCAGCCTCGCGGAGGGTATCCCTCCTGTAAACCCAGCCTGACGGGGTCAACCCCTTATAAATGGAAGTGTGCTCCTCTAAACCATGTAATCACTGCCAATCCTCCAACCGTAAGTGGTGAATTTCCAGAGCTGGGAAATGGGAGCTCAATATTAGAACACGTCAACTTTAGTTCCCATCCCGCCTCAAGGAAGTATGGCAGACAGGTGTGATAAGACTATTAGAAAAACTACTGCCACACACACAGCAGTACATACTGGCAGAAGTGTGAGGGCATTAGTGCCCGTGTATGGACATGTTAGTGCCTCTTCTGGCAATGTTTTACCTCAGCTCACATTTGGGCCATACCATTGTAAAACAGGTAGACACATTTACCCACTGACCCTACTATTCATAAGGAACTGCTGTCTACCCCTTAGTTGCCACTGTATATAGTCAGGGTGGGAATGTGGGCTACAGAACAACACAGGGCGATGACACTGCTACCTGAACCCTTCAGCTGCCCTACTATGTGCAGGGAATAAAACCAGTACAAAGTATGGCGGCCTCCCTGCAGAGCTGTCCAGGGCCGTACTGGAACAAAAAAGGAGCAATGCCACACAAACCCCACCAGCCCACAGACTATAACACTCCCCGACACCCGATCAGTGGATTTTCCTATACTGTGTTGTGTTCTTCAACGCTCCTCTTAAAGGCGTTATTGGAAGAGCTATGTTTGAATGCCGTCGCAGTGCGCACGATTGATCGCTTCTTTAGAGCGCCGGTTCTCGAGGTCATGGGGGTCCCAGCGTTCGGACCCCAGCAACTACAAAGTTCTCGGGAAAGGGAATTACTTGGTATAATCCATTTAAATGTGTTTTCCAATATATATATATTTTTTATTTTCCCATAGTATTCCTGAAAATAATAAACCAATATTAACCCTCCCAAAGACCAATGTTGCCTATCCGAGAACAGGACAGGAGGAGTGGTACTGTGCATTGTATATATACAGGACAGGAGGAGTGGTACTGTGCAGGGTATATATACAGGACAGGAGGAGTGGTACTGTGCATTGTATATATACAGGACAGGAGAAGTGGTACTGTGCAGTGTATATATACAGGACAGGAGAAGTGGTACTGTGCAGGGTATATATACAGGACAGGAGGAGTGGTACTGTGCATTGTATATATACAGGACAGGAGGAGTGGTACTGTGCATTGTATATATACAGGACAGGAGAAGTGGTACTGTGCAGTGTATATATACAGGAGGACTGGTACTGTGCAGTGTATATATACAGGACAGGAGGAGTGGTACTGTGCAGTGTATATATACAGGACAGGAGGAGTGGTACTGTGCAGTGTATATATACAGGACAGGAGGAGTGGTACTGTGCAGGGTATATATACAGGACAGGAGGAGTGGTACTGTGCATTGTATATATACAGGACAGGAGGAGTGGTACTGTGCATTGTATATATACAGGACAGGAGAAGTGGTACTGTGCAGTGTATATATACAGGAGGACTGGTACTGTGCAGTGTATATATACAGGACAGGAGGAGTGGTACTGTGCAGTGTATATATACAGGACAGGAGGAGTGGTACTGTGCATTGTATATATACAGGACAGGAGGAGTGGTACTGTGCAGTGTATATATACAGGAGGAGTGGTACTGTGCAGTGTATATATACAGGACAGGAGGAGTGGTACTGTGCATTGTATATATACAGGACAGGAGGAGTGGTACTGTGCATTGTATATATACAGGACAGGAGGAGTGGTACTGTGCAGTGTATATATACAGGACAGGAGGAGTGGTACTGTGCAGTGTATATATACAGGACAGGAGGAGTGGTACTGTGCAGTGTATATATACAGGACAGGAGGAGTGGTACTGTGCAGTGTATATATACAGGACAGGAGGACTGGTACTGTGCAGTGTATATATACAGGACAGGAGTAGTGGTACTGTGCAGTGTATATATACAGGACAGGAGGAGTGGTACTGTGCAGTGTATATATACAGGACAGGAGGAGTGGTACTGTGCAGTGTATATATACAGGACAGGAGGAGAGGTACTGTGCAGTGTATATATACAGGACAGGAGGAGTGGTACTGTGCAGTGTATATATACAGGACAGGAGGAGTGGTACTGTGCATTGTATATATACAGGACAGGAGGAGTGGTACTGTGCATTGTATATATACAGGACAGGAGGAGTGGTACTGTGCAGTGTATATATACAGGAGGAGTGGTACTGTGCAGTGTATATATACAGGACAGGAGGAGTGGTACTGTGCAGTGTATATATACAGGACAGGAGGAGTGGTACTGTGCAGTGTATATATACAGGACAGGAGGAGTGGTACTGTGCAGTGTATATATACAGGAGGAGTGGTACTGTGCGGTGTATATATACAGGACAGCAGGAGTGGTACTGTACAGTGTATATATACAGGACAGGAGGAGTGGCAGTGTGCGGTGTATATATACAGGATAGGAGGAGTGGCACTGTGCGGTGTACATACACAGATACTTAGATTTACACCATGCAGGCAATATATATCATAACTGAGCAGCACCAAATATTTAAGGGCTTGTCCACTACTAGGACAACCCCTAAATGTTCGGCCCCGATAAATTAATAAAGCCTATACTCACCTCCTGTGCCAGCGCCGTTCCCACAGAGGCTGTGATGTGGTGTTGTGACACCTGATGCCCGGCACCAATCATTGCTGGTGTCACTGTCTCAATCTTCACACAATCTGAACATGAAGAGGACGTCGGGATCAAGCAGCTCACCCTGCACGTCCTCTTCATGTTCAGTTTGTCTGAAGGCGAAGACAGTGACACCAGCACTGATTGGTTCCGGGCATCACGTGTCATAACACCACATCACAGCCTCTGTGGGAACGGCGCTGGCACGGCAGGTGAGTATAGGTTTTATTAATTTATCGCAACCGAACATTTAGTTTAAGACGAGGTTGTCCTAGTGGGAGACAATCCCTTTAAGCAGTGGACTCTTTATTAGCCCATATTCTCGGCCATATTCTCGGAGTCCACCGCACACACACAGGGAACCGTGGAATTACTGGGGCTCTGGCCTGTCGCAAAATGGCAGCGCCGGACACCCACGCAGCACTGCTGGGCACCGGAGACACCCGCAGCACCGGCCAGCAACCGCCAGGCATCCAGAGACACCCAGCAGCAGCACCAGACATGCACCAGCACAAGACCCCCCACACCATCACGCCGCACATCAGTGCCCCCCTCATCCTGGCCTGCAGCATCACCCCACTCCTGCCTCCTCCAGCAACGACCCTGAGACCCCCCTTCACTGCACCCAGTAAGCAATAAGACGCATGGATTATAAGAAGCACCACCATTTTATTAAAAAAATATTTTTTTCTTATTTTTCTCCTCAAAATTTGGGGTGCGTCTTATAATCCGGAGCGTCTTATAATCCAACAATTACGTGTATATATATATGTATCCAAAAACGAGGCAGCACTCCATAGTTCAATATAAAAACGTGCAGGGTTTAATTTACCCACATATTCTGGCAACGTTTCAGCTCATTGTGAGCTGAAACGTTGCCAGAATATGTGGGTAAATTAAACCCTGCACGCTTTTATATTGAACTATGGAGTGCTGCCTCGTTTTTGGATACTTGCAATTGTGGATGATCGCTGGACTGATTGTCTTGGGGCCCTGCACCTGAAGATAAGTATTTCTGTGACATACATACATACATACATACATACACACACGTAGACACACATACAGACACTCACACACATATCTATATATACACATACATAGACACACATACATACATGCATGCACACACACAGACACACACATATACACATACATAGACACACATACATACATGCATGCACACACACAGACACACACATATACACATACATAGACACACATACATACATGCATGCACACACACAGACACACACATATACACATACATAGACACACATACATACATGCACGCACACACACACACATAGACACACACACACACATACGGTATATATATACATACATACACATACATACATGCACGTGCGCACACACACACATACATAGACACACACACTCACTCACACATACATTATATAGGTGAAACCGCGACTGCGGTATGTACATTATATAGCTGATACCACTGTGTGTAATATACTGCGACTGCTATGTATAGCCCATAAAGGCCAGACGCTGTGTGAGTACAAATGTGTGTGTGTGTGTCTGTGTATGTATATATATATATATACACACACACACGCACATAAACACTGCGGCTGACCTATATGGCCTATACACAGCGGTCGCAGTATATTACACACAGTGGTATCACCTATATAATGTACGTACCGCAGTTTCACCTATATAATGTATATACAACAGTATACAATATACATTAGACAGGTCAAACTGCAAATGCTGCATATACTTACAAAAGGTTTCATCTTGGTTCTCACCTGAGATAGTGGAGGATGAGGAGGGTCCACTGTCCAGCCGGCATCGGAGGTGCTAAGGGCGTGGGGCGGATGCCGGCCGGGGATTGGTGAGGAGAGCACTGTTCTCTGATGCTGGTTCTGGCCAGGGTCAGACACGGTGAGGCTCTGGTGTCTCTGCGTGTGGTGGCGGCCTTTTCAAACCTTTGCACAGGCCCTGGTGCGTGCGCTCTCCTGTTTGCCTTCACTGACAAAAGCTGCAGCCGTGTACGCAAGCACAAATGAGGGCTGTGCTCATGTGGGCCGCCACGGCCTTGGTCAGCGCGTTCAGCAAAAGAGCACGCACCAGGGCCTGTGCAGAGGATTTAGAGGGCCGGTGGCCCATTTTGTAGCTCTGCGTGCTTAGGGGTCCCTTAACACTCCGGGCCCTGCTGCAACCTCTGTAGTGACGTCCCTGATAGTGGTATACCATAGGCACAGATATACAATGTTATATACACTGGATGGATCATTCCTGCACCTGGCCCAGGACATACATGCACTGTATATATATACAGGGCCATGTATATAGCATGTGATGTCTGGTCACCAGGTTCAGGCTTGATCACTCCAGTGCTGGATTCTGTAGACAGTCTCTGTTCACTCTCTGTATAGGGAGATTTATTGCAGGAGGCTGAACTTTCCTGCAGTCTGGTGACCCTGGAGCCGATGACCTGGCACTGACAGGGTGACAGTTCAGACTCCTGCAATAAATCTGTGAGCATCAGCAGAGCGGCCACTGATACTATAGAGACCGGCCCTGGACTTATCAGGAGGTGAGCAGCAGCGTTCACCCCCTCACCACACAGAGCTGAAGGTACTCACTGATGTCTGGGCCATCCACATGCAGATCTCCAGCAGTTACATGCAGCAGTGTTCCTCTACCTCAGCAGCCGGCGCACACAGGGAGCAGGGGGCGTGTCTGCAGCTCCACTGTGAGGCAGCTGCCAGGACATAGAGAACACAGCGCTGGCCACCAGCAGCCCGAATCAGCTGCTTGGTGACCGGCCCAGGGGGCACATGCCCCTTTTCCACCCGGCCCAGCCCGCGCCTGCTGCGGTAAGCATTTTTTCTTTATGTCATTGCTCATATTGAATGTGAGTACATGCTGCAGAGAATACTGCGCTGACACATTGCGCCGCATTTACTGTAGCATGTCATTTGTTGGTTTATGTGAGGCCATTCCACTTGTTTTTTTTTCTCGTGTCATTGGTCATATTGAATGTTATTACATGCTGCAGAGAATACTGCGCTGACACATTGCGCCGCATTTACTGTAGCATGTAATTTGTTGGTTTATTTGAGGCCATTCCACTTGTTTTTCTTGGTTGATGGTCTGTGCAATTTTTTTTTACATTTTTTTTTATTTTTCCCTGCAGCTTCCTAGCTACGGGTGAGTCTTTGACTTCACTCCATTTCCAATTCCGGCTGGGGATTTCCACTATTGGCGGAATTGTGAAGGACACATGTCGTGCGATTTGGGACACTTTACAGCTGGAGTATATCCCACAACCAACAATGGAAATCTGGATGAGAAGTTCCGAACAATTTGAGCGAATGTGTAATTTTCCAAATTGTGTTGGTGCTGTGGACGGCAAACACATTAGGATTGCAAAACCGGCAGGAACAGGATCAGAGTACTATAACTATAAAAAATACTTCTCAATTGTACTCATGGCTATTGCTGACGCCAACTGCCGATTCCTTGCTGTGGATATAGGAGCGTATGGCCGGTCCAACGACTCCCAAGTGTTTAAAAACTCTCCGATGGGTCGCTGCCTGTATGGAGATACATACAATTTCCCGCCAGCAAGACCGCTCCCAGGAACCAGTGAACCAGCCTTGCCCTATGTGTGTGTAGGTGATGAAGCCTTTCAACTGTCGCCGCACCTACTGAAACCATACAGCAGCCGTGAATTACACCGCACCAAGCGGGTATTTAATTACCGTCTTACCAGAGCAAGAAGAGTGGTAGAGTGCTCTTTCGGTATTTTGACAGCAAAGTGGAGAGTTCTGCTGACGGCAATAAAACTGGATACAAAAACTGTAGACGATGTTGTCAAGGCATGTGTGGTGCTCCATAATTTTGTTATTTCAAAGGAGCCCGTTTCCTTGGATGACGAACAATTGGAGACATCCTTGTGGGATTACCGAAGTGCCTCTGTTCGCTCCACCGGTTCTGTTACTAGGATGAGGGAACAGTTTGCTGAATATTTTTTGTCACCTGTTGGGCGGATTCCATGGCAAGACATAATTGTGTGACTTTTTTTTAATTTTTTTTCTTTTTTTTTTCCAAAATTTTTTGGTAGCAACTGCCACAAAAAAAAAAAAAAAAAAAAAAAAAAAAGAGTGTGTGTGGTTTGCTTGCTAATATAATATAAAACCATTTTGTTAAACCTTGAAAACGTCTGGTGTTTCTTTTCACTTAACCTTTCATATTTACCTTAATTAATGAACACACACACACAGTAGATTGTAAACCAGAATTATGTTTATTTCAAAAAATATATTTTTTGTGGGTAATTTTCCCACACAATTTTTTTTTTGGTAATTTAAAGAACCTTTCTTTTTTTGGCAAAAAAAAAAACTATGTACAAGTACATTCCAGGTTCACAGGTCCTGGTATTGTTGGGTGGAGTAACTATGGGAGGAGGGGCTGGAAGGTTGGACCACGTCGGTAGGTGGGATTGGGGAAACCCTACCTGTTGCGTCTGTAGTGGAAGGGGGGGGGAAAACAGGAGGCTGACCAGAGGGGTGTTGTGTTGGGGTAGGTGGAAAACTTACTGGGGAAGGAAAGCTGGGCAAAGATGAAGAAAACACGGGTGAATACATTTGGGTTGTGGGCCGGGTTGGGTATTGGTAGTGATGTTGATATTGAGAGTGATGTGGATATTGGGACTGGCGGTGATATTGTGGGGCATGGTGTTGAAATTGAGACTGGGATGTGTGGGGAGGTGTGGGGGTAGATTGGGGTTCGTTAATTACCTTCAGCAGAGCGTTATGGCAGCTATTCATTACCCGCATCTGCTGATCAAAAGAAAGCTTTTCCATGCTCCTGAGCATGGACTGAAAAAAAAGATTGGCTGGAGCTTGACTTACATCTAAATGCAGTCTATCCAAGCGACTGCTGATTTCATGTTGGTTTTCACTCATGCGTGATTGCATCATGCTGAAACCAGCAGTCACTTGTTCTCCCAAAATTTTAAATGAATTTTGGAAGCCTGCATTTAGATGCAAGAACTCAGGAGCATAGCTCCTTTCCTGACCCCTCTGACGCTGCCGCCATGAACCTACCGGTGGTGTAGAGGTGGCAGGGTCAGAGGGGTGGGGTAAAGGGAACGCTATCTGTTGACCATCAGATGCGAGTAAGGAAGGCTGCACTCCACTGGTAGAGGCGGATGAAGTGGAGGGGACAGAGGGGTGAGAGGTGTGGGGCCTACCGACGTGGTCCCCGGTGGCGGACTCAGGAGGGATCGCTTCAGAGGGTGCAGAGGTAGATGCAGGCGCACGGTGGCTGGAGTAGGTGCTGTGAAAGAAAAAAAAATAAGTTAATATATTGATATGAAAAAGGCCGGACTGAAACAAAAGTTTTGTGATTAGACAGGTTCTTACTGTGATGTTGAATACTTACACTCTACTCAGCATGGTTTCCCTCAGGAAGGAGAGGTTCGTGCCATATCTGTACCTCCTCTTCTTCCTTGCTGCTGAGCCACTCGGGGCCTGCATCTCCTCGTTAAACTCCCTCTTAAAGCGATCCCTCAATGACCGCCACCGCTTCCTAACCTTGGTACCTGTGAAGACAGGAATGAAGAAAAAAAAAAAAATATTCGTAAATGCAAGACATTACATTCAGCTCAAAACATCACTGAAAAGTGAATACTTACATAGTTTGCTCTGCTGCTGTGGAAGAAGGTCCTCCCACCTCGCAAAGATGTTCCGGCATACTTCCAACCAGAGCCGACGGGTGACACTGGTATCAGCATGCCTGCGGTCAGCCATGTTCCACAGTGGCTCCCGTTCACGAACCTCCTCGATGAGGGCTTCAATATCGATATCTGAATCGTATTCGGGAGCACACTGTGAAGCCTGTTAGAACAAAAAAAAAAGAAAGAATTAAAAATTAGTAGACTGAAAGCAAAAAATTAACAATTGAAGCCCCACAAAAAACCGACTCACTGATGGCCGACCGCGGCGTCGAGTCCGCCGACTCTGGGAGCGCCTGGGAGAACCTTCATGCTGTGCTGGACGTTCAGCAGCACCAGCAGCAGCAGCAGCAGCAGCAGCAGCAGCAGCAGGAGACTGAAATAAAGGATAAAAAAATTAGCTTTAATGTATGTATATGTTTTCTGTGTTACGTTATATATGAAATTCTGTTTTGTGTACGGTGCAGTGTGATGTGTGAAGCAAGTGTTTCACCACTACTTACACTTGGTTCCTCCTCCACTTCGATGTCTCCACCCGTCTCGGTCCCTTCCGACAGCTCCTCATCGGATTCTGATTCCTGTTTAAACATAATAAATGCATGTAGTGACTCAAAATGATGTAAATTTAAAAAAAAAACCAAAAAAATTTTTTTTACTTACCGATACCTGCTGTTGCTGTGGAGGAGGGCTGCCGGAAGAGGACATTGTGTGGCTGTGGTCCAGGTGGCTGTGGTCCTGGTAGGTCTGTAAGTTAAAAGACACTTGCAATCTGCTCTACACATTGAAGTAGCAGATTTGGAGTCTTCAAAACTTACTTTTCAGGTTTTCTGGATGTGGGCCAGGTGGCTGTGGTCCAGGTGGCTGTGGTCCTGGTAGGTCTGTAAGTTAAAAGACACTTGCAATCTGCTCTACACATTGAAGTAGCAGATTTGGGGTCTTCAAAACTTACTTTTCAGATTTTCTGGATGTGGGCCAGGTGGCTGTGGTCCAGGTGGCTGTGGTCCAGGTGGCTGTGGTCAAGGTGGCTGTGGTCAAGGTGGCTGTGGTCAAGGTGGCTGTGGTCCAGGTGGCTGTGGTCCAGGTGGCTGTGGTCCTGGTAGGTCTGTAAGTTAAAAGACACTTGCAATCTGCTCTACACATTGAAGTAGCAGATTTGGGGTCTTCAAAACTTACTTTTCAGATTTTCTGGATGTGGGCCAGGTGGCTGTGGTCCAGGTGGCTGTGGTCCAGGTGGCTGTGGTCCAGGTGGCTGTGGTCAAGGTGGCTGTGGTCAAGGTGGCTGTGGTCCAGGTGGCTGTGGTCCAGGTGGCTGTGGTCCTGGTAGGTCTGTAAGTTAAAAGACACTTGCAATCTGCTCTACACATTGAAGTAGCAGATTTGGGGTCTTCAAAACTTACTTTTCAGATTTTCTGGATGTGGGCCAGGTGGCTGTGGTCCAGGTGGCTGTGGTCAAGGTGGCTGTGGTCAAGGTGGCTGTGGTCAAGGTGGCTGTGGTCAAGGTGGCTGTGGTCAAGGTGGCTGTGGTCCAGGTGGCTGTGGTCCTGGTAGGTCTGTAAGTTAAAAGACACTTGCAATCTGCTCTACACATTGAAGTAGCAGAGTTGGGGTCTTCAAAACTTACTTTTCAGATTTTCTGGATGTGGGCCAGGTGGCTGTGGTCCAGGTGGCTTATGCCGGTCAGTGTGGTCCCTACTCTATCTGCAATATAATAAGTATAATGGATTGAAAGTTAGACCAAAGCAGAAATAGGTAATGTTTACCACTAAACACCATGTTAAAATGAGAAAAATATGTGAACACCCAAACCCAAAAACTGGTGCACGTTATACCATTCTTTTCCATGTCCCAAAAACAAAAAAAGGTAAACTGTGAGACACCTTTAAAAATATTTTTATGTTTTAAAAAAAAAACAATTACCTCCCCGAAATAAAATTTCAAAGGATAACCTTTATTAAAAAATGACCACTCAAACAACTCTGTATTGCATGTGTAACCATTGGTACATACACCTGATTTAAATTTACCTTTAAGAAATTATACTACGGACAATTTTTTAAGAAACATTTTATTAATATATAATTTTTTTCTTTTTTTTTTTTTTTTAAATCACAATGGAGCAGAAATGCTCTTTATTTTAAAATACAAGTACATCGAATGGGAATGGTTAAGTAAATTTAAAAAAAAAAAATATAACCTCAAGCTGCAGACCATTAGACTTTGCAATAATACATCCATTTTAATAAACAAAAAAAAAAAAAAAAGGTGCACAAAACACTATACTAAAGGTACTGTCACACTAGACGATATCGCTAGCGATCTGTGACGTTGCAGCGTCCTCACTAGCGATATCGTCCAGTGTGACACGCAGCAGCGATCAGGCCCCTGCTGTGATGTCGCTGGTCGGGGAATAAAGTCCAGAACTTTATTTGGTCGCTGGACCTCCAGCAGACATCGCTGAATCGGCGTGTGTGACACCGATTCAGCGATGTCTTTGCTGGTAACCAGGGTAAACATCGGGTAACTAAGCGCAGGGCCGCGCTTAGTAACCCGATGTTTACCCTGGTTACCAGCGTAAAAAAACAAACAGTACATACTTACATTCAGCTGTCTGTCCCCTGCCGTCTGGTTCCTGCACTGACTGCTGGCCGGAAAGTGAAAGTGAAAGCACAGCACAGCGGTGAGTCACACAGCGATGACTCACCGCTGTGGCTGTGCTCTGCTTTCACTTTACGGCCAGCAGTCAGTGCAGTAACCAGACGGCAGGGGACAGACAGCTGAATGTAAGTATGTACTGTTTGTTTTTTTACGCTGGTAACCAGGGTAAACATCGGGTTACTAAGCGCCGCCCTGCGCTTAGTTACCCGATGTTTACCCTGGTTTACCGGGGACCTCTGGATCGTTGGTCGCTGGAGAGCGGTCTTTGTGACAGCTCTCCAGCGACCAAACAGCGACGCTGCAGCGATCCGGATCGTTGTCGGTATCGCTGCAGCGTCGCTAAGTGTGACGGTACCTTAAAGGTACCGTCACAATGAACGATATCGCTAGCAAACCGTGACGTTGCAGCGTCCTGGTTAGCGATATCGTTCAGTTTGACACACAGCGGCGATCAGAATCCTGCTGTGATGTCATTGGTCGCTGCAGAAAGTCCAGAACGTTATTTCGTTGCTGGACTTTATGTAGACATCGCTGAATCGCCGTGTGTGACGCCAATTAAGCGATTTGTTCACTGGTAACTAGGGTAAACATCAGGTTACTAAGCGCGGCTCTGCACTTATTAACCCGATGTTTACCCTGGTTAACAGTGTAAAAGTAAGAAAAAACACAAACACTTCATACTTATGTTCCGCTGTCTGTCCCTCGGCGTTCTGCTTCTCTGCCCTGTATAAGCACAGCGGCCGGAAAGCAGAGTGGTGACGTCACCGCTCTGCTCTGCTTTACGGCTGGCTGGCGCTCACAATGCAGAGAAGCACAGCACGGGGACAGACAGCGGATATTTTTTTTTTTACCTTTTTTTTTTTTTACTTTTACACTGGTAACCATGGTAAACATCGGGTTACTAAGCGCGGCTATGCACTTAGTAACCCCATGTTTACCCTGGTTACTGGCATCGTTGGTTGCTGGAGAGCTGTCTGTGTAACAGCTCTCCAGCGACCAAACAGCGACGCTGCAGTGATCCGGATTATTGTCGGTATTGCTGCAGCGTCACTCAGTGTGACGGTACCTTAATTAGTAAATACATCAAAAATCAATATTAACCAATATGGCATTGACAAATGCACATGCAACCAACAAGACGCACACAAACATACCTGCAAGCCGAGTCATAACGCAAGCATAACACATGAACAGTCGCAATATTGACGAAGGCATAATAAGGTGCAGGCACGTGAACACATACATACAAAAGCACACAGCAGTACAAAAATAAACACACACACCCACACACACACACACACACACACACGGCCATCAGTCCTCCGGCTGGAGCTTGATATCTTCACAGTGGCAGGCCTCACGGTGGATCTGGACTGTAGCATGGCAATGGCTGTTGCAGGATGACGGCAGGCCTCAGGTTGGATTCAGGTTTTATAAGCTCTTGCTATAGTCAGTACGTCATACACAAATGCGCACACACACACACACACAAATGGCAATATACTCACACTGTTGTAGTGTGTCTGGTCCTTGCTGCCAGGCTGGGCTCTTGGTGTCCGGCTGGGCTCTTGGTGTCCGGCAGGGCTCTTGGTGTCCGGCAGGGCTCTTGGGGTCCAGGCTGGGCTCTTGGGGTCCGGCTGGGCTCTTGGTGTCCGGCAGGGCTCTTGGGGTCCAGGCTGGGCTCTTGGGGTCCAGGCTGGGCTCTTGGGGTCCGGCTGGGCTCTTGGTGTCCGGCAGGGCTCTTGGGGTCCAGGCTGGGCTCTTGGGGTCCGGCTGGGCTCTTGGTGTCCAGGCTGTGCTCTTGGTGTCCGGCAGGGCTCTTGGTGTCCGGCAGGGCTCTTGGGGTCCAGGCTGGGCTCTTGGGGTCCGGCTGGGCTCTTGGTGTCCAGGCTGGGCTCTTGGTGTCTGGCTGGCTGGAGGCTGCTTCTTCTTCTCTCTGAGTCTTGCTGGCATATGTGGGGGTTGAAGGCCCAGACCAGGTTTATATAGATTTGGGGATGTCTGGCCATTTAGATAAAAACACCTGTTTCTGAGCATGCTCAGTAGAAAAAAACGTATTGCAGCGCTGCATTGCGTCGTACGACGTGTCTCGACGCATCCGTCGCTCATAGACTTTCATTCTAGCAAAAGACGCATGCCGACGAATGCGCCGAGACACGTTTTATTGGCGGAGACAAGAAACGTTACAATCTTCTTTTTTCCAGACGACGTGTCGCCTCTTTTCGACGCATCCGTCGAAAGACGTATACCGACGAATGCAAATCCGTCGCAATACGTCGCCAATACAAGTCTATGGGGAAAAAACGTATGCAGCAAAATATTTTGCTGCATACGTTTTTTCTGCAAAACGACGCATTTTAACGTATTGCAGTTAACGCTAGTGTGAAAGTAGCCTAATGCGGAAATGCACCTTTATTAAATATGTAGCAGGATAACAGCCGCTAGCATCTTTATTAGATCCTGAGAGGTTGCACTATGGCTTTAGATTCCCTGCACATAATGTCTCCATATAGTAACGTAAGAATGATTCACACTACAAAGCATACTTACTGTATGTTTTACATTTATTAGGTATTTTTGTCAATGAAGATCAGTCTGGAATATGGCATTATCATATTGTTAAGCACTGTAGCTTTGCGAGCTGAGGTCCTTGGCTCAAATTCCCCTCAAGACATCATCTGCAAGGAGTTTGTATGTTCTCCTCATGTTTATGTGAGTTTCCTCCGGGTTCTCGGGTTTCCTCCGGGTTCTCGGGTTTCCTCCCACACTGCAAAGACGTACTGATAGGGAATCTGGATTGTGAGTCCCAATAGACACAGTGATAAAGTGATGTTGATAAAGCGCTGTGGAAATTCCTTAGGGTACCGTCACACACTGCCATTTCGATCGCTACGACGGTACGATTCGTGACGTTCCAGCGATGTCGCTGTGTCTGACACGCAGCAGCGATCAGGGATCCTGCTGAGAATCGTACGTCGTAGCAGATCGTTTAGAACTTTCTTTCGTCGCTGGATCTCCCGCTGGCATCGCTAGATCGGTGTGTGTGACACCGATCTAGCGATGCGTTCGCTTGTAACCAGGGTAAACATCGGGTTACTAAGCGCAGGGCCGCGCTTAGTAACCCGATGTTTACCCTGGTTACAAGCGTAAAACTAAAAAAAAACAAACAGCACATACTTACATTCCGGTGTCCGTCAGGTCCCTTGCCGTCTGCTTCCCGCACTGTGACTGCCGGCCGTAAAGTGAAAGCAGAGCACAGCGGTGACGTCACCGCTGTGCTGTGCTTTCACTTTCACTTTACGGCCGGCAGTCAGTGAGTGCGGGAAGCAGACGGCAAGGGACCTGACGGACACCGGAATGTAAGTATGTGCTGTTTGGTTTTTTTTACGCTGGTAACCAGGGTAAACATCGGGTTACTAAGCGCGGTCCTGCGCTTAGTAACCCGATGTTTACCCTGGTTACCCTGGTACCTCGGCATCGTTGGTCGCTGGAGAGCTGTCTGTGTGACAGCTCCCCAGCGACCACACTACGATTTACCTACGATCACGGCCAGGTCATATCGCTGGTCGTGATCGTAGGTAAATCGTATAGTGTGACGGTACCCTTACTGTTGTATAGATATTTCTACATGAATAATGAGGCTGCAAATATGAAATATTATACTAAAACAAATCTGCAAACTGTTCTAAAAAAAATTCTGGCGTGGAAAAAAAATCACTCCATCAGTGGGACTAGATTACATAGTAACATAGTAACATAGTTAGTAAGGCCGAAAAAAGACATTTGTCCATCCAGTTCAGCCTATATTCCATCATAATAAATACCCAGATCTACGTCCTTCTACAGAACCTAATAATTGTATGATACAATATTGTTCTGCTCCAGGAAGACATCCAGGCCTCTCTTGAACCCCTCGACTGAGTTCGCCATCACCACCTCCTCAGGCAAGCAATTCCAGATTCTCACTGCCCTAACAGTAAAGAATCCTCTTCTATGTTGGTGGAAAAACCTTCTCTCCTCCAGACGCAAAGAATGCCCCCTTGTGCCCGTCACCTTCCTTGGTATAAACAGATCCTCAGCGAGATATTTGTATTGTCCCCTTATATACTTATACATGGTTATTAGATCGCCCCTCAGTCGTCTTTTTTCTAGACTAAATAATCCTAATTTCGCTAATCTATCTGGGTATTGTAGTTCTCCCATCCCCTTTATTAATTTTGTTGCCCTCCTTTGTACTCTCTCTAGTTCCATTATATCCTTCCTGAGCACCGGTGCCCAAAACTGGACACAGTACTCCATGTGCGGTCTAACTAGGGATTTGTACAGAGGCAGTATAATGCTCTCATCATGTGTATCCAGACCTCTTTTAATGCACCCCATGATCCTGTTTGCCTTGGCAGCTGCTGCCTGGCACTGGCTGCTCCAGGTAAGTTTATCATTAACTAGGATCCCCAAGTCCTTCTCCCTGTCAGATTTACCCAGTGGTTTCCCATTCAGTGTGTAATGGTGATATTGATTCCTTCTTCCCATGTGTATAACCTTACATTTATCATTGTTAAACCTCATCTGCCACCTTTCAGCCCAAGTTTCCAACTTATCCAGATCCATCTGTGCAAAAATGTGGTGATTGGATTTGATGATTAGTCCAAAACATCTTGAGAAGCCACACTGACTTACAAATCTGAACATTAACTAAACGATTTAAAAAAGACGCAAATCCTTTGATGAATTTATTGCAAATCAAAAAGTCATTAACTGAGAAGTATTCATGCCAAAATTCTGGTGAAAATGCAATGATGAGGCGAGCTGTTAATGTTTACATTTTTCCCAGTTTATACCATAGTACAATTACGCTACTTTTGATTACATTTATTTATTCACTGGCCCATAAGTGACATCATATATGTGATGCTTAACCCCTTCAAGACCCAGCCTATTTTGACCTTAAAGACCTTGCCGTTTTTTGCAATTCTGACCAGTGTCCCTTTATGAGGTAATAACTCAGGAACGCTTCAACGGATCCTAGCGGTTCTGAGATTGTTTTTTCGTGACATATTGGGCTTCATGTTAGTGGTAAATTTAGGTCAATAAATTCTGCATTTATTTGTGATAAACACGGAAATTTGGCGAAAATTTTGAAAATTTCGCAATTTTCACATTTTGAATTTTTATTCTGTTAAACCAGAGAGATATGTGACACAAAATAGTTAATAAATAACATTTCCCACATGTTTACTTTACATCAGCACAATTTTGGAAACAAAATTTTTTTTTGTTAGGAAGTTATAAGGGTTAAAATTCGACCAGCGATTTGTCATTTTTACAACGAAATTTACAAAACCATTTTTTTTAGGGACCACCTCACATTTGAAGTCAGTTTGAGGGGTCTATATGGCTGAAAATACCCAAAAGTGACACCATTCTAAAAACTGCACCCCTCAAGGTACTCAAAACCACATTCAAGAAGTTTATTAACCCTTCAGGTGCTTCACAGCAGCAGAAGCAACATGGAAGGAAAAAATGAACATTTAACTTTTTAGTCACAAAAATTATCTTTTAGCAACAATTTTTTTATTTTCCCAATGGTAAAAGGAGAAACTGAACCACGAAAGTTGTTGTCCAATTTGTCCTGAGTACGCTGATACCTCATATGTGGGGGTAAACCACTGTTTTGGCGCACGGCAGGGCTTGGAAGGGAAGGAGCGCCATTTGACTTTTTGAATCAAAAATTGGCTCCACTCTTTAGCGGACACCATGTCACGTTTGGAGAGCCCCCGTGTGCCTAAAAATTGGAGCTCCCCCACAAGTGACCCCATTTTGGAAACTAGACGCCCCAAGGAACTTATCTAGATGCATAGTGAGCACTTTGAACCCCCAGGTGCTTCACAAATTGATCCGTAAAAATGAAAAAGTACTTTTTTTTCACAAAAAAATTCTTTTAGCCTCAATTTTTTCATTTTCACATGGGCAACAGGATAAAATGGATCCTAAAATGTGTTGGGCAATTTCTCCTGAGTACACCAATACCTCACATGTGGAGGTAAACCACTGTTTGGGCACATGGTAAGGCTCGGAAGGGAAGGAGCGCCATTTGACTTTTTGAATGAAAAATTATTTCCATCGTTAGCGGACACCATGTCGCGTTTGGATAGCTCCTGTGTGCCTAAACATTGGCGCTCCCCCACAAGTGACCCCATTTTGGAAACTAGACCCCCCAAGGAACTAATTTAGATGCCTAGTGAGCACTTTAAACCCTCAGGTGCTTCACAAATTGATCTGTAAAAATGAAAAAGTACTTTTTTTTCACAAAAAAATTCTTTTCGCCTCAATTTTTTCATTTTCACATGGGCAGTAGGATAAAATGGATCATAAAATTTGTTGGGCAATTTCTCCCGAGTACGCCGATACCTCATATGTGGGGGTAAACCACTGTTTGGGCACTCGGCAGGGCTCGGAAGAGAAGGCGCGCCATTTGACTTTTTGAATGGAAAATTAGCTCCAATTGTTAGCGGACACCATGTCGCGTTTGGAGAGCCCCTGTGTGCCTAAACATTGGAGCTCCCGCACAAGTGACCCCATTTTGGAAACTAGACCCCCCAAGGAACTTATCTAGATGCATATTGAGCACTTTAAACCCCCAGGTGCTTCACAGAAGTTTATAACGCAGAGCCATGAAAATAAAAAATAATTTTTCTTTCCTCAAAAATGATTTTTTAGCCTGGAATTTCCTATTTTGCCAAGGATAATAGGAGAAATTGGACCCCAAATATTGTTGTCCAGTTTGTCCTGAGTACGCTGATACCCCATATGTGGGGGTAAACCACTGTTTGGGCGCACGGCAGGGCTCGGAAGGGATGGCACGCCATTTGGCTTTTTAAATGGAAAATTAGCTCCAATCATTAGCGGACACCATGTCACGTTTGGAGAGCCCCTGTGTGCCTAAACATTGGAGATCCCCCAGAAATGACACCATTTTAGAAACTAGACCCCCAAAGGAACTAATCTAGATGTGTGGTGAGGACTTTGAACCCCCAAGTGCTTCACAGAAGTTTATAACGCAGAGCCATGAAAAAAAAAAAAAAAATTATTTTCTCAAAAATGATCTTTTAGCCTGCAATTTTTTATTTTCCCAAGGGTAACAGGAGAAATTTGACCCCAAAAGTTGTTGTCCAGTTTCTCCTGAGTACGCTGATACCCCATATGTGGGGGTAAATCACTGTTTGGGCACATGCCGGGGCTCGGAAGTGAAGTAGTGACGTTTTGAAATGCAGACTTTGATGGAATGCTCTGTGGGCGTCACGTTGCGTTTGCAGAGCCCCTGATGTGGCTTAACAGTAGAAACCCCCCACAAGTGACCCCATTTTGGAAACTAGACCCCCAAAGGAACTTATCTAGATGTGTGGTGAGCACTTTGAACCCCCAAGTGCTTCATAGAAGTTTATAATGCAGAGCCGTGAAAATAATAAATACGTTTTCTTTCCTCAAAAATAATTATTTAGCCCAGAGTTTTTTATTTTTCCCAAGGGTAACAGGAGAAATTTGACCCCAATATTTGTTGTCCAGTTTCTCCTGAGTACGGTGATACCCCATATGTGGGGGTAAACTACTGTTTGGGCACATGCCGGGGCTTGGAATTGAAGTAGTGACGTTTTGAAATGCAGACTTTGATGGAATGCTCTGCGGGCGTCACGTTGCGTTTGCAGAGCCCCTGATGTGCCTAAACAGTAGAAACCCCCCACAAGTGACCCCATTTTGGAAACTAGACCCTGAAAGGAACTTATCTAGATGTGTGGTGAGCACTTTGAACCCCCAAGTGCTTCATAGAAGTTTATAATGCAGAGCCGTGAAAATAATAAATACGTTTTCTTTCCTCAAAAATAATTATTTAGCCCAGAATTTTTTATTTTCCCAAGGGTTACAGGAGAAATTGGACCCCAAAAGTTGTTGTCCAGTTTCTCCTGAGTACGCTGATACCCCATATGTGGGGGTAAACCACTGTTTGGGCACACGTCGGGGCTCAGAAGGGAAGTAGTGACTTTTGAAATGCAGACTTTGATGGAATGGTCTGCGGGTGTCACGTTGCGTTTGCAGAGCCCCTGGTGTGCCTAAACAGTAGAAACCCCCCACAAGTGACCCCATTTTAGAAACTAGACCCCCCAAGGAACTTATCTAGATATGTGGTGAGCACTTTGAACCCCCAAGTGCTTCACAGACGTTTACAACACAGATCCGTGAAAATAAAAAATCATTTTTCTTTCCTCAAAAATTATGTTTTAGCAAGCATTTTTTTAGATTCACAAGGGTAACAGGAGAAATTGGACCCCAGTAATTGTTGCGCAGTTTGTCCTGAGTATGCTGGTACCCCATATGTGGGGGTAAACCACTGTTTGGGCACACGTCAGGGCTCGGAAGTGAGGGAGCACCATTTGACTTTTTGAATACGAGATTGGCTGGAATCAATGGTGGCGCCATGTTGCGTTTGGAGACCCCTGATGTGCCTAAACAGTGGTAACCCCTCAATTCTACCTCCAACACTAACCCCAACACACCCCTAACCCTAATCCCAACTGTAGCCATAACCCTAATCACAACCCTAACCCCAACACACCCCTAACCACAACACTAATTCCAACCCTAACCCTAAGGCTATGTGCCCACGTTGCGGATTCGTGTGAGATATTTCCGCACCATTTTTGAAAAATCTGCGGGTAAAAGGCACTGTGTTTTACCTGCGGATTTTCCGCGGATTTCCAGTGTTTTTTGTGCGGATTTCACCTGCGGATTCCTATTGAGGAACAGGTGTAAAACGCTGCGGAATCCGCACAAAGAATTCACATGCTGCGGAAAATACAACGCAGCGTTCCCGCGCGGTATTTTCCGCATCACGGGCACAGCGGATTTGGTTTTTCATATGTTTACATGGTACTGTAAACCTGATGGAACACTGCTGCGAATCCGCAGCCAAATCCGCACCGTGTGCACATAGCCTAATTCTAAAGGTATGTGCACACGCTGCGGAAAACGCTGCGGATCCGCAGCAGTTTCCCATGAGTGTACAGTTCAATGTAAACCTATGGGAAACAAAAATCGCTGTACACATGCTGCGGAAAAACTGCACGGAAACGCAGCGGTTTACATTCCGCAGCATGTCACTTCTTTGTGCGGATTCCGCAGCGGTTTTACAACTGCTCCAATAGAAAATCGCAATTGTAAAACCGCAGTGAAATGCGCAGAAAAAAACGCGGTAAATCCACCATAAATCCGCAGCGGTTTAGCACTGCGGATTTATCAAATCCGCAGCGGAAAAATCCGCAGAGGACCAGAATACGTGTGCACATTCCTAACCCTAACCCTACCCCTAACCCTACCCCTAACCCTAGCCCTAACCCTAACCCTACCCCTAACCCTACCCCTACCCCTACCCCTACCCCTAACCCTACCCCTAACCCTACCCCTAACCCTAACCCTACCCCTAACCCTAACCCTATTCTAACATTAGTGGAAAAAAAAAAATTTCTTTATTTTTTTATTGTCCCTACCTATGGGGGTGACAAAGGGGGGGGGTCATTTATTATTTTTTTTATTTTGATCACTGAGATAGATTATATCTCAGTGATCAAAATGCACTTTGGAACGAATCTGCCGGCCGGCAGATTCGGCGGGCGCACTGCACATGCGCCCGCCATTTTGGAAGATGGCGGCGCCCGGGAGAAGACGGACGGGACCACGGCTGGATCGGTAAGTATGATAGGGTGGGGGGGGACCACGGGGGGGGGGATCGGAGCACGGGGGGGGGGATCGGAGCACGGGGGGGGGAATCGGAGCGCGGGAGGGGTGGAACGGAGCGCGGGGGGCGTGGAACGGAGCACGGGGGGGCTGGAATGGAGCACGGGGGGGTGGAACGGAGCACGGGGGGGGGGTGGATCGGAGTGCAGGGGGGGTGATTGGAGCACGGGGGGGTGATTGGAGCACGGGGGGAGCGGACACGAGCACGGGGGGGAGCGGAGCACAGGGCGGAGGGGAGCCGGAGCAGTGTACCGGCCAGATCGGGGGGGTGGGGGGGCGATCGGAGGGGTGGGGTGGGGGAACACTAGTATTTCCAGCCATGGCCGATGATATTTCAGCATCGGCCATGGCTGGATTGTAATATTTCACCCGTTATAATGGGTGAAATATTACAAATCGCTCTGATTGGCAGTTTCACTTTCAACAGCCAATCAGAGCGATCGTAGCCACGAGGGGGTGAAGCCACCCCCCCTGGGCTAAACTACCACTCCCCCTGTCCCTGCAGATCGGGTGAAATGGGAGTTAACCCTTTCACCCGATCTGCAGGGACGCGATCTTTCCATGACGCCGCATAGGCGTCATGGGTCGGATTGGCACCGACTTTCATGACGCCTACGTGGCGTCAAAGGTCGGGAAGGGGTTAAAAAAGCACTCCCGTCAAAGTTTTCATCCTCTTAATATCTCGCAATCATCATATTATACAGCACTGTGTACTTACATTTGCTCATTTTGTCTATCTACCCAGGTAATTCATCTCCTTTCTCTGCTCTATGTAGAAACAAGTAGTCTCTTGTCCCCAGAGGCGTATTTAGGGGGGGCAGCCAGGGAATGTGCCCCAGGTGAAGCCGGCAGGGGGCGCAGTTGGGCCGCCCAATGCGGCGTTCCGCAGTGTCTCCCCGGGGGCAGCATTCTGCCGCCCCTGGACTGGTAGTCGGTTGTCCTCTGTGCTGGCTGTCAAGCTGACAGCCAGCACAGAGATGCTGCAGCGCGCTGGCTGCCAGTGTTCAATAGTACTCGCGTCTGACAGATGCGAGTACAATTGAAGCTCTGACTGCCAGATGAGAGCGATACCAGCAGCGTGATCAGGTCATGTGATCACGCTGCTGATGTCACTGGCCCACGTTGCAGAGGTGAACACTGGTGGTAACTGCTCCAGCGGAGCTGAAGACACCGAAGAGTGCACGGGGGGATTTAGTGTGGGGATGGGGGGATTTATTGTGGTGATGGGGGAATTTAGAGTGGGAATGGGGGGGATTTGGAGTGGCGATGGAGGAATTTGATGTGTGGGTAGATTTGCAGGGGTGATGAGGGTATTTAATGTGTGGGTGGGAGATTTGGACTGGGGATGGGGGATTTAATGTGTGTGGGGAGATTTAGAGTGGTGATGGGGGATTTAATGTGTGTGGGGAGATTTGTCACCTACTTTTTCATATATAAGCTTTGGCCATCGCCATCAGGGGCTTATCTGCAGCATTCTATAATGCTGTAGATAAGCCCTCGATGTAGCACTACCAAACAAAAACCTACCCCTAAAACCATAAATCTTTATTAATAATCCCAGATAATACCATAAATCCAAAAACTAGATAAACATCTCACTAGGGAATCAAATGCCAGGAATTAGGGATACAGTATATGTATAGAATTACATATACAAAAACATTTTTGGTGATACAAAAAAAAACACAAATATAGAAAAAATGAAAAAAAATGCAAAAAATAATAATAAAAAAATATCAGAATGGAAAAATGAAAAAATTGAAAAAAAGATTGTGCAGGATATAATATGCCTCTCCTAGCCCTAATAGGCCCTAGATTCTGGTATCCTTCCTATCAGCGGAGGTTGGCACCCTAAATATGCGATTGGCGCCCCCACTCCACGACGGCTGTCCCTTAAATCCCTGGGTGATCCCTAATTCTCTAATAATCACAGACACAACACAAAAATATGGATCAATATAGATCCATAATGAACATACATTAGCACTACTATATATTCGCTAAGCCAGTCTAACTGTAACTACCTCTATTCCTTTACCACATAGACATAAATATGTAATGATAATCACTTGGAGACTTAATTATCTGTGGTCAGGCTATAGAGTGCCACAAGGCAAAAAAAAAGGGGGAGCCATACTGAATCTAAGCTGCCCTGTATGGGTATTATAGAAAATTGCATTGACAGCTCAAAAATTCCCTATTTAGCTATGCTGAATCTAAGCTGCCCTTATGAGTATCACAAAAAATTAGTTAGACGTACATTAACGGCTCCATAGTTTATCATCAGAGAAATATACCCACATCAATATTATACATGACTGATGTCTAGCTTGGTAAAGTGCTGAATGTGCTGAATATGCAACATATGATAAAAGAACCATAGCTCATAAGAACCGTTCACTTAGCTCATTGCTCCTCAGGCATTCCCTTTGAGCAGCCATGTAGATACATTAGCTCACGCTGTCCCGACGCGTTTCTCCCCCGTAATCTTTCCTCAGGGGGTTCATCAGGGGACTTAGAGATTAGTTGTCCTTAGTAGGTTATAGAGCTATAGGCAGGAGTCATTGTCCTGTCTACCAAAGTCTGTGCTACCAGCTTCTATATCCACTCTCTTATATAGTGGGGTATGTTAGTCTCCACCCACCTTAATTAAGTTTTAGCGTCCTTCCATGCCGGGCTCCATCATGCACGTGCTGTGCTGGGTCCGGACAAGACTCTGCGCTTACTGATGATGTCAGACGCGCTCTGTGGAATGCTAATGTGTGTTCATTATGGATCTACATTGATCCATATTTTTGTGTTGTGTCTGTGATTATTAGAGAATTAGGGATCACCCAGGGATTTAAAGGACAGCCGTTGTGGAGCGGGGGCGCCACATCGCATCTTTAGGGTGCCAACCGCCGCTGATAGGAAGGATACCAGAATCTAGGGCCTATTAGGGCTAGGAGAGGCATATTATATCCTGCACAATCTCTTTTTTTCAATTTTTTCATTCTGGTATTTTTTTATTATTATTTTTTTCATTTTTTTCATTTTTTCTATATTTGTGTTTTTTTGGTATCACCAAAAATGTTTTTGTATATGTGATTCTATACATAGGCTGTATCCCTAATTCCTGGCATTTGATTCCCTAGTGGGATGTTTTTTATCTAGTTTTTGGATTTATGGTATTATCTGGGATTATTAATAAAGATTTATGGTTTTAGGGGTAGGTTTTTGTTTGGTAGTGCTGTTATATACTCCCCTGTAATAAGTTGTTTGGACAATTGTACTGTTGCAGATAAGCCCCCGATGAAACCTGAAAGATAAGAAAAACAAGTTAGATTATACTCACCTGGTGGGGCTGTCCGATGCAGGCGCCGGGAAAGGTCCGAGAAGCCCAGCGCCTGCGCACTGCAGTACTTTGCTCTGCCAGCAACAAGGCAGATAAAGTACGCCTGCGCCGGAGCCGCGACAGGAAGCAAGGAAGAGGACGTCATCGCATGAAGATGGGAGGCGCCGGACCTAGACCTGCGACACACATTGGACCGGACCGTCCCCCCAGGTGAGTATAATATAACTTGTTTTTCAGGTTACATCAAGGGCTTATCTACAGCATTACAGAATGCTGTAGATAAGCCCCTGATGGCGGTGGCTGAAGCTTATATACAAAAAAGTAGGTGACAGGTTCCCTCTAATGTGTGGGGGAGATTTGGACTGGGGATGGGAGGATTTAATGTGTGGGGGGAGATTTGGACTGGGGATGGGAGGATTTAATGTGTGGGGGGAGATTTAGACCGGAGATGGGGGGATTTATGGCATGTATGTGGAACCAGTATGTATGAGGAAACAGTATGGGGAGTTGGGGGTATGTGTGATCAGTCAGTATAGAGAAAGAGGGGGTAAATATAAGAGGAGACAGTGTGGTAAACAGAGGGGATGTGAGAGGAGACAGTATGAGGAAGGAGGGGAATAGTGTGAGGAGACAGTATGGGGGGGGGAAAGTTAGTGGGCACAGAATAAACACTGAGCAGTGGGGACGTAGCATTGGGGGGACAGTGCAAGGGTACAGCCAGGAGGGAACAGTACCAAGGAGGGGAGAGTGTGATGAGAGGGAAAAATATAGAGACTGTGCCCTATCGGGAGGACACAGTGTGAGAGGACAGTTGTCATGATTTTGGACAGGGTGGTTTTGGCTCCGTCCTGGTCAGGTCGGGGTTAAGATAGCTCACCCCTCTTTGGTTCTGTGGCGGTTATTTAATGCTTGTAGTTCCTGGGACCAGTGTCAGTGATACTTCTGTTTATTCAGTTAGGGATTGCTGACCTATGTTACTCGTCTGTAATCGTTGTGCCTCTGCGTGTGAGCTTTTCTGTGTATGACCTGGTTTGTCCCCTGACTTCTGCCTCTGTTTTCTGTTCTGTACTGCCCTGTCCTTCCTGGTTCTCGGACCCCTTGGCTCGTCTCGGTTCTCTCGCTGTCTCATCCCTAGGTACCTCGCTCCCGTTTGGCTTTTGCCCTTGGCTCTCCATTTGACTAAGTTTACGTTTTGTGCCCCGTATTTTTTGCTCTCTGCTGCTTCCCCGTCCTCACATGTGGTAACTCCGCCCCTGTGATCACGCGATTGTTTAGTGTCAGGTCCTGTGCACACTGTGTGCTTTAGCTTTCACACTCCCTGCGCTCAGTTCTGGGCTCCTTGCTAGCGTACCCTAGGCTCCCCTGGTGACACACACCATGTGTCATTACAAAAGAGTGAAGCGGGGTCCCAGTATGGAAGGGAGAGGGCAGTGTGAAGGGCATCTACTATATAATTGTCTAAGGGTCACTTCCGTCTGTCCTTCTGTCTTTTGGTCTGTCTCTCACGGATATTCATTGGTCGCGGCCTCTGTCTGTCATGGCATCCAAGTCGCTGATTGGTCGTGGCAAAACGCCCATGACCATTGCCATGACCAATCAGCGACAGCCACAGTCCGGAGGCAATATGGCCGCTCTTTCCTCCCCGCAGTCAGTGCCCGCTCCATACTCCCCTCCAATCAGCCCTCACACAGGGTTAATGCCAGCGTTACCGGTGCGCGGTGTAAGGCACTCGGTTACGCAGCTATTAACCCTGTGTGACCAACTTTTCACTATTGATGCTGCGTATGCAGCATCAATAGTAAAAAGATCTAATGTTACAAATAAGAATTATAAAAAGCAGCAGGTTCCGATGCTAAGGATTCTATGCGAGAAGGACCTGCCATGACGTCACGGTCATGTGACCGAGACTGTTATGATAAGGTAATTCAGTACCACAATGGACATAGAGGTCAGAGCACATACAGTGACCTGACAATAACCCAAAAACATAGAACGAGCTCTGAGACGTGGGAACTCTGCTGACCGCAATCCCTAATCCTCTCCAACCACACTAGAGGCAGCCGTGGATTGCGCCTAACGCTCCCTATGCAACTCGACACAGCCTGAGAAACTAGCTAGCCTGAAGATAGAAAATAAGCCTACCTTGCCTCAGAGAAATACCCCAAAGGAAAAGGCAGCCCCCACATATAATGACTGTGAGTTAAGATGAAAAGACAAACGTAGAGATGAAATAGATTTAGCAAAGTGAGGCCCGACTTTCTGAACAGAGCGAGGATAGGAAAGGTAACTTTGCGGTCAACACAAAACCCTACAAAAACCACGCAAAGGGGGCAAAAAGACCCTCCGTACCGAACTAACGGCACGGAGGTACACCCTCTGCGTCCCAGAGCTTCCAGCAAGCAGGAAAAAACAAATAGACAAGCTAGACAGAAAAAAAACAGCAAACAAAATAGCAAAGCAGAACTTAGCTATGCAGAGCAGCAGGCCACAGGAACGATCCAGGAGGAAACAGGTCCAATACTAGAACATTGACTGGAGGCCAGGATCAAAGCACTAGGTGGAGTTAAATAGAGCAGCACCTAACGACTTCACCACATCACCTGAGGAAGGAAACTCAGAAGCCGCAGTACCACTTTCCTCCACCAACGGAAGCTCACAGAGAGAATCAGCCGAAGTACCACTTGTGACCACAGGAGGGAGCTCTGCCACAGAATTCACAACAGTACCCCCCCCTTGAGGAGGGGTCACCGAACCCTCACCAGAGCCCCAAGGACGACCAGGATGAGCCATATGAAAGGCACGAACAAGATCGGGAGCATGGACATCAGAGGCAAAGACCCAGGAATTATCTTCCTGAGCATAACCCTTCCACTTAACCAGATACTGGAGTTTCCGTCTTGAAACACGAGAATCCAAAATCTTCTCCACAATATACTCCAACTCCCCCTCCACCAAAACCGGGGCAGGAGGATCAACAGATGGAACCATAGGTGCCACGTATCTCCACAACAATGACCTATGGAATATGTTATGTATGGAGAAAGAATCTGGAAGGGTCAGACGAAAAGACACAGGATTAAGAACCTCAGAAATCCTATACGGACCAATGAAACAAGGTTTAAACTTAGGAGAGGAAACCTTCATAGGAATATGACGAGAAGATAACCAAACCAAATCCCCAACACGAAGTCGGGGACCCACACAGCGTCTGCGATTAGCGAAATGTTGAGCCTTCTCCTGGGACAAGGTCAAATTGTCCACTACATGAGTTTAAATCTGCTGCAACCTGTCCACCACAGTATCCACACCAGGACAGTCCGAAGACTCAACCTGCCCTGAAGAGAAACGAGGATGGAACCCAGAGTTGCAGAAAAATGGCGAAACCAAGGTAGCCGAGCTGGCCCGATTATTAAGGGCGAACTCAGCCAAAGGCAAAAAGGACACCCAGTCATCCTGATCAGCAGAAACAAAGCATCTCAGATATGTTTCCAAGGTCTGATTGGTTCGTTCGGTCTGGCCATTAGTCTGAGGATGGAAAGCCGAGGAAAAAGACAAGTCAATGCCCATCCTACCACAAAAGGCTCGCCAAAACCTCGAAACAAACTGGGAACCTCTGTCAGAAACGATATTCTCTGGAATGCCATGTAAACGAACCACATGCTGGAAGAACAATGGCACCAAATCAGAGGAGGAAGGTAATTTAGACAAGGGTACCAAATGGACCATCTTAGAGAAGCGATCACAGACCACCCAAATGACTGACATCATTTTAGAGACGGGAAGATCTGAAATAAAATCCATAGAGATATGTGTCCAAGGCCTCTTCGGGACCAGCAAGGGCAAAAGCAACCCACTGGCACGATAACAGCAGGGCTTAGCCCGAGCACAAATCCCACAGGACTGCACAAAAGTACGCACATCCCGCGACAGAGATGGCCACCAAAAGGATCTAGCCACTAACTCTCTGGTACCAAAGATTCCAGGATGACCAGCCAACACTGAACAATGAACCTCAGAGATAACTTTATTCGTCCACCTATCAGGGACAAACAGTTTCTCCGCTGGGCAACGATCAGGTTTATTAGCCTGAAATTTTTGCAGCACCCGCCGCAAATCAGGGGAGATGGCGGACACAATTACTCCCTCTTTTAGGATACCCGCCGGCTCAGATAAACCCGGAGAGTCGGGCACAAAACTCCTAGACAGAGCATCCGCCTTCACATTTTTAGAGCCCGGAAGGTACGAAATCACAAAGTCAAAACGGGCAAAAAACAGCGACCAACGAACCTGTCTAGGATTCAACCGCTTGGCGGACTCAAGATAAGTCAAGTTCTTATGATCAGTCAAGACCACCACGCGATGCTTAGCTCCTTCAAGCCAATGACGCCACTCCTCGAATGCCCACTTCATGGCCAGCAACTCTCGATTGCCCACATCATAATTTCGCTCAGCAGGCGAAAACTTCCTGGAAAAGAAGGCGCATGGTTTCATCATCGAGCAATCAGAACTTCTCTGCGACAAAACAGCCCCTGCTCCAATCTCAGAAGCATCAACCTCGACCTGGAAGCGAAACATCTGGTTGACACAACACAGGGGCAGAAGAAAAACGACGCTTCAACTCTTGAAAAGCTTCCACAGCAGCAGAAGACCAATTGACCACATCAGCACCCTTCTTGGTCAAATCGGTCAATGGTTTAGCAATACTAGAAAAATTGCAGATGAATCGACGATAAAAATTAGCAAAGCCCAGGAACTTTTGCAGACTTTTCAGAGATGTCGGCTGAGTCCAATCATGGATGGCTTGGACCTTAACAGGGTCCATCTCGATAGTAGAAGGGGAAAAGATGAACCCCAAAAATGAAACCTTCTGAACACCAAAGATACACTTTGATCCCTTCACAAACAAAGAATTAGCACGCAGGACCTGAAACACCGTTCTGACCTGCTTCACATGAGACTCCCAATCATCTGAGAAGATCAAAATGTCATCCAAGTACACAATCAGGAATTTATCCAGGTACTCTCGGAAGATGTCATGCATAAAGGACTGAAACACCGATGGAGCATTGGCAAGTCCGAATGGCATTACTAGATACTCAAAATGGCCCTCGGGCGTATTAAATGCAGTTTTCCATTCATCGCCTCGCTTAATACGCACAAGATTATACGCACCACGAAGATCTATCTTGGTGAACCAACTAGCCCCCTTAATCCGAGCAAACAAATCAGATAACAACAGCAAGGGGTACTGAAATTTAACCGTGATCTTATTTAGAAGGTGGTAATCTATACAAGGTCTCAGTGAACCATCCTTCTTGGCTACAAAAAAGAACCCTGCTCCTAATGGCGACGATGACGGGCGAATATGCCCCTTCTCCAAGGACTCCTTCACATAACTCCGCATAGCAGCGTGCTCAGGCACAGATAAATTAAACAGTCGACCTTTTGGGAATTTACTACCAGGAATCAAATCGATAGCACAATCACAATCCCTATGCGGAGGTAGGGTATCGGACTTGGGCTCATCAAATACATCCCGGTAATCAGACAAGAACTATGGAACCTCAGAAGGGGTGGATGACGAAATAGTCAGAAATGGGACATCACCATGTACCCCCTGACAACCCCAGCTGGATACAGACATGGATTTCCAATCTAATACTGGATTATGAACTTGTAGCCATGGCAACCCCAACACGACCACATCATGCAGATTATGCAACACCAGAAAGCGAATAACCTCCTGATGTGCAGGAGCCATGCACATGGTCAGCTGGGTCCAGTACTGAGGCTTATTCTTGGCCAAAGGCGTAGCATCAATTCCTCTCAATGGAATAGGACACTGCAAGGGCTCCAAGAAAAACCCACAACGCCTAGCATACTCCAAGTCCATCAAATTCAGGGCAGCGCCTGAATCCACAAATGCCATGACAGAATACGATGACAAAGAGCAGATCAAGGTAACGGACAGAAGAAATTTTGACTGTACCGTACCAATGGTGGCAGACCTAGCGAACCGCTTAGTGCGCTTAGGACAATCAGAGATAGCATGAGTGGAATCACCACAGTAGAAACACAGCCCATTCAGACGTCTGTGTTCTTGCCGTTCAACTCTGGTCAAAGTCCTATCGCACTGCATAGGCTCAGGTTTAAGCTCAGGTAATACCGCCAAATGGTGCACAGATTTACGCTCACGCAAGCGTCGACCGATCTGAATGGCCAAAGACATAGACTAATTCAGACCAGCAGGCATAGGAAATCCCACCATGACATCCTTAAAGGCTTCAGAGAGACCTTTTCTGAAAATAGCTGCGAGCTCACCTTCATTCCATTGAGTGAGTACGGACCACTTTCTAAATTTCTGACAATATACCTCTATCTCATCCTGACCCTGACACAGAGCCAGCAAATTCTTCTCTGCCTGATCCACTGAATTAGGTTCATCGTACAGCAATCCGAGCGCCAGGAAAAACGCATCAATATTACTTAATGCAGGATCTCCTGACGCAAGAGAAAATGCCCAGTCCTGAGGGTCGCCACGTAAAAAAGAAATAATGATCCTAACTTGTTGAACTGGGTCACCAGAGGAGTGAGGTTTCAAAGCCAGAAATAGTTTACAATTATTTTTGAAACTCAGAAATTTAGTTCTATGTCCAAAAAACAAATCAGGAATAGGAATTCTCGGTTCTAACATAGAATTCTGAACCACAAAATCTTGAATATTTTGTACTCTTGCCGTGAGCTGATCCACACATGAAGACAGACCTTTAATGTCCATCGCTACACCTGTGTCCTGAACCACCCAAATGTCTAGGGGAAAAAAAGGCAAAACACAGTGCAGAGAAAAAAAAATGGTCTCAGAACTTCTTTTTTCCCTCTATTGAGAATCATTAGTACTTTAGGCCTCCAGTACTGTTATGATAAGGTAGTTCAGTACCACAATGGACATAGAGGTCAGAGCACATACAGTGACCTGACAATAACCCAAAAACATAGAACGAGCTCTGAGACGTGGGAACTCTGCTGACCGCAATCCCTAATCCTCTTCAACCACACTAGAGGCAGCCGTGGATTGCGCCTAACGCTCCCTATGCAACTCGGCACAGCCTGAGAAACTAGCTAGCCTGAAGATAGAAAATAAGCCTACCTTGCCTCAGAGAAATACCCCAAAGGAAAAGGCAGCCCCCACATATAATGACTGTGAGTTAAGATGAAAAGACAAACGTAGAGATGAAATAGATTTAGCAAAGTGAGGCCCGACTTTCTGAACAGAGCGAGGATAGGAAAGGTAACTTTGCGGTCAACACAAAACCCTACAAAAACCACGCAAAGGGGGCAAAAAGACCCTCCGTACCGAACTAACGGCACGGAGGTACACCCTCTGCGTCCCAGAGCTTCCAGCAAGCAGGAAAAAACAAATAGACAAGCTGGACAGAAAAAAAACAGCAAATAAAATAGCAAAGCAGAACTTAGCTATGCAGAGCAGCAGGCCACAGGAACGATCCAGGAGGAAACAGGTCCAATACTAGAACATTGACTGGAGGCCAGGATCAAAGCACTAGGTGGAGTTAAATAGAGCAGCACCTAAAGACTTCACCACATCACCTGAGGAAGGAAACTCAGAAGCCGCAGTACTACTTTCCTCCACCAACGGAAGCTCACAGAGAGAATCAGCCGAAGTACCACTTGTGACCACAGGAGGGAGCTCTGCCACAGAATTCACAACACGAGACGTCATCACAGGTCCTGTGCTCATACCAACTCTGGGACCGGAAGCTGCCGCGTGCACCGCACACAGGTGACAGGACTACAAGGGGCCCTTGGAAGGTGAGTATATGTTTATTTTTTATTTTTTAACCTGTTACATACGTGGCTGGGCAATATACTACGTGGCTGGGCAATATACTACGTGACTGGCCAATATACTACGTGGTTGGGCAGTATACTACGTGTCTGTGCTGTATACTACGTGGCTCTGTGCTGTATACTATGTCGCTGTGCAATATACTACGTGGCTGGGCAATATACTACGTGACTGGGCAATATACTACGTGACTAGGCAATATACTACGTGACTGGGCAATATACTACGTGACTGGGTAATATACTATGTGGCTGGGCAATATACTACGTGACTGGGCAATATACTACGTGACTGGGCAATATACTATGTCACTGGGCAATATACTACATAGCTGGGCAATATACTATGTCACTGGGCAATATAGTACGTGACTGGGCAATATACTATGTCACTGGGCAATATAGTATGTGGCTGGGCAATATACTACATGACTGGGCTATATACTACGTGACTGGGCTATATACTACGTGACTGGGCAATACACTATGTGACTGGGCAATATACTATGTGGCTGGGCAATATACTACGTGGCTGGGCAATATACTACGTGACTGGGCAGTATATTACGTGGTTGGGCAATATACTACGTGGCTGGGCAATATACTATGTGACTGGGCAATATGCTACGTCACTGGGCAATATGCTACGCCACTGGGCAATATACTACGTACCTAGGCAATATACTACGTAGCTGGGCAATATACTACGTGGCTGGGCAATATACTACATGGTTGGGCAATATACTACGTGGCTGGCCAATATACTACATGTGCTTTGCAATATACTACGTGGACATGCATATTCTAGAATACCCAATGCGTTAGAATTGGGCCACCATCTAGTGTACCATAATAGGGACAGTTTGGGTTCATATTTTGTGCAGACAATATAGTGAGGGGTAATTATTTGTTCAGGGGCACAGTGTAGGGCAGATTTTTTTATTCAGGAGCATTATAATAACATTGCTATCTTTAAGGGCATATGGAGATTTGCAGCAGAAGACCGGAGAAGCTGGAAGTCTGCAGAGACGGCTGTGGATGAGAAAACTCATCATGGAGTCTGGACAAGATGAACAAAAGAAGAACGACTCCAGAGACAATGTCATCTATAAGGTACCTGGATGCAAATATTATTTGTGATACTGACTAATTCTCATGTTTTTATTTATGTTAGGAGCACTAAAGGGGTTGTCCAGGTTTGTGCTTAGTCTGCAGTCATTCTATGCACACTGCACACTGTTAGGATTCTCTCATACCTGCAATTTGCATACATGTGGTCATGTGCTGACTAGACATGCGTGGCCTCATTCAATGAAAATGAACTGAGTGAGGCTGGGCATGTCTATTCGGAATGTGGCCAGAAGTATACAAATCACATGCTTGTGCTGACATGACCAGCCACTCTTGCCACCAGCAAGGGAGAATCCTAAAAATGTGCAGTGCATTTGTTGTGAGAATTCAGAAGCCTGCAATATCTGGATTCAGCTCACTATCAGGATTCAGCTCTGCAGGTTCCAGTAGTCATCACATGGAAACTTCACTCATATGCGATTTTCTTACTTATAGTCCTGTGGCAATGAGCTTCTCTTCCTGCTTCTCTCTGTTTTTGACTGAACATTGAGAGCATTAGGGAGAGCAGCTCATTGTTATATGACTAAGGGTGCAAATCGCATATGTACTTGGGGGGGGGGGCACCAAACTGAATTCTTGCCCCGGGTGCTAGAAAACCTAGATACACCTCTGCTTGTCCCTGAAGAAATAATTCCTCTCTTCATCTCCTGTCCCAGCTGCTTCCTCTTCCCCCGTGTCATAGACTTTTGCAGTGACTCATGACTTGTGCAGAAAAAAATTGACCTTTTGTTTCTACATGGATATTAGAATGATTCAGCTAGTCAGTTTTTAATCACGTGATGTCACAGACCTTAATGAAAAACAGAAGAATTAACATGGTAGAAAGGCAAAATGAGAAATTGTAAGTACCCAGTGCTATAAAATATTATAATTGCAATATACTAAGAGGATAAAAACTTTGATGAGAGTGGTTCGTTAAAGGGGTAGTCCAAAACTAACATTGATTTGAAGCCTATATGTCTGTCTATTTAATGTGACAATCTAATCGCTTTTCTAAAACACTTTAATTAAAAAGTCCTTGTCTTTCCCTCACTACTCTAACTGCTTTAAAGCTCTTTAATGAGCTGCATGAGATTTTTCCTTGTTAGGCCATCGTCCGTTAAGCAGGTAAACGGTTTGGTGCTAATTCCAGGTGTGGCATTTGCATTTGGAAGCTATTGCTGTGAACCCACAACATGTGGTTAAAGGAGCTCTCTATGGAAGAAAAACAGACCATCATTAGGCTGGAAAAAAAGAAATCTGTGGCCAAATCAATTTGGTACGATCTGCAGAAAAAAAGAGTGCACTGGTGAGCCAAAAAGGCCTGGATATCCACGGCAGACAATAGTGGAATAGTGGTGAAGTGGAGGATGATCGCAAAAAACCCTTCGCAGCAACCTCCCAAGTGAGGAACACTTTCCAGGAACTAGAAGTCTGAAAGATGATCTGATTCACTTTGAGTGAGAGAAACTGTAATAAACAGACATAGGCACGAGTAATTTATTTTTAGTGGAAGAAAGAGTTAATCCTAGGGTGAAGCCTCTTGAAGAATGAACATGTTATGTCTTTTAACTACTTCAAGGTTTTCGAACCTTGAACAGTTAAAAGAAGTTACATAAGACAGAACATGTGCACAGCTATGTAATTTTTACATTACTGTATACTATGTTCATTTATTTTCTGGCTTTTCTGCTGCACTTTTTCAAGAGAAATCTGCTTGAAAAAGGCATTGTGAGAACATACAGGTTGTAAAAAAAGTATTTAGGCTACTTTCACATTTGCGTTGTTGTGTGTTGTGTCGGCGACGCAACGCACAACGCATGCAAAACGCATGCCAAAGCGCATGGTTTTGTGACACATGGGTCCATTTTTGGCTTGCTTTTGGACGCAAAAAAATGCAACTTGCTGCGTCCTCTGCGCCCTGACGCTTGCGCCAAAAATGACGCATGCGTCACAAAACGCAAGACAACGCATGTCCATGCGCCCCCATGTTAAACATAGGGGCGCATGACACATGCGTCACCGCGGCTGCGCCCGACGCAACGCTAATGTGAACGTAGCCTTAGACAGCCACCAATTGTGCAAGTTCTCCCACTTAAAAAGATGAGAGAGGCCTGTAATTGACATCATAGGTAGACCACAATTATGAGAGTCAAAATTGGGAAAACAAATCCAGAAAATCACCTTGTCTGATTTGGCAAGATTTATTCATCAAATTACGGTGGAAAATAAGTATTTGGTCATTAACAAAAGTTCATATCAATGACAGAGGCAATGACAGAGGTCAAACATTTTCTGTAAGTCTTCACAAGGTTGGCACACACTGTTGGTGGAATGTTGGCCCATTCCTCCATGCAGATCTCCTCTAGAGCAGGCCTGTCACTGGGCAACACGGACTTTCAACTCCCTCCAAAGTTTTCTATGGGGTTCAGATCTGGAGACTGGCTAGGCCACTCCAGGACCTTCATATGCTTATTACAAAGCCACTCCTTCGTTGCCCTGGCGGTGTGCTTGGGATCATTATCATTCTGAAAGACCCATCCATGTTTCATCTTCAGTGCCCTTGCTGATGAGAGGAGGTTTGCCCTCAAAATCTGAAAATACATGGCCCCATTCATTCTTTCATGTACATGGATCAGTCATCCTGGTCCCTTTTCAGAGAAACAGCCCCAAAGCATGATGTTGCCACCCCCATGCTTCAACAGTTCTACTTTGGTTTCATCAGACCAAATGACAATTTCCCAATACTCAATACTCTTCTGGATAATCCAAATGCTCTCTAGCAAACTTCAGACGGGCCTGAACATGTACTGACTTAAGCAGGGGGACCCTTCTTGAATTGCAGGATTTGATTCCCTGGCGGAGTAGTGTGTTACTGATGGTAGCCTTTGTTACGGTGGTCCCAGCTCTATGCAGGTCATTCACTAGGTCCCCCATGTGGTTCTGGGGGTTTTGCTCACCGTTCTTGTGATCATTTTGACCCCACGGGGTGAGAACTTGAGGGGAGCCCCAGATCGAGGGAGATTATCAGTGGTCTTTTATGTCTTCCATTTTCTTATTATTGCCCCACAGTTTATTTCATCACACCAAGTTGCTTGCTTATTGCAGATTCAGTCTTCCCAGCCTGGTGCAGGGCTACAATTTTGTTTCTGCTGTCCTTCGACAGCTCTTTGGTCTTCACCATAGGGGAGTTTGGAGTGTGACTGTTTGAGGTTGTGGACAGGTGTCTTTTATACTGATAACAAGTTCAAACAGGTGCCATTACTACATGTAATGAGTGGAGGACAGAGGAGCCTGAGTAGAATTTACAGGTCTGTTAGAGCCAGAAATCTTGCATGTTTCTAGGTGACCAAATCCTTATTTTCCACCATAATATGCAAAATACATCTTGCCAAATCAGACAAGGTGATTTTCTGGATTTGTTTTCTAAATTTTGACTCTCATAGTTGTGGTCTACCTATGATGTCAATTATAGGCCCCTCTCATCTTTTTAAGTGGGAGAACTTGCACAATTGGTGGCTGACTAAATACTTTTTTTCCCCACTATATTCTTATAAGCAACTCTCAAGAGTCCGGCATTAAAAAAAAACAGAAACAGGAGGCTTAGTGCTCACAAATTCAATTTTGTTGATGTCTCAACAGTCGCCTGTAATCAGTATTCCTCTTCCTTGTATCCAGAAGCTGGAACACATGACTTGTACAGTGGCTTCTCTAGGTTTTCTGATGTTATTTTAGATTCAATATCAATAAACTATTAAAAGGCAAGACAATATAAGAATATATAGACACAACGTACAATAGCTAAGAAACCAGGGATTCAAGCTTGAGGAGGTTACTTTGCATATTCCAGGTGCCTTCTGGGAAAAGCGAAGAGTCTCCCTAAGCTAGAAGATCGTTGGGTACAGCCGGGACCAGCTGCTTGGAAAGCATCACCAAACCAGGGATTCAAGCTTGAGGAAGCTAATTTGCATATTCCAGGTGCCTTCTGGGAAAAGCGAAGAGTCTCCCTAAGCTAGAAGATCGTTGGGTACAGCCGGGACCAGCTGCTTGGAAAGCATCACCAAACCAGGGATTCAAGCTTGAGGAGGCTAATTTGCATATTCCAGGTGCCTTCTGGGAAAAGCGAAGAGTCTCCCTAAGCTAGAAGATCGTTGGGTACAGCCGGGACCAGCTGCTTGGAAAGCATCACCAAACCAGGGATTCAAGCTTGAGGAGGCTAATTTGCATATTCCAGGTGCCTTCTGGGAAAAGCGAAGAGTCTCCCTAAGCTAGAAGATCGTTGGGTACAGCCGGGACCAGCTGCTTGGAAAGCATCACCAAACCAGGGATTCAAGCTTGAGGAGGCTAATTTGCATATTCCAGGTGCCTTCTGGGAAAAGCGAAGAGTCTCCCTAAGCTAGAAGATCGTTGGGTACAGCCGGGACCAGCTGCTTGGAAAGCATCACCAAACCAGGGATTCAAGCTTGAGGAGGCTAATTTGCATATTCCAGGTGCCTTCTGGGAAAAGCGAAGAGTCTCCCTAAGCTAGAAGATCGTTGGGTACAGCCGGGACCAGCTGCTTGGAAAGCATCACCAAACCAGGGATTCAAGCTTGAGGAGGCTAATTTGCATATTCCAGGTGCCTTCTGGGAAAAGCGAAGAGTCTCCCTAAGCTAGAAGATCGTTGGGTACAGCCGGGACCAGCTGCTTGGAAAGCATCACCAAACCAGGGATTCAAGCTTGAGGAGGCTAATTTGCATATTCCAGGTGCCTTCTGGGAAAAGCGAAGAGTCTCCCTAAGCTAGAAGATCGTTGGGTACAGCCGGGACCAGCTGCTTGGAAAGCATCACCAAACCAGGGACTCAAGCTTGAGGAGGCTAATTTGCATATTCCAGGTGCCTTCTGGGAAAAGCGAAGAGTCTCCCTAAGCTAGAAGTTCGTTGGGTACAGCCGGGACCAGCTGCTTGGAAAGCATCACCAAACCAGGGACTCAAGCTTGAGGAGGCTAATTTGCATATTCCAGGTGCCTTCTGGGAAAAGCAAAGAGTCTCCCTAAGCTAGAAGATCGTTGGGTACAGCCAGGACCAGCTGCTTGGAAAGCATCACCAAACCAGGGACTCAAGCTTGAGGAGGCTAATTTGCATATTCCAGGTGCCTTCTGGGAAAAGCGAAGTCTCCCTAAGCTAGAAGATCGTTGGGTACAGCCGGGACCAGCTGCTTGGAAAGCATCACCAAACCAGGGACTCAAGCTTGAGGAGGCTAATTTGCATATTCCAGGTGCCTTCTGGGAAAAGCGAAGAGTCTCCCTAAGCTAGAAGATCGTTGGGTACAGCCGGGACCAGCTGCTTGGAAAGCATCACCAAACCAGGGACTCAAGCTTGAGGAGGCTAATTTGCATATTCCAGGTGCCTTCTGGGAGAAGCGACGAGTCTCCCTAAGCTAGAAGATCGTTGGGTACAGCCGGGACCAGCTGCTTGGAAAGCATCACCAAACCAGGGACTCAAGCTTGAGGAGGCTAATTTGCATATTCCAGGTGCCTTCTGGGAAAAGCGACGAGTCTCCCTAAGCTAGAAGATCGTTGGGTACAGCCGGGACCAGCTGCTTGGAAAGCGTCACCAAACCAGGGACTCAAGCTTGAGGAGGCTAATTTGCATATTCCAGGTGCCTTCTGGGAAAAGCGACGAGTCTCCCTAAGCTAGAAGATCGTTGGGTACAGCCGGGACCAGCTGCTTGGAAAGCATCACCAAACCAGGGACTCAAGCTTGAGGAGGCTAATTTGCATATTCCAGGTGCCTTCTGGGAAAAGCGAAGAGTCTCCCTAAGCTAGAAGATCGTTGGGTACAGCCGGGACCAGCTGCTTGGAAAGCGTCACCAAACCAGGGACTCAAGCTTGAGGAGGCTAATTTGCATATTCCAGGTGCCTTCTGGGAAAAGCGAAGAGTCTCCCTAAGCTAGAAGATCGTTGGGTACAGCCGGGACCAGCTGCTTGGAAAGCGTCACCAAACCAGGGACTCAAGCTTGAGGAGGCTAATTTGCATATTCCAGGTGCCTTCTGGGAAAAGCGAAGAGTCTCCCTAAGCTAGAAGATCGTTGGGTACAGCCGGGACCAGCTGCTTGGAAAGCGTCACCAAACCAGGGACTCAAGCTTGAGGAGGCTAATTTGCATATTCCAGGTGCCTTCTGGGAAAAGCGAAGAGTCTCCCTAAGCTAGAAGATCGTTGGGTACAGCCGGGACCAGCTGCTTGGAAAGCGTCACCAAACCAGGGACTCAAGCTTGAGGAGGCTAATTTGCATATTCCAGGTGCCTTCTGGGAAAAGCGAAGAGTCTCCCTTAGCTAGAAGATCGTTGGGTACAGCCGGGACCAGCTGCTTGGAAAGCGTCACCAAACCAGGGACTCAAGCTTGAGGAGGCTAATTTGCATATTCCAGGTGCCTTCTGGGAAAAGCGAAGAGTCTCCCTAAGCTAGAAGATCGTTGGGTACAGCCGGGACCAGCTGCTTGGAAAGCATCACCAAACCAGGGACTCAAGCTTGAGGAGGCTAATTTGCATATTCCAGGTGCCTTCTGGGAAAAGCGAAGAGTCTCCCTAAGCTAGAAGATCGTTGGGTACAGCCGGGACCAGCTGCTTGGAAAGCGTCACCAAACCAGGGACTCAAGCTTGAGGAGGCTAATTTGCATATTCCAGGTGCCTTCTGGGAAAAGCGAAGAGTCTCCCTAAGCTAGAAGATCGTTGGGTACAGCCGGGACCAGCTGCTTGGAAAGCATCACCAAACCGCGCGCCTTATGGCGCGTGAATTTTTGCCTTTAGGACATTATTGCAAGAGAGCTTGGCTGAGTAGATTACACAAGAAGGAAAACACACAGCAAGTCAGCAGGATCTAGGAGCAACATGGCAGATGTGACAACCTACATGGTGAGCTGCAGCATGTGTTACATGTTCACAGATCGACCAGAAGAAGAATCAAATTTCACCTGTCAGAAGTGTAGACTAGTGGCCCTTTTAGAAGAAAAGGTGCGGGGTCTGGAAGAAAGAATAGCAACTTTGAAACTCATCAAAGAGAATGAAGACTTTCTAGACAGAACAGAAGCATCTCTACTGGTCACAGAAGGTGAAAAAAGTGTCAGAGAACCTCCAAAAGCAGATGAGTGGAAGCATGTGACCAAAAGAAGCAAGAAGACCATGGAGAAATCACCAACCACACAACTGAAGAACCGATATCAAATCTTTGTAGAGGATGAAGATGGCACACCTAAGGATGAAGCAATACCAGCAAGCAAAAAAGAAAAGGGCACACAGCAACAAGTGACAGCAAAAAGTACAGCCAAGAAGCAACGAAGAGTGGTGGTAGTGGGAGACTCACTACTGAGAGGCACAGAAGCAGCCATCTGCAGACCGGACATAACTGCAAGAGAAGTATGCTGCCTTCCAGGTGCGATGATCAAGGATGTGACCGATAGGATACCAAAGCTCTTCAGCTCCAAGGACGTCCACCCATTTCTTCTGATACATGTTGGCACCAATGACACGGCAAGGAAGGACCTACCGACAATCTGCAAAGACTTTGAAGAGTTGGGGAAGAAAGTAAAGGAACTGGATGCACAGGTAGTTTTTTCTTCTATCCTTCCAGTAGACGGGCATGGCACCAGGAGATGGAACAGGATCCTTGATGCAAACAACTGGCTAAGACGATGGTGGAGACAACAAGGATTCGGATTCCTGGACCACGATGTGAATTACTTGTACGATGGACTCCTCGCCAGAGACGGACTACACCTCAACAAACCTGGGAAACACACATTCGCCAGAAGACTCGCTACACTCATCAGGAGGGCGTTAAACTAGAAGAAGAGGGGACGGGAATTAAAACATTAGACTTGAACAAAGAAGATCCAGGAAAACATACTCAGAAGGGAGGTAAGAACATTTCTAAAACAATCCACATCGAGGAGATTGGAACAAAACAAAATCCTCTAAACTGCATGCTCGCAAACGCCAGAAGCCTGACAAACAAGATGGAAGAACTAGAAGCAGAAATATCTACAGGTAACTTTGACATAGTGGGAATAACCGAGACATGGTTAGATGAAAGCTATGACTGGGCAGTTAACTTACAGGGTTACAGTCTGTTTAGAAAGGATCGTAAAAATCGGAGAGGAGGAGGGGTTTGTCTCTATGTAAAGTCTTGTCTAAAGTCCACTTTAAGGGAGAATATTAGCGAAGGAAATGAGGATGTCGAGTCCATATGGGTCGAAATTCATGGAGGGAAAAATGGTAACAAAATTCTCATTGGGGTCTGTTACAAACCCCCAAATATAACAGAAACCATGGAAAGTCTACTTCTAAAGCAGATAGATGAAGCTGCAACCCATAATGAGGTCCTGGTTATGGGGGACTTTAACTACCCGGATATTAACTGGGAAACAGAAGCCTGTGAAACCCATAAAGGCAACAGGTTTCTGCTAATAACCAAGAAAAATTATCTTTCACAATTGGTGCAGAATCCAACCAGAGGAGCAGCACTTTTAGACCTAATACTATCTAATAGACCTGACAGAATAACAAATCTGCAGGTGGTCGGGCATCTAGGAAATAGCGACCACAATATTGTACAGTTTCACCTGTCTTTCACTAGGGGGACTTGTCAGGGAGTCACAAAAACACTAAACTTTAGGAAGGCAAAGTTTGACCAGCTTAGAGATGCCCTTAATCTGGTAGACTGGGACAATATCCTCAGAAATAAGAATACAGATAATAAATGGGAAATGTTTAAGAACATCCTAAATAGGCAGTGTAAGCGGTTTATACCTTGTGGGAATAAAAGGACTAGAAATAGGAAAAACCCAATGTGGCTAAACAAAGAAGTAAGACAGGCAATTAACAGTAAAAAGAAAGCATTTGCACTACTAAAGCAGGATGGCACCATTGAAGCTCTAAAAAACTATAGGGAGAAAAATACTTTATCTAAAAAACTAATTAAAGCTGCCAAAAAGGAAACAGAGAAGCACATTGCTAAGGAGAGTAAAACTAATCCCAAACTGTTCTTCAACTATATCAATAGTAAAAGAATAAAAACTGAAAATGTAGGCCCCTTAAAAAATAGTGAGGAAAGAATGGTTGTAGATGACGAGGAAAAAGCTAACATATTAAACACCTTCTTCTCCACGGTATTCACGGTGGAAAATGAAATGCTAGGTGAAATCCCAAGAAACAATGAAAACCCTATATTAAGGGTCACCAATCTAACCCAAGAAGAGGTGCGAAACCGGCTAAATAAGATTAAAATAGATAAATCTCCGGGTCCGGATGGCATACACCCACGAGTACTAAGAGAACTAAGTAATGTAATAGATAAACCATTATTTCTTATTTTTAGGGACTCTATAGCGACAGGGTCTGTTCCACAGGATTGGCGCATAGCAAATGTGGTGCCAATATTCAAAAAGGGCTCTAAAAGTGAACCTGGAAATTATAGGCCAGTAAGTCTAACCTCTATTGTTGGTAAAATATTTGAAGGGTTTCTGAGGGACGTTGTTCTGGATTATCTCAATGAGAATAACTGTTTAACTCCATGTCAGCATGGGTTTATGAGAAATCGCTCCTGTCAAACCAATCTAATCAGTTTTTATGAAGAGGTAAGCTATAGGCTGGACCACGGTGAGTCATTGGATGTGGTATATCTCGATTTTTCCAAAGCGTTTGATACCGTGCCGCACAAGAGGTTGGTACACAAAATGAGAATGCTTGGTCTGGGGGAAAATGTGTGTAAATGGGTTAGTAACTGGCTTAGTGATAGAAAGCAGAGGGTGGTTATAAATGGTATAGTCTCTAACTGGGTCGCTGTGACCAGTGGGGTACCGCAGGGGTCAGTATTGGGACCTGTTCTCTTCAACATATTCATTAGTGATCTGGTAGAAGGTTTACACAGTAAAATATCGATATTTGCAGATGATACAAAACTATGTAAAGCAGTTAATACAAGAGAAGCTAGTATTCTGCTACAGATGGATCTGGATAAGTTGGAAACTTGGGCTGAAAGGTGGCAGATGAGGTTTAACAATGATAAATGTAAGGTTATACACATGGGAAGAAGGAATCAATATCACCATTACACACTGAATGGGAAACCACTGGGTAAATCTGACAGGGAGAAGGACTTGGGGATCCTAGTTAATGATAAACTTACCTGGAGCAGCCAGTGCCAGGCAGCAGCTGCCAAGGCAAACAGGATCATGGGGTGCATTAAAAGAGGTCTGGATACACATGATGAGAGCATTATACTGCCTCTGTACAAATCCCTAGTTAGACCGCACATGGAGTACTGTGTCCAGTTTTGGGCACCGGTGCTCAGGAAGGATATAATGGAACTAGAGAGAGTACAAAGGAGGGCAACAAAATTAATAAAGGGGATGGGAGATCTACAATACCCAGATAGATTAGCGAAATTAGGATTATTTAGTCTAGAAAAAAGACGACTGAGGGGCGATCTAATAACCATGTATAAGTATATAAGGGGACAATACAAATATCTCGCTGAGGATCTGTTTATACCAAGGAAGGTGATGTGCACAAGGGGGCATTCTTTGCGTCTGGAGGAGAGAAGGTTTTTCCACCAACATAGAAGAGGATTCTTTACTGTTAGGGCAGTGAGAATCTGGAATTGCTTGCCTGAGGAGGTGGTGATGGCGAACTCAGTCGAGGGGTTCAAGAGAGGCCTGGATGTCTTCCTGGAGCAGAACAATATTGTATCATACAATTAGGTTCTGTAGAAGGACGTAGATCTGGGTATTTATTATGATGGAATATAGGCTGAACTGGATGGACAAATTTCTTTTTTCGGCCTTACTAACTATGTTACTATGTTATGTAAAGTGAAGTTATGAAATCCCGAGAATAGGTGAAGCTATTGTAACGGGGCCAGGGTGTCAGTCGTGGCGAGGGGCTGCTGCTGTTCCAACACACCTCGGCGCCCCGATGCACTTATAAAATGTCCTGTCTCTGTTGCGCTGTGTGTGTTGTGCATTTCACCCACCTGTGGGTCAGAGTTTTCCTCAAGCTGCAGAGTCCCAGCTTTCTTCAGCAACACACAATAGTCTCAAAGTCCAGATTCATTTTCAACAAAACTTTACTGAGATCATCCAATTTAGAGGCAGACACCGCACAGCAATCTCCACATGTTACAGACACTCTTTTCCCTGAGCTGTCCCTGGTCCTTACTGATGACATGTGTTTCTGTACCATACCTCCCGGTACTGCAGCTTCCTGATTAGCCGGACTAGCTTGTTCCTGGTTCTCCCTGTCCATTTTCCTTATCCTAGGCGAAAGTAAAGGCTGCCGCTGCCAATCCTTGTCAGACCGTAGGTCTCGGATGTTACGGAAGTTTCCCATAAGCCTAGCCGCTATTTCTCTCCTGCTGCCCAGATCTGCTTGTGCTCTAATGTCTGTCCACCCATAGGACCTGGATTCACGAGCCTTGGTATTACCACAGCTCCAGTATATGACCTCTCTGTTCTTCCTATACTCAACTAAAACCTTCTAGAACAATCCTCTTCACACTGCTCTAGATCCTCTCACTAATTTAAAATTACCTCAGGGAGACACTGTTCCTGCCGCTACACTGGCCCTGCCCCCTTTTGCAACTGTCACAACTCTGGCTGAAACCAGTTCTTATCTCAATCTAATATCTAACTCTATAGTGCCCCCGAGTGTGTCTAACCCGCAACTACACTGCCATAACCCTTACCAATGCTGACCTACCACTGCCACTGACTGTCCCTATTCCTGTCTCTAACACACAAATATTAGAACAGTGTCAACTATTATTATATTATACAGTGTCATCTATCGTATATTACACAGGGCACACAGTAAAACGTACCCGGTTTCATTAGGCATGTACAGGAATGCAGGGCCCAAACCAGCCACCTGCACACCCCCTTACATAATATTCAGTACTTATGTTAGAACTAGCTATATAGTAGTACGCAAGAGGAAATAAACTAAATCAAACTACTAGACACTGGTGCTGACCACTAGGGGAGGGAGGACAAAAAAGGTGTATAGTTGCTGCTGGTAAATAACAGGTGCTGTGTCTTAGGCTACTTTCACACTTGCGTCAGTACGGGTCCATCACTATGCGTCGGGCCGATGTACCGACGCACGTTGTGAAATTTGTGCACGACGTGGGCAGCGGATGCAGTTTTTCAATGCATCCGCTGCCCATTCTGAAGTCTGGGGAGGAGGGGGCGGAGTTTCGGCCGCACATGTGCGGTTGACAATGGTGGACGCAACGGACAAAAAAAGTTCACTTGAACGTTTTTTTGTGCCGACGGTCCACCAAAACACGACGGATCCGTTGCACGACGGACGCGATGTGTGGTCATCCGTCCCAATCCGTCACTAATACAAGTCTATGGGCAAGAAAGGCATCCTGCGGGCACATTTGCAGGATCCGTTTTTTTCCCAAAACGACGGATTGCGATGGATTAAAAAAAAAGTGAAAAGTAGCCTTACCCTGTTAGTGCATTAAACCAAGAGGAATATAAAATAAATAATATGCACCGCGCTACTGTTGTACCAATTGGTGTAAAAGGACAAAAAAGTAGAGTGTATTTATCCTCATACTATCCAGCAGCTTTACCTAGCCGCCTTCATTGGATACCTGGCTTAATATAGCCAATCATTTAATGATGGATTAAAGAAGATTAACATAGCACACAAGCCAACGTCAGATTAACTGCTTAATATCAGCAGATATATCAATCAGTAAGTACCATTAATTCATAGGTATTTTTCCTGCAATACACTGTGATCCCAATATATTCCCAGTACATCGTATCTTTACATTTGTAGCCAGAAATCTTTAAGTCTCTCATCGAGATTCAGCATATATTCACACCAGCAGTTTTACCAAACAGACAAGTTTTTTCATCAATCCTTGCCTATCATCGGAGTAAGTAGTAAGCAAATATACTAAACAAACACGTATATTAGTACAATCTACTGTGAATATATCACTAATTGCTGCATCATTTTATTAGTTTCCACTTTTGGACATTACATCGTCTCACGTCACCAAGAGAACTCGCTAACCTTCTCCACCACAAGAGTAAGTACACTCTACTTTTTTGTCCTTTTAGACCAATTGGTACAATAGTAGCACGGTGCATATTATTTATTTTATATTCCTCTAGGAAATAAACTAATATATCAATCGTGTCCCCATATTACAAGGTGTGTAACCAATGGCAATTTCTATCACAAAAGTTATCTAATAAATGTAAATAGAAATGAAAACCAGACAAGTCAGGGTTAAGGTGTTCGGAAAATCAAACGCAAAGAGTAGATGAATAATACTGACAACTCAATAGATAGGCTGGCCATATAATAAAGAAATAAGTAATTGGGAATATTTTAGTACTTTTGAGATTGGGTTCAGATGGACGCGTTTCTCAACTCAGGCCAATGTATGGTCTTCTTTCCTGAAGTATCAGCCTCACAGGTTAGTTCTGGTTACAAGAGCTTCGGCCGTTCTAGGTATTATGGTTCATAAAGAAACTATGAAATACGGGCAATACCGTAATTGAGGCTCTTGTGTAATTTACATAAGATACTTTGCAAGAGACCAAGTTTTATATGAATTCTTAAGGCCGTGGGTAAAACATATTAAAGGGACAGCTAATATACATGATCCTCAATCCATGAGCAGGATGAAAGAGATAGTGGCTACATGATTTCAGACAGGTATGTTTATCTCTAATGCTGTGGCGTTTCAGAGAAAAACATACTTTAGCCCCTTCACCCACCAAGCCTGTTTTCACATCCATGATCAGGCCAAATTTTAGAATTCTGACCAGTGTAACTTTATTAGGTAATAACTATAGAACGCGTCAATTGATCCCAGTGATTCTAAGAATGGTTTTTTCATTACATATTGTACTTCACAACAGTGGTAAAATTGTTCAATATGACTTGCATTTATTTGTGAAAATATCTGAAATTTGGCAAAATTTTTTAATTTGTATGCTCTTTAAACAGAGAATTACCGTATGTCACACAAAATAGTTAATAAATAACATTTCCCATATGTCTACTTTACATCATCACAATTTTTGAAACATAATTTTTTTTTGTTAGAGAGTTGAAAGTATTAAAAGATGATCAGCGATGTCTAATTTTTACAACACAATTTGCAAAACAATTTTTTTATGGATCACATCACATTTTAAGTGACTTTGGCGGGGCCTACAATACAGAGAATACACAAAAGTGACACCATTTTAAAAACTACACCCCTCAAGGTGCTCAAAACCACAATAAATAAGTTTATTAACCCTTCAGGTGCTTTACAGGAATTAATGGAACGTGGAAGGAAAAATGTGGAACATTTAACTTTTTTTTTCACAAAAATGTTACTTTCACAAGGGAAAGAGGAGAAAATGAACCCCAAAATTAGTTGTAAGTACACCAATACCCCATATGTGGGGCAAAACTAGGGATCGGAAGGGGGGGGGGAAGTGCCATTTGACTTTTTGAACACAAAATTGGCAGGAATCGAGAGCGGATGCTATATCGCGTTTGGAGAGACCCTGATGTGCCTAAACAGTGGAAACCCTCTACAAGTGACCCCATTTTGTAAACTAGACCCCTCAAGGAATTTATCTTGATGTGTGCTGAGCACCTTGAACCCCAAGGTGCTTCACAGAAGTTTGTAATTCATTGAAAAGTGTAGTTTTTAAAATGTGACCCCTTATGTGGGTTCTGCTGTTCTGGCACCTCAGGGGCTCTTGCAGTGGGTCATGGCACCCACAAACCATAACAGTTAAATCTGCTCTATAATATGATGCTCCTTCCCCTCTAAGCTTTGCACTGCGCCTCAAAAGTATTTTCCAAGTTTAAGTAGAATATTGGTGCACTCAGGATTTTTTTTTACAACAAACTGCTGTCCATTTTTTTTACTACCCTTAGAAAAACTATAAACTTGGGGCTAAAACAACATTTTAGTGGTAATAATGCAATTATTCTTTCTCCACCACCCAAAGGTATAAAATTCTGTGAGGCATATGTGGTGTCATTATGATCACTGCAATCCTAGATGAATTAATTGGGGGGTGTAGTTTGTAAAATGAGGTCATTTATGGGAGGTTTCTGCTATTCTGGCACCTCAGGTGCTCTGCTAATGAATGTGACATGGCACTCTGAAACCAGTCCAGCAAAATCTGAACTCGAATATGGTGCTTCTTCGTTCTGAGCTTTGCACTGTGCCTCAAAAGTAGTTTTCAGTGACATATTGGATATCGGTGTATTCAGGAGAAAGTGCACAACAAATTTTGGCGTCCATTTTCTCTTACTATCCTTGTGAAAATGAAATAAATTTGGGATAAAAAACATTTTTGTGGGAAAAATATATATATATATATTAATTTCACATATCAACGTTGTAAAATTTTGTGAAGCAACTGTAGGTTCAAGGTGCTCACCAAACATCTAGCTAAATTCCTTGAGTGGTCGAGTTTTCAAAATTGGATCACTTGTGTGGGGTTTTCCACTGCTCAGGCATATGAGGGACTCACCAATCATGGAAGTGTATGCCGCACACAGCACTGACTTTGGCCAGGGGGAACATTGCACCCCCCAATCCTGGATTCTCTGATGAACCCTCATATCTCTGAAGGGGGAAACGCGTTGGGTTAGGAGGGAGCTAAACGGCGTTAAGTACCACAATCATGTGGAATTTTCTGATTTGCAGTGGATTTTTTGTTTATGTACCCACTTTATTAGTGTTTCTTGGGAATAACAGACTAAATGCATTTTGTCACTGTTAGCTAACTACCATTTGGTATCTGGCTATGCACATATTTTTCAATTGCTCTCTGTCCAGCTGACATGATCTTTTTGCATTGTTATATTGTCTAAGAATTCTTACTATCATATTTTTGCTTCTTATGTGCACTTAATACTCCACGAGATATCTAAAATATATAGGAGCATATTATGAAAATGGGCATTGTGCAATAGATGCAATATTTTTCTGACCAGATAGCAGCTTAATAGGACCTAGCTATCAATATTGTGACTATTTGCTTGGATCCGTTTTTGAGTTTATCTGTTCTGTCTTTATGGTGTGATTACGCATCTTGGTTTGTTATTTCCCTGAAATTAGTATTTACTGCGAGATATTGATTCACTTAGTTACCTTGGGTACTGCTTTATATGTATGTGTGTTTTTTGTGTGTATATTTAGTGGTATGTTTAGGGTGCACTAGGGGTACCAGGGACGTCGGTGTGGAGCCATCACATCTACAACCAGGGTGCCAACCTCCGCTGACAGGCAGAGTAACTGCTAGGGCTTTTCTAGGGAGAGATTTGCTCTAGGTCTAGTCATCATACATTTTTGTTGCATTCTTGCAACTTTGCTGCACCTTTTTAAGCAAATTTTTAGTCTTTTAAATGATATAATAAGTCTATATTTTAGAGGTCTTTTTTTGGTTCTGTCTCTCCAAACATGACTTGACACCCACAGACCATTACATCGAAGTCTGCCTTCCAAAACATCACTTCTTATCTGAGCCCTCACATGTGCCCAAACAGTAGTTTACCCACATATATGGGGTATTTGTGTACTCAGGAGTAACTGCACAATAACATTTGGGTATAATTTTCTCCTGTTACCTTTGTGAAAATAAAAAAATTGGGGCTAAAAGAACATTTTTGTAGGAAAAATGTAATATTTTTATTTTCACGGCTTAATGTTATAAACCTCTGTGAAGCACCTGGAGGGTCAAGGTGCTCGTTAGACATCTAGATAAGTTGAGGTGTCTAGTTTCCAAAATGTCACTTGTGAGCGGCTTCCACTGTTTAGGCACATCAGGGGCTCTACAAATGCAACATCTGCTAACTATTCCAGCAAATTATACATTCAAAAAGTCAAATGGCGCTCCTTCCCTTCCGAGTACTGCTGTGTGCCCAAACAGTGGTTTTCCCCTACATTTGGGGTATCGTCATGCTTAGAAGAAATTTCACAACAAATTTTGGGGTCTGTTTCTTCTTTTTACTCTCGTGAAAATAAAAAGAAATTGGGTCTAAATTATTTTTTTTGTGAAAAAAAGTTAAATGTTAATTTTTTTCCTTCCACATGCCATTAATTCCTGTGAAGCACCTAAAGGGTTAATAAACTTATTGAATGTGGGGTATTTTCTGCCATATAGGCTCCTCAATGTCACTTCAAACGTGAAGAGATCCCTAAAAAAATGGTTTTGTAAACTTTGTTATAAAAATGAGAAATTTCGTGTCACAAAAAATATTCTCAGAATCAGTTGGATCCGATGAAACATCCAGAGTTATTACCACATAAAGTGACACTGGTCAGAATTGTAAAATCTGGCCTGGTCATGAAGGTGAAAACAGGCTTGGTGATGAGGTGGTTAAATAAAAAAATCTAATGAAAGGTCCCCTTGAAAGGGATTATCAGACGTTTTACATCAAATGTCTGACAGACGTACAGGCAAAACAATAAATTTATGACATCATTATGATTTTTTTTCTTATTTTGATGATCTTGCACTTTGATGTGGTAACCTGTATGAAAAGTGAGAAACTCATAAGGTTTCACACGTTTGCAAGTTTTGATGAAATCAGAGAGTAGATCAATTGGAGACAAGGGCACACAACCAGTGTCTGTTAGTGTACAGGATTGTCCGGTCTCAAACGCCCAGTCACAATTTTTTATTAGAACTATAAAGATATGATAAGAAGTATGACTTTACATTAACTAAAGAAAAAGATATTTTAATTGGGGTAACAAAGTATTTTAATTGGGAATATCAAGGTCGTAAATTATGGATTCTGCCGAAGTCCTTGAAACTTTTCTGTCCAGTTTACTATGGCTTCTGTAACAAACAAAACTTAGAGGGACTCTGTCACCCCCTCCAGTCATTAGAAACTAATGACGGCTGTGTGGCGTGTGCAGCTGGGGGTTAAGACCTGCCTCCTTGACTAAAGACAGGTATTTTTGCGAAATTATAAAACGCTTTATTTCTGCTTTGACTGCACCAATAACTAAAAGAGCCACCTTGTCAGAATGCAGCATTACTGCTGCACAAGGTGGCTCTTTTAGTTTCTAACGGCTGGAGGGGGTGACACAGTCCCTTTAACACACCTCTATATCAGAGACAATGCCCTGTTTTATTGCTTTTTTGAATAACACTTATAAACCTAATTTAAAGGGAACTTGTCACCCCCCCACGGCGTTTTTAAGTAAAAGAGTCACCTTCTTATGTTTTTGCTCCCTAATAACGCTGAAATATTCAGTTTCATTAATTGCGCGCCATACCTGTATTGAGTCCGGGGGGTATGTTTTTCCCCCTGACTCAACCGCCTCCCATCCGTCAATTATCCCCTGCACTGGATGCTGCCTCCTCTTTTTCTTCACGTCACCAGCGCCTGCGCTGTGCTCTCATTTTTTGGGCTGATCTACTGATATCGCGCCTGCATGTAGCAGATGCCCGAGATCACGCCCCGCAGTGTGTTATGATTTATTCACGCTGCGGGGCTGGGAATCTGGCGCATGCGCAGTTAGTCTCTGCGGCTGTCCCCATCTCCCTCCGCCTCTTTCCTCCTGTGTTATACGACTCGTCTGCACTGCAGCATCAAAGTGATAACAAGCTACATACACTAGTAGTACCAACATTTATGTATTGAAAGGGTAAATGAATATACTCTTATTCCCTATCCTTATTTCCACTATATGAGGTCTACCATTTGGTCCTGGGAGAGGTTGTCTGCAGCTCACTAAACAGGGAATATTTGGCAACAGCATTTATACCTAGATCACCATGCAGGTTGCAGGCGTGCTAAGGTGCAGGTTCCTTCTGCACCCGGGAGAAGCCATTTAGAGGCCTGGTGACCACATACTAGATATAAATCCTCAGGCAGTATGTGGGGTATGATGTTAGTGGGTCTCCTAAGGCAGCATATATAAGTCAAAAGTTCTTACACCGGAGGTTTGGCACACCACGTTCGGTTGTTTTAGAACAACCGCATTCCTTCGGCAGAAGAGTAAATAAATGGGTAAAGTTGTTCACAAGTCTTGGCAGAATCTTTAATTCACAACTCACTGTTGTCCATATATACATGGTTATTTTTCTGAAAATATATATCATTACAAATCATAGAAGAGCTGTCACACCTTTCCTAGTCTTCAGAGAGTGAGTATCGCAAGCTTCACTTAAGTTATTTTACTGAAATCTCACCTACTGGAAATTTTTTAAGCTATCTGTTAGATTTATCTGTAACCATGGTCTCTCCACCCACCCCACAATCTGTAGCGGAACCACATGGCTGCTAGCGAGGTTTCCTCTGTCACAATGGGCAGAATTAAAAGTCTATTCGTGGAAACAGCTATAGTTGAAAGCCTCATATGGGGTTAGATGCACTGTGAGATATGAAATAGTATCAGAAAATATTGGGCTATGGGTGAATACCAGCAGTTCTTAGGAACTTCTTTAGAAACTATATATCGCAGCAGGACTTGGTGATACTTATCAGTTTTTTGTCCCAGTCATCATTAGTATCTCACTGAGAGTTATGGCAAGGGATGCAATTATCTTCAGCATGGTCCAAAGGGGCAGGGTCATCATCTTTGTTGCTGCTGGGGTTCAGTGGCTGGTGTTTATCCAAGTATATTTGCCTTGGCGTTTGACAGAAGTGGCAGTGGTCTGTATTACTTGAAATGGATCACTGAATCTGGATCCCTGTGGTCTCCAAATATATCTCTTGACCACGATACAGTCTCTTGGTACCATTGTGTGTGTGCACCGCTTATACAGTTGGGGTCTGGGATGGAGGAAAGAAAACGGTTATGAGTAACATTCAAATGTTTGTGTAACTCCAAGACATATTCAGTGAGGGAACTGTAGGAGGCCTGGGAAATATAACGCTGTTTTAAGGACACTACCAAATAGTATTTAATACGGTGACAGCTTCTCCCTACCCCTTGGGACGGTCCTCACTAAGTACAATGCAATGGGCAAGCAATCTTCCCGGGACAAATGTTTCCTCCCTGAACTTCTGGATTTTTAATTTGAGTACTATTTTCTCTTGCTGCTTTAACTTTGGTCAAAACCCAAGCTTCAGACAACCAAGGGAAGAGATCAATGCATACCAGGACTTTTTCTTAAGTACCTATCTTTGGTAGCTATATGTAGTCCACCTGCAGTCTCTGAAATGGGTAATCTGGTTTTGGTGTGCATTTTTGTGGGACTCGAATAGGCCTTTTGGGGCTATGTTTTGCACAAACGACATACTTTGTAGCCACATTTAGGAACTCTGGGGAGCACCAGTTTTGTAGCACCACTGCACACATACTGTAACACCTTTTGCTGGGGCAGTCATCATGGGGAACAGGCAGTGTGGGAGGCAAATCCTGGTGTTTACCTACCATACCCCTGACTCTGACCGTACAGTACCCACTTTGGCCCATGCGTTCTGTTCGTGTGGAGGGCTTGGGTCTATAAAACCTGCAGTAGTTCACGATCAATGGCCACTGGGGCCATTACGGTGACAGTCTCCTCTGTCAAAAAGGGGCTTCCCGCACTTTCGGTTACTGAGTCCCCTAGCGGGGACATGTCTGCTATGGCTAGTATTCCAGTCAGAGGTAGTCATGCTGTTTCCTTAGCCGCCTGGTCCACCAAGGCATTCCATACTGCAAGGTGAGTTTATTTTGTATGTATGCCGAGGGCTGCCCTTCGGATGAAGGGTGAGTGCTGCGAATAGTTGCTCTACCGATAGGTTTGCCAGCAGAGGCTAGAAAATTATGGCTCTGCCAAATGGGGCCAAAGTCATGTGCGACCCTTTAAAACATATATATTGAGTCTGAGAGTACATGAATTTCTTTACCTTTTCCCATATTAAAGTGTGTCCCTCTGTCCCGATTTAGAACATTACAGTGTTTGATAGTTATATTGGGGGGATGTTGAATAGGGAGATTATACTGACAATAAGACCACTTTTCTGGTGCTCTAGGACGTTATCATGTATCAACAACCACATTCTTAACAATACTTATAGGGTATTACTTTGTACAGGAGGTTGGAGACCTGGTATAAATTTTGCTGTCGCTGGGGGAATGGGTAGTTCTCCCAAATCAACTTTGTGACACGGCCACAGCTGGCTGGGTATGTTCTTGAACCAAGCAGGTAAGGAATGGGGTTCAGAGCATATACTGTCCAGAGCTGTAGAAAGTGTCAGGGATAAGAGACTACACAAGGTACCTTCGTATAAGGGGGTAGTCATCTTGGGGTCATTTGGAGTGAATTCTATGCAGGCTAAAATTTTCTGCAACACGTCTGTCCCTAACAAAGTAAAAAAATACATCAGAGAAACTAAAACCTGGGTCACAATTAAAATTGAATCATGCAATTCAGTCAGAGGGGCTGAGTCATTTGTAATTTAGTAGTTCATCCCTCAACAAGTTACATATTCGGGGGACAATATGTCCTCTGAGATGTGGTCTTAAATTAATACTGTACAGGCTGCTCCAGTGGAGCTCCAGCTCCAGAAACAGTTAGTCTCTCCCCAGGGAAAAGGGGACAGTGAGTGTGGGTCTCTGAGGGGTGACAACGGGGCACAGGGACACATCTAGAATGCCAATTTCTTATGGGGGGTTCAGGATAGTACAGTGCAGTTCACCATTATTGGCACCCCCTTCATTTTTTTGACAGACTGTACAATATCGTCAGAAATAAATGGAAATGAACCAAAGTTATATCCTCAGGATTTTTAATTAGTGGCCGGGATCCAAGAAGTATCGTTTCTCCTTGCGGAGAGTGACATGATAAGCATGTCGAGGTGAGGAGACTTAAAGCTGCAATGCTCCTCTGGGAAATATGCAAATTGTCTCTTCAGAGAGGAAGAGGACTAGAACTCTAGTGCCACCTATTGGAAGTAGCAATCCTAACAGTCAATGTCAACCCTTTAACGAGCCTTGTCACATGACTTAGGATAATAGCAAAACCAGAATCTCAATTTGCAGACACTGTTTTTCGGGGTACTGCCCCTCATCAGTGCAAAGTTCTAGTCCTCTTCCTCTCTGAAGAGACAATTTGCATAATTAGTGGTCCAAAGTAATAGACCAATAACACATTGTTTTTGTTTTCCAGCTTACATGCTGAAATTTCAAAGAAGAAATGTAATTAACACATATATATATATATATATATATATATATATATATATATATATATATATATATATATATATATATATATATACAGCGTCGGACTGGAGCACCTTGGGCCCACCAGAGAAAATCATTCTTGGGGCCCACTATGTAGCTACATAGAAATAGATACAGGACCACCAATTGTGTGGTAAAACACGCTATTATCAGGGTATAATATAAGTTAATACACATGTCTTAATTATGTAGCAGGAGTTGGGGCAGGCCCCCTTATAAAACATAAAGTAGCCCCCTCATAGAATATAATGTAGCCCCCCATAGAATATAATGCAGCCCTTATATAATGTAATGAAGCCCCCCACAGAATATAATGTAGCCCCCTCAGAGTATAAAGCAACCCCCTCATAAGGTACAATGCCGCCCCCTCATATAGTATAATGTTGCCCCCACTCACAGAATATAGTGTAGCCCCCACAGAATATAATGCTGACCCCCTCACAGGGTATAATACAGCCCCCCTCATAGCATACAATGCAGCCTCCCTCATAGGGTACAATGCAGCCCCTTCATGGGGTATAATACAGCCACCTCATAGGGTACAATACAGCCCCCCTCATAGGGTACAATGCAGCCCACCTCATTAGGTACAATGCAGCCCCCCTCATAGGGTACAATGCAGCCCCCCTCATAGGGTACAATGCAGCCCACCTCATTAGGTACAATGCAGCCCACCTCATTAGGTACAATGCAGCCCCCCTCATAGGGTACAATACAGCCCCCCTCATAGGGTACAATACAGCCCCCCTCATAGGGTACAATGCAGCCCCCCTCATAGGGTACAATGCAGCCCACCTCATTAGGTACAATGCAGCCCAACTCATAGGGTAAAATGCAGCCCGCCTCATAGGGTACAATGCAGCCTCCCTCATAGGGTACAATACACAACCCCTCATAGGGTACAATGTAGCCCCCCCCCCTTATAAGGTACAATGCACCCCCCTCATAGGGTATAATGCAACCAGAACTCACATACATATATATATATATGTGATGAGCGAGTATACTCATTGCTCGGGTGGTCTCCGAGTATTTGTGACTGCTCTGAGATTATGTTTTTGGTGACGCAGCTGCATGATTTACAACTGTTAGCCAGCCTGAGTACATGTGGGGGTTGCCTGGTTGCTAGGGAATCCCCACATGTATTCAGCCTGTCTAGCAGCCGTAAATCATGCAGCTGCGTCAACAAAAACTAAATCTCCGAGCAGTCACAAATACTCAGAGACCAACCGAGCGTGATTGGGAAAACCCGAGCAATGAGTATACTCGCTCATCACTAATATATATATATAAATAAATATATATATATATATATATATTAGTGAGTTCTGGTTGCATTATACCCTATGGGGGGCTACATTGTGACCTATGAGGGGTTGTGTATTGTACCCTATGAGTATACACACTCATCACTAATATACTGTGTATATATATATATATATTTATATATATATATAACACAATACTTTCCTCTTGCTCTCGTTCCCATGCTGATTCCGGCTCTTCTCCGGTGTCAAGAGCTGCGCTGCCGTCTGGCACACAGCGGGTACGCTATGAAGTGACATCATCACGCACTCGCTGTGTCAGCGTCAGAGGGGAATAATGGGAGAAGGAGCATCATCTGACACTCTCTCCTCCTTTATTGCTTTCAACTGTATTGGCATCTATGATGCTGATACAGTTGAATGCGGCACTCACTGGGGGGCGGCGCTGGTACCGGGCATCCCTGACTTACTGCTCCATAGTGGCCACGCGGGCTGGGGGGAGTGGGGGCCCTGGACTGCAGACCCTGATAGCTAGGAGTGTTAGCTGGCTGCTGATAACAGTGCCTGCTATTATAGTGAAATTAATATTCACCCCTCTCCACACCTATGGGGGCGTGGGGAATATTCATTTCTTTTTAGCAGCGGGGCCGCAACAGCTGGCTTCTGCCTCCTGTCACCCGCCGCTGCACCACTGGCGCCGGGGGCCGCCATAGCAGCTGCGTGGTGTGCCGCTAATAGCGACACGCCACTGGCTGGGGACCCAAGGTAGCTGCTGTCCCTGTATGCCAGCAGGTGTCAGTGCCAGGTGTCAGTCGCACGGTGCAGAGTTGAGTTCACCGCAGTAAAATTCTCACGGTGAAATTCTCCCGGTGAACTTGCCTCTTCACCTTGCGACTTTCTCACGGTGCTAGCGGGGATCTCACGAAGGTCACCGCAGTTCATCCCAGCTGGGAACCGAGCCTCAGTGACATCACCGCTAGTCACTGAGGCTGCGCTCACAGCAGCTCATTCACCAGTGTTTTTCAGCGTGGACGGTTGCATCTGGGCACCGTCCAGGTTCAAAACTAATTATCCCCCAGACATGGATTACGGTGTTGGACACAACAACGGAGAGGTGAGGGATATAGTTGTTTTATTATTTTTGGTTTATTACAGGAGAAAGAGAGCTTTGGTGGAATTAGGCGAGGTCGTAAGTATGGTTTAATTGAGATAATTAAAGGAATATGTGTCATTCTTTCAATTAAAGAACTTTATTCTTGCTGGCTGTGTTTTCTTACAATGTGACTATGAGGTTAGTAATGGGGGTGTCTTATAGATGCCTCTCCATTACTAACCTCGGGGCTTGATGTCACTGGACAGTACAAAGGTGACATCATCCCCACAAATATGAGCCCCACTTGCCACTGTTACAGGGCAAGTGGGAAGAGCCGGGCAAAGCGCAAGAATTGGCAAATCTAATAGATGCACCTTTTCTGGACATCTGCAGGCTTCTATTTTTAGGCTAGGGGGCCATATCCATGGCCCCTTACCAGCCTGAGAATACCAGACCCCAACTGGTTGCCAAAAATGGGGGGACCTCTCACCATTTTTTTTTCAATTATTTATTTAAATAATTAAAAAATAAGGCTTGGGGACCCCTCTATTCTTGGTAACTAGCCTTGATGAAGCTGACAGCTGAGGGTTGCAGCCCCCAGCTGTGAGTTTTGCCTGGCTGGTATCAAAAATAGGGGGGAACCCATGCAGGTTTTTTTTTTTAATTATTTATTTACAACACAGGAGCGGCAGATGAATACTCCCATCATCCACTCCTGCTCTCACTGTTATTAGCGGAAGCAGGCGTCAGATGATAGGAGCAGTAGTCCCATCAGCTGACACCAGTGACCGGAGGTAAACTTTATACCTCCAATCACAGCTGAGCGCTCCCGCTGTTTTTTGGCAGTGTGGGAACCGCGGCTCTCTGGCGGGGAGGATTTCACTGCCGATCAGAAGCAGTGTTTTCCATGCTGTCATGCATATGACAGCGTGTTAAACCCTGTATTGTCTGGCCCCCCATTCAAGTGAATGGGGTTCGGGTCCACTCTGCTGGATGACAGGCTGCATGGACGCACCATGCAGCCTGCCGTCTAGAGGTAGCAGAGCAGAGTGTGAGGTCACATCCTGCTGTCCTTGACTTTTCTGCAGCAAATACGCTGCAAGAAAATTCATTTGCAGCTTTTTTCACCATCCATTCAAGTCAATGGGTGAAAAATTCTGAAAAAGTGACATGCTCTATGCAATAAAAACAATGCAAAGCACAAAATCCTGATGACAAAACCAATGTGTGTGCATGAGATTTCTGAAATCTCATAGGCTTTGCTGGTACTGAAAAAATCAGCTGAAAATTAGCATTAAAAAAACACAGCAAAAAATGCATAAAAAATGCCCAGTTTGAACCTACCCTAGTAGTCTTTTTTACCTATTGAAAACAATATGTAGTGCAAACAAAAATGCTGCAAAAATGCAGTAAAAACGCAATGTGTGAACTTAACTCGATCAGTAAACACCGTAAGGCTAACAGTTTTTAGTTAACAGAGCTGACTTTTTAAACATCTTTATTTTCAATGGCATACAAGGGGGATGATTTGAACTTTAAGGTAGTTTTAAAAACTTTTTTTTACTTTTCACTGTTATTTATTGCCCTTAAGAGACTTAAAGATGCGATTGTCTGATCGCCCGTGCTATATACAGTGACGCCAAAGCATCGCTGTATATTGCAGAAATCACAGGTTGTCCATGACAGGCACAGGGGTCATCAGCTGAATCCTTGCTGTCATGGCAACCCATCGACAACCCGCGATCACATAACGGGTGCTCTGATGGGCAAAAGAATGCTGCGCACGCATGTCAGTGCCGCATGTTAAATGCCGCTGTCAGACAGTGGCATTTACTGTGTGCCATACATGTAAGGCGGATGTCATGAAGGCATCAAATACCTCAGGGCCCCCTTCCCCGCTGTGTCACCTAATTATCTGAGGGCCCTCTTCCACACTAAGTCACCTAATTTCCCGAGGGCCCCGTTCCCCACTGTGTCACCTAATTATCCGAGGGCCCCGTTCCCCACTGTGTCAGCTAATTTCCTGAGGGCCCCCTTCCCCACTGTGTCACCTAATTATCCGAGGGCCCCGTTCCCCACTGTGTCACCTAATTATCCGAGGGCCCCATTCCCCACTGTCAGCTAATTTCCCGAGGGCCCCGTTCCCCACTGTGTCACCTAATTATCCGAGGGCCCCGTTCCCCACTGTGTCACCTAATTATCCGAGGGCCCCATTCCCCACTGTCAGCTAATTTCCCGAGGGCCCCGTTCCCCACTGTGTCACCTAATTATCCGAGGGCCCCGTTTCCCACTGTGTCAGATAATTTCCTGAGGGCCCCCTTCCCCACTGTGTCACCTAATTATCCGAGGGCCCCGTTCCCCACTGTGTCACCTAATTATCCGAGGGCCCCGTTCCCCACTGTGTCACCTAATTATCCGAGGGCCCCGTTCCCCACTGTGTCACCTAATTATCCGAGGGCCCCGTTCCCCACTGTGTCACCTAATTATCCGAGGGCCCCGTTCCCCACTGTCAGCTAATTTCCTGAGGGCCCCCTTCCCCACTGTGTCACCTAATTATCCGAGGGCCCCCTTCCCCACTGTGTCACCTAATTATCCGAGGGCCCCGTTCCCCACTGTGTCACCTAATTATCCGAGGGCCCCGTTCCCCACTGTCAGCTAATTTCCTGAGGGCCCCCTTTTCCAGAGGTGAAACGGTGGGAGAGGGGGCCCACAGTAAATTAAAAGTGAAACAGTGGGGTCCACAGGAAATTAGGTGACACAGTGGTGGAGGGGGCCCTCAGCCAATTAGAACTTTTCCATGGGGGATCCCCACCTTGTGTCACCTCTAGTGTGCATGGGAGCCCCATCCCCTAACTGCCTGAGTGGCTGGAGGACTATGCTGCAGGCTGCCTGCAGGCATCATATATTTTACTTACAATCACACTGCTGCACTCATCAGAAGTATCCCTCAGCTCCTCTATGATATTGCTGTGTGGCTTAGGCAGGACAGCCAACCAATCGCAGCACAGCTCATTGCCTAAGCTGTGCTGTGAGGTCACACAAAGAAAACTAATGCTGATTGGCTGCATGTCAGCCAATCAGCATTAGACCACCTCGGTCCACAGTTTTGAAGAAGAGCTGGAGACACAGGCAAGAAACAGATGCCTGCGGAGTCAGCTGATGCGTGAGTGAGTGCGTGTGTGTCAGCTGTGCCTCTGACTGTGCTGGCTGAAGTCAGGCCGGCACTCTGCACATGCACACACGCTGCGCACCGCTGTTTGCACATCTTCAATAGAAGCCGGCAGTGATAGCAGGTGATGTGAAAGAGCTGCAGCGCAGCTGCATTTTACATCATTTGTACAGCCTGCTGCCTACTTGCCAGGGCCAGCTATAGAATAAAGTGTGCAGGGTAGTGCAGGGAGGAATGTCGGAGGCAGGAGCTGGGGATGGGGGCGGGGCCCACCGGAGGATTCTCCGGTGTCCCGGTGCCCCAGTCCGACGCTGTATATATATTTGTCTAAGGGTCTAATTGTCTGTCTGTCCTGGAAATCTCGCATCACTGATTGGTCGAGGCCACCAGGCCTCGACCAATCAGCGACGGGCACAGTCTCTGATTGGTCGAGGCCAGCCGGCCTCGACCAATCAGCGACGGGCACAGTCTGCCGCGAATTCTGGAATCATCATTGTCCTCCACTGCTGTCAAGTGCCACCATTGTGTTGTCTAAGGGTCTAATCGTCTGTCTGTCTCGGATATCAGCCAATCAGTGATATTAGTGCGGTATTTAAACACCACTGACAGTGCAACATACATACATACAGTACAGACCAAAAGTTTGGACACACCTTCTTAATTAAAGAATTTTCTGTATTTTCATGACTATGAAAATTGTAAATTCACACTGAAGGCATCAAAACTATGAATTAACACATGTGGAATTATATACTTAACAAAAAAGTGTGAAACAACTGAAAATATGTCTTATATTCTAGGGTCTTCAAAGTAGCCACATTTTGCTTTGATGACTTCTTTGGACACTCTTGGCATTCTCTTGATGAGCTTCAAGAGGTAGTCACCGGAAATGCTTTTCACTTCACAGGTGTGCTCTGTCAGGTTTAATAAGTGGGATTTCTTGCCATATAAATGGGGTTGGGACCATCAGTTGTGTTGAGCAGAAGTCTGGTGGATACACAGCTGATTGTCCTCCTGAATAGACTGTTAGAATTTGTATTATGGCAAGAAAAAAGCAGCTAAGTAAAGAAAAATGAGTGGCCATCATTACTTTAAGAAATGAAGGTAAGGCAGTCCGAAAAATTGGGAAAACTTTGAAAGTGTCCCTAAGTGCAGTTGCAAAAACCATCAAGCGCTACAAAGAAACTGGCTCACATGAGGACCGCCCCAGGAAAGGAAGACTAAGAGTCACCTCTGCTTCTGAGGATAAGTTTATCCGAGTCACCAGCCTCAGAAATTGCAGGTTAACAGCAGTCCAGATTAGAGACCAAGTCAATGCCACACAGAGTTCGAGCAGCAGACACATCTCTACAACAACCGTTAAGAGGAGACTTTGTGCAGCAGGCCTTCATGGTAAAATAGCTGCTAGGAAACCACTGCTAAGGACAGGCAACAAGCAGAAGAGACTTGTTTGGGCTAAAGAACACAAGGAATGGACATTAAACCAGTGGAAATCTGTGCTTTGATCTTGGCATTCTCTTGATGAGCTTAAAGAGGTAGTATATGCATTACATTCAACTAAGCAGCATATAACAGTAACAACATTGCCATCTGCTGCCAGAAAAGTGTAAACTCTTGCACACAAATAAGTCTGTATCTGTTGCATATCTGCAATCAGAAACCTGTATGGAAAGCTTTAGGAAAAACTCAAAATGTTTCACATTTGCCAATTTTGATCAAATCAGAGAGTCGATCGATCGGAGACCAGAGCACAAAACCAGCGTCTGTTAGTGTCCAGACTTATTTGATCTCAGATGCCTAGTCACAAGTTTTTATTACAGCTATAAAGATATGAAAAGGGGTAGGACTTTACATTACCTAAGGAAGAAGATATTTTAATTGGGGAACGTATTTTAATTGGAAATAACAAGGTCATAAATTATTGAAAATTCTGTACAGTTTCCTATGTCATCTGTAACAAACAAAACTTAACACAAATTCACCTCTATATCAGAGACAGAGCCCTGTGTTATTGCTTTTGTGAATAAAACTTATAAAGCTAATTTAAAAATATTGAATGATCACAGATGTATAAATTGTCTGAATGATAATCAAAGCAAAGTCTAAATAATTACTATAACAACTTTAACTTGTAATGATTCATTTTCCTTTCCTTTTACTTAAGGCCTCCACACAGAATACACTAAAGTCAGCCAAACCCACCAATATCTGTGTGATCCGTCAACAGTCTGGTGTATATGGGGACTTTCTATCTCTGCCCCGTCACATAATTTTTGGGGTTGATAAAGATCAGGCAGTTAGAATTTTATCGCCAAACTCTTTTGTTGTTCAGGGGATAAGATGCCTCCAGAGCAAGATCGAGGACCTACACTCTCAGCATCTTCTGCGGATGAGAACCATCAGCAATGTCTTAAGATATTTACTGCACCATAATATTTTTTACCGTTCCATGAGATTGATCCATAATACCCTATTGCATTAAATCTAAAAGGGTTTATATAAAAAATGCTCAGAAAAGATATGATCTCTGCCTTATCTCACCTCTTAATAATCTGCCTCCATCACATGTTAACACTAATTTGTGGAAATATGAACACTCCTGGTTTGGTCTCCATCAGCTAGGTTGGCTGTAGTGGAAGACGTGTCGGTCCCTATTATACTATTTCTACTCTCGTGAAATTGATGGCACTTTGTTGGTATCTGCCACTAATTTTTGGAAATGTGAACACTCCTGTTTGGGTTTCCATCTGCTGGGTTGGCTGTAGTGGAAAAGGTATTGGTCCCCATTATACTAGTTCTACGCTATTGAAACTGATGCCACTTTTGTGGCATCTGCCACAAATTTTTGGAAATGTGTAGACTCCTGGTTGGATCTCCTTCATGTGTGTTGCATGCAGCAGTAGGCTTACGAGACTGGCAGGCCTCCATTTCCTTTGAGCCTGTAAGGAGGAGAGCTGGCCTCGGCGTGCCTTGTCCGGGATAAGTCCGGAACCATTGGTGCTGTCACCCGAGTTGCAGGGGGAGAGTTTAGTACTCTGGAAAGATCTTTGAACTTGAGACCAGGGGGTGTGGTGAGCATAAAAGGGCGACGGTGCGCGAGAACAGGTTCAGTGGTGGTGGGAAGCTGTAGTGTGCAGGGGCTGAGTGTGAGCTCTCCTGCGCTGCACAGGACCAGGATGACACCAGATTCTTCAAGCATTCAAGCCAGGACACCACCGCCATCATCTCAGAGACTGCTCCTCATCAACGCTGGATCGATAAGTCTGATACCTTTGAACTCTCCCCTACCTTATTATACACCAGTTGCCCCTAAGTTAATCATACACAGTTTTATTTTCCTATCTTCCATTTACCCTCTCCCTGTGTGGAGTAACACTGTTATACAAATCCCTCTGTTAACCCTTGCTCTGCCTCCGACTGTTACTGCATGCTTAAACCAGCTTTCAAGTCAACTACCCATGTTACTATCCTTACATTTTTCTGACAATAGTAGTTATGAAACTGATATTTGTGCCACCTAATTGTCGTTGAGCATCAAAGCAGGTTGAGCTTTGAGCTTTCATGTGGTATCGGGCTCCCACCACAGTAGGCCTACACTGATCCCTCACCTATCTCTTCTTAATTTGAAGTTAAATTCAAAGCTGTAAATGCTGTCCTAGACCCTTATATCACATGCATGGTTGATTGCTGCCGTGCCATTCTAAAATTTTTACTGTGGGTGAATTGACACTTTCCTGGTGTCTGCCCCAAATTTGATGTGTTTTGGCAGCTTTGGGGCCCGTTTGAAGGTGTTGTGTATGCATTTGTTTTTGCCTCCCATTGACTCCAAAGACTTTCGGCTATGTTCGGCAAATAGTCGACGAATAAATTATTATTATTATTATACATTTTTATAGCGCCATTTATTCCATGGCGCTTTACATGTGAATACGAGGCAAATATAGACAAATACATTAAACATGAGCAGATAACAGGCACACGGGTACATAAGGAGGGAGGACCCTGACCGCGAGGGCTCACAGTCTGCAGGGGATGGGTGATGAAACACTAGGAGAGGGTAGGGCAGGTTGCGCGGCGGTTCAGTAACTTCAGGATCACTGCAGGCTGTAGGCTTGTTACAATCAGCGATTGTAATCCAATCCGAACATTGAAATATTCACTCATCTGTAGATGCTAGCAGTCATAAAATCTTCCATCTTGGCATTAACTTTGACAATCAACAAGGCGAAGATAGACATGGCTTGCTTAGACTGCAATAAGCCAGCAAGTGTAGTTGGAGTTCTTGGTGATGGCAATGGAGATTATAGGAAGTAATCCAGAGAGCAGTTGGAATGTCTTAAGACCTGGAGACTGGAACTCAAACAATGAGGGAGCGTTGGCTTTAAGTAGGTCCAGACAGGAAACAAGATAGCATCCACAGGTTCAACATCAGCCATATTACTTAAGGGCAACTGCAGAACAGAATAACATCCTCCAGTAGTAAAGAGTAGAATTGCCACACAATTTAGTAAAGTGAATAACAGCAGCCACTAGTGGACAATCTGCAGAAGGACAACAGAATCCTGACATTACTGCCCCCTTTCTTTAATTTTTTTAATTTATAAATAAATAATTTATATTGAATTCTAATTTTAACAGGGGAAAGCAAATAATAACATATCAACCAGTAGCTTAAAAGGAGAAAGAGGAAAGGTGTCTGCAAGGGAAGACATTAGGGAAAAAAAAATCTTAACTAAAACCAAAATGTTGCTAAAGTTTAAGGGTAATGGGGGTAAGGATAAATAAGGCTAGGGTCACATTGCGTTAGTGCAACCCGTTTAGCGCTAGCGCTAGCGGGTTGCGCTAACGCAATGTTTTTACTGTGGCCGCGTCCCGGGGTCGCGGTAACGTCCCCGCTCTCGCAGATCCCCGATCTGCGAGAGCGGGGAACGGACCGCGGGCGCGCCTCGGATGCTGCAAGCAGCGTCCGCGGCGCGCCAGGAAACACCGGCGCGTCGCTAGCGCGTGCCGAACATGGCACGCGCTAGTGCAGCGCGTTCCCATTGCCGTGAATGGGCGCGCTAACGGACGCGTTGCACGGCGTTAATTTCGCCGTGCAACGCTGTCCGTTAAGCGCGTTCCCATAACGCAATGGGAACCCAGCCTAAGACAAAAGGGAAATGGGGAAAAAACAGGATTTTTGGTTGCTTACCGTAAAATCTGTTTCTTGGAGCCTCCATTGGGGGACACAGGAACCATGGGTGTATGCTGCTGCCACTAGGAGGCTGACACTATGCAAATAAAAAAGTTAGCTCCTCCTCTGCAGTGTACACCCCAGCGACTGGCATTATACTCTTCAGTTAGTGAGAAAGCAGTAGGAGATAATGAACAAGGTTGAAAAACCATAACCACAAACTTGAGAACTGTAAACGTGAGAACAGTCATAGAACATAGAACAACAGAAACATTGGGAGGGAGCTGTGTCCCCCAATGGAGGCTCCAAGAAACAGATTGTACGGTAAGCAATCAAAAATCCTGTTTTCTTTATCGCCTCTCATTGGGGGACACAAGAACCATGGGACGTCCCAAAGCAGTCCCTAGGGCGGGAAAACAGACTTCCATCAGGTCAGAGGACTCACCACTGCCGCCTGCAAGATCCTTCTGCCTAGGCTGGCGTCTGCCGAAGCGTAGGTATGGACCTTGTAAAATCTGGCGAACGTGTGGATGGAAGACCAAGTTGCCGCTTTGCAAAGCTGTAGGGTGGAAGCCCTGTGGTGCACTGCCCAGGAGGCGCCGACTGCCCGGGTAGAGTGAGCCTTAATCCCAGGAGGGGGCACTCTGTTCTTGACCCGGTAAGCCTCCAAAATTGCCATTCTGATCCAGCGAGCCAGTTGGCCTCTGCGTGTGCCATCAGGAATGACGAAAAAAGAATCCGTCTTCCGGAAAGTGGACGTTCTATCCAGGTAGATCCTCACTGCCCTGACGAGGTCCAGCTTGTTCAACGATCGCTCCAGAGGATGAGTCAGAGCTGGACAAAAGGAAGGTAGAACAATGTCCTCGTTGAGGTGGAAGGTGGAAACCATCTTAGGAAGAAAAGAAGGTGGAGGGTGGAAGACCACCTTGTCCTGGTGAATGACCAAGAACGGAGGTCGGCAAGACAGGGCCGCCAACTCGGAAACGCGGCGAATAGACGTGATGGCCACAAGAAAGGCCACCTTCCGAGATAGAACTGATAGAGGAATCTCCCTAAGAGGCTCAAAGGGGGAAACCCTCAGAACATCCAGTACCAGGTTTAAATCCCATGCATCCACAGGGGCCCTGTACGGCAGGGACAGCGTGGGCTACTCCTTGAAGGAAGGTCTTAACCTGTGGCCGAGAAGCTAAAGTCTTCTGAAAGAGGATGGAAAGCGCAGAAACCTGGCCCTTCAGGGAGCTAAGAGCCAGGCCCGAATCCAGTCCTGCCTGAAGGAAGGCCAAAATAAAAGGCAGGGAAAAGGACATAGATGGAACACGGTTGGACTCGCACCAACGGAAGTAAGCCTTCCAGGTACGGTAGTAGATCCTGGAAGACGAAGGCTTCCGAGCCTAAATCATGGTGTGAATCACCCGGTCCGAAAGGCCAGACGCTCTTAGAACTGCGGTCTCAACGGCCACGCCGTTAAACTAAGCGACCGAGAATTCGGGTGGCAGATCGGACCCTGAGACAGCAGATCGGGCCTGTCTGGAAGGCTCCAGGGAGCGTCCGTGAGAAGATTGACGAGCTCCATGAACCAAGCTCTCTTGGGCCAATCCGGGGCGATCAGAATGACCGGCACCCCTTCCGCTTTCATCTTTTTCAACAGTTTGGGAAGTAATGGAAGGGGTGGGAACAAGTAGGGCAGCACGAACTGTGACCAAGGAATTGCCAGAGCGTCAACGCCCACTGCAAGAGGATCGCGAGACCTGGAGACGAACTGCAGAACCTTCCTGTTCAGTCGAGACGCCGTAAGATCCACGTCCGGAGTCCCCCATCGAAGACAAATCTGATGGAAGACCTCCGGATGCAAGGACCATTCCCCTGCTGCGAGGCCCTCGCGGCTGAGGAAGTCGGCGGCTGAATTGTCCACGCCGGGGATATTCACCGCGGATATCACCGGAACCGTTGCCTCTGCCCAAAGGAGGATCTTGGATACCTTGGCAAGGGTCAAGGAGCTTCGGGTCCCCCCCGATGGTTGACATATGCCACAGCTGTGGCGTTGTCCATCTGAATCCGGATTGGCAGGCCCCTGAGAATCCTTTCTCAGTGGAGGAGGGACAGGAAGATGGCCCAAATCTCGAGGACATTGATTGGCAGGGAAGATTCCTGCGTCGACCAATGGCCCTGAACCGTCAGGTGGCGAAAAACCGCACCCCAGCCGAGCAGGCTGGCATCCGTCGTCACCACCTGCCAGTGAACTGGAAGGAAGGACCTGCCCTGGGAGATGAGAGGTGATGTCAGCCACCAGTTGAGAGACCGTTTGACCCGAGAAGAGAGTCAGATCGGACAATCCAGGGAGAAGACAGACCTGTCCCACTGAGACAGAATGGCTTGCAGAAGGGGTCGCGAATGAAATTGGGCGAAGGGAATCGCTTCCAATGTTGCTACCATCCTCCCCCGAACCTTCATGGGCGATCGGAGGGAGGGAGGCCGAGGACCCTGGAGCAAGCGTATGTCCCGACAAAGAGTGGATCTGTCATCTTTGGGAAGGAAGATTTTGGTCTGACGAGTGTCGAAGAGCATGCCTAGAAAGATGATGCGCTGAGAAGGAATAAGGCAGGACTTCTTCCGGTTGACCAGCCACCCGAAACGGGCTAGGGTGTCGAGAACGATGGACAGACTTTCGTGAGCCTGAGAAAAGGACGGAGCCTTGATGAGGATGTCGTTGAGGTATGGAAATAGGACCAGGCCTCTGACTCTCAAGATGGCCATCAGCGCCGCCATGATCTTCATGAACACCCTTGAAGCGGTTGCGAGACTGAACGGCAGGGCGACGAACTGAAAATGTTCCTGGAGCACCGCAAAGCGCAGGAATCGGTGATGCCCGGGAAATATTGGGACATGGAGGTAGGCATCCTGAATATCTATGGAACACAGAAATTCTTGAGCCTCCATGGAAGCAATTACTGAACGAAGGGATTCCATCCTGAAGTGTCTCAGACAAACTCTCCTGTTCAGCAGTTTGAGGTCCAGAATGGGGCGAACCTTGCCGTCTTTTTTCGGTACCACAAAAAGGTTCGAGTAGAACCCTGTGAACCGTTCTTTTTCTGGGACGGGAACGATTACCCCGGCTTTGAGAAGAGAAGCGATGGCTGTGAAGAAACCCGAAACTAGAGCGGGATCTCTTGGAGGACGGGATTCGAAGAAACGATCCCGGGGTCATGAAACGAACTCTATCTTGTATCCTGAGGATACAACTTCCCTGACCCATGCGTCCTCTACTGCGGAGATCCAGACGTCCCTGAAGAAGAAAAGATGGCCGCCCAACCTGGGAGGTGGGCTGGGGTCTTGCCGACGAGGCTTAGCCTGGGGGAGAAGAGAACTTGTACCCCCGGTGGCGTCCTTAATGATTTGGTCCAGCTGAGAGCCAAAGAGACGAGAGTCTTGGAAGGGCAGACTGGTAAGGGACTTTTTGGAAGATAGGTCCGCCTGCCAGGCCTTGAGTCAAACGGTCCGGCAGATGGCAACAGCATTGCTGGACGCCTGAGCCGCACAAGATGCGGCATACAGGGAGGCGGAGACCAGGTATTCACCAGCATGGGAAATCTGGTTGGCAAGCTCCGCCAGTTGCACAGGAGGTGCCCCGTCCAGGATATCTCGGCGGAGATCTTTGGCCCATTTGGAAATGGATTTTGAAACCCAAGCGGAAGCAAAAGCTGGGCATAGAGCAGCTGCAGCCGCTTCAAAGGCTGACTTCGCAAAGGATTCTATAACTCTATCGTTAGAATCCTTCAGAGATGCTCCGCCGGACAGTGGAAGCACCGTGTTGGTGGACAGCCTGGAAACAGGGGGATCCACCGAGGGAGAGACCGTCCAATTGGTCGTAAGTTCTGGAGAAAAGGGATATAACACCCCCAGGCGTTTTCCCCTCTGAAAACGTCTGGTCGGGTTCTCTCTCTCTCTGGACATGATTTCCTCGAATTCAGGGTGAGGAGCAAAAAACTTGGAAGGTGGTTTAGCCCGTCTAAACAAACCGCCTGATCTGCGGGTTCCATAGAGAGATCCTTGATGCCACAGGTCTGGTTTATAGCTCCAATGAGATTCTGGACCATGTCCCTCATGGTGGCTATTTGGTTAAAATCCAGCTCCGAAATATCCTCCGAGGGCGCATCCGAGAATGACTCGCCTGACTCAGGAGAGGAGGATCGGGGGGACGCTGACCGCAGAGGAGGGCCGTGTGGCGAGATGGAGAGAGAAGAGGACTCAGACCAACGTTCCTGTCTGGACCTTTTGTGGCTTATCAGGGAGGGCTCGGACGGAGCTTCTGCGACCCACTGGCTAATGCGGGGGTCTGCAGGGGTAACCGATCCAGCACGGACACCAGGGTTTGAGACACCCGAGTTAGATCGGCCACCGATTGTGACAGAGAGGAAGCCCAGCCTGGGATGGGGGTATCACTCTCGGGCGGACCGGCCGGGGGATCCTGGGTGGTGGGAACAATCGGGTTGCTGCAGGACTGACATAGCAGAAAGGACTGACCTGAGGGAAGTTTGCTGTTACAGGACTAACATGCAAAGTACTTGACTAAGGCAGAAGATGAAGAAGTAGGGGGACGAGAGCAGCCCCCTTTAGAGTTAGACATTTTGAGAGGTCCCTGAAGAAAATGCCAGCGGGTTAGGGGACAGTGGGGCAGAGGGGGTGTCAGTCTGCAGTGCAGCTACTCACGGACCAGGTCCTGGAAGATGTCCCACTTGCGGTGGGTCTCCGATGAAAAGGTGGAACTCCTGCTCTGAGGTGCTGTAGTCTGTGCAGATCGTGTGCTGTGCCCACAGAAGAGTGCGGTGGCGAAAGTGCGGGGCGCGCTGCGTGAGCTCCTGCTCCTGAGAAGTGGTGAGCACACACAGACGTTGTCCCTGGAGGAAGGAGGCAGAGTCAGACACAGAGGCGCCGGTGGGCAGGACACAGTATGTCGGGCAGGAAAAAGCCCGCCTGCTGAAAGCGGAAGTGGCGGAGCGCGAAAATGGAAGCTGGGGCCTAAATTAGGAGCCAGCGGCCGAGGAAGGAGCCGCGGCGCCGGAATAGTGACCGGAATAGTGCGCCGGAATAGTGCGCCGCAAGAGACAAAAGAAAGAACCTGGCACTCAACTTAATGCTCGTGAGATTTTAATGGTAGTAGCCAAAAAACGTTTCGGTCCTATATCTGGACCTTCATCAGTTACGTACTATGATGAAAAAGTGAATGACTGTAGTGTCATATAAGGCACAGCATGGTCTGCGTCTGGTATTTGCGCAGATAGGTTTAGGCACACAGATTGGACTTATTCACGCTGATAGGTGCTGTGCTTGTGTCCAAACGTTTCGGTCCTATATCTGGACCTTCATCAGTTACTACAAACGTGAACATACAGAAAATGTTATTTACAAATATATACAAAAAGAAACAAAAGAAAAACATAATGTGCAAAGAAAATATGTACATAGTTCAGAGAACCACAAAGTTACACAACGCAAAATGTCACATCCATGACAAGAGGTACTTAGGTCATCTCGATAAAAAACTGGGATAGACAAGCAAGTGTCAGGCTGAGTGAGACCGCCGGATATCTAGCATAGGGATGTGAGATAAAGAGAATGAGGGTGGAACATACCGTACTATGATGAAAAAGTGAATGACTGTAGTGTCATATAAGGCACAGCATGGTCTTCGTCTGTAGTAATAGAGAGGAGATTACAATGGCATAGGTATATGTGAACGTATTGTGGAGAGGGGAGGGGGGGGAGCAGCATACCTGGTATTTGCGCAGATAGGTTTAGGCACACAGATTGGACTGTGGATGAAGGAAGATAAATATAACTGTAGTGTACCACTAGGTATACATGCGCAGAAGATGCAGCCAGTGGCATACTATAAGTGGGAACATGCCAGGGACTATGGTATTACCTTATTCACGCTGATAGGTGCTGTGCTTGTGTCCAGACACGGAATCCCCAGGCTGTGCCGCTGAAGAGCGCCGCAGTGAAAAAACCCCTGCGGCGCCAGAGCAGTGCGCTACAGGGAGAAGTGGTGTGCCAGCCTGTCAGGGCTGCAGTGCTGGTGTGCCCCATGAAAAACCGCGGCGCCCAGGCAGTGCGCCGTGGGGAGAAGCACATGGCAGTCTGTGATGGCTGTATCACAGCGCTGGACGGAGAAGGCAGCCTTAGCCTGGGAGAGGATCCGCAGCCAGAAGAAACGCGCCTGTGCGCAATAAATCTGTGAACCCAGGTCGTGCTGCGGCAATCTGTGCAAGCAACGACCAGGTATCTCGGAGCCCCTAGTAAGAATGAGACGTCCAGGGAGCTGATGGACGTCCTCATCTCCACAACCGACAGGCTCTGGTGGGCGAGTGGGTGGGGGACGGAGCCAGAACCGGACTTCTAAGCATGCTTGTGTGCTAGGCTCTTGGTCCTGGAAGGGATCTATGAGGATACGGGGTGGCAGTACACACCGTACTCATAGTCCATAATGTGGGACTACACGTGTGACTGTTCACCCTGTATCCCTTCCGGAAACCTGAAGGAAAAACGACGCACATTGAGATAGATAAGGGTCTAATGAAAGACCCGTGTCCACCTCCTACTGACACTAAGCTAAACTGAAGAGTATAATGCCAGTCGGTGGGATGTACACTGCAGAGGAGGAGCTAACTTTTTTATTTGCATAGTGTCAGCCTCCTAGTGGCAGCAGCATACACCCATGGTTCCTGTGTCCCCCAATGAGAGATGATAAAGAAAAACCACACACAAAACAAAGGATGAATACACTGTGTGCGGTCAAGAATTGGCCAATTTATACACAGTAAACTTAGTTTCAATTGAATTAGAAAATAAGTGTGCTTAACATTTATTAAGTTGAGCTACCCGCTGCTTGAGAGAAGGGACAGGCATATAAATGCCTAATGTAAAAGATTTAAGACAAAGGAGTTGCAAATATTCTGTTCCAAGCACGATTATACTCATTGACATTTTACATGGTAACAAAATTCTCATTGGGGTCTGTTACAAACCCCCAAATATAACAGAAAGCATGGAAAGTCTACTTCTAAAGCAGATAGATGAAGCTGCAACCCATAATGAGGTCCTGGTTATGGGGGACTTTAACTACCCGGATATTAACTGGGAAACAGAAACCTGTGAAACCCATAAAGGCAACAGGTTTCTGCTAATAACCAAGAAAAATTATCTTTCACAATTGGTGCAGAATCCAACCAGAGGAGCAGCACTTTTAGACCTAATACTATCTAATAGACCTGACAGAATAACAAATCTGCAGGTGGTTGGGCATTTAGGAAATAGCGACCACAATATTGTGCAGTTTCACCTGTCTTTCACTAGGGGGACTTGTCAGGGAGTCACAAAAACACTGAACTTTAGGAAGGCAAAGTTTGACCAGCTTAGAGATGCCCTTAATCTGGTAGACTGGGACAATATCCTCAGAAATAAGAATACAGATAATAAATGGGAAATGTTTAAGAACATCCTAAATAGGCAGTGTAAGCGGTTTATACCTTGTGGGAATAAAAGGACTAGAAATAGGAAAAACCCAATGTGGCTAAACAAAGAAGTAAGACAGGCAATTAACAGTAAAAAGAAAGCATTTGCACTACTAAAGCAGGATGGCACCATTGAAGCTCTAAAAAACTATAGGGAGAAAAATACTTTATCTAAAAAACTAATTAAAGCTGCCAAAAAGGAAACAGAGAAGCACATTGCTAAGGAGAGTAAAACTAATCCCAAACTGTTCTTCAACTATATCAATAGTAAAAGAATAAAAACTGAAAATGTAGGCCCCTTAAAAAATAGTGAGGAAAGAATGGTTGTAGATGACGAGGAAAAAGCTAACATATTAAACACCTTCTTCTCCACGGTATTCACGGTGGAAAATGAAATGCTAGGTGAAATCCCAAGAAACAATGAAAACCCTATATTAAGGGTCACCAATCTAACCCAAGAAGAGGTGCGAAACCGGCTAAATAAGATTAAAATAGATAAATCTCCGGGTCCGGATGGCATACACCCACGAGTACTAAGAGAACTAAGTAATGTAATAGATAAACCATTATTTCTTATTTTTAGTGACTCTATAGCGACAGGGTCTGTTCCGCAGGACTGGCGCATAGCAAATGTGGTGCCAATATTCAAAAAGGGCTCTAAAAGTGAACCTGGAAATTATAGGCCAGTAAGTCTAACCTCTATTGTTGGTAAAATATTTGAAGGGTTTCTGAGGGATGTTATTCTGGATTATCTCAATGAGAATAACTGTTTAACTCCATATCAGCATGGGTTTATGAGAAATCGCTCCTGTCAAACCAATCTAATCAGTTTTTATGAAGAGGTAAGCTATAGGCTGGACCACGGTGAGTCATTGGACGTGGTATATCTCGATTTTTCCAAAGCGTTTGATACCGTGCCGCACAAGAGGTTGGTACACAAAATGAGAATGCTTGGTCTGGGAGAAAATGTGTGTAAATGGGTTAGTAACTGGCTTAGTGATAGAAAGCAGAGGGTGGTTATAAATGGTATAGTCTCTAACTGGGTCGCTGTGACCAGTGGGGTACCGCAGGGGTCAGTATTGGGACCTGTTCTCTTCAACATATTCATTAATGATCTGGTAGAAGGTTTACACAGTAAAATATCGATATTTGCAGATGATACAAAACTATGTAAAGCAGTTAATACAAGAGAAGATAGTATTCTGCTACAGATGGATCTGGATAAGTTGGAAACTTGGGCTGAAAGGTGGCAGATGAGGTTTAACAATGATAAATGTAAGGTTATACACATGGGAAGAGGGAATCAATATCACCATTACACACTGAACGGGAAACCACTGGGTAAATCTGACAGGGAGAAGGACTTGGGGATCCTAGTTAATGATAAACTTACCTGGAGCAGCCAGTGCCAGGCAGCAGCTGCCAAGGCAAACAGGATCATGGGGTGCATTAAAAGAGGTCTGGATACACATGATGAGAGCATTATACTGCCTCTGTACAAATCCCTAGTTAGACCGCACATGGAGTACTGTGTCCAGTTTTGGGCACCGGTGCTCAGGAAGGATATAATGGAACTAGAGAGAGTACAAAGGAGGGCAACAAAATTAATAAAGGGGATGGGAGAACTACAATACCCAGATAGATTAGCGAAATTAGGATTATTTAGTCTGGAAAAAAGACGACTGAGGGGCGATCTAATAACCATGTATAAGTATATAAGGGGACAATACAAATATCTCGCTGAGGATCTGTTTATACCAAGGAAGGTGACGGGCACAAGGGGGCATTCTTTGCGTCTGGAGGAGAGAAGGTTTTTCCACCAACATAGAAGAGGATTCTTTACTGTTAGGGCAGTGAGAATCTGGAATTGCTTGCCTGAGGAGGTGGTGATGGCGAACTCAGTCGAGGGGTTCAAGAGAGGCCTGGATGTCTTCCTGGAGCAGAACAATATTGTATCATACAATTATTAGGTTCTGTAGAAGGACGTAGATCTGGGTATTTATTATGATGGAATATAGGCTGAACTGGATGGACAAATGTCTTTTTTCGGCCTTACTAACTATGTTACTATGTTACTATGTTATATTTTGTGTTGACATTCGTTCAATGATATCTTCGATAGAAGGAGTGTCATTTTATGTCTCTATGTAGCTATTAAATGATTGGTAGTAATTAGGATATGGGTCACAATATATTGGTGCTCTTTTAACAGTTTATCAATGCCCAAGGAAAGAATTGCTAGGGAAGGGGTGAGTGATACTTGGTTACCTATTACTTCATTAATAAGAGATTTGACTTTAACAGCAGCCTTTGGACACCACGTTTTTTTTTTTATATGTCTGGTAAAACTCTTTAGGCAGTTGACGATCATTAATATTTTTACAGGTTCCCAGGAGTTAATAAAATGGTAAGAGTATGGCCTTAAGGTTAAGTACTAATACCTGTTCCTAAATATTCTGGAGTCCAGAATCCTTTTGACAGTATAATGTTCTTGTCCATCCACTTCAACAGGATTAGAAGCAAGGCACTGTCCTGGAAAAGAATTTGGAACCAATATCTTCAGTAAGGAAACTGGCACACAGTTTCTTCATTGCCCTGGGAAGTTGAAGACGTAAAGCTGCTGAGCTAACTTGTCCAATAATTTTGAAAGGACCAATACTTTTTTTTATCTAGCTTTGGTGAAACTATATGCAGTTTCAAATTCTTGGTAGAAAGCCAAAATTCCTTCATATCCCACTTGGAATCTTCTTTTTTATATTTCTCCTTGGCAATTCTTTCCTTGGCAATTCTTAATGTGTCCTTTAGCATTTCCAGATTCTGCTGGAGAGATTGCATTCCGTCAGTGACTGCAGGAATCAAAGTTTTTCTTGGAAAATTGGGAAGAATACTTGGATGGTAACCAAATTTGCAAAGAATCGTGTGTTTAGTTGAAGCATTTGGAGAATTGTATGAAAACACTGCCATAGGAAGCATATCAACCCAGTCATCTTGACGATGGCAAATGTAGCATTGGAGATATTGCTCCAATGTTTGGCCAGTATGTTCAGTTTGACCATTCGATTGGGGATGGAATGCAGAAGATAAGCTGACATCAATGTCCATTGCTGCACAATCTTTCTGTAAATTTTACCCCATGATCAGAGATTACTTCATTTGGAACTCCATGAAGATGAAACATATTCTAAATTACGAGATCGGCAGTCTCCTTAGCAGAGAGCAAACCTGTAGAAGGAACAAAATGTGATGTTTTTGTGAGTCGGTCAACCACTACTAGGATGGAACTCTTCCTCTTTGAAACTAGTAAATTAACAATAAAGTTCATAAGTATAGAACCCCAAGTGCAAGATGGAATTGACAGAAGCTGCAGTAACCAAATTGGTGTTGTGTGATGAGTTTTATAAATGGCACAAGTACTACAGGAAGAATATATTCTTTAACATCTTTTTGGTAATTGGGTCACCAAGAGAAGCGAGACAGAAATGTTATTTGAATTTCTTTGTGCCCTGCTAACTTTGAGTCATGGGATCAGTTTTAACACTGTTAGTTTCACGGATTCTGAAACATAAATTCAATGATTATGAGTCAATACTTTATTTAGAAAGGTAAGAGATATATCATCTAGTGGATGCAGAAGAATTGGGTCTGTCTTATATGCTTCCCGTAAATCTTCAAGCAAGTCATTGTTATCGATCACCTCCAGGAAGTCTTACTGAGACAGAATACAGTAGTTGATGCTGGTTGTTATGATCTGGTGGTTTAGGAACAACATGAGACAAGCTCTGAAGGAGGTGGTATCTGTACTGACCGCAGACCCTGAACCTAGCAGCGCAACTAAAAATAGCCGTGGGGGGTACCTGACGCTCCCTAGACCCCTCGGCACAGCCTAAGATCTAACTTCCCCTAAAGTTGGAAACAGGAAACCTATCTTGCCTCAGAGAAAATCCTCAAAGGAAAGATAGCCCCCCACAAATATTGACGGTGAGAGGAGGGGAAAATAACATACGCAGAGATGAAATCAGATTTTAGCATAGGAGGCCAGTCTAGCTTGATAGATAGGACAGGAAAGGATACTGTGCGGTCAGTATAAAAACTACAAAACAATCCACACAGAGTTTACAAAATCTCCACACCTGACTAAAGGTGTGGAGGGTAAATCTGCTTCCCAGAGCTTCCAGCTAACAGAAAAAATCCATAATGACAAGCTGGACGAAAATAGAATGCACAGAACAATAAGTCCACAACATGTGGACTGAAATGAGCAAAGCCGAACTTATCTTTGCAGAACTGGTCAGGAAACCAAGCAGAGATGTGAATCCAGCAGAAAACATTGACAAGTGGCATAGGCTGAAGACTAGAGCCAGGTTAAATAGCAGAGCCAGGAGAGACGATTAGTGAAAGCAGCTGCTAAAGCTAAACCCAAGGAGCGGCAGTTCCACTCAAAACCACCAGAGGGAGCCCAAGGGCAGAATTCACAAAAGTGCCATTTACAACCACCGCAGGGAGCCCAAAAACGGAATTCACAACAGCTGGTGCTGCTGGAGAGAAATTTTTGGAGAACTTCCTAGATAATGCATCAACCTTACCATTATGGGAACCAAGTCTGTAAGGGGTAACAATGTTGAATTAGTTAAGAAAAAGACTCCATCAATAAATTTAAGGTTACATTCTAGGTGGTGTCTCCATTCCTTGAAAACACTAATGATGGCTTGGATTGCTTTGTTCCCCACATCATCGTTCTTTTTCTGATATGGTCAAACTTTGGGAGAAATAAGCTGTCACTCACTTCTCAATGCTGCCTTATGCTGCATTTACCACTTTGTTTCCTCAGCATCAGGCCATCTTCCTGTGCTGCCTTGTGCTCACTGCCAGCTGTACTACTTGAGTATCTTCACCTGGCTAAAGGGAGGTGTGGCCACATCCTACAGGAATTTAACCATGTTGTGTCCTTGTAGATTTACCTTACCCCGCCTATCCCTAGTCAGCAGCATGTTTATTAGGCAGCTCCTCCCACCAATCCTTCCCGATCATAGGTTTCTAGTTGCAGTCTGTCTCTAGGTGTCTGCTTTGGTGCATGTTTGATTTAGGTCTCCCGCTATTGTCCTGGCTCATTTTCTATTTGTCTTGACCTCTTTGCTCTTGACCTAGTCTACATTTATTGAACCTGTGCTGCCTGCCCTGACCCCGTATTGTCTGACCACGTTTTTGTTTGTGTCCTCCTGTACCTCATACTGGTGCCTCTGACCCTCCAGTCAGCTGCTGCAGACCTGGGGACTGCCCTGGAGTGGTACCTGGTGACTACCTGCGGCAAAGCCTATCCTCACCATCAGAGGCTCTGGTGAATACCCCGTAGTCACTTAGTTATGCGTAGTCACTTAGTTATGCTCTTCCAGGATAAGCGTGGCCCGTGGCGTAGTGGGTCCACACTCAGCAGCATGAGCATAAGGATGTAGCAATTTTTTTGTTTCCGTTCTTTGTGATAGAATGGCCCCAACTGCAAGGTCTGAAGCATCCACTTCTACAATAAAGGCATATAGAACATACAAGCACTGTAAATCAAAGGTACCCAGGGCGCGTGGATATATATCTACGGTTCAGTGGCATGCTTAGGATTGGGATGACTAGGAACTGTAGTGTAGTGTAGTGTAGAAAAAGCATCTTGTGCTTGAGGAGACCAAGCAGCATGCCTTTCTTTGTTAAATGTGTGATTGGTGCCATAATACCTATAAAACTTAATGAAAATGTCTTTAAAAATTAGCACAGCCCACAAATCGTTGGACCTCTTTCATGTTTTTTGGGCTTGGCCATTCAATGATAGCTTGAATCTTGCTAGAGTTTATTTGCAATCCTTGAGTAGAGATTATATAGCCCAAGAACTGAATCTCTGTTTGATGGTTCTGATGATCTTCTGCAAAATTATAAACAATTAGTATATCACCTGGACAAATGACCACAAATTGATCAAGTAGGTCTCTGAAAATGCCATTAACAAAATGCTGAAACGTTGTGGGAGCATTGCAATGTCCAAATTACATGACTATATACTCATAATGTCCACAACATGATTTAAATGCTGTTTTCCATTCACCCCCTGGTCTAATATGAACCAAATTTTACACCTCTCAAAGATCCAGTTACGTGAACATCTTTGCAGAATGACATCTGTGCAGAAACTCAGGGATCAAAGGCAGAGGGTAATGAATCTTTACAGTAATTTTATTTAATTCTCTGTAACTAATGCAGGGTCCCAAGGAACCATCTTTCTTTTTTTACGAAAAATATAGGCGCATCTGCTGGTGATGAGGATGGACGAATAAACCCTTTGGCTACATTTTTATCAACTTATTTTTTTAAGGGTCTTTAATTCCTGCTCTGCCAGTGGGTAAATGCTTCCAAAAAGTATATCTGCTCCAGACAATAAACCAATTGGACAGTCATATGGCCGATGAGGAGGGAGTTTGTCTGCATTTTTCTTGTCACACCAGAAAATTTGTTATATACAGGTGCCATAACAGAATGTTGTTCAAGATTCCTTATAACCTCTTCATTTGGTGAAGTCTGTGGGGAGTGGTCAGCAGGAGAAAAAGACACTTCTTCAGATTCCCAGTTGATAGTAGGATTTTGAATTTGTAGCCAATGCAATCCCAGCATGAGTGGAAAATGTGGAGTTGAGATTAACAAGGAGGATAAGACCACATGGTGATTAGGTTCCATAACTATCTCCAAGTGCTCAGTCTCTTGATTCACTGGTCACGAATTTAGTGGGTATCCATCAAGTTTCCATGATAATACATGAAAATCTGTCCTGAATTTTGAACATGTGCTTTTAGCGAAAGAAATGTCCATAAAATTTCAATTTGCTCCTGAGTACACCTTGGTAGATGTGGAAGTGCATAGCGAATCAACGTGAAACTTGATAGAAATGAAGAAATAAAATTTCTTATTTTCTTTTTTAATGGTGGGTGCAATAGAAGAAATTGAATGGATGACAGCAGTCAGTGGAGGTGCTGATTCAGACAAGATTAATTCTTCATATCGAAAAGGTTGGGAACTGCTACCACTGCCACTGTTACGTAGTCGAGAAGGAAAATTGATGAGAAAGTGGTTAGACTTGCCACAATAGAAACACTGATTTTCCTAAGGTCGCCTTCTTTATTCTAGTCACTTTCACGTTTTAATAGACTGTCAACCTGCATGGGTTCAGCTTCAGTTATGTGAGGACACTTTATTGCAAAGTCTCTTGGATTAGAGGATGAAGTAGGTGGATAATGATTACAAGACAAGTGTCATGCCAAGGCAGAGGTGGAGCGAGGTTAGTGAATCCACTTGACCACAGAGGTCACTGTGGAAGCAGAACCCTAGGAACCAGCTGGAGAAGGACATCAGATGAATTGCAAGGCTTTATTTAGACTCTTAAACAGGAGAACCCACAAGGGAGGGCCCCCTGGACCAAAACACCGAATTTCCCCATGAGATCTCCGGCGAGCAAACCCCTTAACAGGGATTGACCGGGAACAACCAAGGAGGCTCAAATGCAACAGCTCCAAGACCAGAGAATCAGACCCAAGAGGAACAGTGGAACTGAGGGGAGGAGAGCAAGAGGTCCTGGGATCAAGAGAAGGTGAACCGGAAGGTCCAGAGGGTACCGCCAGAGTCCGCAGGTAGATGGTAGGTAGGCAGGGCACCAGCACTAGAAGAAAGCACTGGGAAATAGAGGAAGGCAAGACAAGGCTGAACAAGCAGGCGCTGGTCTGAGACCTGAGAATGGCAACTTAGAACAATGCACAAAGTTGCCCCGGCACCTCCCAAAGGAAGTGAGGACCTTAAGTATAGACAGGCCTCTCAGCAATTGGCTGAGAGGTCATTAGAGGAAAAGGGTGCACTGGCCCTTTAAATCACTTGACAGTGGCACGTGCACCCTATGCTTGCTCCCCTGCGACCCGGAAGAGAGGAGGTGGAGGCGACACGTCGGGAAGACACTGCAGCCCGAGGGAACATTGCGGGAGCGTGGACAGGCTAAGTAAGATTGCAGGGAATGGGAATGCCTGCAGCCAGACGGGGCCCGATCTTCCAGTATCCTGGAGACGGATCCCGCCAAGCGGGTCGTTACAACAAGATTGAACTCCACTTCTCCAGTCTTCTCTTAGATAACCGGGTGTCAATACAAATACAATAGTGAATGAAGTCATCAGGTTTTGTAGGAACATCAGCCCATGCTAACTCATCTTTAACTGCGCTGGATAGTCAGTTCTTAAAAAGAAAAAGACAATTTTGCACCATTTTGTCTGAATTCTGTGTCGTACTCCACCACAGAGTACTTACCCTGATGTAGAGCCGTCAATGTAGCTGAAGCTGTTGCACAACAATTAGGCTTATCAAACACTTGGTCCATGGTTGCTAGGGAAACCTCCAGATCAATAAGTCGATCATCATGAGGGGGCTTGTCTAGGCTAAAGCTTTATGTGCTAGCAGCATAATGATACAAAATACTTTTGATCTGTCAGTAGGGAAGTGAACAGGTTGTGCACTGAAGTACAATCTGTGCTGGTTGATGAATCCACAATATTTGACAGGGTCTCCACCAAACCTGAAAGGTAGTAATGAAATGGTCAGTGGAGGGGCTGGAGCTTCATGTTGTTTTTGTAACTGACGGATCTGTTCGGACCGCTGTGCAATCTTATTGCTCAGGTGTTGAACAATATTCTATAGATCTTGTGTAGATTGTCCATAAAATTGAACTTTATGGGTTGTCTGAGTTTCAAATGCTGTATATTTCAAATTCAATGTTCTCATGTTTGCATAGATATCAGTAAGCCAGCTTTCATTTTGTTGAAACAAACCTCCAAACTAGTTTCCTCGTTGGATGGATGGTCAGACTTGAGTATCTTGTTACGATACTTGTGGAACATAGCTGGAATCCGATGGCTGGAGACACACGAGCAGAAAAAGCAACTGGAGTTGGAGTTCTTGGATGTAGCAATAGAGATTGTAGGACATAATCCAGAGAGCAGTGGTAACATTCTGGGTAAGAAAGTTCTAGGTGTTGGAGATTAAAGCTAAACAGAAGGATAGACACAATACTCAAGCAATGAGTGAATGTTCCATGTGGCTTTAAGTAGGCCCAAACAGGAAACAAGATGGCATCCACAGATTCAACATTGGCCAGCTTACTAAAGAGCGATTGCTGAACACAATAACAGCCTCAAGTGGTAAGGAGTGGAATTGCAGCACAATTTAGTAAAGTGAATAACAGCAGCCACTAGTGGTCAATCCGCAGAAGGACAGACAGTTACTCTTTAAGGGCTCAATCTCACTTGCGATGAAATCGGACGAATGCAATATAAAATTAGCAATTAAAAAGCAGATTGCATTCAGATCATTGTAATTCTATCATTGTGTGTTCATCTGGGTTTTTTTTTCCAACTTGGATAGGATCACGATCGAACTGCAAAAAACTCGCAGCAGGCTGAAATTGTAATCGGAAATCGGATCGCATCCCACAATAGAAGTCAATGGGTGCGAGAAAAAAATCGCACAGCACTCGGACCATATGAGTGCTTTCCGATTTTTACACACCAATATCTTATTTTCAGAAAAATAATATTTTATTAATTAAATACATGTACAGTAATTTGCACACACACTGCACTAATGGTATTTGTCACAGACATCTGTATATCTACCTATTCTATGTGTATATACTGTATGTAATCCATCTATTCTATCCTGTCGGCTCCTAATGTGTTTTAGCACTACATGGCTGCTGAATTGCTGGCTTTTATTCTATCTATCTATCTATCTATCTATCTATCTATCTATCTATCTATCTATCTATCTATCTATCTATCTATACAGTGGGTATGGAAAGTATTCAGACCCCTTTAAATTTTTCACTCTTTGTTTCACTACAGCCATTTGATAAATTCAAAAAAGTTTATTTTTTTCTCATTAATGTACACTCTGCACCCCATCCTGACTGAAAAAAACATAAATGTAGAAATTTTTGCAAATTTATTAAAAAAGAAAAAAGAAATATCATGTGGTCATAAGTATTCAGACCCTTTGATCAATATTGAGTAGAAACACCCTTTTGAGCTAGTACAGCCATGAGTCTTCTTGAGAATGATGTAACAAGATTTTCACACCTGGATTTGGGGATCCTCTGCCATTCTTCCTTTCAGATCCTCTCCAGTTCCGTCAGGTTGGATGGTTAACATTGGTGGACAGCCATTTTCAGGTCTCTCCAGAGATGCTCAATTGGGTTTAAGTCAGGGCTATGGCTGGGCCAGTCAGAATTGTCCTGAAGCCACTCCTTTATTATTTTAGCTGTGTGCTTAGGATCATTGCCTTTTTGGAAGGTGAACCTTCTGCCAAGTCTGAGGTCCAGAGCACTCTGGTTTTCATCCAGGATATCTCTGTACTCGGTCCTGGTACGATGGGCGTTGAGGGCAGGGCAAAGTACTGCAGTGCACAGGTGCTGGGAAAGGTCAGAGAGGCTCGGCGCCAGCGCACTGCAGACAAAGTAAGCCGGCGCTAGAGCCGCAGCGTGAAGACAAGAAGAGGACGTCATCTGATGAAGATAAGAGGTGCCCGACCGGACCACGACACCCATCGGACCGGAGCGGGACCGCCCCTGGGTGAGTATAATCTAACCTCTTTTTCTCATCTTTTAGGATACATCGGGGGCTTATCTACAGCATTCCAGAATGCTGTAGATAAGCCCCTGATGCTGGTGGACTTAGCTCACCTTCGATTTTGGGGGTGACAGGTTCCCTTTAATTAAACACAGCTGGACTCCAATGAAGGAGTAGAACAATCTCAAGGAGGATCCCAAGGAAATGGACAGCAAGTGACTTAAATATGAGTGTCTGAGCAAAGGGCCTGAATACCTGAATATTTCAGTTTTTCATTTTTAATAAATATGCAAAAATTTCTACATTTGTTTTTTTTTCAGTCAAGATGGGGTGCAGAGTGTACATTAATGAGAAAAAAATGAACTTTTTTTAATTTACCAAATGGCTGCAATGAAACAAAGAATGAAAAATTTAACCCCTTTACCCCCCGAGGGTGGTTAGCACGTTAATGACCTGGCCAATTTTTACAATTCTGACCACTGTTCCTTTATGAGGTAATAACTCTGGAAAGCTTCCATGGATCCCGGTGATTCTGAAAATGTTTTCTCAAGACATATTGTACGTTATGACCGTGGTAAAATTTCTTTGATATGACTTGTGTTTATTTGTGAAAAAGAAGCAAAATTTGGCGAAAATGTTGAAAATTTCGCAATTTTTCAACTTTGAATTTTCATGCCCTTGAATCACAGAGATATGTCACACAAATACTTAATAAGTAACATTTCCCACATGTCTACTTTACATCAGCACAATTTTGGAACCAAATTTTTTTTTTTGTCCTGAGTACGCCGATACCCCATATGTGGCGGTAAACCACTGTTTGGGCGCATGGCAGAGCTCGGAAGGGAAGGAGCGCTGTTTGACTTTGAACGCAAAATTGAGATCGGATGCCATGTCGCGTTTGGAGAGTCCCTGATGTGCCTAAACAGTGGAAACCCCCCACACGTTACACCATTTTGGATACTAGACCCCCCAAGGAACTTATCCAGATGTGTGGTGAGCACTTTGAACCCCCAAGTGCTTCACAGAAGTTTATAACGTATACCAGTAAAAATAAAAAATTGTATTATTTCCACAAAAATGATATTTTTGCCCCCAATTTTTTATTTTCCTAAGGGTAACTGGAGAAATTGGACCACTAAAGTTATTGTACAATTTGTCCTGAGGAGGTTGATATCCCATATATGCAGGTAAACCACTGTTTGGGCACATGGCAGAGCTCGGAAGGGAAGGAACGCCGTTTGACTTTTTCAATGCAAAATTGGCTGGCATTGAGATTGGACGCCATGCCCATTTGGAGAGCCCCTGATGTGTCTAAACAGTGGATACCCCCCACAAGTGGCACCATTTTGGAAACTAGAGCCCCCAAAGAACTTAGCTAGATGTGTGGTGAGCACTTTGAACCCCCAAGTGCTTCACAGAAGTTTATAACGTTGAGCCGTAAAAATAAAAAATCATATTTTTTTCCACAAAAATGATATTTTCGCCCCCCATTTTTTTCCCAAGTGTAACAGGAGAAATTGGACCCCAAAAGTTATTGTGCTCACGGCTCACGGTACTTGCGGGGATCTTACCGAAGTCACCGCAGTTCCGGTCAGCTGGGAACGGAGCCTTAGTGACCAGATATAACCTTTGAGACTTCACCCCCGGTCACTGACGCTGCACTCGCAGCATCTCATTCATCAGCAATTTTCATCATGGAAGGTTGCATCTTGGCACCATCCAGGGTGAAAACTAATTATCCCCCAGACATGGATTACAGCCTGGGACAAAACGACAGACAGGTATGGTATATTGTTGTTTTTTTAGTTTTATTACAGGAAAACGAGGGCTTAGGTGAAATTACATGCGGTTGCAAGTATGGTTTAATTAAAATTATTAAAGGAGTCTGTGTCATTTTTTTCAATTAAAGGACTTTATTCTGGCTGTGTCCTTATTTACCATGCAACTATAGGATTAGTAATGGATAGGTGTCTTATACATGCTTCTCCATTACTAAGTCGTGGGCTTGATGTCACCTTACAATACAAAGGTGACATCAACCCCACAGATATGAACCCTACTTGCCACCTCTACACGGCAAGTGGGAAGAGCCAGGCAAAATGCCAGAATTGGCTCATGAAATAGATGTGCCTTTTCTGGGCAGTTGCAGGCTGCTATTTTTTGGCTGGGGGGGTCAATATTCGTGGACCCTTACCAGCCTGAGAGCCCCCAGCTGTGAGCTTTAGCAAGGCTGATTGTCAAAAAAGGGAGAACCCAGCGCTGTTTTTTTAAAATTATTTAAATAATTTAAAAGAAAAACAGCGTGGGGAACCCTCTATTCTTGATAACTAGCCTTGCTGAAGCTGAGATCTGTGGGTTGCAGCTCCCAGCTGTGAGTTTGAATTGTCTGGTTATATAAAATACTGAGGAACCTATGATGTTTTTTAATTTATTTATTTATAGTGCAGGCGGCGGCTGATGAATACCCCCATCATCCGCTCCTGCTGTTACTGTTATTAGCAGCAGGGGTAGGCTGATGGGAGTAATAGTCCCATCAACCATCACCTGCTGTCTCTTTTATCACTTAAATATAACTCTCATCATTCTCCCCCGCTTGCAGCGATCACTGGCAGAACAGGGGAGAAGGATGAGAGCTGTGTTCAGCACCCGGCGCCGAGGAACAGCGCTTACTGTAATGCTTCTTTCCTGGCACCAGTCCTTGTGGTACTGATGCGGCACACTGGTGGCACACGGATGCCACACGTATGCCACAAGTATTACACACACGGACACTGACATCTCCAGTACCGGAAATATCAGGACGTGTGATAGAGGCCTTATAGCGGGTTTTTATGTTTGGCTGCTGTCACACACACACACTAAAAAGACGCTTTTTAGTGCAAAAAATAGTTCTTGCATCACCACATTTTGAGAGCTAATTTTTCCATACTTTGGCCCACAGTCATGTGAGGTCTTGTTTTTTTGCGGGACGAGTTGACGTTTTTATTGGTACCATTGTTGGGCGCATGACATTTTTTGATCGCTTCCTATTCTGATTTTTCGGAGGCAGAATGAACAAAAAACAGCAATTCATGAATTTCTTGGGGGGGGGGCATTTATGCTGTTCTGTGTGTGGTAAAATTGATAAAGCAGTTTCTTTCTTCAGGTCAGTACGATTACAGTGATACTTCATTTATATCTTTTTTATGTTTTGGCGCTTTTATACAGTAAAAACTGTTTTTTAGAAAAAAATAATTATTTTTGCTTTACTTTACTCTGAGAGCTATAACTTTTTATTTTTCCGCTGATTGAGCTGTATGGCGGCTTGTTTTTTGCAGGACAAGATGACGTTTTCAGCGTTATCATGTTTATTTATATCCGTCTTTTTAATCGTGTGTTATTCCACTTTTTGTTTGGCGGTATGATGATAAAGCATTGTTTTTGCCTTGTTTTTTATTTTTTTTATGGTGTTCACTAAAGGAGTTAACTAGTGGGACAGTTTTATAAGTCGGGTTGTTGTGGATGTGGCGATACCAAATATGTGCAATTATATTGTTTATATTTTTGTTCATTCAAATATTTATTTAGAGATAAAATATATATAAATTTTTTTATTATTATTTTTCATTTTAAAAAAATATATTTTTACAATTATTTAAAACTTTTTTTTTACTTTTTACTAACTTTTTTACTTTGTCCCACTATGGGACAATCAGCGCTTCACTGGCAGGGAGACTTGCTGATCATGAACTGCGCATGATCACCGAGTTTCCTAGCTCTGCTGACCCGGATGTCCTCATAACAACATCGGGTCACCATGGCAATGATCGGAATCCCACGTCACGCCACTGGGTTTCCGATCCAAAGGCAGAAGAGTTGTCAGCCCTGTGTGGGCTTCTGGAATTCTGCGATTGTATTCAATCACACAATTTCGTTGGTTAAAGTGCCTGGAGCTGTCTGTGACCGCCGGGTTTCAGATGATTCTGACAGCTGACACCCGGCGGCGATTGCCCGCGCACCCCCCGTGAGAGCGGCAATCGCGATGACGTAATATTCCGTCCATGGTCAGATGGGCCCAGGTCACGTGGATGGAATATTATGTCCAATGTCAGAAAAGGGGTCTGAATATTTTCCGTACCCACTGTGTGTTTTGAAGAATTTTTCCTTTGAAAACAATGTATAAATGACATAGAAAATTGCTCTATGTATAAGCTCATGTTATAATCGAATTGCAGTGAGATGTAAATCGGATGCTAGGTGTGAAAAATCAGATTGTACTAGCATGAAAAATGCATGACACTTGCATTAGGCTGGGTTCACATTGCGTTAATGCAGTCCGTTAGACAGACTGAGTTACACCGCGGCATAACGCAGTGTAATGCAGTCTGTTAACACTGCCATTAACCCCTATTATCAGGCGCATCGCCAACGCATGCCATAATCGGCGTGCGCTAGCGATATGCCGTCATTCAGTGACGGAGCCTCGCACGCGGGCTGCAGCGTCTGAGGCTCTGCCACCGCTAGCACAGATGAATCCTCTGCGCTAGCGGTATAGCATAAAGCGATGGCGTGTATGCTATAGCGTTAATGCAGCCCGTCAACGCTATGCGTTGAACGGGCTGCTTTAACGCAATGTGAACCTGGCCTTACACTCGTCCTACTCTCCTGCATCAAAATAGGACCAATTTTAAAATCGCTAGTGTGACTCCAGCCTCAGTCTAAAGAATCAATAGGTTTACCTTCATAACGCTGTACAATCTTGGTAGAATCCCTGATGTATGATGGCAGTTTCTGAACACATGACTATAAACAGTAATCCAGGAATCTGCAAATAGGCTCACACAAACTTCCATTGCCAGCTACAATGGGTTGTCCAGGAGGAACATGTAAAAATGTTATTATTATTATATTTATTGTTATAGCGCCATTTATTCCATGGCGCTTTACATGTAAGGAGGGGTATACATAATAAAAGCCAGCTCTTCCCTCTCCTAGTGTATCCTCACCCACCCCCTGCAGACTGTGAGCCCTCGCGGGCAGGGTCCTCCCTCCTTATGTACTCGTGTGCCTTGTTATCTGCTCATGTTTAATGTATTTGTCTATATTTGCCCCGTATTCACATGTAAAGCGCCATGGAATAAATGGCGCTATAAAAATGTATAATAATAATAATAATAAAAGCAAGTACAATAATCTTAAACAATACAAGTCATAACTGGTACAGGAGGAGTGAGGACCCTGCCCGCGAGTGCTCACAATCTACAAAGGATGGGTGAGAATACAGTAGGCGAGGGTAGAGCTGGTCATGCAGCGGTTTGGTCAATCGGTGGTTACTGCAGGTTATAGGCTTGTCAGAAGAGGTGGGTCTTCAGGTTCTTTTTGAAGGTTTCGATGGCAGGCGAGAGTCTGATATGTTGTGGTAGAGAGTTCCAGAGTAGGGGTGATGCGCGAGAGAAATCTTGCATTCGATTGTGGGAAGAGGAGATAAGAGGGGAATAGAGAAGGAGATCTTGTGAGGATCGGAGGTTGCGTGCAGGAAAGTACCGGGAGACGAGGTCACAGATGTATGGAGGAGACAGGTTGTGGATGGCTTTGTGTGTCATGGTTAGGGTTTTATACTGGAGTCTCTGGGCATTGGGGAGCCAGTGAAGGGATTGACAGAGGGGAGAAGCTGGGGAATAGCGGCGGGACAGGTGGATTAGTCGAGCAGCAGAGTTTAGAATAGATTGGAGGGGTGCAAGAGTGTTCGAGGGGAGGCCACAGAGCAGGAGGTTGCAGTAGTCAAGGCGATAGATGATGAGGGCATGGACTAGGGTTTTTGCAGATTCTTGGTTGAGGAATGAACAGATTCGAGAAAAATTTTTTTTTAGTAGAATTCGGCAGGAAGTGGAAAGGGCTTGGATATGTGGTTTGAAGGAGAGATCAGCATCAAGGATTACCCTGAGGCAGCGAGCTTATGGGACTGGGGAGAGTGGGCAGCCATTTACTGTAATGGATAGGTTCGTTGGGGGGGTCACGTGAGATGGGGGAAAGATGGTGAATTCTGTTTTGTCCATATTAAGTTTCAGAAATCTAGCGGAGAAGGATGAAATAGTGGACAGACATTGAGGGATTCTGGTTAGTAGGGAGGTGATATCTGGTCCAGAGATGTAGATCTGTGTGTCATCAGCATAGAGATGATACTGAAAGCCATGCGATTCTATGAGCTGTCCCAGGCCAAAGTTGTAAATGGAGAAGAGCAGGGGCCCTAGGACTGAACCTTGTGGGACTCCGACAGATAGGGGGCGAGGTGAGGAGGTGGTTTGTGAGTGGCAGACGCTGAATGTCCGGTCTGTTAGGTATGATGAGATCCAGGATAGGGCCAAGTCTGTGATGCCAAGGGATGAGAGGGTCTGTAATAATAGGGAATGGTCCACTGAGTCAAAGGCAGCACACAGGTCCAGGAGGAGGACAGAGTAGTGTCGCTTGCTCTTGGCGGTTAAGAGGTCATTGGTGACCTTAGTAAGGGCAGTTTCAGTGGAGTGGTGTAACCGGAAGCCAGATTGTAAGCGGTCATAGAGGGAGCAAGAAGAGAGATGGGAGGACAGTTCAAGGTAGACATGTTGTTCCAGTACCTTGGAGGCATAGGGGAGAAGTGATATAGGGCGATAGCAAGATACAGAGGATGGGTCAAGAGAGGGCTTTTTGAGGATAGGTGTGATGGAGGCATGTTTAAACCTTGAGGGGAAAATACCAGTTGTTAGTGATAGGTTGAAGAGATGGGTTAGGGTTGGGATGAAGACTGTGGTGAGGTTTGGGATGAAGTGGGATGGGATCGGGTTAAGTGCACAGGTGGTGAGATGTGATCTTGAGAGTAGAGTGGAGAGTCGATCTTCTGTAATGGTGGAGAAGTTGGTTTTGGAGGTGGAGGGCTGGGAAGTGGGGAGGAAGAGCTCTGGGGGTTGTTGACCAAAACTGTCTCTGATGTTATCAATCTTCTGCTTGAAAAATGAGGCAAAGTCTTCAGCTGAGATGAGTGGGGAGGGAGGAGGTGCTGGGGGACGGAGGAGAGAATTGAAGGTGTTGAATAACTATTTAGGGTTGTGAGACAGGGAGGATATGAGAGATGAGAAGTAGGTTTGTTTAGCTGTGGCGAGTGTGGTCTTGAAAGTAGTGAGGGACTGTTTGAATGCGATGAAGTGCTCGTTGGAGTGGGATCGTTTCCATCTGCGCTCAGCAGCCCTGGAAGCTCGCCTCAGCTCTTTGGTCAGGCTGGTGTGCCAGGGCTGTCTGTTGATTTTGCGAGCTTTGGTATGTGTAAGTGGGGCAGCAGATTCCAAAGCTGCAGCTATTGTGGTGTTATATAGAGCGGCAGCGTCATCCGCCTTTTGGAGTAAATAAAAAATTGGAATGATAGATTTCTTAACAAAAGAACTTCCTATATAGTTTTTTATATAGTACCTTGAGGTAATGCATCATTCAGGATTAAAAATAATTCTGATGGATCATTGTGAAGCTTTTGATAACATTATGGATCATTGAGTTGTCTGAATGCTTTGTGTTCACACTTGTGAACAGGCCAGTTAACCACATTTCCCCCTTTATCCAAATGTTTAAAAACAAAATCTTTCATTCGACTCAATTGTTTTAATGTTTGCTCCTGTTGCCCAATTAGATTGTAATAAGGAATTGTTGGAATCTGTCACAGACCATTCTGGCAAAATGTAACTAATTGTTGTGCAGATGTAAAAGCAAAATAATCAGAAAGATGAATTACCTTAAGGGAATCGGCTTCCATCTGTTCCATTTCAGAATTATGTATTTCCTTGCCTTGACTGCAGTTTGTCTCATTCTATATCTTGCAGAATCCTGAGGGCAGAGACAGACTGCCGTATTTCTTGTGCGAGAATCGCATCGTAAATCTCGTAATGGCTGTCGGCTCTCCTGACCTGAGCTTGACAGCTGCATAGTAATCCATCATACTGTCTTGCTCAGGACAGGAGAGGTGCTGGCCTGTCCGTGCAGTGTGATGCCATTATCGCATGAGAAATACGGCAGTGTGTCTCTGCCCATATAGTGGTACCACTTGTAGGAACATGTGAAGCGTTACCAGACTGGGAGCTGATAGAGTTGGAACTTTTGGATAATGACTTTAGCTGCCATTTGAAGACTTGGCGCCAATTCATCCAAAAAGTGACATAAAAACCTTTAAAGATGGGTTAGTTTTGCCTTTTGAGTTTGATAGACTCAAAATAAACTCCTAAACCTAATTCCAGTTTTTAGAAAACACTTTCTCAAGCAGTGGTACAGGAAAAAGTCTGTACCTTTCAAGAAAAATCATGATTTATATGCCGGACAATGCTCCATCGCATGCATTGAAATCTCCACTGCTTGGCTGCCAATAAAGGCCTTAGGCTATGTGCACACGTTTAGAAATAAATGTCAGTTATTTACATACATACGGCGACTCAATTACGAATACATTACACCGGAGAAACAAGAGTCAAAAACTGGCCAACATAATAGTAGGAAAACACATTTATTGAAAAATCAATTTTCACCTAAAACCATACATATCGTATATAGTAGAAAACAATTTATAAATATTCAAATGTGACTAAATCCGTGGATACAACCAGTGACCCAGGTTCAAAAAGACGGGACAAAGATGAGTCAAATGTCATGACAAAAAATGATTGTTGCCTACACATGAATGCTCATAGGTCTGACGCATGGCAATTAAACCAGGTGTTACACTTGCACAATGGCACTAACCATACTTGTACAACCGCCATACATCATAAATAAACTGACCACAACATGTGAAATATAGTAAACAGGTAAGAGGGCTAATTACCCATGGGTCACAAGATGTCCCGTCTGGATCCCGGTCACAGAAACCCCAACGCGCGTTTCGCGTTCGTGTATTAGGCTACGTTCACATTTGCGGTGTGCGCCGCAGCGTCGCCGCCGCAACAAAACGCATGCGTCGTGCGGCCCTATCTTTAACATTGGCGCCGCATGGGGCCGCATGTACATGCGTTGTAATGCGTTTTGGTGCGTTGTACGCCGCATGCGGCGTTAGGGCGCACCTGTCAGGGCGCGGCAAACGCAACATGTTGCATTTTTTGGGCGGCGCCGACCTTTAAAAAAACGCATGCGTCGTGTTTGCGTCGTGTTTGCGTCGATGCGCCTTTTTCCCCATTGACTTGTATTGACAACGCAGACGACGCAAGTACTTGCTTCGTGCTGCGTTGTACGACGCATGCGTTTTCCAATAAAAAATGCAAAACATTGTCTAGACTTTGTCTAGACACTAAAAAAAACTATATATATATAAAAAAAAAAGGGGTTTGGCATTGTCTTTCACAAGGCATCACACAAGACAAGACTGAGAGGAGAATCTGCTTTCCAAACCTGTAAGTATATATTTCTCTTTGCATATTTTTTATTCTGTGTTTTATTTCTTGATTTTTATTTAATTTGTGCAATGTTTGGTCTGTGCTATTTTACGGTTATGGCACTGTGGGTTGTTATTGAAAAATTGTTTTTCTGGTTCTGATGTTCTTCTGGCGTTATATGATGGCGTTTATTGTCTTCGGCCTTGCTTGTTTTTGGCTTGGTTTTGGATTGGTTTTGTGTTGTTCTGGTGTCATGCAGTTGTTCAATGTGTTTTTTTTGGCTCATTTTTTCTTGTTAAATTTCTGGTGCATGTTTTTCTGGTTTCTATTGTTGGGGGTAACTGTATGGCGTTTTCTTGGCTCATGTCTTGCTGTGTTTTATTATGCTGTTGGCTTTTTTTTTTCTTTCCTTGAGTGTCTTTTCTTGCTGGTGGGGGGGCTACATTTATGATGTTTCATTTGTATTGTATAGTTCCGTGCTGCTATGCCATTCTATTTTCAATAGTAGTTTCCCTTTTTTTTTTTTTTATCTCTGATGGTTTTACGTCGTTTTCCGTATGGCATATATCTTCCTTCCTTGCCAAGTGTGTAGTATAATGGATTTTTTTTTTTTTGGGTGGGGCCCTTTTTTTTAATTTCATGTGTTTTCTTTTCTATTTGACTATGGTTTATCTTTGGGTTGCTGTATATTTTTACAGCGGTTGTCCCGTAATGTTTATTGCTTATTATCTAGAATGGTATTTATCGCCTTTTTCTGATGTATTTCTGTGGTACATGTCACCAGATGGTGTTGTTTTGGATCATGTCTTGTTGTAATTGTAAAGTATGGCGTTCATTAGTTTGCTATTTCATTGTGCCTTTTTTTTCCTGTAAGGTTTTTTTTGTAAGTTTTTATATTTAAAAATTTGGACATAGGTGTCTATTTTTGCTTAATTTTGTTTGGGTCTATTCTTGTATTGTTTCTTCTATTGTCTTCTCTTGCAATGTATGGCGTTGTGGTGTCGCTTTTTGAGTTTGCATTGTCCTATCAGTCAACAGTCAATTGTGGTTGTTTTAATTTTTTGGGCCTATTTTTATTGTATGTGGCATTGTTAGCTTTGGATGTGATTTTTTTGCTCCTTTTTTCATTGCAGAACAAACTTGCAAGAATGGCGAGTGACTCTGAACATAGCCAATCGGCGCGGGGGAGTGCGGTGAGTAATTATGTCCATTTGCTTACTATTCGCTGCCATTTGTAGCATTGACAATAATTTTTGTATACAATTTTTACAGGCTTCTTCAAGTGAGGGGGAAGGCAGTCAGCGGGAGCAGCGAGGTCGGGGCCAAGGTGTGGCGTCAGGCCGGCGAGTGAGTATTTTTATTTTTTTTTATTTTAATTTTTTTTTTGAGTAGCATCCTGCTGTGAGGAACATTACATTTGAGTAGCATCCTGCTTTCACTAGGGATGTTTACTAAGCTTACATTATAGCTTTTCAGGGCAGCAAGTATTGGGGGAAGGTAACAAAGTTGAACTCCCTGCACAAAAACATTCCAAAATACAGGTGTAGAAACCATCAATATACATACATCAAATGGCAAAGGATAGGGCCAAGGTACATATCATGACAGGTGCTGGTGGTTGTTAATATTTGCATATTTGTAACCTTTTTGTTTTCTAATTTTTATAGGTTTCACAACGGGACCAAGGAGATGCCGGAATTGATGTGGAGCTCCTGATCTCCAGCATCCATGAGCGTGGCCCGTTGTGGGACAGCCGTGACCCCCGGCACATGGACCAGGTGGTGTTGAGGCATTTGTGGGTAGAGGTGGCAAAGTCGCTGTGGGGTGGCTTTGAAAGCGCTGCAGCCAAGGACAAAGCCAACTGTAGTGAGTATTGCTGATACGCCGTGCTGATACGCTGCTATGACCCATCTTGCCAGGATAAACACAACCGTGTGTGATGCGATCAACGCCTAAACTTTGCATTGCACACGGTTGTTTTATCCTTTTAAAATGCTAAATATGTAACCTTTTTTTTTTCTTTGCATTCACAGTGAAAAAGTTGAGGACCAGATGGCGATCCATGAAGGACCGTTTCAATAAGGTGATCCGTGCTGAGGAGGAGCAATCGAAGAGTGGTGCTGCTGCGGCCAAGTCTGTGCCATACAAGTACTACAGGGTGTTACAGTTCTTAAGACCGGTCATTGGCCGCCGACAGTAAGTATTTTGTCCACATACCATATTGCACAGCCACATTACATTGCCCAGCCACATAGCATATTGCACAGCCACATAGTACATTGCCCAGCCACGTACATTGTGCATCCACATAGTATATTGCCAGGCCACTATATCGCAGCCACATAGTACACGTTCTAGCCACGTATCCACATAGTATATTTCCCAGGCACATAGTGTATTGGCCATCCATGTAGTCAGCGTAGCATATTGGCCATCCACGTAACTTTTTCCCTAGTGGAATGGTATATAGCCCATTAGTAATTTTTTGGGTTAAGCGTGAGTCCTTGTAGTCCATGACAGGTTACGTTCTGAGTCAGGCTAGTTCTGATCGCAGGAATAATGATGACGTCTCGATCACATGATCCTAACGTCATGGCCATTCCTGCGATCAGATCAGCAAAGTCACTGTGTATTTTTTTTTTTTTCTCTTGACGTTAAATTTTATACTATTTTTGCGGCATAGGCAGCGTCAAGAAAGAGTTTTAGACAAAATTTTTTTTTACCCATGACAGTGGTCTGCGGTCAAAAGGCTTTGGCAGCGGGAATGAACATTTATTTTCTGCCGTTGGTATGTCCATGATGGTTATCGTCAGCCATAACGGTCAGCTGGCGATAACAATCAGCAATTTATTATAGGCCACACAGACTGAGAGACAGAGGATTTGTATTGTTGTGTAATGTAATGTTAATTTTATTACAGGAGTTGGCGTATGGGATAGGTTATTAATTGAAGACTAATTTTTCCCTTATCTTTTCACAGGACACACAGCAGCACCCTCCAGCGAGCTCGCCCCGCAGGAGCGGACCTTCATGAATCGCCATCTGACCCATCACAGCCCTCCCACAGCGACAGCAGGCTTGCACCGCCATCTGGAGAACTGGCAGCCGGTACATCAGGTGTTCCCCTGCCCGAGGCCTCTGGCGCACCTTCGTTCGGGAATTCACGACAGCGCCAGCGGGCCTCGGACAGGCCAGCCATGCCCGAATTTTTGCATTTGAGCACGGTTTTCCAGAACTGTTTCAAGGCGTTGAGCGATAAAATGGACACTCGTCTGTCCAATATCGACCGGCGCCTTGAAACTATGGAATCCGTGCTCTCGAGTCCGGCCAAACATTTTTTTAGTACCATTGCTAAGGGCATGGTGGAACACCTTACGCCGGAACTCCAGATTTCGGTGATGCAGGCCTGCAACACTGCCTACGTGAGGGCTCTGCAGCAGGCTCGGGTCATGCAGTCAGCGACAATGCCTGTAGTGCCATCGCTGGCTAGCATGACTCCGACTCCTGCTGGAGAGCCACTCCAGCCACCCCACCGTGGTCCACGTGCCGAGCGACGCCACCACAGGCACCATAGCATTGTGCCGCCGACTCCTGCTCCTGCCAGGCCCTCATCCTCCCGTAGGCGTCATTCTGGGGGAGCTGCCGCGGGAGAGAAAAAAAGAAAAAAAAGGAAGAGGACACACACTGAGGCTCTGGCTGCTCCAGTACAGACACAAAGTGCACGTCGGGGCTCTAGCCGCAGCAGGAGCAGCCAGGGCCAACCAAGAACCTCGTAAAGGCTTGTGTTGCCTCCTCCATCCCCTACAGAGGTGGCGGTTTCTTCCCCAGTATACCCTGCGGAGAGTTTGGACCTGCCATCGAGCCTCCTGGACTATAGGTCATCATCCTCCTCTTCGTCATCATCCTCCTCTTCGTCATCATCCTCCTCTTCCTCTCCCCATTCCAAACAAGAGACATACCATTCCCCCATGGTGGCAGAGATTGATACCCCCTAAGTTTATTTCCCCCTATTTTTTCTGTTTCCCCCCAATAAAAAAAGTTTGTTTTAAAACAACAATATTTGTTCTTATTTTCCAGTATACTTCTCGGCAAGTCACGCCGTGCGCTGTCTACACATATTTTGTGCTTCAAACACCTCATATATGCAATGTCAGACACTATTTTTACAATTGTTATTTTGCCTTTTTTTGGGTGTCTCTCATTGCTGTATGAGGTGTTTACAAACACTAAAGTGTATGAGGTACAAACACTAAAGTGTATGAGGTGTTTTCAAACACTAAGGGTATGTGTCCACGCTCAGGATTGCATCAGGATTTGGTCAGGATTTTACATAAGTATTTGTAACCCAAAACCAGGAGTGGGTGATAAATACAGAAGTGGAGCAGATGTTTCTATTCTACTTTTCCTCTAATTGTTCCACTCCTGGTTTTGGCTTACAAATACTGATGAAAAATACTGACAAAATCCTGATGCAATCCTGAACGTGGACACATACCGTAAAGGTACCTTCACACTTAACAATGCTGCAGCGAAACAGACAATGATGCAGATCACTGCAGCATTGCTATTTGGTCGCTGGAGAGCTGTCTGTGTGACAGCTCTCCAGCGACCCACGATGCAGAGGTCCCCGGGTAACCAGGGTAAACATCAGGTTGCTAAGCGCAGGGACACGCTTCCGATGTTTACCCTGGTTACCAGTGTTAAATGTAAAAAAAAAAAAGTACATATACTCACAATCGCGTCCCCCAGCGTCCGCTTCCCTGCACTGACTGAGTGACGGCCCTAACAGCAGAGCGGTCACATCACTGCTGTGCTGTGCATTCACTTTACGGCCGGCGCTCAGTCAGTGCAGGAAGCGGACGCCGGGGGACGCGAAGATGAGTATATGTAATGTATTTTTTTTTACATTTAACACTGGTAACCAGGGTAAATATCAGGTTACTAAGCGCCGCCCTACGCTTAGTAACCCGATATTTACCCTGGTTACCATTGTAAAACATCGCTGGTATCGTTGCTTTTGCTGTCAAACACAACGATACATGGCGATCTGACAAACAAATAAATATGGTATGGTATAAAAATGTTATTTGAAGCAGGGTAGAAAAATTAGAAATTTTTTTTATTAAACAACAACATTTTAAAAACAAAGGGTTCCAATTTTTTATATAAGGCACATTACATTTGTGAACTATAGGTGGATGCCAAATTTGACATAACCAAACCAACCTAAACGGATAACATTTATTGAACATTTACTGGAGAATTAGTTTATTATCATATTATATTTTTGACACAGTCAGAGTAGAGGTATTTATTGGTGTAGTTAAAACCAGAATACAGTCCAACAGTAACATTATTACTACACCATTTGATCTTGCCATGACACACGGCCAACATCTGACACAAAATAGGCCGCAAAATGATCCCTCATCTGCGCAATTTCCACACTTGTCCTCAGAGGATGATCATGGTAATCGGGCAATGGGTTGGCTATGGGTTCATCGAGTTCCACATTCAGTCTCTCTTTGGCCATAATGTAATTGTGGAGAACCACACAAGCCTTCACCACCTCATCCACTGTTTCAATTTTAAGATTAATGGCGGATCCTAATATCCGCCATTTGGAGACAAGTATGCCAAAGGCGCACTCCACAGTCCTTTTTGGCCCTGGACAGTCTGTAATTGAAAACCCTTTTTGTATGGTCCAAGCCCCGACTGGAGTAGGGTTTCAATAGGTTGGCAGACATTTGGAATGCCTCATCCCCAACCACAACAAATGGCATCGCAGGACCTTCGGTGTGGGGAAGAGGTTGTGGCTGTGGGAAATTAAAATTGTTGCCATATAATTTTTGGCCCATATCCGACTCTTTAAATGTGCGTGAGTCATTTGCACGCCCGAACGCACCAATGTCCACTGCGAGAAAACGGCAGTCCGCACCGGCAATTGCCATGAGCACAGTTGAAAAGTATTTTTTGTAATTGTAGAAAAGGGATCCACTTTTCGCAGGCTTGGTAATCCGAATGTGCTTTCCATCCACTGCGCCAATACAGTTTGGAAAAGAACACACTTGCTCAAATTTCTGTGCGTTGGCCTCCCAGATTTCGCTTGTAGGGACGGGTAAAAATTCCTCCCGGAGATTATCCCACAATGTGCGGCATGTCTCAGCAATAATTCCGGAAAGAGTGGAGACTCCAATCCGGAATTGAAAATGAATTGATCTCAAGGTCTCTCCGGTAGCCAGGAAACTGCCAAGAAGATAAAGAAATTTACATTAAAGTACATTGTAATTTATAAAAGTACATTGACCATACCAAACCCCAAAAAAATTAAAAGAAAAAAAAAAAAAAGGGAAGAACATATCACAGTCATTCAAACAGCTACGTACCGTAGAGTCACCAGCAGCCATTCCTCTGCGGAAATAGCTCTCCGGAGCTGCATGTCCTGCCTGCTAATGGATCCTTCCACCCGACGCAGAAGATAGCGGAAGCTGTCCTGAGACATCCTGGTATATTCGAAATATTTCTCCATGTTGTCATTCAGTTCGCTAAACAAGCAATGGTATGCTCCACGGCTCTCCCGGACTTCCACGATAGGGTGTATCCAAAAGCGGCGACGACTCCATCTCCGTTTTTCCCTTTCCCTTTGATGAAAACAGGCGACAGCATAGGCATGAGCCAAGGCAAATTCCATCTCCATATCCATGTAGATACTGTCCATGGGACGCTCCATCATGAATACCAGCAAAATGGGAGGAATTCATCTCTGCCAGGGTATATACACAATTACATAACACCAACCCTCTTCTGGCCATTGGTGGTCCTCATCTCTTGTGTAGACACTTTTTTTTTTTGGGGGGGGATGAAGAATGACTCACTGCACAAAAAACGCATGCGTTGAAAAACGCTGCGTTTTTTTGGTCAAAACGCAACTGCGTTTAAAAAAAAAATGCTGCGTTTTGCGCCGCATGCATTGAACGCATGCGGCGCAAAACGCAGCATTGTGCATGCGTTTTGCTGCGTTTTTGTTTGCGTTGTGCGTTGCGGCGACGACGCTGCGGCGCACACCGCAAATGTGAACGTAGCCTTACGGCTTCCTCAGGGGGCGTGGCTAAATAAGGATCTCAGTCCAGTATAAATAGTGAATAGATCCGGTCACGTGACATAATGAAACTAACCAGTGCGCATGTGTGGAACGCAGGAGAACGTCATAGTCGCGTCTCAAGCATCGATCCCAGCGGACAGGTCCTGGGTCACTGGTTATATCCACGGATTTAGTCACAAAAAATGCGCGAAAATGCTGCGGTTTATTTTCCGCAGCATGTCAATTCTTTGTGCGGACTCCGCAGCGATTTTCCATCTGCTCCAATAGAAAACTGCAAATGGAAAACCGCAGCAGAATCCGCATTAAAAACCGTGGTAAATCCGCAGTAAAAACCGCAGCGGTTTTTCACTGCAGATTTTGCAAATCCGCTGCGGAAAATTCCGCAATGGAATCCACAACGTGTGCACATAGCCTCAAAGATGAAAGAGTAATGACATGGCCTCTTCTTCACCTGACCTAAAGTCTACTGAGAACTTGTGGGCCATTTTTTAATGGGAAGTATACAGTGAAGGAAAACAGTACACCTCTCTGAACAGTGTTGGGGAGTAAATTACAATACTTCATTATCAACCAAGGTATCATTGTAATCAGTATAACGGCGCCAACCTGACACTATATGTAGATTACTGCGCACAATCCTGCTGACAGGTTCCCTTTAAGTCATTGACGAGGTCACCGTTCCTTTCAATTTAAGGTGAGGTCCATGCTAGAGCCTCGTCTATCAGAAGATGAATGATGGAGTACCTTTTTCCAATCAATGGTGATTGAAGCAGGTTGCCTTTTAGGCTGGTTTCACATTTGCGTTCAGGAGGGCTGCGGATGGCTGTGTACTTCCTCCCTTCTTCCTCCCTGAAGCTCCGCCTACTTCTGTATGCGTCCTGCGTTTCCCTGCGTACCTATCTTTAACATTGGGTATGCAGGGATATGCGTTGTATGCAGATGTGCGCATGCGGCGATTTGACGTGTGTGGCGACCGCACGGAAACGCAATATTTTTAATGGGACTAAGGACTTACAAGCAGGTCACGGTTTCTGGTGACATCACATTGACAGAGCAGCTGCTTCTTTTCCGCTCTGCTTTGTTGACGGGCCTCTCTGCCAATGTCATGCTTATTGACAGCCAGCTCCTACTTATTGACAGCCAGCTCCCTGCTGCATACCTGCGGGGAACTGGCTGTCAATCAGCATGATGTTACATGTTGCTGGAAGGAACAGTCTGTGACCGCTCTGAGTCAGTATTGGAAGAAATAGGCAGGTAGTTAGCAACTACTTGCCTGTCAGTTCTTAGCCCATGAGAAAAAAAATAAAATAGTCCCATGATAACCCATTTAAGAGTAAGACAATGAAGTAAAGCGTAAAAAAAAATAAAAAATTGACTATCGCACATGACGTGTGGCACAGAATTCATTTGGATCGTTTTTTTAGTATCATTTTGTGAATTTTTTTTTATAGAGAAACTCCTATTAATGTCATCCGAACCTGACCCTAGCCGTGTGATTAAACCCATGTTTTACTCTAAACCACTCTGGAGTTTCAGAGTAAGCATAATTTGGAAAGCCGGACACGGATTATGTGTCTTGGCTGATTAGACCAAGGCAGGTCAGTGGCTGGCGTCTCTGTCTGGGGCAGAAAAAAGCCCACCAGGGACCCAAATCGGACTATTCAGTATGTAAGGTCTTCATGCTGTGTGAAAAGATGCTGTTTGGGCATCATACTGTGTGAAGACATGCTGTTTGGGCATCATACTGTGTGGGATATACTGTGGTGGCATAATGTGGGTGCATCATACTATGGGGGGGCACTGTAGGTACATGAGGGCTACGGAGCCTCCTAACTTGTGTGTGGGGGTCAGGGCCGGCTCCAGGTTTTCGAGGGCCCCGGGCGAAAGAGTCTCAGTGGGCCCCCCCCCCTTTAACACATACCCCGATTTATGATGCACAGATACGGCAGAGAAATGTATAGTACAATGCCAGATTTCACTTCTTACATGAGTGACAGCTATTGTAGATTCTGCAGTGTATATATACAGGAGGAAAGGTGCTGTGCAGTGTATATATACAGGAGGAAAGGTGCTGTGCAGTGTATATATACAGGAGAGGTGCTGTGCAGTGTATATATACAGGAGGAAAGGTGCTGTGCAGTGTATATATATAGGAGGAAAGGTGCTGTGCAGTGTATATATACAGGAGGAAAGGTGCTGTGCAGTGTATATATACAGGAGAGGTGCTTTTCTGTTTTGAGTTTTTCTATGAAACAAAGACTTTTCTACATAAACAACGTTGTTTGGTTTTGCGGCCCCAACAGATCTGTGCTACAAAGTAACAGGCGGCTCGGCATTAATGAGGGACCTGATGCTGAATCCTTTCCACAAACTCTAATGACCCAATTAGTGCCCTGTCATTAGAAGCTCATTAAACGCCTCCCTGTCCCGAGCAGTCATGTACATGTGGCACCCCTAGGGGTATTTGCCACAAAAATAGTTACTGACAGTAAGTACAAATACTAAAATAGCAAGACTGCACTACCACCTCCGGCCAGAAGGGGGAGCTCCAGAGACTCCCCTTGATCCATTCTGGTCTGAGAGAAGAAATGGCAGTTGGGCCAAGGAGCTGATAGTGAGAGGTCATACAGTTGAATCTCTAACAGCCCTGTGACTGTTACCAGGCCTAAATCACCGGCCTGAGGAGAAGAGGGATAGAGAAAAAGGACATTGTGAGAACCGGGTAGCATTAATCACTACCCAGAACAGGCGCAAAGACGGATACCGGATCCGTGGCTGTATTCATTATATATAATACAGCAACCGGAAAAACGTGAGGTGATATCAGCTTCACTAGGGTCGGATGCAGCAACAGACACAGAGTTCAGCGGTACTCCCAGAGGGGGTAAACTGATAAAAGGACTCGGGTTGCCCGTCGAACCAGGACCCGGAGGGGACAGATTGGGCCGGCAGCCAGTTCACATACAGCAGCAGGGCCACACAGAAATTGTGCACAATAAGAGGCGAAGACCCCGGCAGGGTCAAAGTAACTCAGAGTTCCCATACAGACTTCGGTGACAGGACTGGTTGTAAATCCTTTTATGTTAAAGTAAACTGGTTAAACGTTTCAGTGCCTCAGTCTTTCATTTGGACAATAGCCATCTATCCAGGATCGAGATCGTCACCGCTGGGAGAACCTTCTGCTGATCAAGTAAGTGCCTGTCCCCTCACGATACCCCTTACACTGTGCATTGCCTGAGGCCACAGCACCGGGTCAAGCCACCCGTGACATCCCCCTCAAGAGACAGACTCCATTGGTCCGGTGCTGGGTATCCCGGTCTCCTGGGCGTCACAATTGGCGTCACGAACAGGATCTAGCCAGCCCGTATACTGGGTATTGTGTGCCGTGATTGGAGCCCAAAACTGTGAAAACTGGGATGAAAAATCTTGAAAATTGACTTTATTAAAGAAAAATCCATTCCCCATTGAAAACTATTGAAAGTGACTTTTCCCCATTGGTTATAATGGAGTAAAGATGGCCGCCATCCCCTGAGGTAATCACTTCATAACCGTTAGGCACGAGACTGTTAATTGAGCTACGCCATCACCTGAGCCCCAGTCTAACTGAAAAACTTCAGAATCCGCCATTACAGAGCGTGGTGGGTGGGAGCAGCAGGGGGCGTGTCATTGTGGGCGGCACCAAGCTGAGCGCTCTGACATCAGAGCAAGGGGAAAATCGATCCTGCTGCACAGCGGAACGAATCTACACTATCCCGACGGAAGCGGAGGACCGGAAGGGTCCGGATTAACTAAGGGGGCACAGTATGTCGCAGCACGGAGACGCCGCAGCACTCGGCAACGCTAATGCAGCTGAAAGACAGAGTGTCAATAGAGAGTCCGGCAGCGCAGCGGTGCAAGGAGTGGCGCCCATCATGCCGGTGCTGATGCCATATACCCCGGGTGGCCCATGGCTTCCAATGTATGAAGGTGAGCCTAATACCCTTGACGATTTCAGAGAAAAGATGCTGGCCCATTTTGACATGTTCCCTGTGGGTGAAGTTCAGCGTGTTAGTCTCCTGATGATGCAGTTAAGTGGCCATGCTAAGCGAGAAGTCACAGCATGGGCAGCTGATCTAAAAGGCACTGTTGAACGCATATTTGCTGGATTAAAAGCTACATTTGAAACCACGGCCAGCAGCAAAGCTAAAATACGATTCTTTAGTTGCAAACAAAAAGTTAATGAGGGCGTGAGAGACTTTGCCTTAAACCTGCAGGAAGCCCTTAAATCACTTACACTGGCTGAACCCATTTTTAACACCGGAGCGGATAAACTGCTAAGAGATCAATTTATTGAGGGACTCTACACCCCTTCTCACCGGGGGCATGTGAGCATGCTTGTTTTTAAGAACCCTGAATTGACATTTGCCCAATTAAAGGAGAGCGCTATACGTCTCCAGCTGGCAGAGGCACCTCGGGATCAGGATCCTGCGCAACCCATGGCAGAGGCACCTCAACAACAGGGAGTGCCAGTGACATCAGCTATGTCTGGGGCCATTGCTAAGCCCCTGGGGCCCAGTACTAATGAGGCTCTTCAACAAAAGCTTGACTCTTTAGCTGATGTTGTTGCTTCAATGGCTAAAACCATGCAGGAGATGAGAGGACACAAGATGGAGTTGGCAAACTGTAGAGAGGATGTTCCATGGATGAGACCCCGGAGATACCCGACATGGAGAGGACGACCCCGCGACCGCTACCAACCGGATGGACAGCCCATTTGCCGCCGTTGCCAGCAGCCGGGCCACTTTGCACGAGATTGTGATTTAAACGGGAATCCCCTGGGAATGCGGGCCGCTTCGCAGGAATGAACTTTCAAGGCCCAACACCCTGGCACGACAGGTACATCGGAGGACGACCCATTATCCCTATCGTGCTGGACGGAATTCCCCTCAACGCTTTGATGGACACAGGTTCCCAGATTTCATCTATACCGTATATCCTTTATAAGAGGTACTGGGCTGATGCAGATATTGATAAAGGGCCCTCTGATGTTGAACTAGATATATGGGCCAGTAATGGTAAGTTGGTACCGAAACTAGGATTCAGGGAGATGACCATAAAGATTGGTAAAGTAGAACTGAAGAAACAGGGTATAATTGTTGTTGATGTTGACCGGCGGAACTGTGAACCAACTGTATTGATAGGAATGAATGTGTTAGAGAACTGCTTTTCCGAAGTCATTTCTGTCTTACAGCAAATTGCTGAAACTGCCCAATCCTGCCAGCAGAGAGTTCTCCGGAGGGAAATAAAAGTATTGATGTTAAGGCAACAGGTAGAAGTTGCAGGTGGAGAAATCGGCAGTGTGAGGGTAAGTGATCCAACGTCTATTGTAATCCCACCAAAAACAGAAATGCTGGTATGGTGTAGAGCAGCCATTGGTACTAAGGGACGAGATTATCAAGCCTTAATAGAACCAGTGTACACCGACAGCAGGCCCACTATACTCACAGCACGAGGGATAGTCGAGGTACACCGGGGACGAGTGCCGGTACGACTTTTGAACTGTGGAGAGGAAGAGGTCACTTTGCCAAGGTATGCTACAATGGCAAAGCTATATACTGTTGACAACAATGCCATCACAACCATTGAGCCCTTAGAACCAACCTGTCAGGTGGAAGGCAATGGCTCAGATGGAGAAATGGAGGATTGGTGCCAACAGCTACACGTGGACATAAATTCAACACCTACCCATCAAAAACAAGGGGTGTATAGGCTAGTGACGGAATATGAACAAGTCTTCAGTAAACACCCATTGGACTTCGGACGGATAGAAGGGGTAGAACACACAATCCCCACAGGTGACCATCCCCCAATAAAAGAAAGATATAGACCCATACCGCCCGCTCACTATCAATGTGCAAAAGATATGCTGAGGGAAATGAAACAGGCCGGGGTAATAAGAGACAGCTGTAGCCCCTGGGCGGCCCCTCTAGTGATTGTCAAAAAAAAGGACGGAACCATGAGAATGTGCGTAGACTACCGGAAGATTAATAACATCACCCATAAAGACGCCTACCCCTTGCCTAGGATAGAAGAGTCCTTAACTGCTTTGAAATCTGCTAATTATTTTTCCACCTTAGACTTAACAAGCGGGTATTGGCAAGTCCCTGTGGCTGAGAGAGATAAGGAAAAGACGGCATTCACCACACCAATGGGTCTATGTGAATTTAATCGCATGCCGTTCGGACTCTGCAACGCATCCGGTACCTTCCAGCGGCTGATGGAATGCTGCCTCGGACACAAGAACTTCGAGACCGTCCTCCTGTACCTAGATGATGTGATCGTCTACTCAAAGACTTACGAACAACACTTAATAGACCTGGCAGAAGTGTTCGAAGCCTTATCCAGGTATGGCATGAAAGTCAAGCCATCCAAATGTCACCTTCTCAAGCCAAAGGTACAGTACCTGGGACACATCGTGAGTTCGGAGGGAGTAGCACCAGATCCCGAGAAAATAAGCGCCATAAGGGATTGGCCAAGACCTACCAGCGCAAAAGAAGTGAGACAATTCCTGGGATTGGTGGGTTACTATCGCAGATTTATAAAAGGATTTACCAAGTTGGCAGCACCCTTGCAAGACACCTTGGTAGGGCAGACGAAGAAACCTTCAAACCGAAACCCTCCTTTTCAGTGGAACGACGAAAGGGAAGACTCCTTTGAACAACTAAAGAAGGTACTAACCGGAGAAGAGGTTCTGGCATACCCAGATTACCATAAACCTTTCATCCTCTACACCGATGCCAGTAATGTGGGACTAGGAGCGGTGCTGTCACAAAAGCAAGAAGGTCGGGAGAAAGTCATCGCCTTTGCAAGTAGAAAGCTCCGGCCTACTGAAAGAAATTCAGAAAATTACAGCTCCTTCAAATTGGAACTACTGGCAGTAGTTTGGGCTGTGACGGAGCGTTTCAAACACTATCTGGCCGCTGCAGAATTTATTGTCTATACTGACAACAATCCGTTGACCCACCTGGACACAGCCAAATTAGGTGCGTTAGAACAGCGATGGATAGCCCGGTTATCTAATTACAACTTCATAATCAAGTATCGAGCAGGTCGCAAGAATGGAAATGCCGATGCCCTATCCCGGATGCCACACTTGAGAGATGTAGAAGAGGAAACGGGGGAGCTTGAAGAAATTGAACTACCAGCCTTCCATCGTCCCAAGGCAAAACATCATCAGTCAAGTACCTATCAGAAACAACAAGAGGTGAATTTTAATCCGTTAGCACACCATAGATGGGCTGACACCCAAGACAGCAATCCGGCTGTGAAGTTGGTGAAGGAACTGTTGACTGAGCAAAGTGCATATCCCTATGAGGATGCCCCAGAAGAGACGCATCAACTCTGGAAAGAGAGAGGCAAAATGTTCCTGTATCAAGGGAAGCTCTGTAGAAGATACACCAATCCGAAAACACATGAATTGGTTTGGCAGATTATTGTGCCTAAACAAGATGTGAAGATGGTCCTCGAAGCTTACCATAATGGTGCTGGTCACTTCGGTTGGAAAAAGTTAGAAGTACTTCTAAGAGAAAGATTTTATTGGGTCGGGATGAGAAAATCAATCGAACAGTGGTGCAGAAATTGTGGCCCGTGCAACCTCAGAAGAAACGATCAAAAGAACCAAAGAGCACCACTACAGCCCATAATCACCAAACAACCACTTGAACTTGTAGCCATGGACCACGTGAAGTTGACACCAAGCCGGTCCGGCTATGTCTATGCCTTGACCATCGTGGACCATTATTCACGTTTCTTGGTAGTAGTACCCGTAAAAAATCTGACAGCAAAAACAGCAGCCAAAGCGTTCCAAACGTACTTTTGTAGACCCCATGGATATCCGGAACAGGTTCTCACCGACCAAGGTACAGCCTTTGAATCAGAGATCTTCAGAGAATTCTGTAATATGTATGGTTGCAAAAAGATCCGGACGACGGCCTATCATCCACAAACAAACGGCTTATGCGAGAAGATGAACCATATTGTAATAGACCTACTAAAGACTTTACCTGAGACAGAAAGGAATCAATGGCCAGAGAAATTGCCTGACTTGGTGGATCTGTATAATCATGTCCCGGTGAGCTCCACCAACTGCACCCCAGCTTACCTTATGCGTGCAAGACCCGGCCAATTACCAATCGATCTAGAAATGGGAATTCTGAAACCAGACGCAGAAGTTCAAGACTCCAATTGGGATATCATACGGCAAAAGCAGTATCGCCAAGTGCAAGAGAGTGTGGAAAGAAGCCTTCAGCAAACTAGAGAAAGACAAGAGCGAACTTTCAACCAGAATGCTCTAGCGACCCCATTAAGACCGGGTGACCAAGTGCTCAAGAGAAATCGTCGAACCAATAAACTGGACAATCAGTGGGAAGCCGTACCCTACACAGTTTTACCAACAAGAGTGGATAATCCTAAAATGTGTCTCATTAGCAAAAACGGAGGCTTAACATCTGTACTAGTGTCAAGAGACAATCTTAAATTATGTCCGGAAGCATTGAAAGAGCCAGACGTTGTCCAGCCAGAACCAGAAGTTATTCAACCCATACAGGTTCAACCAGTAAAGGAAAAAGAAGAGGAAGTGTATCACACCTGTATAGGAGACTTTCCCAAAACCCTACTAACATACCATGGTGCAGTAGTGGTTCCCATGGTGGCCTTTTACCCAACACCGAACCCAATACCAGAAGTCCCAAGACAGGAAGAGGCTGACCCCGTACTACAGGAGGTTCCAGGCCAGGAAGAACAGATTCCTGGTCAGAGTAATCCCATTCACGGTGGACTTGCCAACTCCATAGTCGTGGAATTATCTTTAGCAGAGCGGGCAGATACTACATCCGCAGTAGACAGTAGTACACCACATGAAGAGACACCGCTATTACGGAGATCACAGCGTAGTACCCAGGGTCAATTACCGGCCAGGTATGCAGATTACCAACTATAAAGCTCATAATGTGAATTGTATATATGTTATGCCGTATATAGTTAAACAGAAAATGTAGTATAGTCATTGCTATCAGTCTGCAACGTTTAAGCCCAGTGCCTACAGAGACTTGTCTGTATGAACTTATTGCATATTCTTGAACTTTTTATCAGCCCGGAGGCACTAAATCAAAGCTCCGGAAAGACTGCTTTTTGAACTTTGCTTTTTGCTCTTTTTGAACTTTCTTTAGACTTTATATTGATAACTCCGTTGGAAAAATGGAACTAAATTCCTGGACACTAAGTACAGTGCCGTTCCTAATACCTTCAAGGATAGAACTGTATTAATGGACGCTATTTGAAGTGACTTTTTACAGAACTCTATTTTTGTTTCCTTGAGTGGTTTTTGTAACTTTTCATTTTTAAGACTCTGTACATATTAATTGTTATTTCAAAATGTTATTGTCCCACAGTCCCGGAGTACTGTTCTTAACTAAGGGGGAATGTGGCACCCCTAGGGGTATTTGCCACAAAAATAGTTACTGACAGTAAGTACAAATACTAAAATAGCAAGACTGCACTACCACCTCCGGCCAGAAGGGGGAGCTCCAGAGACTCCCCTTGATCCATTCTGGTCTGAGAGAAGAAATGGCAGTTGGGCCAAGGAGCTGATAGTGAGAGGTCATACAGTTGAATCTCTAACAGCCCTGTGACTGTTACCAGGCCTAAATCACCGGCCTGAGGAGAAGAGGGATAGAGAAAAAGGACATTGTGAGAACAGGGTAGCATTAATCACTACCCAGAACAGGCGCAAAGACGGATACCGGATCCGTGGCTGTATTCATTATATATAATACAGCAACCGGAAAAACGTGAGGTGATATCAGCTTCACTAGGGTCGGATGCAGCAACAGACACAGAGTTCAGCGGTACTCCCAGAGGGGGTAAACCGATAAAAGGACTCGGGTTGCCCGTCAAACCAGGACCCGGAGAGGACAGATTGGGCCGGCAGCCAGTTCACATACAGCAGCAGGGCCACACAGAAATTGCGCACAATAAGAGGCGAAGACCCCGGCAGGGTCAAAGTAACTCAGAGTTCCCATACAGACTCCGGTGACAGGACTGGTTGTAAATCCTTTTATGTTAAAGTAAACTGGTTAAACGTTTCAGTGCCTCAGTCTTTCATTTGGACAATAGCCATCTATCCAGGATCGAGATCGTCACCGCTGGGAGAACCTTCTGCTGATCAAGTAAGTGCCTGTCCCCTCATGATACCCCTTACACTGTGCATTGCCTGAGGCCACAGCACCGGGTCAAGCCACCCGTGACATCCCCCTCAAGAGACAGACTCCATTGGTCCGGTGGTGGGTATCCCGGTCTCCTGGGCGTCACATACAGTATGGGGGGATCCTGCAGCCCACCCCCTGACTGCTCCATACCATACACTGCCTTCTGTCGCTCTCACTATTATCCTGTGCATTTCTCCATCATCGTTACCCCATGTTACACTTGTCACCCCCCACTACAGAGTAGCAGGGCAGCCAATGTCACCTCCTCCCGGACCCTAATGGCAGCAGGAAATGTCTGCTCCTCTATTGGGTTGGAACCTAGGGGGTATAGGGGGTATAGCTCAGTGGTAGAGCATTTGACTGCAGATCAAGAGGTCCTTGGTTCAACTCCGAGTGCCCCCTGTATGCACTTTTCTATAGAGAGAGTACAAAGGAGGGCAACAAAATTAATAAAGGGGATGGGAGAACTACAATACCCAGATAGATTAGCGAAATTAGGATTATTTAGTCTAGAAAAAAGACGACTGAGGGGCGATCTAATAACCATGTATAAGTATATAAGGGGACAATACAAATATCTCGCTGAGGATCTGTTTATACCAAGGAAGGTGACGGGCACAAGGGGGCATTCTTTGCGTCTGGAGGAGAGAAGGTTTTTCCACCAACATAGAAGAGGATTCTTTACTGTTAGGGCAGTGAGAATCTGGAATTGCTTGCCTGAGGAGGTGGTGATGGCGAACTCAGTCGAGGGGTTCAAGAGAGGCCTGGATGTCTTCCTGGAGCAGAACAATATTGTATCATACAATTATTAGGTTCTGTAGAAGGACGTAGATCTGGGTATTTATTATAATGGAATATAGGCTGAACTGGATGGACAAATGTCTTTTTTCGGCCTTACTAACTATGTTACTAACCTGATTTAATCAAGGAATAATGTGGATTTGTTGCCGGTGGCTGCAGGGGAAGGGTTAAGTGATGCCATGTCCTTGGTGGGAGCAGTGGCAGCTGCTGGGACCTGGACAGAGACAACCAATGTTGCTGTGACTGCACAGTGTGATGTGGAGGAGAGAAGCTGAGACAACGGAGCAGAAATCACCCACATGCCAGCACTGGGCAGAGTCCCTCCAGTCACCAGCCTGGGGCCACGGGGCCCCAACGTACAGCCCACAGCTCAGTTTTATCCATGGCAGCAGCTCCCCTTCCTCCTGGCATCTGGTTAACCCCACTTATGCGGGTCGGATTGTTATCTTTAAGGTTCAGCAATAACCTTAATACAGATGGGAAGGGGTTAAGCTTCTTCCTACCTCACTGGTGCAGGTTTGGTGCAGCATGCATGTATTCTGGGTGAGCTGGGCGGCTGCAGGTTGCACCCCACCAGCTGCTCCTCCAGACATCACCCACATTTTTAGGCAGTGGAGAAAGACAGCAGCAGACTGAGCCACAAGTCCATCTGCAACCACTGCTCTGCTGCAGGGGCGGACATACCGCCGGTTCAACCGGTGCAACCGCACCGGGGCCCAGAGCGGGGAGGGGGCCCGACCCGACGGACATGCACGGCACGTCGGCAATCGGCATTGTTGTGCCGCTGCGTGGATCATCCTGTAATGAGCGCCGGGCCGGCGCCGCGGTACCCAACGAGTGACATGACCGCTGGTGAAGAAGCAGCCTCAGAAGCTGCCGTGCCCAGCGCCCGCCACTGCCCGGAGTCTGCGGAGACCATCTGTCCACAGTCCGGGTCTGGGAGAAGGAGCCAGGAGCAGGAGGTGAGTATCATATTTACCTGTCCACGATCCACGCGCCGGGCGCTGCTCCATCTTCCCGTCTCTGCGCTCTGACTGTTCAGGTCAGAGGGCACGCGGATGACGTATAGTGTGCGCGCCGCCCTCTGCCTGATCAGTCAGTTCGGAGAGACGGGACGGTGAGGACCAGCGGGCGAGCAGAGACGAGAGTCGAGCCGAGGTGAGTATGTCTTTTTTTTTTTATTGCAGCAGCTGAGCAGCATTTATATGTGGCGGCACAGGCGTTATATATAGAGCATCAGCATCTATCTGGGGGCCATAATGAATTGTATGGAGCATTATATCTGGCAGCACAGCTTTATAGGGAGTCCATATAAAGCTGTGCCGCCACATATAATGCTCCATACAATTCATTATGGCCCCATAGATGCTCCATATTATGGATGGAGCATCTATGGGGTAATAATGAATTGTATGGAGCATTATATGTGGCGGCACAGCATTATATGGAGCATCTATGGGGCCATAATGAATTGTATGGACTATGGAGCATTATATGTGGCGGCACAGGCACAGCGTTATATGGAGCATTATATGTGGCGGCACAGCTTTATAGGGAGTCCATATAAAGCTGTGCCGCCACATATAATGCTCCATACAATTCATTATGGCCCCATAGAATCTAGATGCTCCATATTATGGAATGGATGGAGCATCTATGGGGCCATAATGAATTGTATGGAGCATTATATGTGGCGGCACAGGCACAGCGTTATATGGAGCATTTATGGGGCCATAATGAATTGTATGGAGCATTATATGTGGCGGCACAGGTACAGCGTTATATGGAGCATCTATGGGGCCATAATGAATTGTATGGAGCATTATGTGGCGGCACAGCTTTATAGGGAGCATCTATGGGGCCATAATGAATTGTATGGAGCATTATATGTGGCGGCACAGGCACAGCGTTATATGGAGCATCTATGGGGCCATAATGAATTGTATGGAGCATTATATGTGGCGGCACAGGCACAGCGTTATATGGAGCATCTATGGGGCCATAATGAATTGTATGGAGCATTATATGTGGCGGCACAGCTTTATAGGGAGCATCTATGGGGTCATAATGAATTGTATGGAGCATTATATGTGGCGGCACAGGCACAGCGTTATATGGAGCATCTATGGGGAGTCCAAACTACAGTATTATTTCCTCCAGTTTATAAAGTAATAACAGTCTGTGCTGCTTGATAAGTCATAGGCCACAATAAGCACATCCAGATTTGCCAGATATGACATCAATTGCATGCCTGCTTATATTCAGTTGTTAAATATTGAACGTAAATTTATTATTTAGAGTTGATAGTTGTGTTCTAAACAGATAATAAATATTACAACCTATATGTTTACATAACCTTGTTGCAGTATGGGTGGGGGGGGGCCCAGGAAAATTTCTTGCACAGGGGCCCTCTGCAGTCTGTGTCCGCCCCTGCTCTGCTGGGTACCTTTGCACTCACTCAGGCACTAGTAGGACAGAGCTCCTCAGGAATCTGCCTGATAAACTTCAGCACTGTCTGCAGCCACCCAGCGGGGAGAGCAGAGAACGTGCTCTCTCCGCCCACAATGTCACACTGGCTGCCTTCTGTTAACCCCTATGTGTGCCTGCCTGGCTGCACTGACTGAGTGAGAAGATGCTTGTGTCAGAGCTGGCACATAGGGGTTAAGAGAACGCAGCCAGCGTGACTTTGTGGGGGGAGAGAGTATGTTATCTCCTGCTCTGCTCCCCCAGCTGTATCTATGACAGCATGAGTGGGCCCCCCCCTCTCCCCAGGGCCCCGGCATTTACCCGCTGTGCCGGGTGCTGACGCCGGCCCTGGTGGGGGGTCCTCGATCTGCGAGCAAGAGCACTATGTGGGACCATAAAAGCTATATCAAACTGTGTGAACACTATGTGACTTCAATAGGGACACCATTCCAGGGTTGGAGGGGGTCATAAAAAAATGTGTCCTGTTTTCCAGTCATTCAAAATTAAGAAGTATGCCATAGTATGTGTACGAGGCTGAGAGTCACCGACCAGAGACAGTCAGAGTGGTGTTCATCCGCCTACTAGAGGGGCAGTCTCCTAATGTGCTCCATAGGCGGCTGCCTCTCCTGCCTGACACTCTCCTGACCTGGAGAAGCCGCTAACAGGTCCCTTATTCCTGCCTGAATTACCATTTCAGCACCACTTTGCCCCGGATTCATCTGGAGCTGTCTCTTTTCCAGCAGTGACCAGATGTTGAAGAACCCATATGTTTTATCATAGGTTGTGCTTAGTTTTTCAATCCCACATTCAGCTTTATCTGTTTTTCATTATTGATGTCAACCTGGGAAAACTACAAGTGCCCATAAAATAGGGCATCACCCAGATTAGGATAGTGTCAGTACCAGGGGACTACAAAGCAGCATGGTGGGCAGTGGTGCTGCTCTACCACCACCTCATCACACCCCAGAAACAGCACATTATAAGGTGCCCCTTTCTGCGCCCACCACAGCCGCAGCATGGCGGGCTCCATCCCTCTCAGCCAGGATGGAAGGTGAGAGGAGGTGGAGAGCCTGAGTCACAGGAGGAGGAGGCGGAGGAGGAGGCAGCAGGACACAGCAGCAGTCAGTGACAGAGATAAGGAGACAAAGGGAAGCAGCTGGGACCTGGAGGAGGAGGACAGTGGGCACAGGCACAGCACACAGGCACAGCACACAGGCACAGCACACAGGCACAGCACACAGGCACAGCACACAGGCACAGCACAGGAGGTGATGCCACAGGGCGCCGCGCACACTGCACAGCACTGACGACACCGCACGCAGCACTACACACCGCAGACAGGTGAGAAGATGGAGCGGCGCTCCCTGTGTCTGGCCGCCTGCGGGATGCTGCTTCTTCTGGGCTGCTCCTCATCCTCCGAGGCTCAGGGCAGGCGGCGGATACTGAGCCGGGAACCGGGCGGCATCTCGTTCGAGTATCACCGGTACCCGGAGCTGCGGGAGGCGCTGGTGGCGGTGTGGCTGCAGTGTCCGTCCATCAGTAGGATCTACACGGTGGGACGGAGCTCCGAGGGCCGGGAGCTGCTGGTCATCGAGATGTCGGACAAGCCCGGAGAACATGAGCCCGGTGAGTGCGCGGTACACGGCAGGCAGAGCCGCAGGGATAGCAGAGCCGAGCGCAGGGGGCAGCAGATCAAAAGGAATCATTCCTCATTAATAATGGATGGAAGTCGTGGCCCAAAATACGTGACACATAGCCTCAATCTCATGAGCATTCACAATTAGGAGCCATTTGTACGGCGCTATACTGGTCTGCTAGATGTGGACGATGATGGCAGAATCCGGACGGTAGTGTGTGATGATGGCGGCGCAATGACCGGTGCAGCAGCCCTAGAGCATCTCATCTACACGGCGGGAGCCTTATATGATTAGCTGCAGGCTTATGATGGGGTGGAGGTGAGGTGACAGCTTGTCCCTGCCCCTCATATAACAGATCAGCCAGCACCGCTGTGTGCAGCTCTAGGAAGAAGAAACATGCCCTAACCGGTGGGGGATACCTATGGAGTTGGGGGCAGATGAGGATACCTGCAGAGATGGGGGCTCAGGGGGCAGAAGGGGGATACCTGCAGAGATGGGGGCTCAGGGGGAGATGGGAGATACCTGCAGAGATGGGGGCTCGGGACACTAGGGGGTACCTTCAGAGGTAGAGGCTCAGGGGGCAGAAGGGGGATACCTGCAGAGATGGGGGAGATGGGAGCTACCTGCAGAGATGGGGGCTCAGGGGACAGGGGGATACCTGCGGAGATGATGGTTCAGGGAACGTAAGGGGTACACTTGCAGAGGTAGGGGCTCAGGGGGCAGAAGGGGGATACCTGCGGAGATTATGGTTCAGGGAACAGAAGGGGGATACCTGCAGAGATGGGGCTCAGGGGCAGATGGGAGATACCTACAGAGATAGAGGCTGAGGGGGCAGAGATGGCTTTTGCAGAAAGTAGCCAGCTCTGCTACGGGCTCTTTGCCATTGGACTTCCCACCGCAGTCTCTGATAATGACAGAGAGCAGTAAATAAAGAATATCATGCGTGGTAGGAGGAGGTACCGTAAATACAAAATCCAGATTCAGTTTTCCCATTCTGAGCATTGTCCAAAGTCAGGGCGCTTTTCCACCTCTGACGTAATACCTGGCACAGTAAGGTGCATTTAAATAGAGATGGGACAGAACAATCGCTAATATGATCATTTTGTCCACATATATCATGTTACCGGCAGCACATCCCCTGGCTGTTATGGAGCAATGTGCTGCTGATAATGATTTCTTTTGCAGGCATAAATGATCTGATCACCCAATGAATGAGTATTTTGCTCGTTGGGTGATCACCACAGATAATTGGAATGAGTGTCCCCATGAGCTCTCGTTATCTACTCATCTAAATGCACCATGGAGGCCGCACTGTTTATCAGTTGCGACCAGGCTCAGGCCCAAGGGTGACATGTCTATCTACATTTACCACCTGTATGAATAACTCTTGGTTTCCATTTATCCGTTTCATCAGGATCAGATTTTTTTCTACTTTCTACGACCAAACTGGCGAGCAGGATCGGAAAACACCAAATGTAGCATATTCTGATTTAACTCCTGGAAGGATCAGGTACAGCAACTGATGTGTTGGATGAAAGGGAAGAATCCAATAGAAAACTATGGGATCAGTTCCCACGTGAGATTTTCTCTAGCATTTTTGTAGCCTGTCATAGGGAAATAAGGCCAGGTGGTCGAATATATGGAAATAAGGCCTTATAGCAGTGTTCCCCAACTCCGGTCCTCGAGAGCCACCAACAGGTCATGTTTTGAAGATTTCCTTAGTATTGCACAGGTTACTGAATGCTTGCCTGTCCAGGTGATGTAATTATCACCTGTGCAATACTAAGGAAATCCTGAATACATGACCTGTTGGTGGCTCTTGAGGACTGGAGTTGGGGAGCACTGCCTTATAGTATCAAGGGGCAGAATTTGATTTTTAGGGTCTGGGTATCTTGAGAAGAGGTGACAGGATAGGGAATAAGCTTGGCGATTGTGCAACCATACTAGGTAATGAAGTTGAAGAAGTGCCATGGCCTGATGAGAATAGATTATGAGATTCCCATGGAATGTTTCTTTATAATTCTGTCTTCTGTAGCCAACACATTTCCTTATGCAGTATTGGGTCACATGGAGGCTGGAGGAAATGATAGTGGATGATCAGATGGACCCAACATTGCCTTTTCTGAATTACATGATTTCCTTGCTATATAGAAGCCATCTAGGACAGGGTTGTCAAACTGCATTCCTCGAGGGCCTCAGACCATGCGTGTTTTCAAGATTTCCTTAGCATTGCACAAGGTGCTGGAATCATTCTGTGCAGGTGATTAAATTATCACCTGTGCAATACAAGGAAATCCTGAAAACATGACCTGTTTGCGGCCCTCGAGGAATGCAGTTTGACACCCCTGATCTAGGAAATGCTGTTGACAGCTTCAGTTTCTCTTGTGTCTCCATGTGGTACATGGTGTGCATAACAGTGTCCTGCTCCAGCTACAACAGTGTACATGTTTACCATACCTTCTTTCAAGCATCCGTGGTGTTTTTCCAGTGCCTTTTTTTTTACATTGTGCATATAAATTAGCTATGGCTTCCAAACAGAAGCCACCTGAAAAATCAACAGGTCATTTGTTTTTGTAGCCATTTAACATCTTTCGAAGCCTGAAGCAATTGAAAGAAGTGACAAAAGACGTAACACATTCACAAGTGTTTGTTTGTTTTTTGTTTTACATTGCAGTACATATGGTCATTCTTTTTGTAGTTTTTTTTAGCACTTTTTTTCCAGGCGTGTTCCAGGTGGAATTCACCCAAAGGAGACATTGTATGCTCATACCCTAAAGCAGCAGCTCGCCTGCCTGTTTACTGTCTTCGCATAGTCAAATATTTTTTTTGCACTGCACAAACTTACAAACTGAAAAGAGCACTAGCTTTTTTATGTTTCATCCATGCATAAGAAATTTTTACACTTCAGTAAATAGATAGACCTCAATAAAAAGTAGTTATGGTGGAACGTTATGGAAATCACATATTAGTCTTGTATGGAGATGAACATGAAACACTGCGCTTGGTGGAAAAGGTTGCGCTGACCCCTGTGTGATTTTCCACTGGAGATGACAGCGGCCGTGGAGCACAGAACCTACACAACTAAAGGCAGATAGCTGATTTGTGCATACAGCACAGTACACACTATGTAATCCTGTATGTCCTGGGCACCTATACTCCATTATAGAGCATATTGGGCCATCTTTATTTACCAATACTAGGTCACAATAGTAATGCCCTGCAGGATGCAGCAGACCCCGCAACAGGCAAGCGCAAAATACTGAAGGACAACCATTCACACCATAAGGCTGCCGTCACGCTAGCAGTATTTGGTCAGTATTTTACATCAGTATTTGGAAGCCAAAACCAGGATTGGGTGATAAATGCAGAAGTGGTGCATATGTTTCTATTATACTTTTCCTCTATTTGTTCCACTCCTTGTTTTGGCTCACAAATATTTATGTAAAATACTGACCAAATACTGATAGTGTGACGGCAGCCTTAAGGTTATGTGCACACGTTGCGGATTCCATTGCAGATTTTTCCATGCGGATTCTTCAGAATCCGCAGGAAAAACACCCTGCGTTTTACCAGCGGATTTACTGCAGATTTTGTGCGATTTTATGCGGATTTCGCCTGCGTTTTTACACCTGCGGATTCCATTTATGGAACAGGTGTAAAACGCTGCAAAATCCACAAAAAGAATTGACATGCTGCAGAAAATAAACCGCAGCGTTTCTGTGCAGAATATTCCGCAGCATGTGCACTGTGGATTTGGTTTTCCATACGTTTACATGGTACTGTACAACGCATGGAAAACTGCTACAGATCCGCAGGGTCATATCCGCAACGTGTGCACAGACCCTTACAAACCTACCAATTCATGTAGGGCTGGTTACTTAGTGTTATAAATGCACACAGATGAAGCATGTATAGGACGCCAGTCACACATGTAGTGCACAGTGTCTGGCTTACAGCCTATGGCTGCCGTCACACTAGCAGTATTTGGTGAGTATTTTACATCAGTATTTGTAAGCCAAAACCAGGAGTGGGTGATAAATGCAGAAGTGCTGCATATGTTTCTATTATACTTTTCCTCTAATTGTTCCACTCCTGGTTTTGGCTTACAGATACTGATGTAAAATACTGACCAAATACTGCTAGTGTGACGGCAGCCTATCAGTGAGGCCCACACCATCAAATTAGGCAGGCTGTCCGGCGCTATGAAAGTGCACCCCTCAGGGACTGACACCCTCCAGCCAGCACTAAAGGGTCCCGCTGTACCCTGTAAGTGTAAAAGATGCAGTAATGTGCCATTAAAAGATGTAAAATATGTGTGAGGTATTTTGGCATTGATATTTTGGCCAAAATACGCAAACCCTCATCAATGGTTCTCATTATCTTGCGAGTCCTTACACTAAAATTAAAAGCAGCACAATGAAAAGGACTGCAAGTTAAAAAAAAAACTCCACAGAAAAAAACAATACAAATGCGCACTACTACAAGATACAAAAGACCCCCGTGATAAAGGGTTGGAAGATTATCTGAGCCCAGTCACCATCACATGTGTGGGAAAGGTGTGGGGGGACTCGGGTCTTTTAAGACGCAATATGAACAGTGAAATATAGCTAATTTGAGGCAGTCTGAGAGCAGAATGTCTGGTTGGCACCACAGCGTTTTAGGCCACGTGCACACGTACAGTAGTTGGTCAGATTTTTACCTCAGTATTTGTAAGCCAAAACCAGGAGTGGGTGAAAAATGCAGAAGCGGTAATGTGTTTCTATTATACTTTTCCTCTGATTGTTCCTCTCCTGATTTTGACTTACAAATACTGAGGTAAAAAACTGACCAAATACTTGACAGTGTGCTAACTTTGCTCTAATTAAGTGTATCAACTGAATTCTGAACCTACTGTGAAGTGATATAAGCTCACACCACCTATCAGTGATGGACAGAAATGGAGTGATGGGGCTCATGCTAAGGTCTGTCATTTCTTTTTCTTATAAAAGGTCAGTGAAGAAGTAAAAGTTGCAATCTGATGGAGTTCCAGATATCTTGACTTACCCTACATGGTTAGTGGAGCAGATACATGTTTCCAGGCTTCATGATTATTACCAGACTATGTAAACACCCACAGAGACTGATAATGTTTATGTGACTAAAAAACTAACAAATCTATGAAGAAATGTAAATATGGTGCAGAGAACAGCATGTCAGGTTTTCCTTTCGCTGAAGGCTAGCTGCCATCTCGTGCCTCAGTGTTTGTGACGTGCAGTGCTCACTATACTGCACTGCATACAGGCAGATAAAATGGGATTTCTCCTACTCTGTCGTCCGGAATTGCCATATTGTTCACTTTGCTTCCTCTTCTGAAGCCAAAACATATGTGTCACCGGTCCCTGCAAGGATGGAGAACTTCCCGTCCTGGGTCAAGACTTGGCCTTAGAGTTACATTGGTGTCATCTGCATCCTGATTGAGAGTGAATAATTAACTGAGAAGTTGCTTTGTGAGATAAATGGCACTCTGTAAGACCCCGGTAGTGTTGCAGCAATAGCCACGTCATAATCCAAAAATCAGCATTTGCTGCACATCTATGGGTACATGGTTTCTAGGTCAATATTCTTTGATGGAACTGTTCTTTGATCTTCCAACAGTTCTAGGTACAGTTAATTGAGCAAAAGTGAGAGTATTGTTGCTTTCAGCAAGAAGCAGGGTAATATTATCCTGACTATACTCCAAAGACTGGTATATGATTTGGCTGTCATGTAACTTTGTTAAAACTGTATTAACCCCTGTACGTCCACGCCAAGTCCAAATGTATGCCAGCTCCAAATGCGGCAGATGCTGGCCAGAAACTGCACCCTTTTATAAATGTATAAAAACTTACATATATGTATATAAATGGCATTTACCACATGTATTTGATGGGTATGTTTAAAAAGTGTCAAATTAACTAACGCCCAAGGTGATGTACTTATACACTGCTCAAAAAAATAAAGGGAACACTTAAACAACAGAATTTAACTCCAAGTAAATCATATGTCTGTGAAATCAAACTGTCCACTTAGGAAGCAACACTGACAATCAATTTCACATGGTGTTGTGCAAATGGAATACACAACAGATGGAAATTATTGGCAATTATCAAGACACACTCAAAAAAGGAGTGGTTCTGCAGGTGGGGGCCACAGACCACATCTCAGTATCAATGCTTTCTGGCTGATGTTTTGGTCGCTTTTGAATGTTGGTTGTGCTTTCACACTCGTGGTAGCATGAGACGGACTCTAAAACCCACACAAGTGGCTCAGGTAGTTCAGCTCATCCAAGATGGCACATCAATTCGAGCTGTGGCAAGAAGGTTTGCTGTGTCTGTCAGCATAGTGTCCAGAGGCTGGAGGCGCTACCAGGAGACAGGCCAGTACACCAGGAGGCATGGAGGGGGCCATAGAAGGGCAACAACCCAGCAGCAGGACCGCTACCTCAGTCTTTGTGCAAGGAGGAAGGAGGAGCAAAGCCAGAGCCCTGCAAAATGACCTCCAGCAGGCCACAAATGTGCATGTGTCTGCACAAACAGTTAGAAACCGATTCCATGAGGATGGTCTGAGTGCCTGACGTTCACAGATGGGGTTTTTGTGCTCATAGCCCAACACTGTGCAGGACACTTGGCATTTGCCAAAGAACATAAGGATTGGCAAATTCGCCACTGGCACCCTATGCTCTTAGGCAGGTTCACACTGAGCACATGTGACAGACGTGACAGAGTCTGGAGACGCCATGGAGAGCGATCTGCTGCCTGCAACATCCTTCAGCATGACCGGTTTGGCAGTGGGTCAGTAATGGTGTGGGGTGGCATTTCTTTGGAGGGCTGCACAGCCCTCCATATGCTCACCAGAGGTAGCCTAATTGCTATTAGGTACCGAGATGAGATCCTCAGACCGCTTGTGAGACCATACGCTGGTGCGGTTAGCCCTGGGTTCTTCCTAATACAGGACAGTGCCAGACCTCATGTGGCTGGAGTGTGTCAAGAGTTCCTGCAAGATGAAGGCATTGAAGCTATGGACTGGCCTTCCTGTTCCCCAGACCTGAATCCGATTGAACACATCTGGGACTTCACGTCTCGCACCATCCACCAACGTCACGTTGCACCACAGACTGTCCAGGAGTTGGTGGATGCTTTAGTCCAGGTCTGGGAGGAGATCCCTCAGGAGACCATCTGCCCTCTCATCAGGAGCATGCCCAGGCGTTGTAGGGAGATCATACAGGCACGTAGAGACTACACACACTACTGAACATCATTTCCTTGTCTTGAGGCATTTCCACTGAAGTTGGATCAGCCTGTAATTTGATTTTCCACTTTGATTTTGAGCATCATTCCAACTCCAGACCTCCGTGGGATATTAGTTCTGATTTACGTTGATAATTTTTAGGTTTCATTGTTCTCAACACATTCCACTATGTAATGTATAAAGATTTACAACTGGAATATTTCATTCAGTGATATCTAGGATGTGGGACTTTCGTGTTCCCTTTATTTTTTTTGAGCAGTGTATATACCTACATATATCTGCAATTGACTCCCAGTGATACCCCCGCAGAAACTTTTATATGCCACTGCCAGTAATTGACAGCAGCAGCAGCTAAATGGTTAAACATCAGGGTCCAGAGCTAGATTCAGTTCCACTTCCTGCTGTTTAACCTTTTAGCTGCGCTGTCAATTACTGGCAGTGGCATCTAAAAGTTGTTTTGTTTTTTTCAATGGGAGTGAACGGCAAACATGTAGGTGCATAACTCCGGACATAAGTTCTTCTGGTACCTTTTAAACATTCACATGCGTGTGGCTAATAACATGTATACATTTGTATAATAGTATGCAGGCACCAAGCTGGCACAGATCCATGCCCCATCCACTCCTGCCACCAGGTCTGTAGATGCAGGTTGCGCTCCTTTTGACCCCCTTTTCTGTATTCACTTATAATATGTAAGTAGTGCTGCTTGTATGTCTACTGTGTATTTGTGTACTTGTGGCGATGAGGTGTGTATTGTGCATGCTTAGTGTTCGGATGAGTGTTTCATGTTGTCATGTGCTGGTTTCTCGTGTATCGATAAGTTACCCAAACTTTTACATGCCACTACATAGAATCACAGCACTGCTCTAGAATGACGTTTCTATGGTATATGTATCTGTGTGTATGCCAGTTATGTGTCTGTTATTTGTGCTTTACTGTCCCACAAGTAAGGGAACCCTTTCCCAAATTCTGCTTAAGTGCTCAAATGTGTGTGCTTCAATTGGACGTTTGCTTGCCATTATAGTAATAGATCTGACTGTATATACTGTGATGTATGGGATGCAATATAATGCCGCGATTCACTATAATCTCAGCCACAACAGTTTCCTTAGTGAGGCAGGTGCAGCTCACGTACTATTAGAGCGTCTGAGGTTTCCACATGAGAATTCGGCTTATGTGCCAGAGAAGCAGATTCTATTTTTACCTTGTACCATGAAAGCCTATTTGCCCTAATTGAGGTACCGTAATCTTAAAGTGCTTTGTGCAACTAATTGATGTTATACTGTTACTGCCTACACTTGTGCTAATTAGTTTTATTCCATTTGTGCAAATGCCATGTTGTAGTAAATATGCATCATCTGTATATACCTTGTAAGATTATGCTATCCCTTTCATTGCTTCTCATACTTTAGGGTGGTTTCTCATAATATAAGGAACTTCATTTTTGCATTTGTTTTAGTTTTTCTGGGTGCTCAAGAAAAATGTAAACAGTTTGTCATTACAACAAACTGCATAAATCAATAGAACATGCAATTCTATAGTAGATTATAAAATCTTTACTATATATCTCAGCAGATAAACTGCTTCTTTCTCAACATATAAGCCATTTCTTCCCCTCCCCCTGCACCATTAACTCATCATCCACACTGAAAAAATGGCTCAAGTCCTTCTTGATCAAAGCAAGATGGGCTCCCAGCACAGTGAGGTGAGTTTTATATAGCCTATTAAATTCTATGTAAAGGGGAATCCAAGTGTCACAGGGATACCGCAACAGGTTTCACATACTCTTGCATTGGTTAGAAATAGTTCACTATCGTATTAAACTGTGCTGGTGTCACGGATTGACCACGAAAGAGAGGAGCCAGAAGATCGCAGCATCTGATTTCTCCTACTCTTGCACTGGTTAGAAGCATTTCACCTTTTTATTAAATGGTGTAAATTTCTTTTGGCAATGCAAGTGTTAATCTGCTCTGTTGAGAGCTCCTGGAGCTAAGGGTCTCATTTGTGCACTGTTAGTCACTCAAATTTCCTATATAATCTGAGTCCTGTGTAACACTCATTGTCAGACGTAGCTTTTGCTGCATGGCTGCAGGTTATTAGTGGTTATTATTGGAGAAATGTGTATGGTGGATTTATCTGTGACTGCTAGGTTTTGTATGTGTGAAAACTCCCTTTATTCTCCTACTTTGGGTTAACGCCATCCTCCACTCCCCAGTGCACTCCAGTGTTACATGTGTGAGTATATTTGTATGTTTGGTATTTTTTTTGTTACCCCTGCTCATACTACCTTGTTAGTCTGGTTTGGTGTACTATGGTATACTGCTACTCCTCTCTTCCCAAGGTGGGGGAAGAGTACAGACTGAGGGCTGACTCAGGAGCTAAGGCAAGGTACGTGGCCCCGGCATCTTCACGATCAGAAGTTATCTGGGGAACAGGGTGAGCTAGGGTGCCACGTAGTGTTAGGGACAGGGAATGAGTTTCTGGTCCCGGGGCACCCGACAATGGTGACAGCTATTTTTTTCCTTGCTAGCAGTGTTAATCTGTTCAGTTGATATCCTGGAGTTTTCCTACTTGGATTGTTTCAGCTGCTCAGTGTCTCCCTCTGCTGTATATATTCACCTGTGGCACCTAGGGATTGCCATTGTTAGTTCTTACTGCCTGGTTTTGGAGTTGGCGGGGTAGTTTGTTTTTGGAAGTGGCCTTTGGAGATTGTTGCTTGGAGTTTCGTCTGTGTGCACATACTCATCCTTTCCTATTTGGTTTCTCCTTCCTTAGACTTCATAGTGTCCCACTCTGTTGTTTGGTGTGTGTATTTTGTATGGTTGGTATTTTCATTTATGCCTTTACCTCTTCTCTTGTTTGTCTGGTTAGTGTGTTCCTATACACTTCAGCTTCCCACTACCCTGGGTAAGGGAAAGGGACAGATAGGGGTTGATATCCACCTTGAGGAGTTATCCGGGGGACAGGGATAGACTACGTTGCCTCTAGTTTTAGAGAAATGGTTAGCGCCCATAGTCCCAATACCATTGTGACATAAACAGCATGAGCTGTGTTGGACTGGGGTTCCAAGTACTTACCGGTAACATTGACTCTTGGTCCACTGTTCAGCTACCACAAAATTTAAGCATCATTCACGAATTTACATATGCTTATATATACAGTGGCTTGAGTGAATTCACCCCTTGGCTTTTTACCTATTTTGTTACATTACAACCTGTGTTTATATATTTTTGGAATCCGATTTGTGTGTGAAGCATCAGCACTAAATAGTCTAAGTTGGTTAATTGAGAAAAAAATAAACATAAATTAAATGTATGGGATCAAATAACTAAAAATTGGCATATGCATTCCCCCTTTTTCCTATGATTTCTGATTCAAGCAATTACTTTCATAAGTCATATGCTTAGTGAAAAGAAGTCCACCTGTGTGCAATCTAAGTGTCACTTGGTCTGTCAGTATATCTACACTTTTTCTGAAATGCCACAGAGGCGGCAACGCCATAAAGCAAAAGGAACCACTAACCAAAGAACACCGTGAAGACCAAGGAATTCTCCAGACAAGTCAGGGATAAAATTGTTGTGATGTACAGGTTGGATTCTAAAAAAATATTGCAATCTATGATGATTGTCTCGGAGCATCATCAAATCCATCACAATCAAATGGAAAGAACATGGTACTCCAACAAACCTGCCAAGAGAGTGCTGCCCACCAAAACAATCCGCCCGGGCAAGAAAGGCATTAATCAGAAAGGCAGTACAGAGACCAAAGGTAACCCTGAAATAGATGCAGAGTTCCCAAGCAGAAACTGGAGTATATGTCCATGTCACCACAATAAGCCATACACTCCATAGATTTGGTCTTTATTAAAGAGTAGGCATAAAAAGCCTTCACTTACGCACAAAATTTGTAAGGCTCATTTTGAGTTTGCCAAAATACACATGGGAGACTACCTAAATGTATGAAGAAAGTTTCTATGGTCAGCTGAGACCACAATTGAACTTTTGGGCCACTAAGGTAAATGCTATGTGTGGCGCCAAACCAACACAGCAAATCCCCTCAAAAACACCATCTCCACAGTGAAACATGGTGGCAGCATCATGCTGTGGGATTGTGCAAAATACAGGGATATTCTTTAGCAAAACCTTTTTCAGTCTTTCAGCGATTTGAGTCTGGGATGGAGATTTACCTTCCAACAAGCCAAAGACCCAAAGTATACTGCTAAAGCAACTCTCAAGTGGTTTAAGTTGAAACGTGAATGTTTTGGAGTGGCCAAGTCAAAGCCCAGACTCTAATCGAATTGAGAATCTGTGTTCAGACATGAAGATTACTGTTCACCAGAGGATACTAACTTGGTGGAGCTGGCGCAGTTTTGCCTTGAAGAATGGGTACAAATCCCAGTGACAAGATGTGAAAAGTTCATAGAGGCCTATCCAAAATTACTTGCAGCTGTAATTTCTGCAAAAGGAGGCTCTACAAAATACTGACTTCTGTGGGTGAATAATGCACACTGAAGTTTATACTTATTTTGTCCTATTGTTTGCAAACCCTCACAAAAAAAACAGTGAAATTCCAGTTTGTGAGGTAGCAAAACATGAAAAATGCCAAGTGGGTGAATTATTTTGCAAGACACTGTAATAATATACTAGGTAGTTACACAGGGGACCAACTGGGAGTTAATGTGAGCCTGAGCATGAGCCACGGAGAACAAATATGTGCTTTAGCTTCTCTAGTAAGTGATTTTGATCAGACTAGTGCTAGATTAACAGTTACACTGCTCAGCTCTCCTGTATATTTTCCTCCATGCTGCTGTTGCTGCTTCTGTTTGATTACACAGAGGAATTCATCTCTGTGTGTACTGTGTATGTGAGACATCACAGCAACTCGTCTTCACCCACTAGGTCAGAGACGTGGTGGCGTTTATAGGAGATCGTCATTTCTGCTTTTGTCTCATTGAAAAGGAAGCAAATAACGCAATGAAAAAACCCAATATATAACAAAATAAATTACGGTAATCCGATCAGTAAACAGAGTAATGAGCATAAAATCAAAGAGCCAGAATTATGTTTTTTTGCTCGTTGCAACATTGTAATAAAATGCAATAAGAGGCGATCAAAACATTGTACCTACCCCAAAATGGTGTCAATAAAAACTTCAGCTCAGGGCACAAAAAATGAGCTGCTTTTGTGCAACTTAATAGTAATACTTTTAGAGAAAAAAGGGTGGAGAACCCCTTTACAGAGGCCTTGTCACTTGCTAAACAAAAAAATTGATTGAAAGAGCTTGTAAAATTCCCTCAGCTCTACTGATTCTGCCGCTCATTTCTGTTTTGCAGTATGTTACTCTATTGGGGTAATATTTATATTTGTTGCTTTCGGCACTCATCATGTGATTTTTTTGCTTGCGGTCCAACTGGGCATCTCTCTTCTCTGGGGATATGCGGTTTCACCCCTCCATCCCAGATTCTGCCAATCATAGCACAGCACTGTCTGAGACTGCTACGCTGCTAGTGCATGGTGATTGGTTAGAACATTGGGAGGGAGTGATGAAGACACAAGCCAGAAAGAAAATACTCTGGAGAAATGCTCAGTTAGACTCAAGCAGAGATTTCACATATTGCACTCATAAAGGAACAGAAGTGAAGATCTCTGCAATGGAGTGATGCAGTGCAAAACCAAAAATAGTCTCTGGGTTGCTCAGGGAATTTTTCAAATGTCATTACCATAATCAAGATGATTTTTTCAATGGTAGTTAACTCAATTTTTTGAGCAAGTGGCAATATAAATACAATGTAGATTTTAGAAGGATAGAACGACAATGTAATGTGCATGGGATCAGTCCCGTCCGCAGATATTGGGAGAGCGAGCAAGATTGGCATGTAAAGACTTGCAAGCATAATTCTTCCCCCCTCCCCCCAAGAGGTGTATGGCAGCACCTTGTTGAAGCTAAAAAATAACAAAAAATCATAAAACTTAGAAAGTCTGCGAAATGCTAGTATAAAAAGAGCATGCATAATGTAGGACTATAGAAAATATTAGCGGATCAATCACGTCTCCATGCTACTGAGAATTGAAAGTGATTACACAAGATGTATGTGCCCCAAGGCAGCAAAGTACAAACGTAGATGGGAAGTGGAATACAAAGTACAATAAACAAAATAGAATCTGACCTGACAATATTCTAAATATACCCAATAACTGTAACAAGTCAGGATAGCTTGTGTCTTATCAGATATTGTGGTATCATATCCATATTACATCGCATTTATTTACATGAATTCTGCATCAGTAAACAGCTGGATGTTCCATGATCAATTTGCCTGTAATGTAACCCACTTTGGCTATTACATTAGCTAATAAAAGCATGACTGCATCTATCAAGGCCATTGCACAAAAGCTTCTTATTATTGCAGCACAACCTTTGTACCCTCCTTATCTGTACAACTAAAAATTGGCATTTGCATTCCCCCGTTTTGCTATGAAGCCCCTAAAAATTTCTGGTGCAAACAATTATCTTCATAAGTCACATGCTTAGTGAAAGGAAGCCACCTTTGTGGAATCTAAGTGCCACCTGGTCAGTATATACACTTTACCTTTTCTGAAATGCCACAGAGGCTGCCACCCACCATTAAGAGGCAACACTAACCAAACAACTCCACGAAGACCAAACAAGTCAGGGACAAAGTTGTTAAGAAGTACAAGTCAGGGTTGGGTTATAAAAAAATATCTCAACCTCTGATGATCTCCCGCAACACCATCAAATCCATTATTATCAAATGAAAAGAACATGGTAACACAACAAACCTGCCAAGAGAGGGCCGCCACTAAAACTCTCAGCCCAGGTAAGGAGGGCATTAATCGGAGCGGCAGCATAGAGACCAAAGGTAACCCTGAAGGAGATGCAGAGTTCCTAAGGAGAAACTGGTATATCTGTCCATATGAACACAGTAAGCTGTACACTGCATAGAGGTGGTCTTTATGAAAGAGTGGGCAGAAAACAGCCTTTACTTACGCATAAAAATTGCTCATTTTCTGTTTGCAGAAGGTGTGGAAGGTGTAGTCAGATGAGACCAAATTTGAACTTTTTGGCCTCCAAGGTAAACGCTATGTGTGGCACCAACCAACACATCTCATCACTCATCACCTCAAGAACACCATCCCCACAGTGAAACATGGTGGTGGCAGTATTATGCTTTGAGGATGTTTTTCAGCAGCAGGGTCAGGGAAAATAGAGTCAAGGGGAAGATGGATGGTGCGGGGGGTGTGGCTATGTAAGCTAGGAGAGAAGACGCACCTTTTGGAGGCTCCCATAATCCTGACCTGAATCCGGCCATTAATCCCCCTGAACTGCAGCTTACATCGGCTGAGACGGTGCCCTGAGAACTCGGGAGACCGGCGACTCCTTGGGCAGCGACGGTGGAACGCTGGAGAGCCGGTATCTGTGGCGGCCTGGAAGAGCGGCAAAGTCCCTGAGCTGCGGCGGCCATCTTTGAGCGCTGCTCCGCCGGCGGCGGCTGGAGCCGGGTGGATCCCCTGGGAGCGCGGCAGACATTTACATACAGCGGGGACGCTGTGGAACATCGGGGAATAAGAGACAGGTGCCGGGTCTGGAGCGGCGGGCGGGCCCTGGGGGACGGCGGCCATTACTAAAGCGCACGCTCCAGCAGCAAGGAGAGAGGCGCTATATAGCAAGACTGCGGTGCATTCAGGAGGTGAGCTACCGACCTGAAATACTAAAGGGGGCAGAGCAGTGTGCGCCCTGAAAAATTGGGCCCTGCACCCCCCTTATCAAAAACCCCTGCTGGCACCATAACTTTAGAGGGATCGTCCCCCCTCCCTGCTGTTCTGCCTGGGGAGCTGTGGCTGCTCTGAGACGCAGTGCCTGGGCAAATTCCTAAGTTGATACATTTGCAAATATCTGAGACTCTTTGCTTGGTTTGCTGCCTCTCTGGGGTGCATCCCGGTGTTTGGCCCTGTCCGGTCTGCTAGTGGAGAATAGACTGCCATAATAATAAATCCGGTCCTTTGGTGGGGATCTTCTGTCAATCACCATGCATCATTCTAAAGGACTGGGGGCTGCTGACAAGTTGAGGAAATATGCCAGAGAAGATGCCCCAGATAATACACGTTCTCTCAGAAATAATCCCACGCAGAGTCAACGCAAAAATCGTCTTTCTGACAGCAATGAAGAGGGAGAACAAGACGAACTGACTCTTAAACAAGCATCTGAGCATTTGATGCAGGCCATATCTCTCACCAGGTCCTCCCTCACTGAGAAAATAGAAGACGTGCATACTGAAGTGGGCCGTCTGCGACAAGATATAAAAACTATGAGAGGGCGTATTTCAGAGGTTGAAACAAGGGTGTCTCAGATAGAGGACACCATTGCCCCAATGGAGGCTAAGCTATCAAAGGCCACTGGCTCTGTGAATACCTGGAAGCAAAAGGCAGATGACCTGGAAAACAGACTGCGTCGTAATAACATTCGAATTATTGGCCTACCAGATTGCTCGGAGGGTCAGCAACCTGAGCAATTTCTAGAGGACTGGCTTAAAACCTCCCTGGGAGATGGATTCTCCTCAACATTTTCTGTGGAGAGGGCCCATAGGGTCCCAACGAGACCTCTTCCTCCCGTAGCTCCGCCCCGACCCTTTCTGGCACGTCTCCTTAACTGCAGGGACAGAGATGCAATTCTTCGCTTGGCAAAGCAGAAGGCCCCTATTAAATTCAATAACGCCACCATATCAGTCTTTCCGGATTTCTCTATGGAACTTCAAAAGCAGCGAGTTCGATTTATGGAAGTCAAAAAGCAACTCAGGGATAAAAACATCATCTACTCCATGCTTTATCCAGCTCGACTCCGTATTGTTCATGAAGGCTCCTCCTTGTTCTTTACTGACCCGGCGGAGGCGGCCGAATGGTTGCGGTCATACAAGGGGCCTAGTACCCCGGACTCTTGAGTAGCTCTTTCTGTCTGATGGCAACACAATCTGGAGCTTTCTCTGTGGGTGCTGAGTTTATCAACTATACCGGACGCTGATTCCAGTGAGGGTATCCCCTTTTCTACCTGACTGTAGGAGTGTAGGATTATACTCCTCCACTGTTCAAATGTTGTTTTGTTTGGTATTTTACACCAGTTCTGATTGTTTGTTATGTTTGTTAGTCGCCAGTGATAACCTTATGCTCTATATGATGTTCCTGATTCCCGCCCAGGCTGTGGTGTACATTATGCCTCTTCCCGAACGTAGATATGGGATCTGAGATTGTATGTATGACGTGGAACATACGGGGTATTAAGACTCCTCAAAAGAAAATTAAGGTATTTTCACAAATTAAAAGGTATCATCCACATATTGTAGCACTTGTGGAGACACATTTGACCAGAGACACAGCTAAGTGTACGCAAAAGCCGTGGGTGCAATGGTCCCTTCACGCATTTCACACCAGTTACTCCAGAGGGGTCTGCCTGTTGGTACATAGGAATGTCAGGTGGGAGGCTAGAGAGTCACGACGCGATCCCGAGGGCCGCTTTGTTTTTGTTCATGCCTTTATTAATATGCAGGAATATGTGATATTATGTGTTTATAACCCACCCCCGGCTGGCATATCGGTTTTCCGCATGGCACTGGGTTTCTCCCTAAATTATCCTAATGCTAGTGTTATCTGTATGGGAGACTTTAATTTAGTCATGGATAATCTTAAAGACAGACTGAGACTAGACGGCGAGATGTCACGGGGGCCCCTTTCTCAATCTCCCTCTCAATTGGCATCATTTATGAACGGTAGCGGATGGTTAGACCTATGGAGAACATGTCACCCTGAGACAAAGGAATATACTTGTCATTCATCAACTAGACAGTCTCTATCCCGTATAGATTACATATTTGGATCTAGTGACCTAGCGCTATGGGTGAATAGTGTCGAACATGGTAACAGGGGGATATCAGATCACAGTCCAGTTATTCTCAAACTTAAATACGGTCAGTCAAATAATAATATACCTTGGAAATTGAATCCCTTCCGGCTGAAACTGATAGATTCTAGTGATAGAACGGTTGATCAGTTAAACTGCTTTGTCTCTACTCACCCAGACCCCTCGAATCTCAATCTGTTTTGGGACACTCTAAAGGCATACTTAAGGGGATGTCTGTCCTCTACAATTTCCTATATAAAAAGGGTGACGGCGGGGGAGGATGACGAGATAGAGCGACGGCTGAAGGACTCGGAAGCCGCCTATGTGGCCAATCAAACTAACGGCAACAGAGTGGAGTGGCTCACTTCCCAAAGACTATATACTCAAAATATAGACACTAAATCGAAACGTAAATTATTCTTTACCCGTCAATCTTATTTTTAATTGGGGAATCAGGCCAGTACACTCCTAGCTTTTCTAGTACGTCAGCATAACACCGCTAATACGGTACTACAGATTCGGACACTCGATGGTTTGTTGGTATCCTCCACTGAGGAAATTCTTTGAAGTTTTTGTAGTTACTATAAGTCACTGTACAAATCGGGTAGTGGTCTTGGGGTCCCTGAATGTGCAGACTATTTATCAGACATAACATTCCCCTCACTGAGCCCAACCCAGCAAGCTTTTATGGAAGCCGAGTTTACTCTGGAGGAAGTGGAACATGCTATAATGGACATGGCCACCGGGAAGGCCCCTGGACCTGACGGGTTTCCCGTTGAGTTCTATAAAAAATATCGGGACCACCTGGCACCACTTTTATTGAAGGTGCTTCAGAACATATGGGAGGGAGAAATTATGCCTGAAACATTTTATGATGCAAATATCATTGTACTTAAAAAGGAGGGAAAGGACCCCTTGGAGTGTGGATCATACCGCCCCATATCATTGGTGAACGTAGATTATAAAATCTTCACTAAAATATTGGCTACTAGACTAAATACGATCATATTAGACCTTATACACCCAGACCAAACAGGCTTTATGCCCGGGAAAAGTACCTCCATTAATATTCGGCGGGTCCAATCAGTGATTCAATATAGCTCCCTAGAATTGGATAATAACTGGGCTCTGGCATCCCTAGACACAGCTAAAGCGTTTGACTCCCTCGAGTGGCCTTTTCTTTCCGCATGTCTACAGAAATACGGTTTTGGAGATACATTTATTAGAGGGATAGATACACTATATAGGAATCCTAGGGCACGGGTAATTGTGAATAACTCTATCTCTGATTCCTTTACCTTACATAGGGGAACCCGTCAGGGATGTCCTTTGTCCCCGGCTCTCTTTGCCCTCGCGATAGAAGCCTTGGCAATACACATAAGGTCCTCCACGGATATCAAAGGAATAAGTATTGCGGACCGTGTGGATACCATCGGTCTTTATGCTGATGATATGATCATATTTATGGATAAAACAGAAGAAACACTACCACGAGTAATAAAGACTATTGATAATTTTAGTAAATTCTCTGGTCTCTATATAAATTGGGATACGTCTGCTCTGATGCCTCTGTCTCATGTGCCGGTGCCTTGTCTCAAAAATCTCTCGTCACTACCTGTAGTCTCCAGTTTCAAATATCTAGGAATTTATATGTCTCAATATAGTCAGCTGGACCTACGACTTAATATTTATCCACTATTAGACCTGGTCAAATCTAAATTTATAACCTGGAGCAAACTCCCTCTCTCCGTTGCAGGTCGCATTTATTTAGTTAAGATGATATTGCTCCCCAAACTTAATTATTGTCTCCAACATAGTGCTGTGCCAATACCCAAATCTTTCTTTGCAAACTTAAACTCCCTGACCACGTCCTTTATATGGGGGAAGACCAGACCCAAACTCAAACTATCTACTCTACAGAGACCGAAAAAGGGGGGTGGGGCAGCTCTACCAGACTTTTATCTATACTATCTTGCCGGGCAGGCTAGGGCGATAAGCAAGTGGATGCCTAGCAACCCCCTACCTAATTCAGAAAGCCATTTAATCCATTCTGCCCGGATTGACTGCCACTGGGTTTTTTGGAAATGGAGAAAGTCAGTGCTCCCCGTTTGCTGCCATTGCTTCGACAAGCGAGATTAATATGGAGACAAATTAAAAAAGTTATTAAATATACAGATATAATAGCCGAAATGCCACTGTGGTATAATAGTAATTTTCCAGAATTACTAAATCACCCATCTACTGAGTTCTGGATCTCATATGGTGTTCTCTCGGTGGGTAATTTATATAACCAGGAAGTTTTTGTATCCTTTGAACAATTACGGGATACCTATAATATCCCTAGATCTCAATTCTTCCGTTATTTACAGCTGAGGTCAGCTTTCCAGTCACATATGCGAAATATGGGTGCAAGTCGAGCAATTTCATCTCTACCCCTTATAGGCATTCTCAAATCACAGGGTCCTCAGGGACTCATTTCCTCTTTATACACATATCTATTATCCGTGGGAGATGGGCTCACTATTAACTCCTTAAAGAAGAAATGGGAGGGACTTCTTCCCGATACACTGGGAGAGGAGTGGGAAGATATTCTAGAATCTCCAACTAAAGTTTCTCCCTCAGTTAATAACAGGATGACCCAGCTATATATTACATATCAGACTTATTTGACCCCGACACGACTTTTTAAAATGGGTCGCCTCCATACGTCAGACTGCCTACGATGTCACACACATGATGCGGATTTTATCCACATGATATGGAGGTGCCCGGTAATTTTTCACTATTGGAAAGAGGTCACGACATTGTTAACATCTTTATTGTTAATCCCTGTCCCACTTGAACCATTGACTTGCCTATTTGGGGTGTGGGATACAGAGACCTGGGATCACCATACTGGGATCTTCCTTCGAGAAGCGCTCTTCTTAGCACGAAAGGTACTGGCATTAAGGTGGATGGGTAGCTCCTCCCCGTCTCTCGGAGCTTGGATTGACCTGGTGAACTCGGTTATCCCATATGAGAGAACACTGTACCATAATAGAGGATGCCCAGGTAAATTTGAAAAAATTTGGGGTAGATGGAACTCATCTCATCATACTCTGTAGTCTGCGCTGATTAGATATGTACACGAGAGGGAGGGCATGTGGTTTTGGGACATCGTTACGGAGCAAACTTAAATCCGTTTTTCTTTTGGCGACTTATTACTAATGGTTAAAGTTGTTTAAGTTGTATAGTAGGTATTTTGTAGGCACTAATGACTCAACATGCACAGTCTATTACCTCTGTGAACTTTGGATATGATGATGTTCTGTAATCATTTGTATCTGATGATATATTTAATAATGATAAATGTAATATGTGCAATGTTTGTTTACTCTGGAATTAATAAACGAATTAAAAAAAAAAAAAAGATGGATGGTGCGAAACCTGTTTCAGTCTGTAAGTGATTTGAGACTGGGATGGAGGTTCACCTTCCAACAAGACAATGACTTAAAGCATGCTACTATAGCAATACTCCAGTGGTTTAAGGGGAAACATTTAAATATATTACGGTGCCTAGGGTGGTAGCCGCATACAAGTGTCATGTGTCTGAAACCCCAGCACGTTACAGACAATTGTGGGTGATGGCTAGATGTTAGAGTTGTGAGGGCCTTGTGCCCATGCATGCCGCCGATAGCCGATGGTATTGGCTGGCCAGGACCACAGGTGATACAGATTAGTAAAGGAGACTTCTGTTCAGTCTTAAGCACTTTTCATTCACAGCAAGAAGCCTTTTTACTTACATTGTTTCCTTCCACTGTAGTCTACTCCAGGGCCGGTATAGCACACTGTTTTGCCCTACTTCATCACTGCCTGGCTTGTCGCCACAGTGCAGTTGAGTGAGTTTCTCTACACCTGCTCAGTGGCTCCACATCCTATCACAATGGATGCCCTGGATCTATTGCTCAGGACCCTCACTAGGCCCACAGTCTCAGTCCTCTTTAGGTCCGTACCTTCGGAATTTATCAAGCTCAGGGTTTCTTGTGACACATCGTCCTATCCAAGGACCCCTTTAAGGTAGAAGGCAACTTTGCATCTCCTAGTCATGCTACCTCATTGTCCTGTCATCTTTGCTGTAGTTTACCCAAACAGCAGCACTGCACACTTGTCACTTCTTCAGACTCTAACTCCTCTCTGACTAACTTCAGGAAGCAGGTTGCTTGCTCTAGCACTAAAGGTACCGTCACACTGAACTATATCGCTAGCAATCCGTGACGTTGCAGCGTCCTGGCTAGCGATATCGTTGAGTTTGACAGGCAGCAGCGATCTGAATTTTGCTGTGACATCGTTGGTCGGAGCAGAAAGTCCAGAACTTTATTTCGTCGCTGGATTCCCACAGGCATCGCTGAATCGGCGTGTGTGACACCGATTCAGCGATGTCTTCACTGGTAACCAGGGTAAACATCGGGTTACTAAGCGCAGGGCCGCGCTTAGTAACCCGATGTTTACCCTGGTTACCAGCGTAAATGTAAAAAAAACAAAACACTACATACTTACATTCCCGTGTCTGTCGCGTCCCCCGGAGCTGTGCTTCTCTGCACTGTGAGCGCCGGCCGGAAAGCAGAGCACAGCGGTGACGTCACCGCTGTGCTTTCCGGCTGGAGCTCACAGTCAGTGCAGAGATGCACAGCGCCGGGGGACAGACACCGGAATTTAAGTATGTAGTGTTTGTTTTTTTTTTACGTTTACGCTGGTAACCAGGGTAAATATCGGGTTACTAAGTGCGGCCCTGCGCTTAGTAACCCGATGTTTACCCTGGTTACCAGGGGACTTCGCATAGTTGATCGCTGGAGAGCTGTCTGCGTGACAGCTCTCCAGCGACCACACAGTGACGCTGCAGCGATCGGGATCGTTGTCTAGATCGCTGCAGCGTCGCTAAATGTGACGGTACCTTAAGTCTTCAACCAACATTAACTGTCTCTCCATGACTCGGAGTCTGTTGCTGGGTAAACACACCCTTTCCCCTACATTCTATGCAAACACTACATTATGTCCTAAGTCCTAATCTATGTTTTTCATGCATCACGTACTGTATATTATCAAATTATATAGGCAAATAGACTTTAGTCCAATTGCAAATCTGTAGTCAGACTTGAATATTGTTGTTCACCAGAGGAAATCATCTAACTGGAAGGAGCTGAAGCAGTTTTGCCTTGAGGAATGGGCAAAAATCCCAGTGGAAGGATGTAGAAGGCTCATAGAGACTTCTCCAAAGTGACTTGCAGCTGTAATTGCCACAAAAGGAGGCTCTACGGAGTACTGACTTTAGGGGGGTGAATAGTTATGCACACTTTTTTCAGTTATTTTATCGTATTTGTTGTTTGCTTCACAAAACAAAAAGAACAAATGTTCACAGTTGTAGGCATGTTCTTTATATGAACTGATGCAAACTTAAAAAAACTGACGTTTCGGGTTGTAAGGTAACAAAACACTTGAATACTTTTGCAGCCACTGAATAGAGAAGAAAAGTATAATTCAAGATTAACACCTCTTCTATGCTTTGGAGCTACTCCTGGTTTTGTCTTGCAAATACTGACAAAATAGTAAACAAGATCTAGTGTGTGAATAAGGCCTAATGTTGAGGCTGTCTGCTCAACATGCCGTCACTTGACCCCTGTTGACAATCACCCTTTTCGTCTTTTTATTAAGTCAGACTGAAAATTATAACAAATCTTTGTTGGTGGTGTTGAACATGTGCACCTATGCAACAGTCAATACGTTCCCGGGATCACTGGGGGATCCCAGTGGTCAGACTCAATTGGAGTTAATGGTGTCATGGAGGCAGTGCCGATTGGGATTATGCAAATTTATACTTTCTGATCACCCAATGCCAGGGCAGGTGAGCAGACCAATTCCTGAGCACATCACCATATTTACATTTCTACACAACACTCAGTCCAGTTATAAGTTTTTACTGACCTTGGTTACGTTTATTCTGTTGATCCCTGTTATCTGACCTGGCTTGCTTTATACATGTTGCCGATCCTCTGCTTACCTGATTATTGTTCTTCTAATTCCATCTTTCTGGTTCTGACTTGGACAATCCAGCTGACTACAGTACGTGCCTGCTTTCCGATTTCATTGTTTGATCTGTCTCTCTTTTATTAACCCTGTTAGTCAACTAACTGAAGACGTGCTTCTTGCATCCATTTTGGTTACAGCAACCGGTTAATGAGCTTTTTAACTAGTAAAATATAGATTAAATTTGGGTCAGTTGTTGTTCCCTCACTAAATAGAAATCTTTGTAGTAAAGTATATTTTACTATGGGAAGGATAAAATAATGTACCGGTAGGTTTGCCATCAGTGAGGCAGAAAGTACACACGACGATGCTTTACAAGATGTCCTACAACCAGACATCTGTATATTTTCTATCGTCTGTTATTTATTGACCTATTTCCTGAAACCTCATCCAAGAAAACAATTCTGAATGCAGTCAAGCATAGGTTTACACTGTACATAGATGTGCGAGACCTTCTGTCCTGGCATTGGAAACATAACGTAAGGAAGAAACTATGGTATTGGACACATTATTTAGTAGACTTTTAGATGTGAATACATGTGAATCTGAACCTTTTACCCGATTTTTTTAACCTTTTAATGGATAATCAAACATGTCATTATGAAAATTAAAGACAATTGGGCACTAACAGTCCCATCAATAGATCCTAGTCTAGTATAAGTGAGTCTGTGTGTATCCCTATATCTTATTTTAGTTACCAAAATGGGTAGTATTTTTTTCATGGTTGTAGGCGTTTGTCCACCATATAGAAATTAGTTTGTCAATGGACTCCAGCAAAACCAAACAGATCTGGTAGCAAATACCTCGTTTATATAGCTGCCTTAGAGTCTGGGAGCTGCTAAATTGCTTAGGACTGCACTGAACAAACTGTGTCCGCCTCCAGTAGGAGGATATTCCAGAAAATGATAGATGGCAGAGCACATGTTCACTCTGCTGGCACCACTAAAGTCCCAATCCCAGTTGGCACATACATCCGAATCCCGTTTTACAGGGGTTTCAGATGCAAGCCTCAATGGGTGCCGAAACGCAATGTGAAAGCACCCCTACAGATTTTTTTCAGCTGTTGGTCCGGTGTCATCATTCCGAATGACAGATCTGGATCTTGTGGAAGCCCTGGCTACACCGATGATCACATCAGGGATCGGTTAATCCTTTTTATTGAATGTTGTGCTAAATCAAGTTAATGTTGTCCAAGATAACATCATTTTATAGACCAACAATGAACAAGTCGTTTAGAAGGCGCCCATTCTGTATTCACCAATGTATGGCCAACCACTGATTTGTACATATGGTTGTCAAACAGCTCTTCCTTTGCACCATTCTGTCACGAGTAACTAAGATCTTCAGCTAAAGACAGAAGGCTAATCACCATGATATAGCTATGATATGTGCAGACTATAAAGATAGATGCCTCCACTTCCAGTATAGTGTTTATGGACTTTATGTAACTGTTTATGGACAGTTCTATAATGTATCCACTATGCACCGTAGGCTGTGTGAACCCACACTGTAGCCTTTGGTAAGCTATAGACGTTTTGTAACAAAGACATACGTTACACAGAATCCAATTACTGTATGTCAAAATTCCAAAATATTCTTTTGCATTAAATGCGTTCTGATATACAGTACCTAGCTCTCATTCTTTTTCTGTCAATTTTTCAGAATATGGACATATTGTGCACAGAATAATATGCAAAGTACAGTTGCCGAGAGTACTGCCTGTTCTCAAAGACGTCAGGAGTAGAAATACAGAAAGATGCTCATGCATACTAATGATTTATTTCAGTGATTATAGAAAATGAATTGTTTAACCTTCAAAAATGGATTTTCATTTACCGATGAAGGCAGGGTAATGTATGTAACGAATTCTAGATATAGCGGTGCAGGAGTTGTTTCAGTGAATGATAAGATGCTTGATATTCAAAAGACAGTTTGGGAAGTGGATTAATTGAATGACATAACTAGATTATTCCATCATAAAATGTATTGCCCTAGAGATGACATCACTTTCAGTGACGATGTGACAAAAACATGGGACTACAGTGTCTAGTATTACTGCATAGATGATGACTATTTTTCACTAATTTTCTGCCAAAAATGGGAGTGCATCCCACCTGAGCATAGCTCGGGAAGAAATATTTTGAATATATGTCTCTAGCTTACTCTGGTAATCGCTCAAAACCATTCATACAAAACATAATCTATTTTTTTTTACTAAAATTTCAGGTTTTTGTAGTCTATATTTTCCATAAAAAATTCCCCTGAAGATGGGATATATTCCTTACTGTAGGATGTTGAGTGGAGGTATGCATATTTCATTTTTGCTCTTTTTTCGGGCAGGTTTGTAAAAAATACCGTGATTGTCTTTCGTTTTTATCATTTTTTTCGTTGGCATTTTATTTTTGTCAAACACTTATAATGTGTGTTTTGACCCTTTACAGAAGTCTTCGAAAAGATTCGTGAAGAATGCCATACCTAATTTCATAGTTCCCTATTGATTGCTAACTATAACACAGCTAGAAACACAGAAAAATTCCCCAAAAAGTGACATTTTTCCCCCAAAAAAGCACTGTATATGAAGCCACCCTAATCGTAGTATCAGAAAGCCTGACTAGTAAAGGTAGGGCACCTATGCTGTGTGGCATTACCTATCTAATCAGATATCTGTCGTGGTTTCTTGGTCTTCGTGCTGCCCACTCCATAGGATTCTGCTCAGTACGGGGCCATGTAACGAGTATAGGGAATAAACACTCGGGAAGTTGCTACGTGGCCATTTGATTGAGACATGAAAGTCCAGGAGATGTTACCATGGTGACAGAGAGGATTAGCAGATGGAGATGATTTCATTGGTCCTTCCGCTGGCTCTGGTTACTGTTCTTAGCAGTGTTAATATGTTCCCTCCTGCGGCTATACGTGTATTGACCATCTGCCGTCACCCGCCATTCAGACTAAGGCTCTATTTAGGCAGCCACCTATAACATACTGCATGGAAATCCATTACTGAGGATATTTGTAAGGAACGATTCCTTGGTATAATGGAAATGCTCAGTAAAAGATTAATAGTTTGTGATTACAGAGCTTTTCTTTAAAGTAGTTACTGTGGCAGGGGGACAAAAATCTTTTGTCTTATTCTTACCTGTAAGATCTAGTGTCCTGGTCACTAGGTCAGAAATGCTGAAACTCCTGGCACCCTCATACTGATGATTTCTGGGGGTAACACACCCACTTTTAATAATAATAATAATAATCTTTATTTTTATATAGCGCTAACATATTCCACAGCGCTTTACATTTTTTGCACACATTATCATCACTGTCCCCGATGGGGCTCACAATCTAAATTCCCCATCAGTATGTCTTTGGAATGTGGGAGTAAACCGGAGTGCCCGGAGGAAACCCACGCAAACACGGACAAACTCTTTGCAGTTGTTGTCCTTGGTGGGGTTCGAACCCAGGACTCCAGCGCTGCAAGGCTGCAGTGCTAACCACTGCGCCACCGTGCTGCACTTTTAAACTTTGATGATTCTAAAGAGAAAAAAAGCCCCAAAAATCCAAACCAGGGTATGTACACTTGTAATCCTACAGGTAGACTAGCTCACTTCGACAGACTTCAGTCATTCTATGGAACCACAATACTTCCACATTAGCGAAAAGCGTGAGTAATAGAGCAAGTAATCCAGCCAGACAGGATAAAACATTTTCACTATTTTATTTTAACAAGTTTTAAATTCCAAATAAAATAAAAAATTACAGATCCACATCACTATCCAATGCTTTTTGAACATATACTCACCTTTAATTATAGTACACACGCAGCTTCGAGTCCCTTAAGGGGGCTAAAACATAAAGTGAAAAGCAAAAAAGTTTTTCAAAACAATGAAAAATAAAGTATAATAAACTTAAAAATTCAAATCAACTTGTCTACCTCCTTTAAAAATAAAGGAATTAAAATAAACATAATTTATATCTCTGTGTACACAGAAGCCTCTTCTGTTAATATGAAAAAATGATTTAACCAATACAGTAAATGCCTTAATGCAAAAAAAATGTACTAATAAAAACTACTGCCCATCAAGGAAAAAACAAGCTGTTACTCATCTCCATCGATGGTAAAATTAAAAAGTTAAAAGTCTCAGAATGGCAACAAATACAATTTTGTATGTTTTTTCACCACTTCAAAAAACATACAAATTTGGTACCACTAATTGGGCCTCTCTCTCCAACAAAAAAAATAATATTCGTCGGGGTCACAGAAGAGTCTATCTCACAACTTTTAAGCCTTTACAAAGTAAATTTCCTCTTACTGAAGTCCTAGATTCCCCTTTCATTGCACCAATAAAGTGTGAACAAAAGTGCCCCTCAAACACTGTATGATGCCCCCACAGTGAATTTCTCCAGAGCACCTTCCACATGCCAGTATGATGACCCTACCACCTCAACTCTCCTGGCAAAGTATGGTGACCCCAATACAGTTTGATGCTACAACTGTGACCTCCACACAGCCCTGCATGCAGTACTGTATAATGGTCGTATATATTTAGTATAATTGCCCCCACACCTTACCACACTGTATAATGGCCCCCACTAGCCCTCCAAACAATATAATGGCCCCCATACAGTATGACGGACACCATGCAAACTTTATAATTATTTGCATACAGTATTATGCCCCCCACATAGTATAAAGTCTCTCACATAGCCCTCAAAAATATTATAATAGCTCCCACATGGCCCTCCATATAGTATATCGGGCTCCATGGTCCTTCATATTTTATACTGCACCCCATTATCCTCCATATAGTATACTGCCCCATACTCCTCCATACAGTATAATGGACGCTTCATAGTTCTCCATACAGTATAATCTGCTCCCCATAGTCTTCCATATATTATACTGCACTCTCCTGAGTCCTCCATACTGTATAATGCACTCCCCATAGTCCTCCATACAGTATAATGCACTCCCCATAGTGCTCCACACAGTATAATGCACTCCCCATATGCCTTCATACAGTATAATCTGCTCCTCATAGTCTTCCATACAGTATAATGTGATCCTTATAGTCCTCCATACATAAAACCATTTCAAGAAATGGATGACCGAGCAATAATAAAAATTTATAGAAAACTTTATTATATCTTTAAGTATACAAATTATATTTTATCAAAACATAAACATATACTTTTATAATTCAGAGGGAAGCGACACCTACAGTAGGTACACGTTAGTGCAAGGTTATGGTGTACAAGTCTACAGTGGGGTAAATAAGTATTTGGTCCCTGATTTTGTAAGTTTGCCCACTGGCAAAGACATGAATAGTCTATAATTTAAAGGGTAGGTTACTTTTAACATTGAAAGATTGAATATCAAAAATAAAATTCAGAAAATCACATTATATAAATGATATAAATTTATTTGCATTTTGCAATGAGAAATAAGCATTTGATCTCTCTGGGAAACAAGACTTAATACTTGGTGGCAAAACCCTTGTTGGCAAGCACAGCAGTAAGACATTTTTTGTAGTTGATGATGAGGTTTGCGTACATGTTAGGAGGAATTTTGGTCCACTCCTCTTTGTAGATCATCTCTAAATCATTAAGTTTTTAAGGCTGTCGCTTGGCAACTCTGAGCTTCAACTCCTTCCATAAATTTTCTATGGGATTAAGGTCTGGAGACTGGCTAGGGCACTCCATGACCTTAATGTGCTTCTTTTTGAGCCACTCCTTTGTTGCCTTGCCTGTATGTTTTGGGTCATTGTCTTGCTGGAAGACCCAGCCAAAACCCATTTTTAATGTCATGGCGGAGGAAAGGAGGTTGTCACTCCATCCATTCTCCCATTGATGCAGTGAAGTAATCCTGTGCCCTTAGCTTAGAAACACTCCCAAAACATAATGTTTCCACCTCCATGCTTGACAGTGGGGATGTGTTCTTTGGGTCATAGGCAGCATTTCTCCTCCTCCAAACACGGCGAGTTACGTTAATGCCAAAGACCTCAATTTTTGTCTCATCTGACCACAGCACCTTCTCCCAATCACTCACAGAATCATCCATGTGTTCACTGGCAAACTTCAGACGGGCCTGCACATTTGCCTTCTTGAGCAGGGGGACCTTGTGGGCACTGCAGGATATAAAACCTTTCCGGCTTAATATGTTACCAATGGTTTTCTTGATGATTGTGGTCCCAGCTGCCTTGAGATCATTAACAAGTTCCCCCATGTAGTTTTAGGCTGATCTCACATTCTTCAGGATCATGGATGCCCCACGAGGTGAGATTTTGCATGGTGCCCCAGATCGATGTCGATTGACAGTCATTTTGTATTTCTTCCATTTTCTTACTATTGCACCAACAGTTGTCTCCTTCTCACCCAGCGTCTCACTTATAGTTTTGCAGCCCATTCCAGCTTTGTGCAGGTCCCTGGCATCATTATAAAGCTCTTTGGTCTTGCCTATGTTGTAGAGGTTAGAGTCAGACTGATTGAGTCTGTGGACAGGAGTCTTTTATTAAGGTGACTATGTAAGACAGCTGTCTTTAATGCAGGTAACAAGTTGATTAGGAGCATCTAACTGGTCTGTAGGAGCCAGAACTCTTAATGGTTGGTAAGAGATCAAATACTTATTTCTCACTGCAGAATGAAAATAAATTTATATAATTTATACAATGTGATTTTCTGGATTTTATTTTTGATATTCTATCGCTCAATGTTAAAATTAACCTACCCTTAAAATTATAGACTATTCATGTCTTTGTCAGTGTGCAAACTTACAAAATCAGCAAGGGATCAAATACCGTACTTATTTCCCCCACTGCATATAAATGACAAAAAGTCAAAAGGAAATATACAACATATACAGTATATTTATAGTTGTATAGTCATGACATATAACAACCAGGAGGATACTAGCTGATAGTCACACAAAAATGTTTCAGTTGAATAAGTGCATAGTGCATATAAGTGGTCTATACAGACCTACTAATGGAAAACACACATGTGCTAAATGTTAATGGAGTGAAGTAACATAATAGTAAGTATAAGATACACATCCAGACACTGGTGAAAATCCAGAAGGAAGCCAGGTTAAATTATGGCACTGACATTAGTATATCCTCTGACAAGGTAACAAGACATGAGAAGATTGAGAGAACCTGATTTTATTCAGACATGGATGAGGCAGACCGCAACACGCGTTTCGCATTGTGCTTCGGGGGGCATCCATATAGTATTATGCACTCCACATAGTCCTCCATATAGTATATTGTGCTTCTCATAGTCCTCTATACAGTATAGTGTGCTTCTCATAGTCATCTATATAGTTTAATGTGCTCCCCATAGCCCTCCATATAGTATAATGCACTCCCCTTAGTCTTCCAAACAGTATAATGTGCTCATCATAGTCCTCCACACAGTATAATGTACTCCCCATAGTCCTCCATAGTCTATAAAGTATGATTCACTACCCATAGTCCATACAGTATTATGCACTCCCCATAGTCCTCCATACAGATTATTGCACTCCCCATAGTCCATACAGTATAATGGACTCTCCATATTCATCTATACAGTATAATGCACTCCCCATAGTCCTCCATATAGTATAATGCACCCCTATAGTCCTCCATGCATTATAACTCACTCCCCATAGTCCTTCATACAGTATAATGTACTCTCCATAGTCTTCTATACAGTATAATGCAGTCTCCATAGCCTTCTATACAGTATAATATGCTCCTCATAGTTTATACAGAATAATGTGCTCCTCACAGTCCTCTGTACAGTATTATAGCCACCACAATTTACTCCTTGATTTAAAAAAAAAAATACAATACTCACCTCTCCTCGTTTCTCCACTGCAATGGTCTCTGCAGCAAGCAGTTGGAAGAGCCCGCACATCTCAGCACAGCATGCACCGTGTAGTGATTATCACACTCTACTAAGAATGATGGGAGAGGGAGCACCTCCATCATTGCCAGGATGCCGATACAGTTGAACTTGTGAGTGACAGGAGGAGGTGGTACGCCACTTCATTATAGGCATATTCGGCCATTTGCCACTATGTCCACTTGCCCATCTGTATCCACCATACTGGTATTACTGCCTTCCCCACACACAGCATTAGTTTATACCCTTGGAGTCTGTTCATATTTTTTTAGTATAGATATTTTCTGCTATTAGACAATTCTCAGAGGATATGAGCACATTATTCAGTGTTAGTGTTTGCACAAACCTCCCGTTATGGGAGAAATCTTGAAGCTCAAGATTGTTGCCAAAGAGAAGTTTATCCTCAGGAGATTTGGACCTTGATGAAAAGAAATTATATCTTTTGCAGATTGTATCGCAGTATAGGAAATGTTCACATTGTATGGTTTACAAACAGGAAATTATAAAGTTCATCAGAATGTATTGCTAACATCAACGTATACACTAATACGTCACTCGAAAGACAAACATGACATACGTCAGCAATTTGGGACAATATTAAATAAAAAATGTCAAGCGCATGGTGCATGTTACTTTATAGTGGCCAATGACAAAAAGACTAACTGGCACATCCACTGGCTTGGATGTGCCAGTCAGTCTTTTTGTCATTGTATATTAGCTTACTGGCCGCGGACTCCGCCCTTCAGAATGTGGTGTTTTTTAATTGCAGCAGGGTCCTGCCTAGCCATAAAGTCAGACTTGGAATAGAGGTGTTCACATCTACCCAGGAATTCAGACTTCAGTCTTAGAGAGGTATACACATTAGACATGTTAGGACCCATCAGTTTTGAGACCACCTTGTCGTTGGTTGACGGGCCTGCATTAATTGCCAAATTATTTGCTAAGCGTCAAATTTTTTCCTAGTATTCAGAAGCCGTATTGCTATTCATATTTCATATATATATCACATTGACGTGCTGTAGCACTACAGAGTACAACTTGTTTTGTTTATACTTTATAGTGGCCAGCAGCTTCATAGGAGATCTCAATCTACGCTAGATGGACAGGATATAGTGTAAGCAGTCAGGCAATCGCAGGTACACATTGCCTACCTAAACTAACAAAGTAAAAGCTAAAAAAAAAAGTTTTCAAATTTTATATATATTTGTTTTTAATTATCCCCCCTTTTCTCCTCTATAAAATACAAAAATTAAAAAGATAAAAAAGAAGAAATACCAGAATTGTGAATTTTCATTCACCACACCTACCTTAAAAATACAATAAAAAGGGATCAAAACGTCATGTGCACAACAAAATACTTAAATGAAGTTACCAGGATGATTTCACTTTAACTTTAGTAATCTATACATTACTACTTCATACATGGTTTATCAGTTAAATAGAAATATTGGGGGATTTTTCCAATTATATTTTCCACTGACAACACGGAAAACCGCCGTTTTTTTTCATTTATCATGCGTCACGGCCCTGAACCTAAGTACATCTTTCTGCATTAATAGGCCAGCTGTTGTCTTTTGTATGCCCCATTAAGAGGACATGAGGCACCTTTGTTTGCCAGAGCCTGTTCCTATTATCCACCTACACATCCATGGGATGCGTCATCAGCAGTGTCTCCTGCGTAGTCTTGTCTCTAAATGATGCTCCATCAGTCACGCTGCATTTATTGGCCAGGAAACCACTGAGGCTGCACTTGCCGCAGTTGTTGCAGAGATGTCATTGAACTACTTTATGCTGAGAATGAAACTTCCAATTGTAATCATTTATTTATCTGTTATGTACATGATTCCATATATACGGACATATCTACTATTGTGCACCTTGACCTTGGCGGAAATTGTGTCAAATTTTAACTCAAGTTATCAGATCTAGTTTTATTATGTATATAATACTCTGCGGCTTACTTGTACAGAAGGGGTGGCATGGTCTGAAATCCACTAGGTGCACTAGAAATTTACCAACATTTAAGCCAATCAAGAGGTGATTTAAATTCAGACAAAAGTGTCAAATGATGCACCAGATTTCTTCTGTTTAAACAGTAAGTTTAGTAAATTGCTCCCTTAGCGTGTTGATTTCAAGGCATTCTGTAATGCTGTAGATAAGCCCCCGATGTATCCTGAAAGATGAGAAAAAGAGGTTAGATTATACTCACCCAGGGGAGGTCCCGCTGCAGTCCGGCCGATGGTAGTCTCGGTCCGGTCCGGGGCCTCCCATCTTCATAGGATGACGTCCTCTTCTTGTCTTCACGCTGCGGCTCCAGCGCAGGCGTACTTTGTCTACCCTGTTGAGGGCAGAGCAAAGTACTGCAGTGCGCAGGCGCCGGGCCTCTCTGACCTTTCCCGGCGCCTGTGCACTGCAGTACTTTGCTCTGCCCTCAACAGGGCAGACAACGTACACCGGAGCCGCAGCGTGAAGACAAGAAGAGAATGTTATCGTAAGAAGATGGGAGGCCCGGACCGCGACGCCCATCGTATCGGGACTGCCCCCCCAGGTGAGTATAAGCTAACCTCTTTTTCTCATCTTTCAAGATACATCAGGGGCTTATCTACAGCATTACAGAATGCTGTAGATAAGCCCCTGATGCTGGTGGGCTTAGCCAAACTTCCATTTTGGGGGTGACAGGTTTCCTTTAAGTCAAGTATCCACAGAGAAGTCATTAGTGGGAAATCCACTCATAATCGCTCAGATGTTGCTGCAGATTTGGCTGGGATGCACAGAGACTGGCATAGAAGACCTGCTGGGACCACCAAAATCAATGGTAAGAGTGATTAAATTCTTTTTTTTGTGTGGATTTTGCTACTGGTCCGCTCCTGATCTACAGTAAACTCTACTGTGTTCTGTATTTATCCTGAATTTTAGCCACCCATTCCTTTCTATGGGAAACGCCTGCAATAGATCCACATTATTTGCAAAGACAAAATTGATATGCTGCAGAATGAAGAATCTGCAAAACAGGTTCATTTCTGGCCTGCAAATAAAAGCAGCAGGTGGATGAGATTCTAAGGTTGTCACCTTCTATGCTAGGACTCTATTTCTTTGTGGATTTTCCTTCCGAAAACCAATACAGAATATTAGCAAATAATAAGTTACATCATAACATTGCCTAACAATGATTTGCTAAGATTTACAGAAAAGTTACATGCTGTTGAAGTGTACCAGGCAGGTCTCTAGAAATGTAAAAAAATAATTTTGAAAATATACTTACTATGTTTGAGAGGAAATCTGTGTTTGTGTGTACTCTCTTGTGATGAAATTCATGCTCAGGCTAGTCTAGTTACTCAGATCTGCATGTATGTGTTTCTAAAGAATCCCAAAATTGGGGATATTTGAGATAGAATAGTGATCATGGTGGCAGAGATTATTTTCACTTTCAAAACACTACATCAAGCCTCTTCTGAGCCCACAAGGGATTCTCTGGTGCTTTGTATATCAGGAGAGTAATACCGTTTACTAGCATTAACAGGTGCCTGCCAGGCATGTGCACTGTTTCTAGCGGGCATACATGCACACATCTTTAGCGTTGTTGACCTGCCAATGTAAAAGTGATAGGTGCCATAGAACCCCTTTAAAGAGGACCTCCTTTCTTGCTCTTTGAGTGCTCCGACACTCCAATGGTGTACATGCTGATCAAGGCTGCAGCTGTGACCTTTTTTTACGATTTGTTTGCTTTTCCCCTCTATGTTGTGGTTGTTGTTTTGATTGGCTAGCATCATAGAGGAGAAAAGGCAAACGCCCACAGAGAAGTTTTGTGGTATTCATCGCTTTGGTTTAAGGGAAAATTTGCTTCTTTACCAGGGGCATAAGGCTATGTTCACACGCTGCGGATTTTGCTGCGGGTCCGCAGTGGTTACCCATGCATTTACAGTACAATGTAAACCTATGGGAAAAGCAATCCGCAGTGCACATGCTGCTAAAAAAAAAAACACGTGGAAACGCAGCGATTTACATTCCGCAGCATGTCACTTCTTTGTGCGGAATCCACAGCGGTTTTACACCTGCTCCATAATAGAAAACCGCAGGTGTAAAACTGCAGTGGAATCCGCACAAAAACCGCAATAAATTCGCAGCGGTTCTGCAGTAAACCCGCAGGAAAACCGCAGTGCCTTTTAACTGTGGTTTTCCCAAATCCGCTGCGGAAATATCCCCAGTCCTCCAGATTACGTGTGCACATACCCTAACTGTAGAACAGAGAGGCACAGACAAAAATGCAATCTGTTCTAGAATCAGTGGAACAGCAGCAATTGGAGGCGTTATTCAGTTGAAATTAAAAAAATCCAGTGAAATGATCTCTTTAAAGGAAAAGTGCACCCATAAACATAACCTGTCTACTTTATATAACATTTATCACCAATATTGTGGCTTTGTTAGACATTTCTGGGTGCAGTAACAATGTATCCAACATTACACAAATGAAGAACTGATCATTGTTTGATTAGTTGTTCCTTTAGATCAGGGGTGAGGAATCTTTTCTCTACCAAGGGCCATATACAGTCATGGCCAAAAGTATTAACACCCCTGCAATTCTGTCGGATAATACTCAGTTTCTTCCTGAAAATGATTGCAATCACAAATTCTTTGGTATTATCTTCATTTAATTTGTCTTAATTGAAAAAACACAAAAGAGAATGAAGCAAAAAGCAAAACATTGATCATTTCACACAAAACTCAAAAAATGGGCCAGACAAAAGTATTGGCACCCTCAGCCTAATACTTGGTTGCACAACCTTTAGCCAAAATAACTGCGACCAACCGCTTCCGGTAACCATCAATGAGTTTCTTACAATGCTCTGCTGGAATTTTAGACCGTTCTTCTTTGGCAAACTGCTCCAGGTCCCTGATATTTGAAGGGTGCCTTCTCCAAACTGCCATTTTTAGATCTCTCCACAGGTGATCTGTGGGATTCAGGTCTGGACTCATTGCTGGCCACCTTAGAAGTCTCCAGTGCTTTCTCTCAAACCATTTTCTAGTGCTTTTTGAAGTGTGTTTTGGGTCATTGTCCTGCTGGAAGACCCATGACCTCTGAGGGAGACCCAGCTTTCTCACACTGGGCCCTACATTATGCTGCAAAATTTGTTGGTAGTCTTCAGACTTCATAATGCCATGCACACGGTCAAGCAGTCCAGTGCCAGAGGCAGCAAAGCAACTCCAAAACATCAGGGTACCTCCGCCATGTTTGACTGTAGGGACCGTGTTCTTTTCTTTGAATGCCTCTTTTTCTCTCCTGCAAACTCTATGTTGATGTCTTTGCCCAAAAAGCTCTACTTTTGTCTCATCTGACCAGAGAACATTCTTCCAAAACATTTTAGGCTTTTTCAGGCAAGTTTTGGCAAACTCCAGCCTGGCTTTTTTATGTCTCGGGGTAAGAAGTGGGGTCTTCCTGGGTCTCCTACCATACAGTCCCTTTTCATTCAGATGCCAACGGATAGTACGGGTTGACACTGTTGTACCCTCGGACTGCAGGGCAGCTTGAACTTGTTTGGATGTTAGTCGAGGTTCTTTATCCAACATCCGCACAATCTTGCATTGAAATCTCTTGTCGATTTTTCTTTTCCGTCCACATCTAGGGAGGTTAGCCACAGTGCCATGGGCTTTACACTTCTTGATGACACTGCGCACAGTAGACACAGGAACATTCAGGTCTTTTGGAGATGGACTTGTAGCCTTGAGATTGCTCATGCTTCCTCACAATTTGGTTTCTCAAGTCCTCAGACAGTTCTTTGGTCTTCTTTCTTTTCTCCATGCTCAATGTGGTACACACAAGGACACAGGACAGAGGTTGAGTCTACTTTAATCCATGTCAACTGGCTGCAAGTGTGATTTAGTTATTGCCAACACCTGTTAGGTGCCACAGGTAAGTTACAGGTGCTGTTAATTAAACTAATTAGAGAAGCATCACATGATTTTTCGAACAGTGCCAATACTTTTGTCCACCCCCTTTTTTATGTTTGGTGTGGAATTATATCCAATTTGGCTTTAGGACAATTCTTTTTGTGTTTTTTCATTTAAGACAAATTAAATGAAGATAATAATACCAAAGAATTTGTGTTTGCAATCATTTTCAGGAAGAAACTGAGTATTATCTGACAGAATTGCAGGGGTGTCAATACTTTTGGCCATGACTGTAGATATTTATACCATCCTTCGGGGGCCGTACAATCTCCGAGCACAAAGTACATCCTGACTCTGGCACTGGTGTCAAGACGTAATCCTGTATTGCATGTCCTTCAGTGGTCAGTAGTGAACACTGCATGTGTGTGCTAAAAGAGCAAGAAGAAATTAATGAGCTGGTGGCAATCAAAATACACCTCCCTGCCCAAGAATGTGGTCCCTGAGAATCTGCTCGGGGGCCTGATAAAAGGTGATCGAGGGCCGTAAATGGCCCTGGGGCCTGAGGTTCCCCACCCCTGTTTTAGACCATGCTCACATCTGCCTTTTTCACAGATTGTGTCGCATTTGATTTTGATGTTGATGTTACAGTCAAAATCATATTGGGTTAATAGGGTCTTCCGTGGTTGTCAACGGAATCTTAGGTCTCATTTACTCTGGGCAATTATCAAACACGCTGCCAATCATGAATAATGATTGTTCATTAGGTAAAATTATTTTTAAGCTGACTAAAAATCATTGTTCTCGGCAGCACATGTCCTTTTTACACAGGATGATGTGCTGCTGAGAACAATGATATTCTATTAACGATGGTTCTGTGAGCATAGGACGTGCACTTGGCCTGTCCAAGCAGTTTATTAAAAGGCTGCTGATCGGCTTACATGTAGCTGATCGGCAGTCGATTAACAACCGCAGTCGGCTGTGTAAATGCAGCCTAAGTTTCACCCATGGGACAAGAACAAATATAACCTGAATTCTCAGTGTTTTATTGCATTACAAAAGATGAAATCTCCTCATTATGACTTTTCTGTGTACTTTTCCTACATTATGATTGCCGTATCTTGTCTTTTGAAAGCCAAAGTAGACAATGCTTTTAATTATTCGTAAAACACAGCTGTTGTGTTATCCACCTTAATCACTGCTAGTATATGGATCAAGTGTCTGTTTATAAAGTTTCCTATTCTCTGTGTAAACTAAAGCATTATTGGAAAGTTCCTGACCATCCCAGGGAAATAATGTCATTGTGTAAGGGTGATTTCTTTATCCAGATATCATATAATGCCCCAGTTCCACATTGTTCTATGTTACATAATGCAGTTTGATAATGGTAAAATAAAAAAATTATTTGCATTTCTTGACTTTGGGAATACTATACATTATACAGGGTAGTAGAATAACAATAATTCATTCACATCTGCATTAGTGCAACAATCATCCAGCTGTCACAATAATAATAATAATAATAATCTTTATATAGCGCCAACATATTCCACAGCGCTTTACAGTCTAAGGGCTCCTTCTCACTTGGGAGAAATACGTCCGAGTCTGCCAGGTTAAAACCCTGCTCTGGCGCCGGCACTCCAGAGCGGAGCGTGCGGCTCCATGTATTGCTGTACGGCTGCACGCTCCGCTCCGGAGTGCCGGTACCAGAGCAGGGTTTTAACCTGCGAGACTCGGACGTATTTCTCGCAAGTGAGAAGGAGCCCTAACAGTTTTAAACACAAGTCATAAGTAACAACGTTAACAATACAATAATTAAAGCGAAATAAGATGACCCTGCTTGTGAGAGCTTACAATCTACAATGAGGTGGGGGAGATATACAGGAGCTTATTTACAATGATGGTCCAGCCATCTTCAGGGGATGGGGAATAGATGGTGATAGTGAATTGGGCTACACACGCGCCCTTACACATAAAATGACTTTTATTAGGGAACGTGATAGGCCGCTCTGAACAAATGTGTTTTGAGCGAGCGCCTAAAACTATGCAAATTGTGGATGGTCCTAATATCTTGGGGTAGATCATTCTAGAGGATTGGCGCAGCGCGGGAGAAGTCTTGGAGTCGGGAGTGGGAGGTACGGATTAGTGCAGAGGTTAGTCGAAAGTAATTTGCAGAGCGCTAGGCCGATAGACAGAAATAAGGGAGGAGATGTAAGGGGATGCTGCACTGTGAAGAGCTTTGTGGGTGAGAACAAGTACTTTGATTTGGATCCTTTAATGAATGGGCAGCCATTGTAGCGACTGGCGAAGAGCGGACACGTCTGAATATCGATTAACCAGGTAGATGGCCTTGGCTGCTGCATTAAGGATGGGCTGGAGAGGGGAAAGTCGAGTGAGGGGGAAGCCAATTAGAGCATTATAGTAGTCCAGGCGGGAGTGGATCAGGGCAACAGTGAGGGTTTTTGTTGTTTCCATGGTGAGAAAAGGGCGGTTTATAGAGATGTTCTTTAGGTGTAAGTGGCAATAGCGGGCAAGAGATTGTATATGGGGTGTGAAGGAGAGATCGGAGTCAAACATAACACTGAGACAGCGCACCTGCTGCCAGGGTGTTATTATGGTGCCACCCACGGAGAGGAAAATGTCAGATGTCATGGCTCTAACCCAGCAGAAGAGGCTCAGGTTAGTGACTAGTGAAGTATAGGTACAGAGACCACAAGTGAGTCAAGTTTCAAAGCCAATTGCAAAATTAAAAGGGTTAATCAGAACTATATATTTTTTTACTATGGACCTAAGAAATAATAGGCAGGTAGTTGCTAACTACCTGCCTGTTGTCCCCGGATCTGATGTCTGAAGGCACGGAGTTATCACAGACCACTCCTGCTGGGAATTCAGCAGCGTCCGCTGACATCACATTAACAGAGCAGCAGCTTCTCATTTGTGCTTCTCTGTTGATGGGGCATGAGTGCGATGACATGCTCATTGGCAGCCATGCCCAAACAAAAGAGCAGCCCTGAAGAAGAGCTTCTCTGTTGATGTGGAGCAGCTGGATAACCGGTTGGTGACCTTCTTAGCTGGCGCCAGGGGAGAACATGTAGGTGGTTGCCTCTGTTAACAACTACCTGTATGTTAGTTTTAGGCCCATAGTAAAAAAGTAATAATACAATAGTACTAAGCCCTTTAACTTCGTTTCATCCATCATATGTGTACATATATATATGCATGTATGTGTATGTATGTATATATATATATATATACTAGATGGTGGCCCGATTCTAACGTATCGGATATTCTAGAATATGTAGGTAGTATATAGCACAGGCTACGTACTAAATTGCACAGTGACGTAGTATATAACAACCGACGTAGTATATAACACAGCGTACGTAGTTTTTAGCAGAGCTGCGTAGTATATAACATAGCCACGTAGTGTATTGCACAGGTATGTAGTATATTGGTCAGCCACGTAGTATATAGCAGAGCCACGTAGTATATCGCACAGCCAGGTAGTATATTAGACAGTCACATTGTATATTGCCCAGCTACATAGTATATAGCACAGAGATGTAGTATATAACAGAGCCCACGCAGTATATAACACAGCCCACGTAGTATATGCAATGTGGGCACTATATGCGTGGTTAAAAAAGACCTAAAATAAAAAATAAACATATACTAACCTTCCGAAGGCCCCTTGAAGTCCTGGCCCTGTGTGCGGTGCACGCGGCAGCTTCCGGTCCCAGGGTTGGTATGAGTGCAGGACCTGTGATGACGTCGCGGTCACATGACCGTGACGTCATGGCGGGTCCTTCTCGCATAGCATCCTTGGCACCGGAACCTGCCACTTGCACTGCTGAGGACAGCGCCCGACCATGGAAGGTGAGAATAACCTTTTTTTTTTATTGTTATTATTTGTAACATTACATCTTTTTACTATTGATGCTGCATACGCAGCATCAATAGTAAAAAGTTGGTCACACAGGGTTAATAGCTGCGTTAACGGACCGCGGGCATTAACCCTGTGTGAGTGCTCAGCGCTGACTGTAGGGCAGTAAAGCAGCGGCCATTTCGCTGCCAGACTATGGCCGTTGCTGATTGGTCGTGGCAATGGTCGTGGGCATTTTGCCACGACCAATCAGCGACTTGGATTTCCATGACAGACGGAGGCCGCGACCAATGAATTTCCGCGACAGACAGAAAAACAGACGGAAGTGACCCTTAGACAATTATATAGTAGATATATATATATATATATATACAGTGGGGAAAACAAGTTTTCCCACCTACAAAGAATGGAGATGTCTGTAGTTTTTATCATAGGTTTTATCATAGGTAAGCATCAACTGATCTTCAAAAAAAAAAAATCTAGAAAATCACATTGAATGATTTTTTTTTCAATACGGTGCAGTCATCCTGTCCCCTTTGCAGATAAGCACCCCCAAAGTATGATGTTTTTTTCCCCACCATTCTTCACGGTTGGGATGGTTTTCTTTGGGCTTGTACTCATCCTTTTTCTTCCTCCAAAGATGGCGAGTGGTGTTGATATCAAAAAGTTCTATTTTGATCTCATCTGAACACATGACCTTTTCCCATGCCTCCTCTGATCATCCAGATGGTCATTGGTGAACTTCAAATGGGCCTGGACATCTGCTGTCATGACCAGGGGAACTTGCGTGCCCTGCCGGATTTTAATCCATGACGGTCTAGTGTGTTACTAACGGTAATGTTTGAGACAGTATTCTAGCTCTCTTGAGGTCATTAATCGGGTCCTCCCATGTCGTACTGGGCTAATTCCTGACCTTTCTAATTATCATCCCTATCCCACAAGGAGAAATCTTGCATGGAGCTCCAGACCGAGGAAGATTGACAGTCTTCTTGTGTTTCTTCCATTTTATAATAATTGTGCCAACAGTTATTGCCGTCTCGCCAAGCTGCTTGCCTAGTATCTTGTAGTCCATCCCAGCCTTGTGCAGGTCTACAATTTTGTCCCTGGTATCCTTTGGTCTTGGCCATGGTGGAGAGGTTGGAGCATGATTGATTGTGTGGACAGATATCTTTTATACAGGTAGCGAGTTCAAACAAGTGCAATTAATACAGGTAATGAGTGCAAGGTAGGAGGGCTTCTCAAAGAAAAACTAACAGATCTGGGAGAGCCAGAATTCTTGCTGGTTGGCAGTTGATCAAATACTTATTTCATGCAATAAAGTGCAGTTTAATTATTTGGAAATCATTCAATTATTTTCTTTTTATTATTTCTAGATTTTAACTCTAACAGTTGAAGTGTAGCTACGATAAAAATTACTGGCCTCTCCATTAGTTGTAGATGGGAAAACTTGCAAAATTGGCAGTGTATCAAATACTTATGTTCCCCAATGTATATATATATATATATAGTGTGTCCGTAAAGTCATGGTGCACTTTTGACCAGTGACAGGATCCATTTATAGTTTACATTTTGACGCCCTTTCTCTGGCCCAATCATATCAGACCTGTTCAGGAGGAGAGATAACAAGAACCAATTAATCAACACAAACTCATTTAAGCTGTTGCTGAGCCCCCAGTCAGATTAACCCCTGATAAACTAAACTCTGATTAATATACTGCCAGGTCTGTGACATCATGCAACCACAAGCTTATGCCAGCTGTGTGGTTTTCCATGCCAGCAGAGATGTGGGCGGTACAGAGTGTTCTGTGGCTCACTAAATTTGAATCCGTGACCAAAGTGCTCCGTGAATATCGGCGCGTTTATAACGAACGTAACACCCCTAAAGTGATCGTGTGGTGTGGCCTGATGCATGATAAGGTGATAGGCCCATTTTTTCGCAGAGCGGTTTGTGACGGCAAACACATATCTTGACATGTTGGAAGTGTATGCAGTGCCACAATTTCCAGAAGGTGTCATCTTTCAACAGTATGATGCTCCTCCACACTACGCCACCATTGTTCATGAGTTTCTGGATAGAGCATTCCCCTGGTGATGGATAGGCAGGGGTTCTGTCAAGCCATGGCCTCCACAATCCTTGGATCGGAAGCCCTTAGGCTTTTACTTTTGGGATTATGTGAAGCAACATGTGTGCATTGAACGTATCAACTATATTAATCACTTAAAACAGAGAATCACACACGTTATTCATTCTGTTATATCAGACGTCCTTACCCGTGTGTGGTAAGAACTTCACTATTGTTTGGATGTGTGTAGGGCAACAAATGGAGCCCACATCGAACTGCACTGAATAGGTATGAAACTGGGAGAGTTTTTCTTTTATTTGGAGCAGATTTCACATTTCTATAGTTTTTGTTGCTTTCCAGTGACTGGTCAAAAGTGCACCATGACTTTACGGACACACTGTATATATATTGTAGGGTTTCAGCTCTCTGTAACTACTTGCATACGCTCAGGCGCAAGATTATTATATCAAAACAGCAACTTTACAGCTCCAAAACGAAAGCTTTTCTCTAATACAAATGAATAACAAATAGTCCTTTCTTCAGGCACATTGAAACAAAGTAAATGTAGTACTCTTACCATCTCGCTATTTCAGACAGTATCAGCTGAATCAGATTTAAGCATGTTCACCAAACACCTCTGTTTAGCCTCACCCCAAACTCCTGTAAGTCCTGGGCTGGATTATGGGAAAGACCTTTCTCATCCAGACTTTCGGTTGCTCATTACTACCGGACCCAAAAACCAGTCAAATTAAAACTCGGCAACCTAGGGTAACTGTAACAGACTTTACATTACCGCGGCAAACCACCTTCATTTCACATATCTTCCATCAAGGACCTTACCTCCTGCTTTCTTATTATCGATCTGTCTATCTATCTATCTATCTATCTATCTATCTATCTATCTATCTATCTATCTATCTATCTATCTATCTATCCTAATTGTAAATGCATTGTACAACTATGTCTTGTATGCCAGCCTTCATGAAGTGTGCACTGAAGTAAAATGAGCCTCCTAATGAATTCGGCACACTTTTAAAAGGAATCTGTCACCCCAAAAAACAGGTTATATTATACTCACCCAGGGGTGGTCTGGTGCAGTCCGGTCCGATGGGTGTCGCGGTCCGGGTCCGGTGCCTCCTATCTTCATACGATGACGTGCTCTTCTTGTCTTCCTGCCGCGGCTCCGGCGCAGGCGTACTTTGTCTGCCCTGTTGAGGGCAGAGCAAAGTACTGCAGTGCGCAGGTGCTGGGAAAGGTCAGAGAGGCCCGGCGCCTGCTCACTGCAGTACTTTGCTCTGCCCTGAGAGCCGCGGCAGGAAGACAAGAAGAGGATGTCATCGTATGAAGATAGGAGGTGCTGGACCCGGACCGCGACGCCCATCGGACCCGGACAACAGCGGGACCGCCCCTGGGTGAGTATAATATAACCTGTTTTTCTTACCTTTCAGGTTACATCGGGGGCTTATCTACAGCATTACAGAATGCTGTAGATAAGCCCCTGATGCCGGTGGCCTTATATACGATTTTTGGGGTGACAGATTCCCTTTAAACTCCTGTGCGCCAGAATCTACTCCAGTAAAGCACTCCACATTGGTGGCAAATTTTGATGAATTGGTCGGGCTCACTTTGCCTTGCCCCGTCCCAATTTTTAAACATGGTATTTTGTGTTTGCAATATTGATGGTACTATGTTATTTGCATATTATGTCAAAATTGTACTTAAAGCACCACTTGAGTTTCTTTTTATTGCAGCGCTCAAGAGGTGCAGCTAATCAAAGTTTCCTATACCATACTTACCAACCACCGAATTCGTTTTTTATTGGCACCTCTCTGATTGGTCTTCTGCAGGTTGTGATCGAGATGTGATATTGGTCGACGCTGATGGATATAACCTAACCCCTTGCAGGTTTGCAATGTGGAGTTCTGCCTTATCCTGGGCATCTTACATTAATGCAGACTGTTCTTGGCCAAGATTATCTCTTTCGGTGAACTTTGCTGTGGCATCATCCATGTCAGAGTTACTCAGGAATGGAATGTACTTTGCAGACAGTTGCTGGTAATGATCATATACGGCAGATAAACTATTTAGTACTGCTGTTAAATTTGCTGCGTTACTGTTAGAGCATGGAAGTGCTGCTAGTGTTCAACGCTGTCCCATAAAACATCTAGGTTGTCACAAAACTAATCTGTGGTTGCAAAGTTCTCTGATCTTTGGTGTCAATTTGGTTACACCTTTGGGACGCAAGCCATGTTCTGCGGTCAGTGACGAACTTGATGCGTTTGCTTTACCGAGGTGTCTACAGAGCTTTTTGTGGATATCCTTTCTCTAAGATGGCGGATGGCTCTAGGTTTGCCTACACACTATGCATGTGCACACTGACGCTGTAGACTTAGGTTTCCTGTTACTATTCTGCTCTCGATATGTGTAGGTGAGATGTGTCTGACGGATGTGGCTATTGATCTCTATACAAGCAATAGTAGATAGGTTACTCGCTATCCTCTCCTTTCTAGCTTGACCAGCTGCACATAGATGATCCAGGAAGGAAATTGCAGTGGACAAACTTTTAGGTAGTTTATCGACTGTACCTTGACAAATGATGGGGTTAAGAAGTCTAGGAAAGATGAAAGGACATGGATGAGGAGTAGAAAATAGAGAATAGAGATAGCAGGAAGATCCTCTCTCCAGCTCAGATGCCATTTCTGCCATGATGGCACTGACCAGAAAGAACAGGATGTGAAGCAGCAAGATAGGCGGATTTAAAGAGAGAGAGAGGCATGGTGGGAAATTACAGCTACAATACATGAAAACATATTATAACAATGGACAGTCGATGTTAGCAAAGGAACACAAACTCTTTAATAAGCATAATAATATAATGAACTTATTATGCTTATGTCCTTGCAATATGTGTAAGCTCTGCAGAGGATGGCTGACCAGCACAGATATGCTGTATATGTAGCATCAATGCGAGCGATTGGCTGCAGTAATCACATGAATGTTATGTCATCGCTACAGGATCATCTTGTATTTAGTGAGTAATGGGTATTTTTTACTCTAATTCCAGCCATGTGTCAATTGCTTGACTACTTCGTATAGAATTGATAAAATCACTGTTTTATCAGAAGGAGATTATCCCTAAATAACCAGTAAATCTGCTGCCATGTATTCCTACATCTGTATAACACTGACACCAGAATTGAGTGGCAGTTTTCTGCCTATTCAGAGTGTACAAAGAAAGTGGCCAATCAGTGGTGTGGGCAGAGTTACACAGAGCTCAGTATTCAGAGAACTGGCAGATCCACAGCAGATAAAACTGTGATTTTATCAAAACTACAGCAAGCAGCCCATTAAGTGATACATTCTTGGAATCAGGGCCTCTGCCCCTCCTGTTCTCAGATTACATAGCAGAAACCAAGTGACAGGTCCCTTTTAGCAATGTAAATAAAATGGAGACAGCGATGATAATATCTTTAAAGTGCTGCAGAATATGATGGCACTATATGTAAGTGAAATGAATATACAATTTAGCTCATTTATAAAAATCTATTCTTATCCTGCTTTTAAACAAAAGTTTTATGTATATGTTTATTTGCAATAATACATTATTCCTTCATAAACTTTTAATGAAGTTACTTTATCACTGGATAGCACATCTTACTATACAGCTAAGCCTTTGGGAAGATGCTATAATTCTGGCTAATTAAATGTTCCATTAAAACAATAAAAGCACTTTGAGCTATATCCTACAGCTGGGAACATGTACCCAACATTTCAACAAGCTTTATTTTACCTCATCTGTAATACAGCTGTCTTCCATTACTTTCCTACTTCTCCAGCAATGTTACACTCTGATTCCTATATTGGCTGCAGATGGGCCGATAATCCCACATTAGCACAGAACAGACCAAACCTGAGGCCACCCACCAAATTGGGTTTCACAGTAAATATTTCACCAGGGGGAGAATACATTCTGTTGGGGCCCGTAGTGGAGATTTCAGAAATAACTGCACGTCTTAAATGTCAGCAAATTATTTTTGTATCTACTAATTGTTCCCCTGCACCCACATTAATGCTGTAGGTGAACATCTACTTGGTCTACCATTCGTCCTACATTTGCAATTTTGTCCTACCTCTGCACAGTCACAAAGTTTTTAGTCTAAATGAAGACACAAATCCATCCAGTTCTTCCTAATTTTTTATGTGTTAATCCAGAGGAAGGTAAAAAAAACTCCTAAGCAAAAGTTATTTGCCCCATAGTAGGGGAAGAATTCCCCTCAACTCCATACACAGCAGTCAAACAGGTTCCCTGGATGAAAGTCCCATCATTTCGTTCCCATAACCTGTCATGTTATATTTATCGAGAGAGGCATCCAGGCCCTCCATGAACATGTTTGATGAATTGTCCATCACAATCCGGTTTGGCAGTCTGACAATCTTGATTGCTCATTTTGCTCTTTCATGACAGCGTTGCGAATGGGAGATAAGGGCTGAAAGTACATGTTGACCTAACAAACTGTAACTTTATTTCGGCAGGGGCTCTCTTTCCATGTTCTAACAGTTATGAGTTTTTACGGAACAAAAACTAAGGAATGTGAGACAACCATTTTATCTCCCATCCATACTATTTGATGAGAATTGTCAATAAGTTAACAATGGTCATATGTCAAAGAAAAAAATGTCTATTCCTCTAAGGTGCAGAATGCCATTTCAGAATGTAATTGTCAGCTGACATTACATATTAGATTTCACTCAGACAAATCCGATTTATTCAACTGTATTGGGAAAAAAAGAATATGTCTGGTCTCTGCACTCTCAACCATTTTGTTCTGTTGCAGATAAGCTAGAGCTGGCCATACACCATAGATAGCTCGTTAGGCCACCAGCTATTCCTCTGCCCTCATACACATGTATGCTCAGCTGAGCCAAGTGTGCATGTGTTCTAGGTGGAGGGAAGGGTCGTAAGCTACTGTTCGGTGGGTTATATTACCTAAGAAGGTTGAAATTCAACAGCCCCATTTTTTTCTATACATGACCTTTGGATGAAAGTTGAGACCCCTATAAACATTATGGTAGTCTCACTGAAGTTGGCAGGTTCACCCGACATTTATTCTAATATTTATTCTACTTCCTATTGAAATAAGATGCATACTCGGCTGCGTTGTGCATGCATGTATATAGGACAGTGGACAGCTGGGAGAGATAGCAGCCAGCTGAATGAACATTCACATGTCAATGACTCCTTGAACTACAAAAACTGTTGCTTTATTCTTGGTATTCGAAAAACCAAAGGTATCTTTCATACCCGAATATATACCATATCCAGATCATTTCAAAATGATTTCTACCCCACATGCATTTAATGGAGGTCTACAATTGCAATGTTTTTCTGAAACATGCAGTGTATTAATATAGGGTGTAGGGTCTGCAGGATTATAGGACAATCACGGACATTACCATAAGGGTATGTGTACACTTTGACTTTTAGAAGCCAGTGCATCCGCACCTTTTTTTTGAAGCTGAACACCCTTCAAGAAAACATTGGTGTTTTCTCTAATGTGTCTCCTCTGTCGTCTTTCACAATGTCTTTTGTGCGGCCTTTCGGCTGGAGTTTTCTTTTTCTTTTAATTGGATATATAACATAGTGATGGCATCCAAGTGGAAGCCTCCTGAAGGATGGGCCGTTCAAAGCCTGAAGCGGTTAGAAGTGACAAAAAAACGATAATAGGTACAGTAAGTCAGTTTTAGGTTGCTGTGCTTTGTGTTCATTCTTTTTGGCATATTTTAGCGCTTTTTCAGGCGGGTTCCCGGCACAGTATACATACTGTATACCCTTAGAACATGCAACACTGAATGTGTTACTATTGAAATATGACAAGTCTAGTGTAAAATATTTCCAAATAGCAATCAGCAAACCAAATGTCATATAATGCTGTGCGGTGAATATGAAGTATTGTAAGATGGGATGTGCTGTTAAATGGAGATGATTTGTTAAAACTGGGGATCTAATGTCTTATAGGTGAACCTGAATTTAAGTATGTTGGAAACATGCATGGGAATGAAGCTGTGGGTAGAGAACTTCTCATTTATTTGGCCCAGTATCTGTGCAATGAGTACCAGAAAGGCAACGAGACAATCATCAACCTGATCCACAATACCCGAATACACATCATGCCTTCCATGAACCCAGACGGGTTTGAAAAAGCTGCTCAGCAAGTAAGTAAAAGGTTACAAAAAACCATAAAAGGATGTTAATATTGTTTCTATCAAAAGGGTTATCCTGTAATGTTCTTTGGTGTATTACACGTCTAGTCCATTAATGTGTGGTGTGATTGCTGTTAAACCAAGCCATGGGTCACCACAGATTATCAAAACAAGTGGGTTGGTGCGCTCTGTGGAGAGTGGTGGCTCCTTTCATGTTTATCCATTGGTGTTATGTATCCGTGTAGCTATCTCTCATACTGTAGTACCACCTTAGATGACGGAATCCTGGATGTCCACAGTCACAATGATGGCCTATGATGTATGTGTCACCTTTGTCCTCCGTGTGTTCCCCAATCTGCATGATAACTGAAAACATGTGAACACATGATTATATAGTTTGTGTGATCTGTTTAACTTGCCTGTTAAAGGATACCTGTCATATACACAGATGTCATATGTTGAGAGCAAACAGCCTGAAGCCCAATAGGGGAAGGAAAAGGAAATGAGCAACAATTTAGAAGCTGAATAGTTGCAGCTCTGAAGAGGCTCATGTTATCAATAGCTACAATTGGAAGTTTTTGCATCATGTAGACCTAAGGCGTCCAAGCACCCTATATAGCTGTTGACTAAACACTATAAATCCCATAACACCCAGAGAAAAATATTTAGAATTGAGAGTCCTCAGTGGTTGGTACCTTTTATGGAGGATAACACCCATAAGCATTCACACTGGGTTCAGCTAAGGCTGTGTGCACACAGTGCGTTTTTGATGCGTTTTCGCGTTGCGGAAATGGGCCAAAATCTCTGGAATCCTTATGCAAGCTAATTCAATGACAATCTTGAAGTGTTGTGCACATGATCAGTAATTTTCCTTTAGTATCTGCAGTGCATTTTTCTCTGCAGCATGTCAATTCTTTGTGCATTTCTGCAGCGTTTTTCACCCATTGACTTCAATTGAGTCAGTCAAATCCGCAACAAAAACACAGGTATAAAAATGTTTGCAGATGTGCTGAGATTTTGTTTGTGTTTTACCGGCTTCATATGGTGTTTCCACCACCGGCGCAGTGGTTCTTCTCAGTGGTAACGCTACCGCCGGTAAGACCATTGGTCAGAGCGCTGCGGGATCATGCTGTCAGATGTCAGTGTGACCCAGCAGCTGTGACTGTGACCCGTGGTAAATCTACCATCGGTAAGACTGCCGGTCAGAGTGTTGTGGGGTCATGCTGTCAGATGTCAGCGTGACCCCGCAGCTGTGACTGCGACCTGCAGCGGTGACCTGCAGTAAAAAGCTTACTGCAGGTCAGCAGGCATGGGCTGATGAGACTACTGCTTCCATTGGGCTAAGTTTTCTGTCACTGATAACAATAACAGCAGGTGCTGCTGATGGGAGACATAGTCTCATCAGCTGGCGCCTGTACACACAGTTTAAAAAAAGTAAAAAATTACATATATGTTCAAAAAAAAAAAAAAGCATTGTACTCGCCTAACACCAAATCCCCAATGCCCTCGTCTCCTAGAAATAATGTAAAATAATAAACCAACATATACTCCACGTCCTCCGTAGTCCTCGTGTCCCACGGCGATCTCACGTGTGAACACTCTACCGGACCGCCGGTGATACACTGACAGGAGGTAATCACTCCCGCAGGTTTCACTGAGCTGCCGCGAGAGAAGTCACCGGAGTTCATCAGCTGATCAGCTCCAGTGCTCTCACTTATGGCACTGCTGCATGAGAACTTTCTCACGGCAGCTCAGTGATACACTACGAGAGCGATTACCTCCTCTTAGTGTATCGCCGGCTGTCTTTGTGGGCAGTCACATCAGTGACTTCTCTCGAAGTGATCAGGATCGTCATGGGACATTATGGATTATCTTCTCTAGGGATAGGTGAGGAATATTGTGGTTTTTAATTTTATTTTTGTTGCAGGAGACATTGGCTTCGGTTTTGGTTTAATTAACATTCATTAAAGGAGTCTGTGTCATTATTTCAAATAAAGGACTTTATTTTGGGTGTCTGTTTTTATGCAATATGTCTATATGGTTACTAATGGATAGGTGTCTTATAGATGCTTCTCCATTACTAACCTGGTTGCTTGATGTCACCTGACAATACAAAGGTGACATCAACCCCACAAACATGATCCCCACTTGCCACCGCTAAAGTGGGAAGAACGAGGCTAAGCGCTAGGTTTGGCACATCTTATAGATGCACCTTTTCAGGGGCGGTTGAGAGCTGATGTTTTTAGTCTGTGATTGACCAATATCTTTGGCCCCTTCCTAGGCTATGAATATCAGCCCGCAGCTGTCTACCTAGATTTTGCTGGTTAGATTTTATATCATTTTTTTTCTGGGGTCCCCCTGTAAGCTAGCCAGTAAAGTCTAGGTAAACAGCTGTGAGCTGATATTAATAGCCTGGGAACCTTTATTGCTATTGGTTCCTTCCCATAATATTACCATCAGCCCTCAGCCATCGGCTTTCCTTCTGCTGGTTATTAAAATTATGCGGCAGCCAACACAATTTTTTTTTCTTTAAAATTAACAGTTGCTGTCTGGTTACAGCCTATGTAGGTTCGTTCTGTTAATGCTCCTACATAGGCTGGTGACAATGTGTGTGTGTTTGTGTTTACTTATTGGCTTAGTAATGAGGGTGTCGGGCTGACACTTTTTCATTACTAAAGGTACCGTCACACATAGCGACGCTGCAGCGATACCGACAACGATCCGGATCGCTGCAGCGTCGCTGTTTGGTCGCTGGAGAGCTGTCACACAGACAGCTCTCCAGCGACCAACGATCCCGAGGTCCCCGGTAACCAGGGTAAACATCGGGTAACTAAGCGCAGGGGCGCGCTTAGTAACCCGATGTTTACCCTGGTTACCATCCTAAAAAGTAAAAAAACAAACGCTACATACTTACCTACCGCTGTCTGTCCTCGGCGCTCTGCTTCTCTGGTCTGGCTGTGAGCGCAGGGCAGCCAGAAAGCAGAGCGGTGACGTCACCGCTCTGCTTTCCGGCTGACCGACGCTCACAGCCAGAGCAGGAGGAGAGCAGAGCACAGCGCTGGAGGACAGACGGCTGTAGGTAAGTATGTACTGTTTGTTTTTTTACTTTTAGGATGGTAACCAGGGTAAACATCGGGTTACTAAGCGCGGCCCTGCGCTTAGTTACCCGATGTTTACCCTGGTTACCAGCAAAGACATCGCTGAATCGGTGTCACACACGCCGATTCAGCGATGTCTACGGGGAGTCCAGCGACGAAATAAAGTTCTGGACTTTCTTCCCCGACCAGCGATCTCCCAGCAGGGGCCTGATCGCTGCTGCCTGTCACACTGGACGATATCGCTAGCGAGGACGCTGCAACGTCACGGATCGCTAGCGATATCGTCTAGTGTGACAGTACCTTAAGCCTAGGGCTAGGTGTCAATTACAGCTGCTGACACCAATCCCTAATCCCATTACCCTGATGCCACTGCATCAGCATGAAAAAGGTGGTGATGAACCAAGAAATTACATCACAAAACATTTTTTATAAATATCTTTATTTAGCTCAAAAAAGCATTCATTGCTGTAGAAAAATGCACCAAAAACGCGTGTTTTTTTTTTGCCACAGCGTTTCTCCTGCCAAGAGATGCAGAAACCTTGCAGAAATTTCTGCAAGCAAATACTCAATTTGCGCCCATATCCTGAGTCTTCATTTACTCTGAGAGGGGAGATGGGCAAAGCAAACCACTGCCAAAGACCTCTGGTTGCAGATAATTTTCCCTGGGTAAAAAAAGAATTGGATTTTGAAATGTATCATGTCCGATCCTTCTATTTCCCGTCATTATTCACTTTTCAGCAAGACTAGATCTGGACAGTCTGCTGCCTCCAAATAGAAACAAGTGTCCTCACAGACCGCAAACAAAAATGTTGGGTGAGGAATTAAAGGGAACCTGACAGCTGAAACATGGTGCCAGATCCATAGCTAACATGTATCAGACTGTGGCTGTATGAACTCGGACAGGTATGTTTGATTCCGAAATACTTGGGTGTTTCGGAGAAAAACATACATTAAAAGCCGCCAAGGACCATGTTTTGGGAGAGACTAGTTGGTCCCTGGTGGTTTCTCCCCACCTGCTACCAATAACAGGTCTCTCCATGTACATGCAAATGTAACTTAAAGGGGTATTTCCATCTCCAATGTCCTTTCCCAATATGTAGTACGTGTGTTAATAATAATAATAATAATAATATTAGCAAATACGTTTATTAAAAATGAAATATAGTTTTTCTGATTCGCTAAGTCGCTTACTTTATGTGCAGACATTACAGGACCTTAGGTGCTCGGGAGATCATCAGAGATTGGGATTTTATTTTATACCCCAACCCTGACTTGTACTTCTCAACAACTTTGTCCCTAATTTGTTTGGAGATCTCTTTGGAATTCATGGTGGTGTTTGGTGCCTCTTGCTTAATGGTGTTGCAGCCTCTGTGGCCTTTCAGAAAAGGTATATTTTTCTCACTTCACCAACTTAGACTATTAAGAGCTGATGCATCACACACAAATCAGATTACAAAAATATTTAAACAAAGTTTATAATGAAACAAAATAGGTAAAAAGCCAAGGAGGGTGAATACTTTCGCAAGCCACTGTACATGGACAAGCCTCCTTCCAGGACTACGCAGCAGGGCGCGGGATGCGCCGCTGACCTCCATCTGAACTCAACTCAGACCCAACGGATACGTTACGGCCCTGCAGTTCTCCTTACACGGGACAGCAGCTCGTACTGGCCTCATCACAAGGTTATGCTGTAAAACAAAAGGGATCGCCTGCTCTTCCCCTACTACTGCCACCTTTATGCTTGTACAGTGGGGCAAAAAAGTATTTAGTCAGTCAGCAATAGTGCAAGTTCCACCACTTAAAAAGATGAGAGGCGTCTGTAATTTACATCATAGGTAGACCTCAACTATGGGAGACAAACTGAGAAAAAAAATCCTGAAAATCACATTGTCTGTTTTTTTAACATTTTATTTGCATATTATGGTGGAAAATAAGTATTTGGTCAGAAACAAAATTTCATCTCAATACTTTGTAATATATCCTTTGTTGGCAATGACAGAGGTCAAACGTTTTCTGTAAGTCTTCACAAGGTTGCCACACACTGTTGTTGGTATGTTGGCCCATTCCTCCATGCAGATCTCCTCTAGAGCAGTGATGTTTTTGGCTTTTCGCTTGGCAACACGGACTTTCAACTCCCTCCAAATGTTTTCTATAGGGTTGAGTCTGGAGACTGGCTAGGCCACTCCAGGACCTTGAAATGCTTCTTACGAAGCCATTCCTTTGTTGCCCTGGCGGTGTGCTTTGGATCATTGTCATGTTGAAAGACCCAGCCACATTTCATCTTCAATGCCCTTGCTGATGGAAGGAGGTTTGCACTCAAAATCTCACGATACATGGCCCCATTCATTCTTTCATGTACCCGGATCAGTCGTACTGGCCCCTTTGCAGAGAAACAGCCCCAAAGCATGATGTTTCCACCACCATGCTTTACAGAAGGTATGGTGTTTGATGGATGCAACTCAGTATTCTTTTTCCTCCAAACACGACAAGTTGTGTTTCTACCAAACAGTTCCAGTTTGGTTTCATCAGACCATAGGACATTCTCCCAAAACTCCTCTGGATCATCCAAATGCTCTCTAGCAAACTTCAGACGGGCCCGGACATGTACTGGCTTAAGCAGTGGGACACGTCTGGCACTGCAGGATCTGAGTCCATGGTGGCGTAGTGTGTTACTTATGGTAGGCCTTGTTACATTGGTCCCAGCTCTCTGCAGTTCATTCACTAGGTCCCCCCGCGTGGTTCTGGGATTTTTGCTCACCGTTCTTGTGATCATTCTGACCCCACGGGGTGGGATTTTGCGTGGAGCCCCAGATCGAGGGAGATTATCAGTGGTCTTGTATGTCTTCCATTTTCTAATTATTGCTCCCACTGTTGATTTCTTCACTCCAAACTGGCTGGCTATTGCAGATTCAGTCTTCCCAGCCTGGTGCAGGGCTACAATTTTGTTTCTGGTGTCCTTTGACAGCTCTTTGGTCTTCACCATAGTGGAGTTTGGAGTCAGACTGTTTGAGGGTGTGCACAGGTGTCTTTTTATACTGATAGTAAGTTTAAACAGGTGCCATTACTACAGGTAATGAGTGGAGGAAAGAGGAGACTCTTAAAGAAGAAGTTACAGGTCTGTGAGAGCCAGAAATCTTGATTGTTTGTTTCTGACCAAATACTTATTTTCCACCATAATATGCAAAACAAATGATAAAAAAACAGACAATGTGATTTTCTGGATTTTTTTTTCTCAGTTTGTCTCCCATAGTTGAGGTCTAACTATGATGTAAATTACAGACGCCTCTCATCTTTTTAAGTGGTGGAACTTGCACTATTGCTTACTGACTAAATACTTTTTTGCCCCACTGTATATCCAAGGACTAGAGTAACCCCATGAATAAGACCCGGGAGGGTCGAAACGTCGGGTTCATTGTCTACCTTTACCAATGTGGCAACCACTATTTTTTGATTTGTTTTCTTGAATAAAATTGGCATGTACCTTTTTTGCATCATACCAGTATCGAGTGTGCGGTAATTTTTCCTATGATTGACTTGACCACACGGTCGGTTTACCAGCACCTCATTGTCCCACGACCTGAGTGCACACCATTTTCCCTATCTACATGGATGAGTTTATACAACCAGTCCCTGATACATGCTGCCCATGGATCTGGCGCCATGTATTACTGTATGTGTCAGCTGTCAGGTTTCATTTAAAACAAATAGTATATCAGAAGGTTGGTAGGTACAGAACACTGGAAGTCCCTTTATTGCCTTTCTGCTACTTGACGTAGGAAGTGTCTGCGTTATGGAGCATGGTCAAGAGTCCCATACAAGGTGGGTACTGACTGTATTATACAGCCGACACCTGTCTCTAACTTACATGCTGCTGGCAATCTGTGACGGGGGTATTTTGTGATCATGTTGGGTGTCTGTTCCATTCCACCCCCTACAGCAATGTGATCTCCATAGGCTGTGAATCATTATATGTACTATGTACAGCAATACTGAAGTATTAGATAGGGGAAGTGGGTCAATAGTTATTGCATCAAATCAAAATATACCAAATGCAATATGTAAGAAATAATGATAAAGTGCCAAACAAAAGTAGACATAAATATGGTTTCTTACGAAATCAATATGTATGAAATATTGATAAATATTTCATAGCAATACTGAAGTATTGTAGATCCTACAACAAGGCAAAATACACACAGCCAAAATGTAGAAAGAAAAGGATTGTTTATTAAGTCTTTAAAATGACATACAGGAAAGTGAGTCACCCAGTGGATGGAGGCATGGAAATCAGGAGGAAATGCATTACACAAACAAATGGATCAGCGTCCAGACTTCAAAGGTAACTGTATGTTTGAACAGCTGAGAAGTGTCCTGAAATATCGCTGGAGACATGATGTAAGTACAGATCAGAGGAGCTGACATAGTATACGATGTAAATACCATGGGATGATAGCTGTACATCTCTGAATATACAGTATACACATTCCCATAGTCTGCCCCCGCTGACATGGAGCCAACCCCAACATGTCATATATAGTACAAGTTCCCTAAGGGGATTACAAAGTAAAGTGAAAAGTAAAAACAAAGGGTTTTTAAAGATATTAAAAATAAAACCCTCCATAAGTTTGAATCATCCCCTGCTCTTCCCCATCCAAAAATACATTTTAAAAATAAATATGCTTTGTGTCATATTCATAAAATTCCAGTCTATCAAAATATAAAATTATTTAATCCATAAAAGTAAAAGTCATGAAAAAAAAGGTTTTTTTATAGCCGCACTTTCATCTGACAATTCTTTAGTCCCGATTTATCAAAATGTTTACCCCAGAAATCTGGCCTAAACACTTTAAAACGTCACAAAGTTTTTGTGCAATATGAAGTTGCCCAATGATTTTGCAACTTTTGGCTTTTTCACACTAGTTTTAGGCATCTCCGCCAAATTGGAGTACAGAGTTGGAGCAGGACGGCTCACAACAGTACCCGCCCCTCTATTTTATGCGGCGTATCTTACACCACAAATCTTACCCCAGTCTAGGACTGGAGTAAGATTGGTGCTGAGGTGCCTCTTTTTATAGGGCTTGGAAAATGGCAAAACAAACCATTCTGTTAGGGCATGCTGCACCAGGCTGTTGGGGCACTCCGCACCATGCTGTTAGGACATGTTGCACCAGGCTGTTAGGGCACTTTACACAAGGGTGTTATGGCATGCTGCACCAGGCTATTAGGGCACTCTACACAAGGGTGTTAGAGCACGCTGTACCAGGCTGTTAGAGCATGCAAGACAAGGCTGTTAGGGCACTCTTGACAAGGCTGTTAGAGCATGCTGTACCAGGCCGTTAGATCACGCTACACAAGGCTGTTAGAGCATGCAACACAAGGCTGTTAGGGCACTCTACACAAGGCTGTTAGAGCATGCAACACAAGGCTGTTAGGGCACTCTACACAAGGCTTTTTAGAGCATGCTGTACCAGGCTGTTAGAGCATGCAACACAAGGCTGTTTATGCACTCTACACAAGGCTGTTGGGGTATGCTGTACCAGGCTGTTAGGGCACTCTACAGAAGGCTGTTAGAGCATGCTACACAAGGCTGTTAGAGCACGCTACACAAGGCTGTTAGGGCACTATACAAAATGCTGTTAGAGCACTCTACACAAGGCTGTTATGGGACGCTGCACCAGGCTGTTATGGCACTTTACACAAGACTTTTAGAGCACGCTACACAAGGCTGTTAGAGCATGCCACACAAGGCTGTTAGGGCACTCTACACAAGGCTATTAGAGCATGCTATACCAGGCTGTTAGAGCACACTACACAAGGCTGTTAGGGCACTCTATACAAGGCTGTTAGAGCATGCTATACCAGGCTGTTAGAGCACTCAACACAAGGCTGTTAGAGCACGCTACAAAAGGCTGTTAGAGCACGCTACACAAGGCTGTTAGAGCACGCTACACAAGGCTGTTAGGGCACGCTACACAAGGCTGTTAGAGCACACTACAAAAGCCTGTTAGGGCACGCTACACAAGGCTGTTAGAGCACGCCACACAAGGCTGTTAGAGCACGCTACACAAGGCTGTTAGAGCACGCTACACAAGGCTGTTAGAGCACGCTACACAAGCCTGTTAGGGCACGCTACACAAGGCTGTTAGAGCACGCCACACAAGGCTGTTAGAGCATGCTACACAAGGCTGTTAGAGCATGCTACACAAGGCTGTTAGGACACTCTACAAAAGGCTGTTAAGGCACTCTACACAAGGCTGTTAGGGCGCTCTGCACCAGGCTGTTATGACACTCTACAATCGACTGTTAGGGCACCAGGCTCTGAAGAATGGCGTCACAACATTATATATAAGCCAGTTCACGTTATTCGTTGGCCAATCACAGCCATGGCAGGTAAACCCAAACAGTAACACGGACTTTTGTTTTGAAGTCCGTGTTCAGGGTTCGGCATCGGACACTTGTTTTCCGGTACGAAACTGTTATTTTAATGTTTTATTATACTGCTTTAATTTTTTTATCTTGCTAATAAAACTAAATTCCGAATTTGTGCAACTCATCCATGTAAGAGAGGATTTTCTGCTGAGGTGTTTTTGATTTGAGGGCTCCTTGCACCCCCTAGTGGATGACGGCTTCAACTAGCTCATCAGATCAGATGCAAAACTAACATTTCCTGTAGCTTTTAATCAAATGTGAGAGTTCTATGAAATTTCACCTAGTGCTATTTTTTTCTCTTGTATAAGCCTGGAGATATAAAGGACTGGTTTGTTGGTCGCAGCAATGCACAAGGTATAGACCTGAACAGAAATTTTCCTGATCTGGACCGTATTGTCTACATTAATGAGCGAGAAGGTGGAGACAACAACCACTTGCTGCAAAATCTGAAGAAGACAGTTGACCAAAACACTAAGGTACCTATAATTTTGTGCCGTGAGTTAGTTTTAGTCTGTGTTTTGTCAAATGCTATAATGATTATGTAATAAAACTACTCGAGATACAGCACAGATCCTTGAAACGAAAAACAAATGTGAAACTCCAAGAGTGCAGCCAGTTATGATGTAATAAGTGGATTTATCATCATATACATTAATCTATATACATATATATTCCTTATATATGATCACACTGGTGTATTTACTCTGAAAATCCATGTCAGAATGGCGGTACTGTCCTGATATTAAGATGAGCATTTAATGAGTTCAGCTCTAGAATAAAATATCTCATGAAGATTAAGTGTCAGTGATCAGTCTTCACCCCACCCTTCACCCTTCCTGACTGACAGCTGCAGCTTGTACTAAACACTGTGAGATCTCAGCAGCAGGGAGGAGGGACACTGAGGAGCTGTCAGTCAGGCATGGTGGGTGGAGATTAAGTAAACACTTTCTAAAAGGGTTATACAGCCATTCCAAACCTAAGTAACCTACCCACATCAAGTCTAAAAGATCTAGTATTAATGTGAGAAGTTTGTGAAATCTAGTGACAGGTCACTTTAAGGCTCTTGGACACACCTTCTCATTTAAAGATTTTTCTGTATTTTCATGACTATGAAAATTGTACATTCACACTGAAGGCATCAAAACTATGAATTAACACATGTGGACTTATATACTTAACAAAAAAGTGTGAAAGAACTGAAAATATGTCTTATATTCTAGGTTCTTCAAAGTAGCCACCTTTTGCTTTGATGACTGCTTTGCACACTCTTGGCATTCTCTTGATGAGCTTCAAGAGGTAGTCACCGGGAATGGTTTTCACTTCACATGTGTGCCCTGTCAGGTTTAATAAGTGGGATTTCTTGCCTTATAAATGGGGTTGGAACCATCAGTTGTGTTGTGCAGAAGTCTGGTGGATACACAGCTGATAGTCCTGCTGAATAGACTGTTAGAATTTGTATTATGGCAAGAAAAAAGCAGTTAAGTAAAGAAAATTGAGTGGCCATCATTACTTTAAGAAATGAAGGTCAGTCAGTATGAAAAATTGGGAAAACTTTGAAAGTGTCCCCAAGTGCAGTGGCAAAAACCATCAAGCGCTACAAAGAAACTGACTCACATGAGGACCGCCCCAGGAAAGGAAGACCACGAGTCACCTCTGCTTCTGAGGATAAGTTTATCCGAGTCACCAGCCTCAGAAATCGCAGGTTAACAGCAGCTCAGATTAGAGACCAGGTCAATGCCACACAGAGTTCTAGCAGCAGACACATCTCTACAACAAGTGTTAAGCATGGAGGCATGCTGTGAAGCTTGGAGGAGGAGGTGTGATGGTGTGGGGTGCTTTGCTGGTGACACTGATGGGGATTTATTCAAAATTGAAGGCATACTGAACCAGCATGGCTACCACAGCATCTTGCAGCGGCATGCTATTCCATCCGGTTTGCGTTTAGTTGGACCATCATTTATTTTTCAACAGGACAATGACCCCAAACATCTCCAGGCTGTGTAAGGGCTATTTGACCAAGAAGGAGAGTGATGGGGTGCTATTCCAGATAACCTGGCCTCCACAGACACCAGAACTGAACTCAATCGAGATGGTTTGGGGTGAGCTGGACCGCAGTGTGAAGGCAAAAGGGCCAACGAGTGCTAAGCATCTCTGGGAACTCCTTCAAGATTGTTGGAAGACCACTTCCGGTGACTACCTCTTGAAGCTCATCAAGAGAATGCCAAGTGTGTGCAAAGCAGTCATCAAAGCAAAAGGTGGCTACTTTGAAGAACCTAGAATATAAGACATATTTTCAGTTCTTTCACACTTTTTTGTTAAGTATATAATTCCACATGTGGTAATTCATAGTTTTGATGCCTTCAGTGTGAATGTACAATTTTCATAGTCATGAAAATACAGAAAAATCTTTAAATGAGAAGGTGTGTCCAAACTTTTGGTCTGTAATGTATGTCGGAGGCATACATGGAGAGTATTCCGGATCGTACACCATATATGTGCCACTGTAGCCATTAAGGTACATACTGTATATTGATCATCAGACTTTATAAAAAAATAAGCACTTATGGTGGCTACACTTAACTGTTAGGCTCTATTTATGTAGTAATTATAAGGTATGGCGAAACATAGCATACTGGCTGTCCGATCCCCGAATGATGCCACTCGTTCAGTGAAACATGCCGGAGGGGACAGTTAAAATGCATGTCTTTGGTTTAATACACCCTCTGTTATGTTAGGGTTTAAAGGGACTCTGTCACCTGAATTTGGCGGGACTGGTTTTGGGTCATATGGGCGGAGTTTTCGGGTGTTTGATTCACCCTTTCCTTACCCGCTGGCTGCATGCTGGCTGCAATATTGGATTGAAGTTCATTCTCTGTCCTCCATAGTACACGCCTGCGCAAAGCAATCTTGCCTTGTGCAGGCGTGTACTATGGAGGACAGAGAATGAACTTCAATCCAATATTGCAGCCAGCATGCAGCCAGCGGGTAAGGAAAGGGTGAATCAAACACCCGAAAACTCCGCCCATATGACCCAAAACCAGTCCCGCCAAATTCAGGTGACAGGTTCCCTTTAATATTCGAGGGACAATATTCCGAAGTGTTGTCTCCCATGAGGCACATAATGTGTATTAGCATATTTATAGATTATAATAACTAATCTAGGGTAACTAATGAGGGTTATTCTTTTTACATTTTGACCCAGAAAATATTCAATTATAATATACTCCTCAATTATTAAAAGTTAAGTTTTATTAGCCTGTTATTGAGGAGCTATTTCTCTAATGGGACGTAAGCCCTTTTAGCGATTAATTATTATACTACTTGTGTTTCAAAATGTCAAAATAAAGTATCACAAGAAAGAATTCTTAGTTCACCTGCGAATATTGAGCTTCATACAAAATATGCTGTACTAATATACTGAACTGGTGAATGAAACTGTATAACTGTATTAAGTGTTGAAAACTCCTCGTTCACAAGTCAATGTGTTCTTTACTTTTATTTTTAATTTTTTAACAGTTTGTAGCTTCTCGATTTTACAATCCATTGATAGGTGCTTGAGCTACAAAAGCACAAATAGTCCCCTATGTTACCGTGTGACATCCATCACTCAGTAATGCCTTAGCAGTTAAGATTTTAACAAACAAAAATATCTTTTCCAAAATGCGTTAGAGTAAGATTGTGATTTTTATTAGTAATTAGTGATAAATACAAGTGCTCATTACTCGAGTTTGCCTAAGGTGCTCGGATATGCACCGAGTATCACAGGTGCTCAGATGACATGTTTGAGTCCCCGATGCTGCATGTCTCGTGGCTGTTTGTGGGTGTCTAACATGCACAGAACATGTAGCCGTGGGGACTCAAACACGGCACTCGAGGAACCGCAAAACTCAGTGCATACCCAAGCCTCCTAGTCAAACATGTGTAACGAGCACTTATTCTCATCACTATTAGCAATAAATTATTTGATAAGGGGCAAATTATCAGCGAAGGTCACTAGTTTTTCAACAACTGATTAGTGGTGGTTTCCAAAATTCTTCCTACAATGGTAGGTGTTACTCACTCATGACACACGTTCTTCGTATGCGACTGTGAAGGGGGACTCCACTTCCCACTCACCTATCACAATAGGCCAACAATGTGCTAAGTTCATCCCACAGACGGTCCCCACAACCACGCCACACTTTACACTGCCACTGCATGTAGTTTTACCAGACCAGCGAGACCCCCTGCACTGGGCAGCACACCGGTACACATGCATACCCAACTTTGCCAAGCTGAATGGTTGACTACTTGCACTCTGACTACAACATAACACAACAAAGCTATTTTGTCTTCTCAAAATTATGGGTAAGTTGGAGGAACGAAGAACAAACTTATTAATATAAAAAAAGAAGTACAGTTCATGAAAAAGGTTATAAAATGTGAAATAACAAAAATTATGACATAAACAAAAGGATAAATGAAGAAATCTTACACCGTTGGATCGTGTGACTTGGGAAGTGACACTGACAAGGTTGTGGTACAGAGCGACCATATGCATATGGTTCTTCTGAATCTGACTTATTTTCAGTAGATCAGATATGAAGGGTCTCATCAGACCCCGCTCTCCTTCAACTAAGATAAGGGGATGGCTGATTAGATTAGACTCTAAAGGTACCTTCACACATAACGATATCGTTGCTTTTTGTGACGTAGCAACGATATCGTTAAGGAAATCGTTATGTGTGACAGCGACCAACGATCAGGCCCCTGCTGGGAGATCGTTGGTCGCTGAACAAAGTCCAGAACTTTATTTCGTCGCTGGATCTCCCGTGGACATCACTGGATCGGCGTGTGTGACACCAATCCAGCGATGTCTTCACTGGTAACCAGGGTAAACATCGGGTAACTAAGCGCAGGGCCGCGCTTAGTAACCCGATGTTTACCCTGGTTACCAGCGTAAAAGTAAAAAAAAAAAAAACACTACATACTTACCTCACGCTGTCTGTCCTCCAGTGCTGTGCTCTGCTCTCCTCCTGTACTGGCTGTGAGCGTCGGTCAGCCGGAAAGCAGAGCGGTGACGTCACCGCTCTGCTTTACGGCCGCTGTGCTCACAGCCAGAGCAGGAGGAGTGCAGAGAAGCACAGCGCCGGGGACAGACAGCGGTAGGTAAGTATGTAGTGTTTGTTTTTTTTTACTTTTACGCTGGTAACCAGGGTAAACATCGGGTTACTAAGCGCGGCCCTGCGCTTAGTAACCCGATGTTTACCCTGGTTACCGGCATCGTTGGTCGCTGGAGAGCTGTCTGTGTGACAGCTCTCCAGCGACCAAACAGCGACGCTGCAGCGATCCGGATCGTTGTCGGTATCGCTGCAGCGTCGCTTAATGTGAAGGGGCCTTTAGTCAGTTTTAGGGTACCGTCACACAGTGGCATTTTGATCGCTACGACGGCACGATCCGTGACGCTCCAGCATCGTAACAATATCGCTCCAGCGTCGTAGACTGCTATCACACTTTGCAATGTACGACGCTGGAGCGATAATTTCATGACGTACGTGCGATGTAGAAGCCGTTGGTTACTATGCGCACATCGTATACAATATCGTGCACACCTTTGTTACACCATGCGATCATGCCGCCACAGCGGGACACTAGACGACGAAAGAAAGTTTCAAACGATCTGCTACGACGTACGATTCTCAGCGGGGTCCCTGATCGCAGGAGCGTGTCAGACACAGCGAGATCGCTGGAACGTCACGGATATATCGCTCGAACGTCACGAATCGTGCCGTCGTAGCGATCAAAATGCCACTGTGTGACGGTACCCTTAGCCCTCATTTCTGCTGTGGGTTATATTTCCCCCCAGAAACCTCCTTGTGAAAAAATATGGCTGTCATCTTTGCGAACATCCTTCATGCATTCTATTCATACCACACATGAATATGATATATCTATAATTCAGGGACATATTGCACTTCTGTGGGTGACCAACCACACCAACCGAAGACTTGAACAGCCAAAGAGTGTATCACATGCGGGAAATCATTTTAAATTGCCTTTATTAGGTAGAAGTGGCATAATAAAAATAATTGATAATTATGTACGCGTATTAAGACAGGGATACAAGTATACAAGTAAAAAAAAAATATATCTCAATCAGATATAAAATGGTGACCCCAATATATTCTTTACAGATTATATTCCCTCTTTGTGCATCACAGGTATATAAATATTAAGAAATTTAAAAAAATATAAAACAGAGTGAATAACATCAATGTGAGTAAATAAAATAATTAAGCATAAAGTACAATATTAGTAAATCAATCACTCACTTCAAAATTTTACACTATTAGTTGAATGTCCCAAAGAAAACCTACACAGTGTAAGGGCTAGACAAACAGTATGTAAGACCATAGGATATGACTAATCCTGCGGACACAGCAATAATGCTATAGAAAAAATAAAGTGCAAACGTGTAAATACCCATAGGGAAATAGTACTGGGAATATCTGCAATATACCTTTAGGGTCACTACGTCCCGTCACTGTGGTGTGTCTGTGTTTTAACTTGCTACCAACACATTTGCTAGTTTTCGCACATATGTGAATATACTCCCCAATAATGGATATAGCCGTAGATTCTGAAAAACTAGAGTAATACAAAAAATCCTTAAAATATTTTTCTACCTTGTCCTGTCTATGTACTACAGACAGAACAGCTGCACAAGATGAAAGCATTGATGACCCTACATTTAACACCTATGTGCCAGTGTAGGCATACAGGGACACATCTGCTAGCCCAAATAATTATCCAACATTGACAGCTACCTCTTAATTACTCTGTATATACACTCCATGTCTGCTCTCCATCAGATAACCTGCTTCACTTACCTGTACCCAATGGGGGACAGGTAGTGATACTTTGATCTGTATAACTCATAACCACATTTAGGACTTCTCCAATTAGATGTGGCATGGGAGACCGATTCACAGATTATCTCCCAAGCCCATCCCACCAGTTTCTACCTGGCGAGATAACCAACGAGTACCAAAGAATGACCTAATCTGTTCTTTGGTTTCTGGAGTGGACCAGGCAACAATTGCGTCCACCTTCTCAGGTTCTGATTTCAGAGTTTCTTCTACGCATCCAGCCAGGGAAATCTCATGGTTGCCCTCTGTAATTGTTCTGAAGGTTGATAGGGCACAATGAGTCGCCGTTCCTTTAACCTGACCTGCTGATGGTCACAGGGAATAGTGAAGCAGTGTACATCGGCCCGTATGTAGCACCAGGGTGCACAGCAGGAGGGAAAATGTTGACATCCATGGATTGTTGCAAGGCTTAATGGGGGAATAATTATGATATCTTGGAAAAGCCATCATTCTACTAATACTGCAATTCTAACAATAGTTCTGTAGTGGAAGGTAATACACGTGATACTTTTGTGGAAATATATTGCATGGTAACTTTAGTCTGAATTTTGCAGCTTGCCCCTGAAACCAAAGCAGTAATTCATTGGATTATGGATATTCCATTTGTGCTGTCCGCCAATCTACATGGAGGAGATCTTGTTGCCAATTATCCATATGACAAGACCCGAAGTGGTAAGTCTTTTATAAGATACATTGCAGCTCAGACATGTTCCTTAAAGAGATTCTGTCACCAGGTTTTTGCTACCTTATCTAAGAACAGCATTATGTAAGGGCACAGACCTTAATTCTAGCAATGTATCACGTACTGGGCTGCTTACTGCCGTTTTGATAAAATCACTGTTGAATCTAATGCTGATCTGCAGTACTCTGAATGCTGAGCTCTGTATGACTCCACCCACTTCACTGATTGGCAGATTCCTATGTACACTGTGCATAGGCAGAAAGCTGTCAATCAATGGTGAAGGAATGGGTATACATAGCTCATAAATGTGGAGGACTGCCTCACAGCAGATTTACTAGTCCTTTCATGATAATCTCATGCTGATAAAACTGTGATTTTATGAAAACTACAGCGGTCAGCCCAGCAAGCGACTCATCGTTGGAATCAGTTTATCTGTCTGTACACTATGCTACTCTCAAATTAGGTGTCAAAAACCCCTTTAATTACCAAAACATAACCTATCAACAAGTGCAACCCCTTTAAGTAAACACATATGCCCATACTTCTGGTCTTTTCTAAAGAAAAAAAGTGTTGTGTGAGGGGTTATTGTGACTTGCAACATTTAAAGTTTCCCTTCGTTTTCCCATAATAATACTTTCAGTCTCAGACCCCCACCAATGCTATGGGACATGATCACACAACAATATATTGTTTTCCATCGATTGCCCTAGTAAATGGTGCTCGCGGTGGTCAAAGATGTTCCTCCCAAAGACAGAACCGCTCTATGAAGTCCGTATATATGGTACTGAGGCAGATGGAAAGCAGCTGTCCAGATAGGACAGCAAAAAATTTGAAATTGTTTGACGTAAGCCGTCCTACCACAGAGCACAGTTGGACTCTTCCATCTCCCAGTTGTTTGCTGTTAGTCCTTACATGAAGATCTACAGATACATCGGTCAAAAGGTGATTTTTGGTGTTTTTCGAATCTCTGGCATTTTTCAAACACAACATGCTCCTAAAAATAAGGCAGGAACATCTGTAAGCGTTAAAGTGCTGGAAGAGAAACACACGATAAGAGTCCCTGTATATACAGGCATCTATGGAAGTGAGGCAGCGTGTCTGCACTGCAAGAAGTCCAGACCCTTGAAGAATTTGCTTAGGTCTTACGCAGTTCATTAGGAATGCAGAAGAGCACACAGTCACGTAAGCTGAGTAACATAATTATGCTGTAAGTCTGCAAGTTTAGATAAATCAAATATTGATCTGTTTCTCATTGGGTCATTAAATTTTTTTTTCAACAGTTTTATGTTTATAAAGCTTAAAGGGGATTTCTGAGATTTTAAGAAACTTGGTGAAAAGTATATATTTTTTAAATGCTTTATTAGTCATTAGAAAAAATAATAATAAATAAGGAAAGTCTAAGAAAAATCCTCTGCCTCCCAGCTGCCCTCCCTTCTATTAATACCCTGATGGGGGGGGGGGAGAAAAAGATAAAAAAGGGGAAAGAAAATGAATGTACAAAAAAGCTTAAGAGCTTCCAGGTGCTTAAAACGATAAGACACCCCAAGTCCATTATCCTTCCCCTCATAAATTATGCAACACAGACGTTTCTCTCTCTTTGCCTCACAATTTCATTCATTACATGTTATTATCCTCTAAATGGGATTTGTCACCCCCAAAATTCCAATTAAAGGCAATCTGTCACCCCCCGGGATGTATATGACCTATTAATATAGGCATACAGGTAATAGAAATGTTACACTAGTCCTACCTGTATTCCTCATATTAGTGGTCTTGTTGTTGGGAAATGTTATATTTTTTGTTAATGTTAATGATTTCCAGGGATCTTCTGCGCAGTAACCGGCGGCTTCCGCTCCAGTGACATCTGGTGTGCGCATCCATAAGGTGCTCTCCCCACTTCCTCCCTGCCTAATCATCGCCATGTACACATGGTTCCTAGAGATGACCGTGCAGGGAAGAAGTGGGGAGAGCACCTTACCTGTGCGCACACCAGAAAAGAATTTAGGAAAACTTCCCTTTTTTTTGTATAACTCACGGGTTCAAAAACGGGGACACGGACTAAAGACTGATGAAAAACAGATCTAGCTCTAGCTCAGATCTAAGTGAGGAAAAACAATGAGTTTTGCCAACTGATACGAATAACGCCTAACTTACATCCACAGGCAGAAAACCAGTTCATAGTTTGTCCTGCTCTCAGCTGAGATAATAACACCAGCATCTGGTCTAGGAAATTATTATTTTGCTCTCTTATCTAGCGTCATCACATACCGCAGCTCTTTACAGACATCATCACTGTCCCCATTGGGGCTCACAATCTAAATTCCCTATCTGTATGTTTTTGCTGTTCAGGAGGAAACCAAAAGAAAGCAACACAAACACGGAAAGAACTCCTTGGAGATGATGTCCTTGGTGGACCCCGCTCATCTGAACCACACTGTAGATTTCATTTTGTGTAAGGTTGCGGCTACACACGGATTTTGACTGCGACATAAGTTGCACTGTCAAAGATCGCTGTAAGCCGCTAATACATTGCAAGATATTGAGTGTGAATGAGGTCACATTCTGACCTGCGACATAGGTAATAAGCAAGTCACAAAAAAGTCGGAATCATTTTGATTTTTGTGTGACTTGCTTGTTGTGACTTGCTTGTTGTGGTTCCTTGTGGGTGGTAGTGCTGCCCAATTCACTTGCACTGTGCTGCCATGCTGTGATCTTTGCCCTCATGACCTGTTAATGTAGTCAAAGTAGCCCAGCCTTAATGTGCAAGGTCCATATAACTAGACAGCAGTGACAAAACAAGGATGGAATTGTAATGAATTTGCAAACACCTTTTTTTTCTTTAAATTATGTAATAAGTTATTGCATTCCTTGAATTCTGCAGGCAGTGCTCATGAATACAGTGCTTGCCCTGATGACAGCATATTTCAGAGTTTGGCCCGGTCATATTCGTCACTCAACCCAGCCATGTCTGACGCAAACAGGACACCATGCCGCAAGAATGATGATGAAAGCAGCTTTGTTGATGGAACCACTAATGGTGCTGCCTGGTACAGTGTCCCTGGAGGTAAGCGTAACCCATGGCCAACATAGAAACTAATTGAATTCACAAATGAATGTTTCTCTTACAGTGTAAGTAAATGTATATTTGTTTATTAGTCAGCCTCGTGTACCAGAGTTTTCTTATAAACTTCAGTTATTGGAAATGTCCACTTTATTAGTTGAAGCAATATAGATGAAAATCTGCAGGGAAATCAATGTTTCTTGGAGCTTCCATGCAGAATATATTTTATGGAGTTGTAGAAAAATGGTGGAATATCTGAATTCCCCACTGATTCTCTGCTACATTATAAAGTAGGCAATTATTAAACTGAGCAATTAATAAAAAAATGCTGAATGTGCATTCCCCTATGTACAAGAATTGGACTAATTTTACCATAAAGTAATGTATCTGCTATTGTTATATACTGTATTGCAGAAGTTAATAGAGCAGGTCCTCTGTTCAGGATCCTCTTCTCTTTCCCAGAAGTGGAGTTCAGATCCAAAGAGCGTCTCTCGCTCCGGTGGTCCTGTCCTCTTCTACTTTACATAGACCACCTATGGATTTGAAGAGGCGCTGTGTAATGCCTTTTTTCTCCTGTGGAGGCACTGCTTGGAAATGAAACACCCACCAGGTTTTCGAATTTATAAAAGCTGAATACTGAGGATCCCAGGAGAGGACCATGCAACAAGTTTATTGTCCAAGAACTCCTCTACCACAAACTGGGATTGTTATTTAGAAAGACATGTATATAAACCCAAATTAGTGATCTTTTGGGTCTCTCAATTTGTTTCATTTATTTTAATTTATATTTAATTTATATTTTATAATAAATGGATTATTATATTGGACATTCCTTATTTTTAACCTTCACACTGATTACACATTTTCTCTTCTCAGCTTTTTACTAATTCGTAATGGCCATGCAAGAAATAATAACATTAGCTGCTTCTCACCCTCGCAGGATCCAGCACTGCATGTTCACCTCTGCTCCATCGATTGTGTACAGGCTGCAGCGGTGGCATCACATCAACTGTCCTCAGCGGCTCGTGCTGTCAACCATTCACCTGATGTTGACACTGCCGCCTGTACACAATCACCAGAGTAGCGACAGAGGTTCAGTGCTGGAGTGGGAGAGAGTGAGTACCAACTGATTTTATTATTTCTAACATGCACACAATGAATTCGTAAAAAAAATTGTTGAAAGAGGGAAAACCCTTCAATCAGTGTGAAGGGTAAAAGTAAAAACAATGTAAACTAAAAAATATAAAAAAATACCATAGACCCCAACTAGATCACTAAATTATTTTATACACATTTTTTCCCAAATAATGATCATAACCTTTAAAGAGTAACCGTCATTTTAATTATGATTTCATAAATCAACAATACACATGGTAATAAGCACATTTGTAATATATCTTTTTGGAGAGATTTACTTCTTTCTCTGTCAGAATTGATCAATCATTATCAAAATTCTCAATTCTGAGGTAAAATCTGTATTCAGTGCAGGCAGCCTTTCCCATTACTGAGACAGGAGATGGCAGGCGCTACTGATAAGATTCTATGTAGGTTGGAGGAGGAGGAGCCAGAGACAGAGCTCCTCCCACCTCCTCCTTCCGCCTACATAGAATCTTATCAGTAGCGCCTAAGAAATGAGAATTTTGATAATGACTGATCAATTCTGGCAGAGAAAGAAGCAGATTTATGTGATAAGATATATTACAAAGTTGCGTTAACCTTGCGTTTTTACGCTACATGCTGGGTTCGTTTTCATACCCGCTGTTAACCCTTTATGACTCTAGGTATGCAAGACTTTAATTACCTGAGCAGTAATTGTTTTGAGATAACTGTGGAGCTGAGCTGTGACAAGTTTCCACCAGAGGAATTACTGAAGAATTACTGGGAAGAAAACAAGGACTCACTGGTGAATTATGTCAAGCAGGTATGATATAAGGTTTTCATATGAACTACAGCTTTAAAGGGAATTTGTGACCATCTATGAGCAGCATAGTATAGAGAAAGAGACCCTGATTCCAGTTATGTATCACTTAGTTTACTAGGTGCAGCAGTTTGACCCAGTCCAGAGTTTTTAGATGTAGCAGAGCTCAGAAAGTTAACCCCACCCTTACCCGCTAGTCACAGCTTTCTGTACACAGTGCCTATTGACAGAAAACTTCTAGTCAGTGCTGGGTGCATTGGTCGACCAGGACTGACGCTAGGAGTGAATCTCCTGCTGATAAAATACTTATTGTGTTGAAACAACAGCACAGACTAATAAGTGACACATCACTGAAATCAGTGTCTCAAACCCTACATCCTGCTGCTCTCAGATTACATAGAAAAAACCTGCTGACAGGCGTAAAGTCATAAAGGTAAAATATGGTGGACTTGGGCTTTGTGTTCACCTTGCCAGAAATTTTATTCTACTCAGGACCTGGACTAGCATTTCTTGTGCAAAAATAGGTGTCACTTTTGCCAAACTTGACAGGTGGGAGTGTCTTCCTATCCCGCCATGGTTCCTCCCCAGCTCCTACCATTTTGGCAAGCTGCTTCAAATTGGCATAAAATTGACAAAAATTATAAACAAAGCACCACATTGCACAACAACTTTGTCACTTTTAAAACTGTTTTTAGGCCTTTTTTTTTAAAAAAAAAAAGCACTTTGATAAGTCTCATGTTAGCCACAATACATTTTTTGTGCCGGTTTTCACGTAATTTTTTAAAAGTACAGAACTAGTATGAAGGGAATTTCACACACAGCATCCCAATCATTAATGCGTGGCTTTCCGCCCACCGCCCGGGAATTGTGTTCAAGTGTTTGCTGCAAAATAGCAGCCCGATGTTGTGATTATTAAGTGTACTAGCTACAGTAGGCGCTGTATTGTACGAATAGTGAAAGAGAATAAATCAGCAAATATTCAGATTGTCACAAAACAATATTGGAGAATAAATTGGATCGAGGCAGAATAAATTAACAGTTTATTGAAATATATTGAAATACTGATCAAAAAAAGGATCCAGATGTAAGTAACTGGGTTTTACACTAAGTAATTGTAAAAGGTCAGGGTTTCCCCCCCCCAAATTACTAAACTTATGGTATCAAAAGGGGGAACTCTTCCTACACCTCTCTTGAGGTCCGATACCAACTATTAATGCCCAAATTGACTACTAATAATTAATATCCACTTAAAGGGAACCTGTCACCTGAATTTGGCGGGACTGGTTTTGGGTCATATGGGCGGAGTTTTCGGGTGTTTGATTCACCCTTTCCTTACCCGCTGGCTGCATGCTGGCTGCAATATTGGATTGAAGTTCATTCTCTGTCCTCCATAGTACACGCCTGCACAAGGCAAGATTGCTTTGCGCAGGCGTGTACTATGGAGGACAGAGAATGAACTTCAATCCAATATTGCAGCCAGCATGCAGCCAGCGGGTAAGGAAAGGGTGAATCAAACACCCGAAAACTCCGCCCATATGACCCAAAACCAGTCCCGCCAAATTCAGGTGACAGGTTCCCTTTAATACCACAACGTTATCTTTACCTTATACTATACACTAACTGTTATCTATTCCTTATACTATATACTAACTGAGACAAAACAGTGTAACAATAAAGGATATTTATTACACACACACACACACAAGTCTGCAGTCTATAACATACATATATATTTATACCCAAGCTGGCGACTATAAATATATATATATATATATATATATATACACACAATACACGGATGTACAACTCTAATACAGTAATCTCACTACAGTATACAAAAATATAACAATATCACACAGTAAAAACCAACCCTGAATTACCTGTCTAAATCACCCAAATCACACATAAAATATCAGCCCTCGCACCTATGTCTCAGCTATCCCTGAGGCCTAGTATACTCAGCCATGTGTGTAAGTCCATCCTTGTCCCAGGAATCCAGCAAGGCAAGAGAAGAGAGAACCACCCGGTCTTGTCCCTTATATGTGACCAACTAAAAGAGGTGTGTCCAGCCCCAGGTGTGGGGGATGAGGTCACGGTCTATTGTCCACTAAGATACATCCCCTCAGTCCTAAATGAAACTTGTTTTTCTAGCTCATGGCAGCTTTGTTTTACAGCAGGCTGGAAGGGGGAGCTTTGCTCCATGTGGCATACATCTACTATATAAAGCTGAATGAATGTGTGTATGTGTGTGTGTGTGTGTATGTGTGTATGTCCGGGATTGGCATCTGCACCGTCGCAGCTACAGAAACAAAATTTTGCATAGTCACACGTCTGGACCCTGAGAGCGTCATAGGCTACGTAGGTGAGGTGAAATTTTAACCCCGAGCTTTCCAATTCACCAAACAATTTTGCCCCTATCTACATAATGGGGAAAAGTGAAAGGAAAAGTGTTGGAGGCAAATTGACAGCTGCCAGATGTGAACAAGGGGGACACACACAAAATGCGCCACACACTACCACGTGCTTGAACACATATACCACCCTCAGCACACATTTCACCACACATACACCAACCTCGCCACATAAAAGTCGAAACACAAAAGTCGCCGCTCAAAACTGGCCACGCGCAAAACTCACCACATGCAAAAACTAGGCTCACGCAAAACTCGCCACAAGTGCAAAACTCACCTCATGGAAAACTCGCCACACGCAAAACTTGCACACGCGGAAAAATTGCCACATGCACAAAATTTGCAACACATGCAAAAGTTGCCTCACACAAAACTTGCACATACTCAAAAGGCACCAGACATAAAACTCACCACGCGCAAAACTCGCCATGCGCAAAACTTGCTGCACACAACTTGCTACACTAACCTGTCACATGCAACTCGACACACAAAAAGTTGCTACACGCATGTTGCCACACAAAACTCATCTCACAAAAGTCGCTACATGCATGTCGCCACACACAACTCAACACACACAACTTGACAAACGAAACTCGCCCTAAAACACACACAAGTCTGGTATTAGCCTTCAAAAATAAAAATCTGATTAATAAGCAGACAAACTACAAGAGCAACAAATGTACCATATAGGAAATACGGCAGCTGTCAGTCACATGACCTGTCTATTATGTGTATGTGTGAGCTAATATATACTGCCAGGGGGAGGGCTTCCTGTTGGCTGGGGATTTATCAGGCTGCCAATTTAGCTTACAAATACTGAGGTAAAAATACTGACCAAATAACGTGTGAACGAGGTCTAATACAGGAGGAGATGACACACAGGTATATACTATATACAGGAGGAGATGACACACAGGTATATACTATATACAGGAGGAGATGACACACGTATATACTATATACAGGAGGAGATGACACACAGGTATATACTATATACAGGAGGAGATGACACACATATATACTATATACAGGAGAGATGACACACAGGTAAATACTATATAGAGGAGGAGATGACATACAGGTATAAACTATATACAGGAGGAGATGACATACCGGTATAAACTATATACAGGAGGAGATGACACACAGGTATATACTATATACAGGAGCAGATGACCTACAAGTATGTACTATATACAGGAAGAGATGACATACAGGTATATGCTATATATAGAAGATGACATACAGGTATATACTATATACAGGAGGAGATGACACAGATATATACTATATACAGGAGGAGATGACATACAGGTATATACTATATATAGAAGGAGATGACATACAGGTATATACTATATATAGAAGATGACATACAGCTATATACTATATACAGGGGAGATGACACAGCAGGTATATACTATATACAGGGGAGATGACATACAGGTATATACTATATACAGGAGATGACATACAGGTGTATACTATATATAAGGGAGATGCAAACATGTATATACTGAGGTGAAAATGAGGGGTGTGAGGTGAAAATGAAAAGGTGTGAGTGCAAAATGAGAGGAGCGAGGGAAAATAGTGGAGTGATCGGAAAATGACAGATGTGAGGTCGAAATGACAAGTGTTAGGGGGGAATGAGAGGAGTGAGGGAGAAAATGAGAGATGTGAGGGGGAAAATGAAAGATGTGATTGGGAAAATGAGAGGTGTGATGGGAAAATAAGAGAAGTGACGTGCTATAACTAACCACAGATATTTACTATGCCCAGGCAACGCCGGGCTCTTCAGCTAGTCTACTATATAATTGTCTAAGTGTCACTTCCGTCTGTCTGTCTGTCCTTCTGTCACGGTTATTCATTCGCTGATTGGTCTCGCCAGCTGCCTGTCATGGCTGCCGCGACCAATCATCGATGGGCACAGTCCGGAAGAAAATGGCCGTTCCTTACTCCCCGCAGTCAGTGCCTGTCGCCCGCATACTCCCCTCCGGTCACCGCTAACACAGGGTTAATGCCGGCGGTAACGGACCACGTTATGCCGCGGGTAACGCACTCCGTTACCGCCACTATTAACCCTGTGTGTCACCAACGTTTTACTATTGATGCTGCCTATGCGGCATCAATAGTAAAAAATGTAATGTTAAAAATAATTAAAAAAAAAAAAAAACCTGCTATACTCACCCTCCGTTGCAGCTCGCGCCGGCCGCCATCTTCCATTGCAGGTTCCGGTGGCAGAAGGACCTGCCATGATGTCACGGTCATGTGACCGTGACGTCATCACAGGCCCTGCGTGCCTGCGCTACAAAGACCTGCCATGACGTCACGGTCATGTGACTGCGACGTCATCACAAGTCCTGCGCTAATATCAACCCTGGGACCGGAACCTGCCGTGGACTGCAAGGGCTCCCTCGGAAAGGTGAGTATATTTTTATTTTTTATTTTTTCACCTGTGACAAACCTGGCTGGGCAATATACTACGTAGCTGGGCAATATACTACGTGACTGGCCAATATACTACGCGGCTCTGTGCTGTATACTACTTCGCTGTGCAATATAATTCGTGGCTGGGCAATATACTACATCACTGGGCAATATACTACGTGGCTCTGTGCTGTATACTACGTCACTGGGCAATATACTACGTCACTGGGCAATATACTACGTGGCTGGGCAATATACTACGTGGCTGGGCAATATACTATGTGGCTGGGCAATATACTACGTGGCTCTGTGCTGTATACTACGTCACTGGGCAATATACTACGTGGCTGGGCAATATACCACGTGACTGGGCAATATACTACGTGACTGGGCAATATACTACGTGGCTGCGCAATATACTACATGACTGGGCAATATACTATGTGGCTGTGCAATATACTACGTGGCTGCGCAATATACTACGTAACTGGGCAATATACTACGTGGCTGCGCAATATTCTACATCACTGGGCAATATACTAAGTGGCTGCGCAATATACTATGTGGCTGCGCAATATACTACGTAACTGGGCAATATACTATGTGGCTGGGCAATATACTACGTCACTGGGCAATATACTACGTCACTGAGCAATATACTACGTGGCTGCGCAATATACTATGTGGCTGCGCAATATACTACGTGACTGGGCAATATACTATGGCTGGGCAATATACTACGGGGCTGCGCAATATACTACGTAACTGGGCAATATATTACGTGGCTGGGCAATATTCTACGTGGCTGCGCAATATACTACGTCACTGGGCAATATACTATGTGGCTGGGCAATATACTACGTCACTGGGCAATATACTACGTGACTGGGCAATATACTACGTCACTGGGCAATATACTACGTGGCTGGGCAATATACTACATCACTGGGCAATATACTACTTGGCTGCGCAATATTCTACGTCACTGGGCAATATACTATGTGGCTGGGCAATATACTACGTCACTGGGCAATATACTACGTGACTGGGCAATATACTACGTCACTGGGCAATATACTACGTCACTGGGCAATTTTCTACGTGGCTGGGCAATATACTACGTGGCTGCGCAATATACTACGTGGCTGCGCAATATACTACGTGACTGGGCAATATACTGTGTGGCTGGGCAATATACTACGTGGCTGGGCAATATATTACGTGGCTGCGCAATATACTACGTGACTGGGCAATATACTATGGCTGGGCAATATACTACGGGGCTGCGCAATATACTACGTCACTGGGCAATATACTACGTGTCTGAGCAATATTCTACGTGGCTGCGCAATATACTACGTCACTGGGCAATATACTATGTGGCTGGGCAATATACTACATCACTGGGCAATATACTACTTGGCTGCGCAATATTCTACGTCACTGGGCAATATACTATGTGGCTGGGCAATATATACTACGTCACTGGGCAATATACTACGTGACTGAGCAATATACTTTGTGGCTGGGCAATATACTACGTCACTGGGCAATATACTACGTCACTGGGCAATATACTACGTCACTGGGCAATATACTACGTCACTGGGCAATATACTACGTGGCTGCGCAATATACTACGTGACTGGGCAATATACTACGTGGCTGCGCAATATACTACGTAAATGGGCAATATACTACATGGCTGGGCAATATACTACGTGGCTGGGCAATATACTACGTGGCTGGGCAATATACTACGTGGCTGGGCAATATACTACGTGGCTGGGCAATATACTACGTGGCTGGGCAATATACTACGTGGCTGGGCAATATACTACGTGGGCTGTGCAATATACTACGTGGACATGCATATTCTAGAATACCCGATGCGTTAGAATCGGGCCACCATCTAGTGTATATATAAATGTTATATACATAAAACATGCACTAAACACATCTCTATATAGAGATATACATTTTGGAGCATTTCCCTTCTTCTACAGTAATACTTGAACTAAAGCAATAAATAGTTTAATCTATGATGAATAATTAAATACACAAATTAGAAAACCATAGAATTCATACTATTGCAGTAGAAAATATATTGCCTAAGGGCTCATACTCACTTGCGAGCAAATCGGATGAGTCTCGCACGGCAATACCCGGCGCTGCACCCGGCACCCCGGAGCGGAGCGTGCGGCTGCATGTATGAGCCCTAAATATGGGACCACCCTATTTTGAATGAATGTACTGAGACTACAATAACAAAAAGGGGAAAAGGGTGAGGATCGCTGCTAATAATTACTTACAATAGTGAATACTGCAAAGAGAGAAGTAGCCCTTACTGAAGAACAAAGAGGTGCTGAAGTGACCCATAATATAGTCATATTACCCACACATAGGGTGTCACAATCACTGGCTCACAGAACAACTATGGCTATAGTTCATGACTAATAAATGGTGGAATAAATAATTTTCCTATATATCGTATAATAATAATAATAATAATAATCTTTATTTTTATATAGCGCTAACATATTCCGCAGCGCTTTACAGTTTTGCACACATTATCATCACTGTCCCTGATGGGGCTCACAATCTAGAATCCCTATCAGTATGTCTTTGGAATGTGGGAGGAAACCGGAGTGCCCGGAGGAAACCCACGCAAACACGGAGAGAACATACAAACTCTTTGCAGATGTTGTCCTGGGTGGGATTAGAACCCAGGACCCCAGCGCTGCAAGGCTGCCGTGCTAACCACTGCGCCACCGTGCTGCCCCTATATATAGTATAGTTATTAAGGTTGAAGGAAGACTTTAAGTCCATCTAGTTCAACCCATAGCCTAACCTAACATGCCCTAACATGTTGATCCAGAGGAAGGCAAAAAAAACCCGTGTGGCAAAGAGTAAGCTCCACATTGGGGAAAAAGATTCCTTCCCGACTCCACATACGGCAATCAGACTAGTTCCCTGGATCAACGCCCTATCAAGGAATCTAGTATATATAACCTGTAACATTATACTTTTCCAGAAAGGTATCCAGTCCCCTCTTAAATTATAGTAATGAATCTCTCATTACAACATCATACGGCAGAGAGTTCCATAGTCTCACTGCTCTTACAGTAAAGAATCCGCGTCTGTTATTATGCTTAAACCTTTTTTCCTCCAAACGTAGAGGATGCCCCCTTGTCCCTGTTTCAGGTCTATGATTAAAAAGATCATCAGAAAGGTCTTTGTACTGTCCCCTCATATATTTATACATTAAAATAAGATCACCCCTTAGTCTTCGTTTTCCCAAACTAAATAGCCCCAAGTGTAATAACCTATCTTGGTATTGCAGACCCCCCAGTCCTCTAATAACCTTGGTCGCTCTTCTCTGCACCCGCTCTAGTTCAGCTATGTCTTTCTTATACACCGGAGACCAGAACTGTGCACAGTATTCTAAGTGTGGTCGAACTAGTGACTTGTATAGAGGTAAAATTATGTTCTCCTCATGAGCATCTATGCCTCTTTTAATGCATCCCATTATTTTATTTGCCTTTGTAGCAACTGCCTGACACTAGTTTAATATATTCTATGAGCTAAATATAATAATAATAAACACTGATTTAAATAAACCTCAAAATTCATAATATTTCAATAAAAAAATAATTATTGGACTAAATTATCAACAGTAGGGTTGAGCGAAACGGGTCGGCCATTTTCAGAAGTCGCCGACTTTTGGCAAAGTCGGGTTTCATGAAACCCGACCCGACCCCTGTGTGGGGTCGGCCATGAGGTCGGCGATCTTCTGAATCTAGTATCGGAATTCCGATACCGAGTTCCGATATATTTGCAATATCGGAAATCGGTATCCATATTTAAGTGTAAAATAAAGAATTAAAATAAAAAATATCGCTATACTCACCCTCTGACGCGCCCTGGTACTAACCGGCAGCCTTCCTTCCTTCGAATCAGCGCTTGCAGGACCTTGCGGTGACGTCGCGGCTTGTGATTGGTCGCGCGACCGCCCATGTGACCGCTCGCGCGACCAATCACAAGCCGCGATGTCACCGCAAGGTCCTGCAAGCGCTGATTCTTAGGAAGGAAGGCTGCCGGAAAGAAGCAGGGCGCGTCCGAGGGTGAGTATATACCTAATAGGAATGTACTCACCCTCGGACGCGCCCTGCTTTTTTCCGGCAGCCTTCCTTCCTAAGAATCAGCGCTTGCAGGACCTTGCGGTGACATCGCGGCTTGTGATTGGTCGCGCAAACGGTCACATGGGCAGTCGCGCAACCAATCACAAGCCGCGACGTCACCGCAAGGTCCTGCAAGCGCTGATTCGAAGGAAAGAAGGTTCCCGGTTAGTACCAGGGCGCGTCCGAGGGTGAGTATAGCGATATTTTTTATTTTAATTCTTTATTTTACACTTAAATATGGATCACAGGGCCTGAAGGAGAGTTTCCTCTCCTTCAGACCCTGGGAACCATTGGAAATCCAATGCACTGCATTGGGTTTTGAGTTTCGGCCGACCCCGACCCCGACTTTTTTATAGGATCGGCCGATTTCACTCGACCCGACTTTTGAAAAAGTCGGGTTTCGTGAAACCCGACCCGATCCTATAAAAGTAAAAGTCGCTCAACCCTAATCAACAGCATTAATTGTCTGTTAGGCAATCCCCACATATGTTGCAGCTGTCGAACAGCCACGAGACATGCAGCCTCAGGGACGTGAAAATAGTTTTTGAGCACGCCAAAGACACTCGGGTTAGCAAACAAGCCTCATCCGAGCATGCTTGCTCATCACTAATAGTGATTTATATACACCAATTCAAAGCATAAAATTCAAAACATAGCAATAAATGCTACAATACATTCAATAGATCAGAGGGTACAATATAATATATAGGCACGAAAAGGGGAGCAATACAATAATGACAGGTTCGCATGATCCAAAACTAGTAACAACTAAAAGGTTCACTCTCCCAATAAATAATTAAATGAATATATAGTAACAACCATTAAAGGGGTTGTCCGGCCTTAGGGTACAAGTCTGCAGTCACCCTATGTGACTTGAGATTGTGAATCCTCACATCAAGCACACTGCGCACTGTGATAATTCTCCCACGCCGGATGGAAGCAGTCATGTGACCGCAAATATGTGATTTGCATACTTCCAACCACATTACGACTAGACATGTCGGTCATATACTTGCATGGAACGAGGCCACGCACATCTGGTCTGCACATAACCGCATGTATGCACATCCAATGCCGGAGAATCACAGCGCACGTTATCTGAGGATTCACAAGTCTGCAATCACATAGAGTGGCTGCAGATTTGTAACCTAAGGCTAGACAAGCCATTTAATGCTGCTGTATACCCATTGCGCCATGATACATACGGTATTTCGCGTTAACTTCCTCAGGTGCCGTTTGCACATATCTATTGCAACTCCTTTTATTGCAGATTGTTGAATAACATGTTTCTTTAGATGTGCCTGAGAAAGATTCCTGATTCCTATATGCCAACGATTTCCGCACGAGAATCGAAACGCGTTTTAAATACGATCTGAAATAGTGGAAGTTGGAATATTTGTCTGTGGTCTAATCCATACATTGTCACAGTCAGTATCACAAATAATATTTACATCCAGGTACCTTATAGATGGCGTCATCTCTGGAGTCGTTCTCCTTCTTTTTGTCATCTTGTCCAGACCCCATGATGAGTTTTCTCATCCACAGCTGTCACTGCAGACTTTCATCTTCTCCGGTCTTCTGCAGCACAACCTCACAGAACACCCTTAAAGATAGAAGTGTCATTATAATGCTCTTGAATAAAAAATATCTGCCCTACGCTGAGTTCCTGAATAAATGATTGCCCCTCACTATATTGTCTGTACAAAATATGACCCCCACACTGTCCCTCTTATGGTGCATGCTCTTTACATTGTACTGTCACACTGTGCCCTCCCTATAGAGCCCAGTATTTATACTGTACTCTCTCATCATACTCCTCCCCCTTGGTATACTGTCCCATCCTGGCTGTACCCTTACACTGTCCCTCCATGCTACAACCCCACTACTCAGTCTCTATTCTGTGCCCACTCACTTTCCTCCCCCCATACTGTCTCCTCAAACTCTTCCTCTCCCTCCTCATACTGCCTCCTGTCACATCCCACTGTTCACCCTACTGTCTTATATATTTACCCCCTCACTCTCTAAACTGCATGCTAACACATACCTTCAACTCCCCATACTGTGTCTGCACACATCCCATCACCCTCACTCCCCATACTGTGTCCTCATACATTCCCCTGTTCGCTCCCCATACTGTCTGCACCCATCCCCCACTCACAATACTGTGTCTTCAACAAACCCCCCATACAGTTTCATCATACATGCCCTCCATTCACCCATACTGTTTCCTCATCCATGACCCCCATTCCCCTGTACTGTTTCATCACACATGCCCCCATACTGTTTCCTCATACATGCCCTACATCTCCCCCTTTGCTCCTCATTTTGTGTCCTCAAACCCCCACACATTAAATCCTCCATCCCCACTTCAAATCTCCCCACACACATTAAATCTCACCATCCCCACTCCAAATCTCCCCCCACATATTAAATCCCCATCCCCCTCCCAATTTTCCCCCACACATTAACTCTCCCCATCTCCACTCCAAATCTCCCCCCACACTTTAAATGCCCCATCCCTACTCCAAATCTCCCCCCACGCATTAAATCCCCTCATCTCCACTCCAAATCTCCCACCACACATTAAATTTCCCCATCCCCACTGCAAATTTCCCCATCCCCACACTAAAGCTTCCCCCCCGTTCACTTAATCTTTGGTGTCTTCAGCTCCACTGAAACACTTACCACCAATGTGTGCCTTTGCAGCGCGGGCGAATGCCGTCAGCAGCGTGATCACATGACCTGATCACTTCGGACTGACCAAGCGATCAGAGCTTTAATTGTACTCGCATCTGTAAGACAGGAGTACAATTTATCCCTGGGAGCCGGTGTGCTGCAGGTTCTCTGTGCTGGATGTCAGCTTGACAGCTGTCACAGGGAACGCTGGACTCCCAGTCCGGGGGGCGGCAGAATGCAGCCGCCGGGGAAAACACTGGACCAACACTGGACAGGAAAACACGGGGAAGCCCGACTTCTTCCCCGCTGACTGCCCCCTCTAGATACGACTCTGCCTGAAGGTCATTGGTGGTGTTATGACCATAGCACAAGACTTCTAAATTAGCTTATCTAGCGCTATCACATTCCACAGCTCACAATCGAAGTTCCATATCAGTATGTCTTTGGACTGCAGTGATAACCACTGAGTGACTGTGCTGCCCATCCTTTTTTTTTATTTGTGAATACTTTGCTTCACTAGAGTGTCTCCTTTCTCTCTTCGAGTCCTTGTATGCAGCCAGATGTTGGAAAAATATGAAAAAAAAGTACAAGCAAGGCATTTTTAAGTGTTTCTCCCACCTTTTATTTTTTTTATTACAGGAAATACTAGCATTTTTCTTTGATGAAGCTTTTTTGTTTCTTTTTTTAAGCCTTCTTATTGATTTGTAAAGCAAGTTTGGAGCATCTTCCAAACAGAAAAACACCTGAAAAATAATCTGCTCACTTCTTTTAACAGCTTTGATATTTTAGGAATCTGTAAGCAGTTAAAAGATGTGCAAAAGCCTAAACATATACACAGCGAGTCGTCTTTACATAGAAATGTTTATGTTTATTCTTTTCAGCATTTAGATAGCTCTTTTTCAGGCATTTTCAGGACGTAATCCATGTGAAAAAGATGTGGGGTGCACATACCCTCTTTTCAGGAGAACTGGCAGCAGAATTGTCTGTGTTTCACTGTAACTGCTTCCTATTGTCCCCACTCTGCTCTCCATAGAACTGTATGTTAAAGGCTGTTATAATCACTGAAGACCGATTTAACCTGTGAATTGAGATTATTGAGAATGAATGATCAGTCCTGGGGGAGAGAAGCAGATTTCTCTGATAAGATCTATTACAAAGTTTCTTAATTGTACATCATCTATTGATTTATTGTAATAAATAAATAAAAATTAAAATGGCAGTTATTTAAACAAATAAAAAAAAAACAGCCTACCACTACAAGCTATTTTGCATGATACGGTGCTAATGGATTTTAACAGTACTATTATCTGTGTAATCCAATGGAAAGAAATGCGTATTTATTTTTTAGGTGCATCGTGGGGTAAAAGGATTTGTCAAAGATCATCAAGGAAATCCAATTGCTAATGCAACGATATCTGTGGATGGAATCAACCACGATGTGACTTCAGGTACTAAACAGTCTTCTTCACAAGGTCTAGGTTAGAATAAATTAGTCTGTCCAAAGGACATTGACATGTCAGTATTGAGCGAGAGCTGACCCAAAATACTGATAAAAAGTGCAAATCTTTCAATTGCAAAATATTGACCAGAATAACCTCCAGCTGATATGGAGTCTGTTAGCACATAATGACTGTTAAGTGCACGCACTCGGTATATCATGGCGTGGCCAAACTTTTAACTACAGGTGTAAACACTTACTTGTTTTCATTCTACTTCCATCCCGCTCTTGATTGATTGACAGCTCTGACTTAATAGAACCAGAAAAAAAGCAGAAATAAAGAGAAATAAGTAGGTGGGATGGTGCATTTAAAGGGTCTCTGTCAGCACAGGATGACTGTTCTAAGTACAAGTGCTTGGTGCATCATGGTGTGGCCAAACATTTAGCTACACCTTTCCACCTGCTTGTTTTCCCTCTATTCTCCCCCCTCATCTTTGATTGGCAGCTGTCTTGTTAGAGTTAGATGGGAACCAAGCAGGTGGGAAGCACTAAGAGGACCTGTCAGCACAATTTTGCAATGTAAAGTAAATACATGGCTGTAATACTGATTAAATTGATACCTTTGGTGAAGAAATGCTTTGTGGTTCTTCTGTAAAGGGAACTTGTCACCAGGTTTGTACCATATGAGGTTAGAACAGTACCTTTCTGCCCTTATACACAGCATTCTGATATGCTGTATGTATGCCCCCAAATCCGGCTTGCAAGACCAGAAAAAGACCTTTTATGATGCTCACCTATGGGGCGGTCAGGTACATTGGGTGTTGCTGGTCTTGGTCCGGTGCACTTTCCAGTGCTTCCCTTCTTTTTGTGATGCTGTCCTCCTTCTTGCTTCATGTGGATGATTCGCCCTACATCATCCACATAGTGTTCCCGACATCACGCTCCTATGCAGGCATACTTCTCTGCCCTGGCCAGGGCAGAGTAAAGTGCTGCAGTGCTCATGCACCAGGGCTCTTTGACCTTTACTGGTGCCTGCACACTGCAGTACTTTGATCTGCCCTCGACAGGCCAGAGAAGTACGCTTGCGCAGGAGCGCGGTGCCGAGGATACTCTGTGGATGATGTATGGACGCATCTTCCACAGGAAGCAAGAAGGAGGACGGCATTGCTAGATGGAGGAAGGCGCCAGACCAAGACCAGCGATGCCCATCGGGCTGGACCCCCCATATGTGAGCATCATAAAAGGTCTTTTTCTTGTCTTGCCGGCAAGATTGGAGGCATATACAGCATAAAATAATGCTACATATTAGGGCTGAAAGGTGGTGGTCTTATCTCATAATGGTCAACCTGTTCCCTTTAATCACCACTTGAAGTTTTCTGCTAACTAGATTTTGGTTCACAGGGGCATCTCCTCCCCGTCTGTGATTCCGTGGGTCCTCTCCCTGCCTCCAGTCTTGGAATGACAGGTCAATGATGTTTTAAAAGAGCGGCCACCTCTGTTTGAAATCTCCTCATCATACAGAAGAGGAAGGTGGAAACCACAGCAGATATATTGTAGCCTCTGGCTACAGGCAGAATGAATCAGAGTCCGGCTGCACTATTGCATCCATGTAATAATAATAATAGTTATTATTATAATTGTTACTCTGAAACACAGTGAAGTTACAGAGAAAGCACATTTTGTACAGCTGGTTGAGGCCATCTTTGATGACTGGTCTGTGTCAGGTCACTGGTAGCCCTTTCCCTTGACTGATAGGTTTCTCTGTATATACAGAGAGGGCGGGGAGAAGACATGGTGGCCTACCTCTGATTAGTCATCTGAGACATATCATCCCTGGACGGCTTTTCAAAATAATTTTAACCCCTTAGTGACCGGGCCAAATTTTTTAAATGTGACCAGTGTCGCTTTACGTGGTAATAACTCTGGAATGCTTTAACAAGATCCCAATGATTTTGAGTTTGTTTTTTCATGACATGTTGTACTTTATGTTAATGGAAAATGTATGTCTATATATTTTTATATATTTATAAAATAAAATCAGAAATTTGACGAAAATGGAAACAAAATTGCAATTTTCAAACTTTGCATGATTATCCTTTTAATCCAGATAGCCATACCACACAAAACATCAATAGATTACATTTCCCTCATGTCTGCTTTACATCAGCACCATTTGTAAAATGTAACTTTATTTTGTTCGCCTTTTAGTAGGTTTAAAAGCAGTCATATTTCATTTTTTCAAGGAAGTTTACAAAACGTATTTTTTTGAAGGACCTATCCAGGTTTGAAGTGACTTTTGGAGTCCTAGATATTGGAAAATCTCCAAAAGTGATATCATTTTAAAAACCGCACCCCTCCACATATTGGAAACTGCTGTCAGGTAGTTTATTAACCCTTCAGGTGATGTTAGGAATGAATGCAAAGTGGCATGACAGGAATGAAAAAATGTATTTTTGCCACTTAAATGTCGTTAACTTCTGAACAGGCCACTGTAGCGGGGAGACTCGAAGGCCGCTATTTGGCTGTGAATTGCCATTGCAAACATGAAGACCACAGAATCATGAGCTCAGGGTGCGATGGGGTTAAAGAGGGATCCCCCACACTCTGTTAACCATTTAGATGATGTAGTCACTATTGACCGCAGCATCTAAGGGGTTAAACAGTTATGGACATTGCCAACACTAATCGTGGCTGATGCACCAAGTTGTCAGCGTGTAGTGTACAGCCGACAGCTTCTGGATTGTCACCTGTATGGGGAGACTATTCTCTTATATCTCAGGTCAGTAAAAAATCGTACTGGCGGTCATTAGGGGGTGAAAATGAGTTTACCACAGCATTTCAGAGTATAACATGCTCGGCTGCAATAATGCTTCTCCTGTCAGATTCTCTTTAATGGATTTTCTCTTTTCTTACTCTCATTTTTTTCTTTTAACCCAAGCTAAAGATGGTGATTACTGGAGGCTCCTCTCTCCTGGGAACTACAAAGTCACAGCCTCAGCTCCAGGGTTCCTTGCGATCACTAAAAAGGTAGCTGTGGCTTATAGCCCTGCCACTAAGGTAAGTAACTGGCCCTGGGAATTTTGTACAAATTACGCACTAACATCAAGTGTTAGAGGAGCAGTCTGTTTTTATGAAACCATATGAGGTGTTCCCTGACATAACATGGATAATATGCGGAATCACTCTTTTTTTATTGTTTGTACGCTATTACTGACAGGCATCATACATACACAGCCAACTCTGTACTGGGGACATAGAGGACCATGTCCCTACTATTGGGATCAGCTTATGCTAATACTTGTATATAAACTATGAAGGTCACAAGCATTTATAGCGAAAATTTCTTGTGGAAACAAGCCAAAACTAATTCTGTATGTAAGAATCTGAATCATGGCAAGTTAAATAATTCCTGTGTTCCTATAATACTTACCTAGGCTGCCCGGATTGCATGTGGCGCTGCTAAATCGCAACTAAAGAAACTAAAAGTGATTACATTATAACCTGTGATTCAATGTACTGCAACAGAACAGTGAGATTTTAACCCCATCACACTTCACGTCATGTGCGATTTTAAGAGACATTGCAATCTTTATGTCGTTTGGCCAAAGTCACTGTATAGCCCAAGATCTCTTCATGACTCTGTTTTATTTATTTTGGAAATGCTAGCAACAATTATGCATTTTAACCATAATTTTGAAGGTATCTGGTAAAAAAAATGCAATATGTATGCTGTGTCTGAACATACACTGGGATGGTGTTCACATATGATGGATACAATGCATATTTTCTGTCTGGTGGTCTACCAAGCATATTATGACCGCAACAAAGTGGATGAAATTTTATCCGCATATTGCAGGAGAAATACACATCAGAAATTGACCTGTCATGCAGATTTTAAAATTGTATAATTAATTTACCAATGGATTTTCACATTTCACCCTTTGCAGTGCATAGAGTAAAATCCACGGTAAATCCACATCAAGCAAATGTGAATGTAAAATACAAATCCAAAGTAGGAAATCTGTACAGAAAATTTGTTACCATTTCAGTACATTCAGATGAATGTATTTTTGGCTCTTGTGTTGCCTCTGTTAGTCATTCTGCCGGTACAAACTCTACTGGGCACAAAGGTAAAACAGCAAATATACAATTCATTCAGCAGGTACATATATGTCAGTGTGGGCTCACCAGAACAGTCCTTTCTCACGGAACAGGCTTTATACACAGAAAAGGTACAGTCCTACCAGTTTCGGTATCACCTTCAGCCTGAGCTCCAGCAGCTTCCAGAGCCAAACAGAAGTGTTCAACTCCACGCACAGTTTCACTGAACAGGCTGAAGCTTCCACACGTTACTCTGCAGCTCCAACACACAGACTGCTCAGCTTTCCAAGCTGATTTGTGCAGTTTCCATTCAATGAAACTTTGGCTTGTCTCTCCCAGCTACAGCTCACATTTTTCTTGGTCACTCACCAGTTTCAACACACTACAATCTGCTCAACATCCAGCAGATTGACACCAGGTGAACACATTTCCTGGTTCTTATTCAAAGCTAGCCAGGTGCATCTAATCAATATCTGCAATTCTAGGGTTTAACCCAGTCCTACCTGGCTTTGCTACAACAGGTATTATATCTTCTGCAGATTTTTAATGCTTAGTTTGAAAATCTCATCTACGTGAAATTTTATACAACATTGATATATAGTGGCGATTTTCAAATCCACAACATATCAGATATTTGTGCAAAATTCGGTTGGTTTCATGTGGATTTTATCCAAAATTTTGATATGATTTTGTCATAGGGTTCACTCTCGTTGCAATGAATGAACTCTATGGAAAATTCATATCAAAATCTTGAATAAAATTTGCAAGTATCAAACTACAGATACCCTAAAGTCTTAACAGAACTTTTTTTCATTAGTGTCTCTGGATCCACTTTTCTTTCATTTTTGATCTGTGAGTAAGTTTTTATCATTAGTTTGGCATCTGTTTTTCCAAGGTTCTCCTTCCTATCAATGATGAACAAATGCTATATGATATCAAAATAGGATATTTGTATCAGTTTTTTTGGCAGACTATACACTACCATCCAAAATTTAGGGTCACTTAGAAATTTCCTCATTTTTGAAAGAAAAGTTTTTTCTTAAATGATTCAGAAATACACTCTATACATTGTTACTGTGGTAAATGACTATTCTAGCTGGAAATGTCTGGTTTGTAATGCAATATCTTCCTAGGTGTATAGAGGCCTGTAACGGGGTCTACCAAGCTGGGGTACCTCTTTCAGTACCACCCCATGTTTCAGGAGGTCCACTCTGCTTTGGCTGGAGTCTGAATGAAGGACGCTAGCTGGAATTGCTTGGTTACATGGGCGCATATAAAAGATCACTGCTTCTCCACGTATTTCCAGCCTGACAACACTTTACTCACAGGACACAGAATATATCACACAGATACAGAGGGCAGGCCAATAGAAAAGCGGCAGGCCAGACATACATTACAATAGCCGCAGGTGGCCGGAGCCTGCCGATATTTACTGTGGGAATTACAAAGGTGGGCGCAGACAAAAGGGGAATATCGTGTCCCCTCTGCCCAGGGGCGCAGCCTGTGGGCTGATGCATTAGGGACATGCATCTCACATGGAACCTATTATACATACATATAACTGCACAACATATTCTGGGTGCTGAGTGGTTCCGTAACACGTAACAAGGCCCATTTCCATCAACCATCACTCCAGTGTTCTTATGGTACTTTGTGTTTGCTAACTGTGTAAGAAGGCTAATGGATGGTTAGAATACCCTTGAAAACCCTTGTGCAAGTATGTTAGTACAGCTGAAAACAGTTTGGCTGATTAGAGAACCTATAAACCTGACCTTCCTTTGAGCTAGTGAAGAATCTGGAGCATTACATTTGTTGGTTCCACTCTTTCAAAATGGCCAGAAAAAAGAACTTTCATGTGAAACTCGACAGTCTATTCTTGTTCTTAGAAATGAAGGCTATTCCATGTGAGAAATTGCCAAGAAACTGAAGACTTCCTACAACGGTGTGTACTACTTCCTTCAGAGGAGAGCACAAACAGGCTCTAATCAGAGTAGAAAGAGAAGTGGGAGGCCTCGCTGCACAACTGAGCAACAAGACAAGTACATTAGAGTCTGTAGTTTGAGAAAGGGAGCATTCTTTGACGAAAGCAAAGTTTGAAGGAGAAAATTATTATTTCAAATAAAAATCTTTTTTTTGAACCTTGTCAATGCATGGACTAGACTTTCAATTCATTTGGCAACTCATTTGATTAACAAAACTATGAGTTTTCATGGAAAACAAAAATTGTCTGGGTGACCCTAAACTTTTGAACGGTAGTGTATCTCCATAAAAAAGGATATGTGAATATGCTTATAGACAATAATGGATATGTGTTCTATCCACATCAAACACAGATATAACATAGACGTCTGAATGATGCTCATGGGTCTGTGGATAGGGTACGCTGAAATGTTATTTTGGCCCTAATTATAGTCGATTTCTCCTCATGCTTATGGTTCTTAGTGCTTCTCTAGCCCATCTTTGCATTTTCTTTACTACTTTATGTTTTGTGTTTTTTTGTCTCGATTTCGTGATTATTCCAGTTCTATGTATTTTATCACAATGTCATTATGAAGACTTAGTATATTAACTTATATTCATTTTTACATTAAAACAGATTGATTTTGATCTGGAATCATTATCAGAGAGGAAGGAGGAAGAGAAGGAAGAGCTAATGGAATGGTGGAAGATGATGTCTCAAACTCTGAATTTTTGAAGATGATTTTCCCCCTCATATTAAATTAAATTATATGTTGAATTGGTATGCAGTAATGTGGACTATGTATTTATAGGAATGGGTGTATACAACAAGGCATATACTGTGTATCCTTACGTGCATGTTATAGATGCACATTCCTATAGATATTGGATAATGTGTAATTTTGAACTTTCAACCTGTTTATTTTGTTTCTGTGATGATCTGGATAGGAATCTGCACTCTTTCTAACTGCTAGGCTTTCAGCTAGGGTTACCGTAGAACTTGGCACAACAAATCTGTGAGTATATCGCAATGTTTGAGCAACAGTTTAGAGTTTTCTACCCAATGTCAAGAGTCAAGAATAAAGCCGTGGAAGTCGAAATGCAATATTCTATGTTTAAGCCATGTGTTGTAGAGTTCATATTAGTTTACACAATAATATATAGCACAGCCGTTGCCAAAAATATCTTGGCAGTTTGTATGTAGGGATGATGTCAGCTACTCTTCTTGTGGGTCCTGGAAGAGGAAATCCAATATTGTAATTTCTTATCCTTTAGCTCAGAATATTATAATGTATTGACACTGCCTCCAAAAAAGAACCTAGGCAATTCTACATTATTACTTAGGTTATAAGCTACTGCAAGCAGCACACAAGTTAAGAAATAATCACATGTTTAGACCATCGATGGCTTCTCCTAGTTATACCATGTTGCTGGACTAAGTAGAAAGGTTCACCTTTTCCATACAATTTCATACAGGGCAATATAAAAAGTTTTATATCTTGTTTTTGTAGTTTACTGTTTTTTTTGTTTTTTTTAAAAAGATCATTGCTTTGTACTCAAAATCATAAAGCAGAATTTGTTTTGCTGTGTTTCTAACACTGCGATAGTCAACTGTAGCGGTTGTGTTTGGAACAGAATGAGTGTCCTTAAGCATGAAGGTACTAAGGATGCCTATAATGCTTGAAACGTGTTGAAGGTTTTTATTGCACATTAATGATGTGATTTTAAAGGATTTATAATAAAGAAATTTGATTTTAATCTACTGGATTGTACTGATCTACAAGCCGCTACAGCTGACTATCTCGGTCTTCAAAGCACAGTACTGGGATCTCCAATGAAAACTGAAGCGATTGAAGGGGTGAGCTGGCATCGCTTTCTATTATATCTGTATTTTTATCCCCTGTTATATGTGTGCAGGTAGGGCTTCTGTCTATATTAAAAAATGATTTCAGAAAACTGAGAATTGCTGTCTTATATGGAGGATGAAGCCAGGTTACAAGAATAGATAAAGCCGGATAAACAGGGAAAATAGGAAAAAATCTTACTGTCTTTGCATCAACCCTTATATGTGTACAGTGGCCAGTTCCATAATAAAAAGGACATCTCTCCCTAACTGGCTGTACAATAATGGACCAAACCACTGCACAGATAGGCAGGAGATCTGTCTATATTAAAAAATGTAATCTCAGTAACCTGAGAATTTTTGTTTTATAAGTAGTGTGAAGCTAGGACACAAGAATAAATAGGCAACACAAGATAAACAGGAAATAAAATCTTACCGTATTTATAACACCCTCTTCATAACTGGCTATACAATAATGGGCCATACCACTGCACAGATAGGTGGGGATTCTGTCTATACTAGAAAACTGTAATGTTGGTAACCTGAGAATCACGGTTTTATATGGATTGTGAAGCTAGGACACAAGAATAAATACATAACACGTTACCGAATTTTTTTAAATTTAAGACTGTGTTCACATCTTTTGATGAGGATCCTAATCCTCTGATGCAAGCTCTACAAAATAATGCCAGGCAAAACAGCACAGAAAGGTATAATGGCTGTTCTAATGACAGAAACTCAATGGACCCCATAGTCAGTGGATCATACTATTCGACATGTCAATGATCCGCCTTTCCAATATTTTAAGGCAGCAGGAACCTCTTTAAATACTCAATATAGATATGAACGGTGCCTAGCACTGCTCAGTGTTGGACTGGGATATATATTTGACCAACCTAGGTAATAAATCACAGGGCCTATGCATCATCTATAATGTGCATATTCACGATATTTCCACTGTTTTTTTTGTGCACACTGGTTGTAAATATCCCCAAAACAGATAGACCCACAGCATCAATCTGCCATAAGAGCTATCTAAGCTACAAAGTAGTAGTGTTGCGGTACTAGCATCACATGTGAACAAGGCCTTAATATAATACATAGTCCAGCATCATGGGGGAGCATGGCAGGCTGGAGTGTTGGATTTATCATTACCAACCATCAGTGAGTTGATGTTCTGTGTAATAGCTATACTTGTATGGTTCCTTCATTTAATAAATGACTATCTATGGCCGTTGTATAATAATATTTTACTACAGATTATACAGTATGTTCATACAACCATTGCCTTTATCAGAGCACAGTGAACCAGTGTTGAACATCGTTGTGTTAAATGGTCCATACTCTTCTACAAGAACAGACATTTTTGACATGTTAATAAATTAAATGTCCCATCCCCGATTATGCACTGCCAGATATTCTTGTGTAAAGCCAATGTAGATATATCTGCTTTCAAGGCTCTTCGTCTGCACATATTTGTGTCTATTTGTGTAGTCGTTTGCTACATGTTCTCGGTGTATGTTATTTCATTACTGTATTATAAAATATTACTTTATTTCCAAACAACGTTTGATGACTTTTAGCTATACTTACAACATGAAGCAATAATTCAGATCTGGAAACAAGATTTTGTGCTGTATGTAATGATAAGGGATCGGAGCACAGTCCTCAATAAATTAGGTTTCCAATGGAAAAAAAAATAATGGGTAAGGCACCTTTCACATGTCTAATTTTTGTCTAAACGTTAGCCTTTACAATTTCTAGTGCTGATAAGAAGTGTTTTTTTTGTTTGATTTTGATACCAGTTATGGTTCAACATCCCTCATGAAAGTCTCTGAGTCCAGAAAAAACTCAGCACACTGATGGCACTCAAGCTGCCTCCCAGTGCTGTCTGTTTTTCATGTTTGTAGGAAACCTCCCTAATGGAAATATGAAAATAAACAGTGGGGAAAATAAGTATTTCATACACTAATGATTTTGCAAGGTTTCCAACAGTCAAAGAATGGAGAGGTCTGTAATTTTTATCATACGTACACTTCAACAATAGAAGACAGAATCTAAAAATAAAAAAAATAGAAAATCACATTGTATGATTTTTAAATAATTACATTTCATTTTATTGCATGAAGTAAATATTCGATCACCTACTAATCAGCAAGAATTCTGGCTCTCACAGACCTGTTAGTTTTTGTTTAAGAAGCCCTCCTGCACTTATTACCTGTATTAATTACACCTGTTTGAATTCATCACCTGTACAAAAGACATCTGTCCACACAATCACACTCCAACCTTTCCACGATGGCCAAGACCAAAGAGCTGTCTAAGGACACCAGGGACAAAATTGTAGACCTGCACAAGGCTGGGATGAGCTACAGGAGAATAGTCAAGCAGCTTGGTGAGAAGGCAACAACTGTTGGCACAATTATTAGAAAATGGAAGAAATACAAGATGACTGTCAATCTTCCTAGTTCTGGGGCCAACCACCATATTGAAGGGAGAATGGATGGGGTCGTGTTTCGTGAGATTATGGCCAACAACCTCCTTACCTCAGTAAGAGCTGGGTCTTCCAGCATGACAATGAGCCGAAACACACAGCCAGGGCAACTAAGAAGTGGCTCCGTGAGAAGCATTTCAAATCTTGGAGGGAGCTGAAACCTGAAAATAGAGAAGATCTGTATGGTGGAGTGAACCAAAATCCCTGCTGCAGTGTGTGAAAACTTTGTCAAGAAGCATAGGAAACATTTGACCTCTGTAATTGCAAACAAAGGTTTCTGTACCAAATATTATGTTCTGTTTTTCTATTGTAACAAATACTTATTTCATGCAATAAAATGCAAATTGATTATGTAAAAATCATACAGCGTGATTTTCTAGATTTTTCTTAAGATTCTGTCTGTCACAATGGAAGTGTACACACGATAAAAATTGCATAACTCTCCATTCTTTGTAGGTGGGAAAACTTTACAAATTTCGGCAGTGTATCAAATACTTATTTTTCCCCAGATCTATATGAATCTACATATATATATATATACATATATATATACAGTGGGGCAAAAAAGTATTTAGTCAGTCAGCAATAGTGCAAGTTCCACCACTTAAAAAGATGAGAGGCGTCTGTAATTTACATCATAGGTAGACCTCAACTATGGGAGACAAACTGAGAAAAAAAAATCCAGAAAATCACATTGTCTGTTTTTTTAACATTTTATTTGCATATTATGGTGGAAAATAAGTATTTGGTCAGAAACAAACAATCAAGATTGCTGGCTCTCACAGACCTGTAACTTCTTCTTTAAGAGTCTCCTCTTTCCTCCACTCATTACCTGTAGTAATGGCACCTGTTTAAACTTGTTATCAGTATAAAAAGACACCTGTGCACACCCTCAAACAGTCTGACTCCAAACTCCACTATGGTGAAGACCAAAGAGCTGTCAAAGGACACCAGAAACAAAATTGTAGCCCTGCACCAGGCTGGGAAGACTGAATCTGCAATAGCCAACCAGCTTGGAGTGAAGAAATCAACAGTGGGAGCAATAATTAGAAAATGGAAGACATACAAGACCACTGATAATCTCCCTCGATCTGGGGCTCCACGCAAAATCCCACCCCGTGGGGTCAGAATGATCACAAGAACGGTGAGCAAAAATCCCAGAACCACGCGGGGGGGACCTAGTGAATGAACTGCAGAGAGCTGGGACCAATGTAACAAGGCCTACCATAAGTAACACACTACGCCACCATGGACTCAGATCCTGCAGTGCCAGACGTGTCCCACTGCTTAAGCCAGTACATGTCCGGGCCCGTCTGAAGTTTGCTAGAGAGCATTTGGATGATCCAGAGGAGTTTTGGGAGAATGTCCTATGGTCTGATGAAACCAAATTGGAACTGTTTGGTAGAAACACAACTTGTCGTGTTTGGAGGAAAAAGAATACTGAGTTGCATCCATCAAACACCATACCTACTGTAAAGCATGGTGGTGGAAACATGATGCTTTGGGGCTGTTTCTCTGCAAAGGGGCCAGGACGACTGATCCGGGTACATGAAAGAATGAATGGGGCCATGTATCGTGAGATTTTGAGTGCAAACCTCCTTCCATCAGCAAGGGCATTGAAGATGAAACGTGGCTGGGTCTTTGAACATGACAATGATCCAAAGCACACCGCCAGGGCAACGAAGGAGTGGCTTCGTAAGAAGCATTTCAAGGTCCTGGAGTGGCCTAGCCAGTCTCCAGATCTCAACCCTATAGAAAACCTTTGGAGGGAGTTGAAAGTCCGTGTTGCCAAGCGAAAAGCCAAAAACATCACTGCTCTAGAGGAGATCTGCATGGAGGAATGGGCCAACATACCAACAACAGTGTGTGGCAACCTTGTGAAGACTTACAGAAAACGTTTGACCTCTGTCATTGCCAACAAAGGATATATTACAAAGTATTGAGATGAAATTTTGTTTCTGACCAAATACTTATTTTCCACCACAATATGCAAATAAAATGTTAAAAAAACAGACAATGTGATTTTCTGGATTTTTTTTCTCAGTTTGTCTCCCATAGTTGAGGTCTACCTATGATGTAAATTACAGACGCCTCTCATCTTTTTAAGTGGTGGAACTTGCACTATTGCTGACTGACTAAATACTTTTTTGCCCCACTGTATATGTATATACAGTTATATGAAAAAGTTTAGGCACCCCTATTAATCTTAAGCTTAATGTTTTATTAAAATTGATTTTTTGCAACAACTGTTTCAGTTTCATATATCTAATAACTGTTGGACACAGTAATGTTTCTGCCTTGAAATGAAGTTTATTGTACTAACAGAAAATGTGCAATCTGCATTCAAACAAAATTTGACAGGTGCATAAGTATGGTCACCCTTATCATTTTTTTGTTTTAAATACCCCTACCTACTTTTTACTGACTTACTAAAGCACTTTTTTTGGTTTTCTAACCTCAGTGAGCTTTGAACTTCATAGCCAGGTGTATGCAATCATGAGAAAAGCTACTTAAAGTGGCCTCTTGCAAGTTGTTCTCTTGTTTGAATCTCCTCTGAAGAGTGGAATCATGGGCTCCTCAAAACAACTGTCTAATGATCTGAAAACAAAGATTATTCAACATAGTTGTTCAGGGGAAGGATACAAAAAGCTGTCTCAGATTTAACCTGTCAATTTCCACTGTGAGGAACATAGTAAGGAAATGGAAGAACACAGGTACAGTTCTTGTTAAGGCCAGAAGTGGCAGGCCAAGAAAAACATCAGAAAGGCAGAGAAGAAGAATGGTGAGATCAGTCAAGGACAATCCTCAGACCACCTCCAGAGAGCTGCAGCATCAACTTGCTGCAGATGGTGTCACTGTGCATCGGTCAACTATACAACGCACTTTGCACAAGGAGAAGCTGTATGGGAGAGTGATGCGAAAAAAGCCGTTTCTGCAAGCACTCCACAAACAGTCGGCTGAGCTATGCAAAAGCACATTTGGAGAAGCCAATTTCTTTTTGGAAGAAGGTCCTTTGGACTGATTAAACCAAGATTGAGTTGTTTGGTCATACAAAAAGGCGTTATGCATGGCGGCCAAAAAACACAGCATTCCAAGAAAAACACTTGCTACCCACAATAAAATTTGGTAGAGGTTCCATCATGCTTTGGGGCTCTGTGGCCAATGCCGACATCGGGAATCTTGTTAAAGTTGAGGGACGCATGGATTCCTCTCAGTATCAGCCGATTCTTGACAATAATGTTCATGAATCAGTGACAAAGTTGAAGTTACGCAGGGGATGGATTTTTCAGCAAGACAATGATCCAAAACTCTGCTCCAAATCTACTCAGGCATTCATGCAGAGGAACAATTACACTGTTCTGGAATGGCCATCCCAGTCCCCAGACCTGAATATCACTGAACATCTGTGGTATCATTTGAAGAGGGCTGTCCATGCTCGGCAACCATCAAACTTAACTGAACTGGAATTGTTTTGTAAAGAGGAATGGCCAAAAATACCTTCATCCAGGATCCAGGAACTAAAAGCTACAGGAAGCGACTAGAGGCTGTTATTTTTGCAAAAGGAGGATCTACTAATTATTAATGTCACTTTTCTGGTGGGGTGCCCATACTTATGCACCTGTCAAATTTTGTTTGAATGCAGATTGCACATTTTCTGTTAGTACATTTCAAGGCAGAAACATTACTGTGTCCAACAGTTATTAGATATATGAAACTGAAATAGCTGTTGCAAAAAAAAAACAATTTTTATAAAACATTAAGCTTAAGATTAATAGGGGTGCCCAAACTTTTTCATATTTAATTAATTAAGTAAAAAGGGCAGCACACTGCAGCGCCAAAACATGCAAACTTGAAAACACGAAATTTGAACTGCATTACTGCACTAGAAATATGAAAAATGAGAGCTTTTAGCGCATAAAAATGGCCATATTTATGTGTACCTCGTAGCCACTTTACGGCATCTCTCTTATACGAGGTCCTACGCTTGACCTACCTCACTGAGAATAAACGTCTCCATCTGAATGGGTACATGTGAAACCTCTTCTTGGACTCAAATTCTCTCTTTCTGTGGAGGGGTATTGGACCTACTATAATTAAAACACCTGTGGCTAGGAGGCGGGGAGTGCACGATCAGAAGGCTAAAGAATACATTTCAAAAACCTGACCTGCACATCCAAACATAGACTGAGTGTGAACAGGTGCTGAACCTAGAGTCGCCAACTCGTATATAGTTAAGTAAAAAGGGCAGCACACTGCAGCGCCAAAACATGCAAACTTGAAAACACGAAATTTGAACTGCATTACTGCACTAGAAATATGAAAAATGAGAGCTTTTAGCGCATAAAAATGGCCATATTTATGTGTACCTCGTAGCCACAGGGGAACAGGAGAATCTTCTGGTAGGCCTCTGTGAAGGAGTGCTGATGAGCAGTGCTATTGCAATTCATTCACTATTTGCAGAAAAAGTACTATCGAATCATTCAGTACACAAGCTAAACAATATACCGTATATATTCGTGTATAAGTCGAGTCTTTCAGCCCATTTTTTTTCTGCTGAAAACGCCGCCCACGGATTATACACGAGTCATTGTCCAGAAAGCCAGTGGAGGAGGGGGAGCGGTGGAGCAGCAGCAGGAGTCGGCGGCTGTGGCTGTAACTGTGCAGCTGCTAAAGAGAAAAGAATATTCATTTCTCTTATAGCACACAGTAACAGCCGCAGCCAGCGGCTTCCAGAAGACATCCTACTCACCCTCCAGCATGCCGTTGCAGCATCTCGTTGATCCCGGAGCCTGCAGCTCTTCCTGTGCTGAGCGATCACGTGGCACCGCTCATTAAGGTAATGAATATGCTTGCGTCTCCACTCCCATAGGCGTGGAGCGCATATTCATTACCTTAAGTGGTGAGCGGTGCCACTTGATCACTCAGCACAGGAAGATCTGCTGGAAGCCGGAACGAGATGCTGCGATGACGTGGAGTAGGAGGGTGAGTAGGATGGGGTTTTTTTTGTAATAGGAAGCATCCATTCCGGGACGGGGAAGCCATGCATACAAGGATGGGAGGGGGGAGCCATGCATACAACGATGGGATGGGAGGAGCCATGCATACAACGATGGGATCGGGGGTGCCATGCATATGACAGGATCAGGGGAGCTATGCATACAATGACGGGACCGGGGTAGCCATGCATACAACGATGGGACAGGGGAGCCACCATACCAGGACAGGATGGGGGGAGCCATGCATACCAGGACACGACTTGGGAGCCACGCATAGCTGGACAGAGACGGATGGGGGGGCCAACCATGCATACAAGATGGGATTGGAGCCATGCATACAAGGATGGGAGGGGGGGAGCTGAGCCCTGCATAGAAGATGGGATCGGGGGAGCCATGCATACAACAGGGGGAGCCACACACAGCTGGGCAGGATGGGGGGAATAGGAATGAAGGGAAAATGCATACCCAGCTTATACTCGATTCAATAAGCTTACCCAATATTCTGTGGCAAAATTAGGTACCTCGGCTTATACTCTGGTCAGCTTATACTCGAGTATATATGGTAATATTCCATAGAAGCAGAAGTAAATTTGTGTATGAGGGTATGTGTCCACGTGCAGGAAACGCTGCGTGTCTGACGCTGCATAGAGCCGCAGCATCAGACACGCAGCGTCCAGATGTTACAGCATAGTGGAGGGGATTTAATGAAATCCCATCTCCACTATGCGTGGTAACACGCACGCGGCGGCCCTGCGACTCCGGACATGCTGCGCGTCTTTTCAGATCGCAGCATGTCCGTATATCTTGCGGCGACGCTGCGTCGCCGCAAGATATAGCACAGGGCCCTATGGTGGGGAGCGATGATGCCGGATGTGTGCGGTGAACACATCCGGCATCATCGCGTCCCAGAAAGGGGGCGGGGCTTACCGCAGAGCGGCTAAGCCGCTCTGACAATACCGCCGGCCATCCTGAACGTGGACACATACCCTTAATGTCAGGTCTTGTTTTGTATGCAGCTGAACAGTGAGCACTAAGAGTCCATGTTATTGGTGGGCCTTTGCCAACCCAGTCCGACACTGTATGTACATACATAATAATTGTTTATCTAATATACAAATATGTAACTATAAGAACTGACCCACTGACCAAACACTGTTGAAAACCTGATCCAAAATATTGATGAAAATTGGTCTATTTTTCATGTAAGCAAAAATAAATGACAGTATAAAGAAATGATATTGGGAACTTGAGTAGGCCAGCTCAAGCATAGATTTATTTTTCCCTGTCCTAATGCAGTAAGCATCTCTATATATGATAACGGTGTATGTTGTCTGCTACCATGGAGAATATTTGCAAAATTGCCTCATCTTTCATTATAGATGAACTGAAGCAAAAACAATTGGTTGAGAATGTGTGTGTGAGAAGGTTGTGGGATGCAGTAACGGATAGGAGGCAGAACAAGGGTTAAAATTAACTTTACTATAAGGCCGGGGTCACACCTAACGTATAAAAATATGGTCCGTTTTTTGCGGCCGAGATACGCAGAAATGTTCCTGAACAGTGATCCGTATGTCATCTGCAATGCAATGCGAGGATGCGATTTTTTCTCAAAAAAGTATACGTGTGACATCCGTATGGCATCCGTATGGCGAGATTTTCTCGCCGGCTTGCAAAATGGACATATAATGTTAGGCTATGTGCACACATTGCGGATTTGACGCTGCGGATTTGCAGCTGTTTTCCATGCGTTGTACAGTACCATGTAAACGTATGGAAAACAAAATCCGCAGTGCACATGCGGAAAAATGTGTGGAAACGCAGTAGTGTTTTTTTCCGCAGCATGTCAATTCTATGTGGATTTTTTATCGCATAGCACTCGTCCATATTACGCTCTAGTGTGACTCCGGCCTAACGGGTATACTCCACGCAGGGAGGAGGAAGGGTATAGACCAGTGGTATTAACACTTTCGTTACACCGACGGAGGAAGTGAGGGCAACAGGTGTAACCAATGTTCAACGTTCAACAATAGTAAACTTATCGGTCTGGCAGCTTCAGAGTGAGGAGTCTCATATGTGCACAGTCGTGCCGACACAGTCAGGACGTGATGGAAACGATGCAGGCTTGTAGGCATCTGTGGTTTGGTTCTTTGCAATGACAGAGAGTCATAGTAACATAGTAACATAGTTAGTAAGGCCGAAAAAAGACATTTGTCCATCCAGTTCAGCCGAGTCCTCGATGTCTGGCCCGGGGTCCTGAGTAGTAGGTAGAGAAGAAATATTGTGCACTGCCGGGGCTGGAAAGAGCCCGGCAGGAGTTAGCGGGTGAGTAAGGGTAAAGTTCTCGGTAAGTCACCCGGTGTCTTTAAGGTGGCTCACGCGTTATATGGTGGCCTGAGATGAGTAGGTACTGGAGCAGTAGGGGCCAAGAGGCAGAAAACGGTTCCCGGTCACAGTCTTTGTAAGGAGCAGCCGGAACAATGTAGCGTGGTCCTGCGCTGTCACGGTGCTCAGAGGACAGAGCACCAGAATTACCCTGCTACACGCTGCGTCTTCCCGCTATGTCTGCCCTTTTTATCCTCATTCCGCCCCCTGCTGTCAAGTACAAAGGTCGGTCAGAGTCTCTAAACTTTCCCCCAGACAGCAAAGGTGACCGTCCCGACAGTTCCGACCCTGGCGTGAAAAAGGTACCCCTGATCCGGGCTGTCTTCTTACACTCCCCCTCTCCTTTTGCTTGCCATTCCACGGGCGAGAGTTCTGGTAGTTTGTGTTGCCAGCCTGCTGGACCTTGGATGACTTGTTGCCAAATAAATTGGTCCTGATTGGTTCTATTTGGAGGTATCCCAGATGTGGCCCACTCGGAGTGCCTTAAGTCAGAAGGGTTAGTTGAATCAGGTTGAGTAGTTGAGTTGGGATGAATAGACGAGGGCGGGGACGCACCCAGTTTTACAGGAATTAACATCTCTGGAGCCTTGGAAGCTTCAGGGATCTGTCCTACTTTCAATTTTTCAGGTGACTCTTCGTCCTGATTGGGCCCAGGTCTTTCATGAGACACTCTGAATAAGGCATCAGCGTGAGTATTCACAGCTCCCATCTTGTAGGTGATCTTGTATCAGAATTTTGCCATCTGAGCCACCCAGCACTGCTCCAGGGCCCCACGTTTTGCATTTTCTAGGTGAGCCAAAGGGTTATTAGTGTGAACTAAGACATCAGAGCCGGACAAGTAATCTGCAAACTTCTCAGTCATGGCCCACACTAATGCCAACAGCTCCAGCTTGAACGAACTGTAGTTGTCTGGATTCTGTTCGGAGTCATGCAAGGATCTACTCGCGTAAGCGATCACCCACTCTTTTCCATGTTGAATCTGACATAACAGCTCTGAGTCCATACAGGCTTACATCACTGTGGAGGATAAACGGTTGGGAGAAATCTGCATCAGCTAACTCTGGTGCTTCAGTTAAAGCTATCATCAGCACTCCAAACACTTTCTCTTGTTGCTCCCTCCATTGGATAGTCTTATTTTTCATGCCAGACGGCACCCCGTTCAGTAGTTCCAGCAGCGGGTTCACAATGAGAGTAAAATTCTTCACGAATCGCCAATAATATCCGGTGAGTCCCAGGAAGGCCCGTACTTCTTTCACAGTCTTTGGGATGGGCCAATCTTACACTGCGGCAATTTTCTCCTGGGACAGTCTCACCCCTTCTGCAGAAACAACATGTCCCAAGTACTCGATCTGGGTGAGGAATAAATGACATTTCTGAGGCTTTACTTTCAACCCGTGTCTTTGAAGATGACTCAGCACCTGTTCTAGTCTTTCCTGACGTTCCTCGAATGTGGCTGCATACACGATGCTATTGTCTAGATAGATGAGGGTGACCTCGAAGTTCAAATCACCTAGGCACCTCTCCATGAGTTGTTGGAACATATTTGGAGTATTAGCCAGTCTGAACGGCAGACATAGGCACTTGCCAATAAGCACTGGCGAGATCTAACGATGAGAAGAATTTCGTGCTTCCCAGCACAGACAACGATTCCTCTATCCTGGGTAAGGGGTAGGAGTCTCTTACAGTGCAGGCATTCAGTTTGTGGTAGTCCACACAGAAACATAAAATACCATCTTTTTTCTGCACCAGCACGATGGGAGCAGCCCACGGGCTCTGACTCTCGAATGACACCATTTTACAGCATCTATGTTAGCATCCCATTCACCTCTTGATACATCTGAGGTGGGATTTGCCGGTATCGTTCTCTGACGGGTGCGGCATTACCGGTCGGTATCTCATGGGTGATTGCCGTAGTGCAGCAGAAGTCATCCTCATGTCGTGCAAACACATCTTGTATCGCTCTAATAGAACTTCCACTTGTTGGACTTGCTGTGGCGTGAACTCTGTTAGTTCAGCCCGCATTTGCTCCAAAATATGGCATCCCTCTCGCAGGTGCTGAGTTTCTGGTGTAGATGTGTCTACGGTCACAGTCCATGGATCCCCCTGTTTCACTGTCAACTGAATGGCTTGTGGTAGTAGTTCTTTGGGTATGCCCAGAACTTGTGCAACTTCACTCCGAGGTGAGATTGTCCTCTTCTAGATTTACACATTGCACCGGTACTGTCCCGTCATGCACAGTGGCTAGTGTCCGCGCAACAAGGAACCCTGGAAGTAATTGCTCCATAGAAGCTGGCTCTATCTGGATCTCTACTCCTTCCAAAGGGCAGGGTAATCATTGTCTATCCTGGAGAAAGTACCAGTTAGGCTGTGGCTGGGACAATCACTCTCCTCAGTACCTTCCCGTCACCAGAGGTTTCTTGAGCTTGAGCTGTCTGGATGAGCTGTTGGAACACTCTCCTTTGCAGAGTGTGTGGACTCCATTGTTTAAGGAACACTTCTGGAGACTCATTGATGAGAAGACTTCCAAATTCCTTCAATATGTTCATCCCTAAAGTGACAGCATGTCCGTTACTGGCGTCTCCAGCAGCTAGCACCACTCCTTTTCATCCCAGATCCTTACCACTGATGGTGATTTGCATACATACCACCACTGCGACTGGGATGGGTAGGAGATTGGCAGCCGTCAACTTTATTACCGGGCCCAATTCTGGCCGCATCGCTTCAGGAAAGTGATGACGGAAGTACGCTTCAGGCATCGTGGTCACCTGTGAGCCGGTGTCAACCAGACATCAGATGGCCCAACCATCCATCTCAGCCCAGATGAGAGGGCATAGGGAAACTAGACTTGTGGGACTTCTGACCCTTCTTCTTGACTGTTCAGGCTCCGGGCAGCGTCCCCCAGCCTCAGAGCCCTCTAGTTTAATGAACGGCGCTGCTGGAGTCGGCTTCGTCATTTACAACCTCATGCTATATATCTCAATTCACTACAGTTGTAGCATGTAGGGGGTTCTGCTCTGAGAGACATCCTAATTTCACGATGAGGTTCAAAAACAGTCCTACCCCCGGGCAGGTTGGATGCGGCTACTTTTTTCTTCTGAATCAGCCAGTTCTTCTCGTATCTGCTGGATTTCTTTCCACAATTCTTCCACCTATCTTGGTTCGGTGGCCGGTATCATGGATACCTCCCTGCTCTGAACCTTCCCGCCGGAACTGTCATCCCCTGCTCCTATTCGCACATGCACGCTTCACTCCCCACTTCAGAAAAGGTCATGCGTGGGTTCACACGTAAGCGCTCGCGCAAGGCCTGCTTCAGCAATATGTCTCGCAAGCCTGTCACCAACTGGTCCCGCAGCACTATGTTTGTAGACCCTATAGCCCTGCCGTCTTTCCTAGTAATGGCAGTGTGAATTTCTTGGAGCACATTCATGTACTGGGTTACTGTCTTCCTCTCCTTTTGCACCTGACAAAATAAACACATGTGTAACTCCCCTACGTCTGGGCCCTCTTGTTACATGTGCATAGGCTCTAAGGTTTAGTGAGGATAATGCTTGCCAAGACTATCTGTAATCAGGCCTGTCAGTTATTTTATTGAGTTTTAAACCCATTGAACACAGAGCTAAAAGTAAATCAGGTCGTGTAAATAGCTACAGAAGTAATTACTTTTAAAGATGGGCTAAATGTGCATGGAGAAATAAAATATAGGAAATGTACAATGCAGTGAATGCATGAAACACTAGTTTGTTGGGGAAATGGTTTCAGTGTCTTTCACTAATGGGATGTGATCTTAGTTATAAAAGTTAAGCCGCTGATCAGGTACGGACTGGGGCTGAAATTCAGTCCTGGCATTTGAAATCACACAGGCCCATGTTGTCCCTGTCCCCAAATACCAGATGGGATATATTACTAATATTACCCTGGATGGAGGAAATGAAGATTTTCTACAAGACCAATATTTCTAATGATACCCGTGGCCTGCTGGGGTAAGTGACTGTGTCAGCAACCTTGTGCTCCATTACAACTCAAACAGCATGGGTATCTTGAGAATAAAGATTCCGTTAACAATGTAGCAGACAAGGCAGCCCATGACCAGACAGGCACTTCTGGCATTTGCCAAAATTGCCAGATGGCCAGTCCGGCCCTTCTGCTGATTCATCATTGTGTTTTTTTAAGTCACTTTTCTTTTTTTGTGTTGTATTCACTGACATTTTTTGCACCAAATTCATCAAAATGGTGAAGACTTTAACTACGAAAATCCATGTCAACTTAAATGCGTTACACCTATTGTTCTATGATACAGTTGTGGTCAAAAGTTTACATACCCTGGCAGAAGTTTTTCTTGGCCTTTTTTTCAGATAATATGAATGATAACACCAAAACTTTTTCTCCACTCATGATTAGTGGTTGGGTCAAGCCATTTATTGTCAAACTACTGTTTTCTCTTTTTAAATCATAATGACAACCCAAAACATCCAAATGACCCTGACCAAAAGTTCACATACCCTCGTGATTTTGGCCAGATAACATGCACAGAAGTTGAGACAAATGGGTTTGAATGGCTACTAGAGATAACATCCTCACCTGTGTCCTGTTTGCTTGTAATTAGTGTGTGTGCATAAAGGCTGAGTGATTTCCCGGGATCCACATAGACTCTTGAATCTTTCATCCAGCCACTGACATTTCTGGATTGTGAGTCATGGGGAAAGCAAAAGAATTGTCAACAGATCTATAGGAAAAGGTAGTTGAACTGTCTAAAACAGGAAAGGGAGGAAGACCACCTCTTGCACAGCACATTATGTTTCTACATTCTCTGTTCCACCTCAGCTATCTCTTTCCTCACTGGCATCTCTGGCCCATGGGATACTGCGTCTGGCTTCATAGTTTCTGTGATTCCTGGACCGTTTTCCTCATGCCTTTCCCCATCTGGCTTCCACTGGAACGGAATAATGCATGCTTCCCAGTGCCTAGCCTGGGCTGTAGGTCCTGGATGTTACAGGAGTATCCACTGAAAACAGTTGCCAACATTCTCATACTGCCAAACAGTACATACTTCTCATGCCCTCCAGCCTTCTGACCTTGAACTCCTGCTAACATTTTATCTATCTTAGCTCTAATCTCCAACTCTCATCTCTCTGACTAAAACCAGGAAGTGCTTCCTTTATGAACTAACCCTTCCCCCTCTGTAGCTGGGGCTGATCCTGCGCATTTAACTTAATCCTAACCTGTACAATTTACTTCTTTATATTTCTAGTAAGCCCTTAACTGAATCTTTCCCTTCCTAACTTAATCCCTATGTCCTATGCTATACCTACGTCCTATGCTTAGCCCTTGTGACAAAGTCACTGGTAAAGTTCTGGAAGAGAGATATGTTTCACTGTGCTTAATGGTGCCAGTGATGTGAAACGCAGAGATTTTCCTCCAGCACACTAAGTGCTATGAGGGGTTAACAGCTAATTTTCATAATGGGCTGGGGCTTTGTGGACAACCATAGAGTGGGTGGGAGGTTGTCTACCTTATCTCCACCCCAGGATGTGGTCAGGGGCTTAAATAGCTGGACTCCAGGTTTCCCAAGGAGATCCCCAGAATGCAGTCAACCTGGTAGGCCTCGTAGAAAGGTAACAGGTGGTCGAGAGGTCCCTAAGGAAGTCGGGGTGGTGCATCTCCATATTGGTTTACCGAGTGGAAGCCAGAGTCCCAAAAGAGGTTTAGCAGAGCCACCACTCTGTAGAGTCCGAGGGCCCAAGGAGTCGCAAAAGACTGCTGGTAAAGACTGGTCTGCTGGAGGTGCCATGGTCCTGGACTCAGTGGCACATTGTCCTATGTCTTCTGAGCAGTTGGATTGCAGCCTAGGCAGGTGCTGCTTGTAATATGCTTATCCCGCTTGCAGACTGGACTATCAGCCTGGAGAGGGGCTGCAGTCATGTCCCATGACCATAAATTGCATGCTAGTGTCAGAACTTTTGGACTCAGGGAGTTTGGTGACCCTGAGAAGGGCCACACTCCCCTCACCAGTTCATCTCGGGAAGACACGTGGGCATCCAATGTATTAACGGGGATGCCAAAGACTACCCCATTACTAGAACGTCGATAAATACGAGCCAAGGTACTGAGTCTGATAAGGTCGAGGTTGTTAAAGACTTACTACACCCCGTGATAATCGTGCGGGACTTCAGCCTGTTTTGGGACTTGTGCGGAAAGGCCGGAATGCTAAGTAACAGGCAGAAGCCAGCTCAACCCTGATAAATCCCCATCACAGTCAGAGGTGGATGAGTTCCCCTTGTGTGTCCTCGTGGGTGACGAGGACGAGACGGTGGCCAGTGAGGCTGAGTTTCCTGAACTGGGGATTTCTGGGGAAAATTTTGGAACTGCTCAAATGCTGGATCTTACGTAAATGGGGCATTGGAAAATGTGTCTGTGATAGGTGGGGTTGCTCAAGAGCCGGGGGCTGATACCAGGTTCCCACACTTTGCAGTCAATGGCGAGTTACTGTATCGGGTGACCACACTGAGGGTAGGAGAGATAGCGGAGCAGCTGTTGGTTCCAGGATCCTACAGGCGGAGGGTTTTAGACATGGCCCACTCACATGTTTTGGGGGTACATCTGGGGGTAGAGAAAATGCAGGAAAGAATAATGCATAGGTTCTATTGGCCGTGATGTTACCGGAAGATCCTAAATTATTGTCGGTCCTGCCTCACCTGCCAAATAAAAGCTCCTTCCACTCACTTCCGAAGTCCCCTAGTCCTGTTACCTGTAACAGAGGCCCCATTTGAGAGAATTGCCATGGACCTAGTTGGGCCTCTGGTTAAGTCTGGACGAGGGCATTAATGCATCCTATTGGTCATGGATAGTATCGAGCGAGCGCTAAAATGCTCAGGTGCTCGTTGTTTGGGTCGAACAAATTGGAATACTCGGGTACTCGACCCGAGCAATGGGCCCAATGTAAGTCTATGGGAAACACAAGTTTTTACCGCATCTCCCTCCGGGGGTCCTTTTAAGGTCTAAAAACGTCTGAAAAGGATGGAAACACTGCTCAAATGACATGGGAGCATCATGGGGATCGCCCCTGGAAGCATTTCTGACTCCAAGGTCACAGCTGTAAGCAATGTTGTCAGAGTTTCATGCCATTTTTACAGGTGCACCAAAAAACATGCAAAAATGAAACCAAAATGGAACAAGGCTAGCAGACAGAACTATGCAACTTATTTATCCAATCGCCATATAGTCTTAGGTATGCTTCAGCATGATAATGCTGCTAAGTGCAACCCGGGTTATATAGATTAAAAGAGGAGACAGAGTAATAAACTATGCATGTATAGCAAAGTATAATAAATTTTCATTATATATAAAGATAATTAAAAAAAATTACATGGACATATCAGTAACTGTGAGCAAATCCAAAGAGGGCAAACCAAGACAAAGAGAACAATAACAACATCCACAATTGTGGGACTACACAGGGGTGCCTATGGACCAACGGCACTATAGCTGGAAAACATGAAAAAGCCTCAATAAGAGGAAACAAATATATGCCTATAATAGGGTATACAGATAGAAAAGACCGGATATTTAAGGATAACAGATAATATCTACACAGGTGGAGGAGCTGTATTAATATAACATTCATATAGCATAAGTTCCATTCGCAATAACAGATGATGGAACTTTTTGTAAGCTTTTAGCTGGATACAGTTTCCCACTTGTGAAAACGATCACAGCCGGTCAAACCATCCGCACACCAGTGTGACAGCAGGGGAGATTTACCAGCTCTAGACATGGCCACAGGTACTACATGAAAATGTGCAGATGGTTTTACCGGCTGTGATCTTTCCCACTATTAACAATTGTTGTGGACACGAGAGAAGTGTTGAGGGGTCCAGCAATCCACTTTAGCTGCCATGACAATTATCTACTGCCAGTGGGACTATATGTCCCATCTGGCCCTTCTGCAACATCTGGCACCTCCCCAGTGGCCCACCACAATTTTTGAGGTCACAAACAGGATTCCTTTGTGTGCCTATATCAGAGACTCTGTCCTATTGTGAGCAGTCACCTCAGCATCTACATGATGAGTGAACCTAGTGACAACAGCCAATCTGGTGCTAGCAGCCCTTCCGTGCCCATTGTGTGCAACATGCTGCTCTCTGTCCCAAGTAATCCTGGGGCACCTTGGTTGAAACACTACAAGGGCGAACCACACATCTTCGGGGACTTCTGTGACAAGTTGCAGGCTCTCTTTCTGTTTTACCCTCTCTCTCCAGAACAGCAAGTGCAGATCCTGCTGGGTCAGCTTGAGGGTGCTGCTTCCAGGGAAGTAGCATCGCACTTGAAGGCATGTAGACCTAAAAAGACACTTCACTGGAAACACCCTCAGACAGACCTTATGGGACTTCCTATAGAAACCCAATCTACAGCTAATAGTGTGACAATAACTGAAACATAGGACTACTGCAACAAGCAGATTCTAAAACTAGCTAATGAAGAAAGACAGTGACAAACTAAATGGGAGGCTATGGAGCAACATTACTTATCAGCTAAAGCTCAATCTTAATTAAACCTGCTAGTAGAGGGCCCACTAGAATTGGAACTGTAGTATCCTTTAACTTGGACAGAGGTTGGGGATTTATCAAAAACCTGATTGTTCCACCTTAACGCTACAGGGAGCAAACCCAAGGCAGTACTTTTTCCCCTGAGCCTACACCCAGACGTCTACCTCCATACAAAGTTGCTCGCCGTAAGAGACCTTTCTGTCAGCAATGCTACAGATACGGACACACTGAGGCCTAGTGCTATCGGATTAAATGTGCCACCCCTGAGGCTGAGAACCGCCCCTCGGGCACAAGAACAAGTCCAGAGGGAGCATCTTCACTGCGCAGATACCAGATTCCCAGCCACGCAGTGTGAATACATCATTCATAACACACTGCGGGCGGGATCTGGGACCTCCGCTACACGCAAGCGCGATATACTTACATCTCCTGATATAAGAGGCCAGAGGGGGATGATGGATGGCTACGAGGCGGTTGACTCAGGGGGAGAAAACATACCTCACTGACTCAATAGAGGTATGATGGGAAATTTATGCAACTCATGCCAGCATTCCTAGGGATAATAAACATAAGAGCTACCTTCACAGAATGCAGCCTTATTGCTGCTGAAGGTGGCACTTTTACTTTAATAAACCCTGGGGAGGGTGACAGGTTCCCTTTAAATAATCCTCCAGATGTCTGGATGAACATTATAGTCAGTAATGATCAACCCCTACCTCACCAGGATTAGTGGAAGCCCACTATTCGGATTGGGGACATTAAACTCCAAAGACAGGGTGTCATTGTAACTAATGTAAAGAATGAGGGTTTTGTTGTAATGGTTCTAAGCATGAATGTTCTTAGAAATTGTTTTCCAGAAGTGTTGTCTGCTTTGCATACCTCTCTCCCTACAGCTACATCTTCTGATCAGTGGACCATTCAGCATGCCATCCGTGTGCTTGTCGCTCAACAGAAGTGTTGTGAATTCTGCTCTTGGGCTCCCTCCGGTGGTTATGAGTGGTAGTGCTGCTGTCTTGGGATCGCAGCATTTATCAGGTGTGTTCACTTTTTGCAATTTGGACTCAACTATTTAGTCCTGCTTGATCCTTTAGTCAGTGCCAGTTGTCCATTGTTTTTGGAGGACTCACATCCCTTTCTGGTCTCTCCTGTTTGCTGTGCTTTTCAACAAAGATAAGTCCTGGCTTTGTTTTTGCTGTCCACATGCTGTGGGCTTTATAGTTCAGTGCATTTTCATGTTTTGTCTTGTCCAGCTTGTCTGTGTAAGGATTTTTTGCAGCCAAGCGGTATCTCTGGAGATGCAGATATACCCTCCATGTCTTTAGTCAGATGTGGAGTTTTGTATTTTCTGTGGTGGATATTTTCTAGTGTTTTAATACTGACCGCATAGTTCTCTGTCCTATTCTTTCTTTTTAGCTAGTAAGGCCTCCTTTGCTAATCCTGTTTTCAGTCTGCGTTTGTCATTTCCCTCTCCTCTCACAGTCAATATTTGTGGGGGGCTGTCTATCCTTTGGGGATTTTCTCTGAGGCAAGATAGTTTTCCCGTTTCTATCTTTAGGGGAAGTTAGTCCTTAGGCTGTGTCGAGGTGTCTAGGGAGTGTTAGGTACATCCCACGGCTATTTCTAGTTGCGCTGCTAGGTTCAGGGTCTGCGGTCAGTACAGGTACCACCTTCTCCAGAGTACGTCACATGCTGCTCCTAGGCCACCAGATCATAACAGTACAACTGGCCAACAATGAGTTAATTGCATCTCAGAAGAAGGGAGGAAAGGTTTTGAGCCATTTTTTTTCCTTAGCCTGTTTTGTCTTTTCCTCCCTCTTAATCTCTGGGTGGCTGCGGAACCTAGTAATAAAATGAATGTTCAGGAGTTAGTCTCTCGTGTGGATCAGCCTGCTGCTAATGTACAGGGTATTTCAGATTATATTGTTCAGACTCCTGCCTTAGAACCTAAGATTCCCACTCCTGATTTATTCTTTGGTGACAGATCCAAATTTTTGAGTTTCAAAAATAACTGTAAACTGTTTTTTTGCATTGAGACCCCGGTCCTCTGGTGATCCCATTCAGCAGGTTAAAGTCATCATATCCCTGCTGCGTGGTGACCCACAGGATTGGGCATTTTCCCTGGAAACTGGCAATCCTGCTTTGCTTAATGTTAATTCTTTCTTTCAAGCATTGGGGTTATTGCATGATGAGCCTAATTCTGTGGATCAAGCTGAGAAGATCTTGTTGGCCCTGTGTCAGGGTCAAGAAGCGGCAGAATCGTATTGCCAGAAATTTAGAAAATGGTCTGTACTGACTAAATGGAATGAGGATGCCTTGGCGGCAATTTTCAGAAAGGGTCTTTCTGAATCCGTTAAAGATGTTATGGTGGGGTTCCCCACGCCTGCTGGTCTGAGTGATTCTATGTCTCTGGCCATTCAGAGTGATTGGCGCTTGCGCGAGCGCAGAGTTGTGCACACTGTGGCGTTGTCCTCTGAACGGAGCCCTGAGCCTATGCAGTGTGATAGGATTTTGTCTAGAGTTGAACGTCAAAGATTCAGGCGTCAGAATAGGTTGTGTTTTTACTGCAGCGATTCTGCTCATGTTATTTCTGATTGCCCTAAGCGTACAAAGAGAATCGCTAGTTCTGTTACCATCAGTACTGTACAACCTAAATTTCTGTTATCTGTGACCTTGATCTGCTCATTATCATCATTTTCTGTCATGGCATTTGTGGATTCAGGCACCGCTCTGAACTTAATGGACTTAGAATTTGCCAGACGTTGTGGTTTCCCCTTGCAGCTTTTGCAGAACCCTATTCCTTTAAGGGGCATTGATGCTACACCGTTGGCTATAAATAAACCTCAGTTTTGGACACAGCTGACCATGCGCATGGCGCCAGCCCATCAGGAAGATTGTCGTTTTCTGGTGTTGCATAATTTGCATGATGATATTGTGCTGGGTTTTCCATGGCTACAGGTACATAATCCGGTGTTAGATTGGAGATCTATGTCTGTGACTAGTTGGGGTTGTCAGGGGGTTCATGGTCACGTTCCTTTGATGTCAATTTCCTCTTCCCGCTCTTCTGAAATTCCTGAGTTTTTGTCAGATTTCCAGGATGTATTCGATGAGCCCAAATACAGTTCCCTTCCACTGCATAGGGACTGTGATCGTGCTATTGACTTGATTCCAGGTTGTAAGTTCTCTAAGGGTCGACTTTTCAACCTGTCTGTGCCAGAACATGCCGCCATGCGGAGCTATATTAAGGAGTCTTTGGAGAAGGGGCATATTCGGCCATCTTCTTCACCATTGGGAGCAGGTTTTTTTTTGTTGCCAAGAAGGATGGCTCCTTGAGACCCTGTATTGATTATCGCCTTTTGAATAAGATCACCGTCAAATTTCAATACCCCTTGCCTTTGCTTACTGATTTGTTTGCTAGGATTAAGGGGGCTAGCTGGTTTACTAAGTTTGACCTTCGAGGGGCATATAATCTTATTCGTATTAAGCAGGGTGACGAATGTAAAACTGCATTTAATACACCCGAAGGCCATTTTGAATACCTTGTGATGCCATTCGGATTCTCCAATGCCCCATCTGTGTTCCAATCCTTCATGCATGATACCTTTCGGAGTTATCTTGATAAATTCATGGTTGTATATTTGGATGATATTTTGATTTTTTCCGATGATTGGGAGTCTCATGTGAAACAGGTCAGGATGGTATTTCAGATCCTCCGTAATAATGCTTTATTTGTGAAGGGGTCGCAGTGCCTCTTTGGAGTGCAGAAGGTTTCTTTTTTGGGCTTCATTTTTTCTCCCTCATCTATAGAAATGGATCCGGTTAAGGTTCATGCCATTCATGATTGGATTCAGCCCACATCTGTGAACAGCCTTCAGAAATTCTTGGGCTTTGCTAATTTTTATCGTCGTTTCATTGCCAACTTCTCCAGTGTGGTTAAACCTCTGACCGATTTGACGAAGAAAGGCACTGATGTGACGAATTGGTCCTCCGCGGCTGTTTCTGCCTTTCAGGAGCTTAAACGCCGATTTACTTCTGCCCCTGTGTTGCGTCAGCCGGATGTTTCTCTTCCATTTCAGGTTGAGGTTTACGCGTCTGAGATTGGGGCAGGGGCCGTTTTGTCTCAGAGGAATTCTGATGGTTCCTTGATGAAACCGTGTGCCTTCTTTTCTCGGAAGTTTTCGCCTGCAGAACGCAATTATGATGTCGGCAATCGGGAGTTGTTGGCTATGAAGTGGGTATTTGAGGAGTGGCGACATTGGCTTGAGGGGGGCAAGCACCGTATTGTGGTCCTGACCGATCATAAGAATCTGATTTACCTCGAGTCTGCCAAACAGCTGAATCCTAGACAGGCTCAATGGTCCCTGTTTTTCTCCCGTTTTGATTTTGTGGTCTCGTACATTCCTGGTACTAAGAATGTTAAGGCGGATGCCCTCTCTAGGAGTTTTTTTTCCTGATTCCCCTGGGGTTCTTGAGCCGGTCGGCATTCTGAAGGAAGGGGTGATTCTTTCTGCCATCTCCCCTGATTTACGACGGGTTCTTCAGGAATTTCAGGCTAATAAACCTGACTGCTGTCCAGTGGGGAAACTGTTTGTTCCTGATAGGTGGACTAGTAAAGTGATTTCTGAGGTTCATTGTTCTGTGTTGGCTGGCCATCCTGGGATTTTTGGTACCAGAGATTTGGTTGGTAGGTCCTTTTGGTGGCCTTCTTTGTCGCGGGATGTGCGTTCTTTTGTGCAATCCTGTGGGATTTGTGCGCGGGCTAAACCTTGCTGTTCCCGCGCTAGTGGGTTGCTTCTGCCTTTGCCAGTCCCTGAGAGACCTTGGACGCATATTTCTATGGATTTTATTTCAGAGCTTCCGGTTTCCCAGAGGATGTCTGTTATCTGGGTGGTTTGTGACCGGTTTTCTAAGATGGTTCATTTGGTACCTTCGCCTAAATTGCCTTCCTCTTCTGATTTGGTTCAGTTGTTTTTTCAGCATGTGGTTCCGGTATTCCGGAGAATATTGTGTCCGATAGAGGTTCCCAGTTTGTTTCTAGGTTTTGGCGGGCCTTTTGTGCTAGGCTGGGCATTAATTTGTCTTTTTCTTCTGCATTTCATCCTCAGACAAATGGCCAAACCAAGCGAACTAATCAGACTTTGGAAACTTATTTGAGATGCTTTGTGTCTGCTGATCAGGATGATTGGGTGGCTTTCTTGCCATTGGCCGAGTTTGCCCTTAATAATCGGGCTAGTTCTGCTACCTTGGTTTCGCCTTATTTTTGTAATTTTGGTTTTCATCCTCGTTTTTCTTCAGGGCAGGTTGAGCCTTCTGATTGTCCTGGTGTGGATTCTGTGGTTGATAGGCTGCAGCAGATTTGGGCTCATGTGGTAGACAATTTGGTGTTGTCTCAGGAGGAGGCTCAGCGTTTTGCTAACCGTCGTCGGTGTGTTGGTTCCCGGGTTCGGGTTGGGGATTTGGTCGGGTTGTCTTCCCGTCATGTTCCTATGAAGGTTTCTTCCCCTAAGTTCAAGCCTCGGTTTATTGGTCCTTATAGGATTTCTGAGATTATCAATCCAGTGTCTTTTCGTTTGGCCCTTCCAGCCTCTTTTTTCATCTATAATGTTTTCCATAGATCTTTGTTGCGGAAGTATGTGGTGCCCGTGGTTCCCTCTGTTGATCCTCCGGCCCCGGTGTTGATTGATGGGGAGTTGGAGTATGTGGTTGAGAAGATTTTGGATTCTCGTTTTTCGAGGTGGAAGCTTCAGTATCTGGTCAAATGGAAGGGTTATGGCCAGGAGGATAATTCTTGGGTTGTTGCCTCCGATGTTCATGCTGACGAATTGGTTTGTGCCTTTCATTTGGCTCGTCCTGATCGGCCTGGGGGCTCTGGTGAGGGTTCGGTGACCACTCCTCAAGGGGGGGGGTACTGTTGTGAATTCTGCTCTTGGGCTCCCTCTGGTGGTTATGAGTGGTAGTGCTGCTGTCTTGGGATCGCAGCATTTATCAGGTGTGTTCACTTTTTGCAATTTGGACTCAGCTATTTAGTCCTGCTTGATCCTTTAGTCAGTGCCAGTTGTCCATTGTTTTTGGAGGATTCACATCCCTTTCTGGTCTCTCCTGTTTGCTGTGCTTTTCAACAAAGATAAGTCCTGGCTTTGTTTTTGCTGTCCACATGCTGTGGGCTTTATAGTTCAGTGCATTTTCATGTTTTGTCTTGTCCAGCTTGTCTGTGTAAGGATTTTTTGCAGCCAAGCGGTATCTCTGGAGATGCAGATATACCCTCCATGTCTTTAGTCAGATGTGGAGTTTTGTATTTTCTGTGGTGGATATTTTCTAGTGTTTTAATACTGACCGCATAGTTCTCTGTCCTATTCTTTCTTTTTAGCTAGTAAGGCCTCCTTTGCTAATCCTGATTTCAGTCTGCGTTTGTCATTTCCCTCTCCTCTCACAGTCAATATTTGTGGGGGGCTGTCTATCCTTTGGGGATTTTCTCTGAGGCAAGATAGTTTTCCCGTTTCTATCTTTAGGGGAAGTTAGTCCTTAGGCTGTGTCGAGGTGTCTAGGGAGTGTTAGGTACATCCCACGGCTATTTCTAGTTGCGCTGCTAAGTTCAGGGTCTGCGGTCAGTACAGGTACCACCTTCTCCAGAGTACGTCACATGCTGCTCCTAGGCCACCAGATCATAACACAGAAGTTTGCAAATAGCAAGGGTGAAATTTGCCCTATCCGCACCCAAGACACCCGACCGGTGATTCTACAGCCTAATTCAGAGACCATGGTATGGTGATGTACCTGTTAACCGCCACAAATTTCATTCAGTAGCGCAGTTGTCTCAACTCTCACCAGAAGACATAATTTCAAGTGAGGTAACAGGTAATCAACATTTCACCTAAGCTGCCCAAGACAGTAAGAAGGCTGCTTCATACCCCTGGTGGACTGAGCTGAATGTGGGAGATGCCACTACTCCAGTACAGAGAATCAATGGAGTTCTGTACATTGCCAAGCGTCATCATCAAGCATTCAGTAAGCACCCGTTGGATTTTGGTAAGACTACTCTGATTCAGCATCGAATCCTCACAGGTGATCATCTTCCCATATCAAGGAACGACATCGTCTCATACCACCAAGTATCAGCCTTTCAAGAGAATGCTTCAAGACATGAAAGAGGCTGATGTCATATGTGAAAGTCAAAGCCCCTGGGCTGCACCGCTGGTCCTTGTGAAAGAAAGATGGCTCCATCCTTTTCTGCGTGGACTACTGCAAATTGAACAACATCACACATAAGGATGCCTACTCCTTGCCATGAATTGAAGAGTCCCTGACTACTCTTGGATCTTCATCCTACTTCTCTACCCTTGACTTAACCTGCAGATACTGGCAATTTCCCATGGTGCCAGAAACACAGAGAAGACTGCCTTTACTACATCAATGGGGCTTTATGAATTAACTTTATGCCTTTCGTGCTTTGCAATGCCTCTGCTACACTTCAGCGTCTAATGGAAAGATGTCAAGGCCATGAAAATTTCCAGAGTGTCCTCCTTTACCTTGATGATGTCATTGTCTATTCATGGACATATGAAGACCACATTCATCTTCTGTCTAAAGTCTTCAAGGTTGTAAGCCAACATGGCCTCAAAATGAGGCCCTCGAAATGCAACTTGTTAAAACCATGAGTCAACTACTTTGAACATGTGGTAAGCGCGGAAGGGGTACAACCTGACCCTGACAAAATTGCTGCAGTTCAAAACTGGAGAACGTCAACTACTGTCAAAAAGTCCAAAGGTTTTTGGGATTTGCAGGCTTCAATTGCCACTTTATTTCTCACTTTGCTCAAGTGTCTGAACCACTTACTGAGTTGCTATGGGGATGTCCTAAGGAAAACTACAGCTGAAGGCTTCCAGTAGCTGGACAAATCGTGAAGAACAAGCATTCCAAACACCAAAGACCCTTCTTACCCAACCACCTATCCTGGTCTATCTTGATTACATTCAGCCATTCCTTTTGCATACAGATGCTAGCCTCCAAGGGCTAGTTGCTGTTTTGTCCCAGGTCCAGGACAATAAGGAGTGAGTGATTGCTTACGCCAGATGCAACCTCAGAGGAACGGAGATGAATGGCAACAACTACAGTTCGTTCAAGCTTGAACTGCTTGCACTTGCCTGGGCTGTTACAGAAAAATTCAAGGATTACCTGGCTACCCTGCCATTCACTGTCTACACAGACAATAATCTACTATCGCACTGGGATATTGCCTGGCTAGGAGCCATGGAACAATGGTGAGCTTCAAGCCTAACGAACTATAAATTCACAGTCAAATACCACAGTGGCAAATCAAATATTAATGCCAATGCTTTGTCTCAACTGCCTGTTGGAGAAGAATCACCCCGAGATGACATTTCAGAAGAGGTAGAAAAGCCTACTTTCTACTCAAGTTTTACCCAACAGAATGCCATCACTGCCTCTGCTGAAAAGGAAGAATCTCATTCCAAGCTGCATGCTGAACCTCTTCAAAAACCTTCCCTGTGGAAGAAATTACAAGAAGAGAGCAGAGTCCTGGGAGAACTCCATGACTTCCTTACTACTGGAAGAGTTCCCACCTGGCTATGACAAGCTCATCCTGATGTGGAACTTACCTGCCTCTATAGACAGAGAAAAGCCTATATGTCCGGAAAGGGCTCATAATAAGAAACACTTTGGACCCTGTCTCAGGCGACAAACTTCACCAAATACTCATTCCGCAGAGAGATGCACGAGTCATCCTTGAAGCTTATCATGATCGCTCTGGCCATTTTGATGTCCAGAAAACTGAAGCTACCATCCACCGATGGTTTTAATGGGTCGGCATGAGAGGAGACATTGAAAGTTGGTGCCAAGAATGTCCCGTATGTAGCCACAAAAGATAGATGTAGAGATCAAAGAGCACCCCTACACCCTATCAAGTCACAAAAACCAGGAGAAATTGTTGCTCTTGATCATATGAAATTTGGTCCAACTCGCTCTGGCTATATATATATATATATATATATATATATATATATATATATATACTCTCACAATGGTGGACCATTACACAAAGCTTGCTTCTATTGCTCCTGTCAAAGATCTTACAACCAAAACTACAACTGAAGTCTTCTATACCGAGTTCGTCCAACACGATGGATATCAAGATCAAATCCTCACTGATCGCGGACCTGCCTTTGAATCTCAACTTTTCCATGAGCTGCGCAAGTGCAGAGATTGCAAGAAACTGCATACAACCACTTACCATTCATAAGGTAATGGACTATGTGAAAGAGTGAACCAAGTTATTATGCTGCACACCGTTTCTGTCGCCAAGGGAACTGAGTGGCCTGTGATTCTAAAAGATCTTGTCCAGATCTACAATAACACCACCCATTGCTCAACTGGAACACGGAGCATGCCAACCACCAAAGAAAACATAGTATTTAATAAATTATCATTTTAATGACACAATATATCATAAAACAGTACATAACATATTTCACAAAATTATTTTATCTACAAACAGAGCTATTCAAATCCGGTCAAAGGTGCACGAAGAATATGGTGTCACCCCACAGGCAAAAACATAGGAGAGAAGAACCACAGAATCACAATCCTAGAACCGGTATATATAGCTTTGATGAAAATTAAGAGACCACTGCAAAATGTTCAGTTTGTCTGATTTTTCTCTTTATATGTATATTTATAGGTATATTTTCAAATAAAATGTAAATTGTTCATTTATTCTATAAACTTCTGACAACATGTCTCTGAATTTCCAAGCAATAAATTATGTATTTTTTTCTGACAAAGAAAAATGGTCAAAATTAAAAAAAAAAAAAAAACAGTGCTATCAGACCTCAAATAATGCAAAGAAAACAAGTTCATAATCATTTAGAAACAACAAAACTAATGTTCTAACTCAGGAAGAGTTCAGAAATAAATATTTTGTGGAATAACCATGATTTTTAATCACAGCTTTCATGCATCTTGGCATGCTTTCCACCAGTCTTTCACACTGCTTCTGGCGTAAAAATGTATGCAGTTCTTCTTTGATGGCTTGTGACTAGCCATCATCCTCTTGATTACATTCCAGAGGTTTCAATGGGATTCAGGTCTGGAGATTGGGCTGCCCATGACATGGTTTTGATGTGGTGGTCTCTTAATTTTTGCCAGAGCTGTATATAAAGTGACAGTGCAACTAGTTATATAAGAAAGGTGTTTTTGGAAATAACAGGCTCATTACCACCACATAGGGGAAGTATTAAGTAGTATCATTCATTCTCTGCGGTCAGTGACCATTCAGATTTTTAGACCTAAACAGTGGAAAAGCCTGTAATCCCATTATTGGTTCTTTACCCATATCAATGACTGTGAGTGTAAACACGTGCCCCTACGCGCATTTCGCGTCGGCTTCCTCAAGGGGCCAAGATGTGAATGTCCCAAATGCCCTTCTTAAATACCCCTCTCATAATCACTAAAGGCGGCGCATGTGATCAAACAAATGAGCACCAGGTGCCCCCCCGGCGCCATCATGGCGGTGCAAGTCACGGGGAAATCCCCGGTGACGTCAATGACTCGCACATGTCACTACCAGGCGCCGAAAGCGATGAAGACACGCGCACTAGTGATTCCACAAAAAGAATGCCTCTGGATTGCAACACTAAGTACCATGGTACCTGTGGGACTAAATGACATGTTTTTGCCTCTTTTCAATAGGAATTGACGTCATCTCTGGACATTATTCATTTTCCACAAATGGACTGGGTGATTGAACACCGCAGAGGAAATTGTTGATTCTCGCATGGAGGAAGTACGAAGAAGACAAGAATTCTATAATCAACGTGCCCATGCCAAGCCCTTACAAAATGACAACCGAGTCTGGCTTCAAAACAACCATCGGACTGGAAAATTGGATGCACTTTGGGAAGCTGAACCATACACAATAATTGCTGTACCCTTTCCATCATCTGATGTGTACGAGCTATTCAAAATTATTTGGAAACCCCAGATGGCACACAGAAACCGCCTAAAACTGTGTCTCAAGGAAGAACTCCAGAGGGAGTCACCACTATCCAAGTCAACGTTGATTGGAACACAAAATCCTCCAGATTTTTCCGAAAAACTTGCCGAGCCTCGCTGAACTTTTCTTTGCTTCACAATTTCTGTTTCTTGGCTATCATCAGTTTATCCCTACATCAACAGAGAATACTTTTCATCCACCCGAAGAGACCACAGAACCTGTACTAATCTCCAGTCAATGGACAGTACCTTTGAGATGATCTGAGCAGAGTACAAAAGGTATCCTACCTGCTCGGTACAGGGACTAGGTACCTTGCCTGCCATATATCCTTCTTGAATCATATGCCCTCTTGGGCAAAAAAAGTATTTAGTCAGCCACCAATTGTGCAAGTTCTCACACTTAAAAATATGAGAGAGGCCTGTAATTGACATCATAGGTAGACCACAACTATGAGAGTCAAAATGAGAAAACAAATCTGGAAAATCACCTTGTCTGATTTGGCAAGATTTATATTGCAAATTATGGTGGAAAATAAGTATTTGGTCACCTAAAAACATGCAAGAATACTGGCTCTCACAGACCTGTAACTTCTTTAAGAGGCTCCTCTGTCCTCCACTCATGACCTGTAGTAATGGCACCTGTTTGAACTTGTTATCATCAGTATAAAAGACACCTGTCCACAAACAGTCACACTCCAAACTCCACTATGGTGAAGACCAAAAAGCTGTTGAAGGACACCAGAAACAAAATTGTAGCCCTGCATCAGGCTGGGATAACTGAATCTGCAATAGGCAAGCAGCTTGGTGTGATGAATCACATACACATACCACTGTACATACTTAGATTTACCAGATTAATATGTGTTCTTTTTCTAGTTAATATAACAGGTCAAGGACTCTGCCTGGCTCACAATGCCAAGAAATCTTAAACTTCATTAACCCCATTTACATGTAACAGTATTATAGTTATTACTAACAATGTTGTTTATGCTCATGTTTATCTACTATTGCATTTTTTCTAGGTATGGACATAAACATCAAATGCCTAGGAACTCTATCCCAAGTTCTGAATATTTCTCATGTTCACATCCTACGTTGGTTTTACTACTAATTATTCTATTTTGCCATGCACTTGTGTACAGCACTTTTTCCTCTCTATCCCTAACTTTGACATTTGTACAAGGCGTCGCTCTCCTACTGTACGCGGAGGGCGGCATTTCTTAAGAGGGGGAGTTTTTGATATCCTTATACCCATTCTAATGCTGCTGAATGAGACAGTTGTCGTGTGGGGCAGTAGATTTCTTCCAGTTTGTCAGAATTAGTTTGGGCATTGCGAGTTAGCTGTAATACATTGCATTGTATGCAGATTTATAAATAAGCTTTGTTGCCATCTACTGGCCAATGTGTGTATAAGAAAGTAAAGTGATTATTCTCCTCCCAACAAGCTGCCATAGAAACGGCTGGGAGGAGCCTCCCAGCTCAGGGCTCTCACACTTCCTGAGGTAACTCCCAGCTCAGGGCTCTCACACTTCCTGAGGTAACTCCCAGCTCAGGGCTCTCACACTTCCTGAGGTAACTCCCAGCTCAGGGCTCTCACACTTCCTGAGGTAACTCCCAGCTCAGGTCTCTCACACTTCCTGAGGTAACTCCAGTTCTGGGCGGTTCAAGCTGTCTGAGGAAGCAGACACTATGGCTCCCATAATAGTTTCCAAGCCAGTTCACACTTAGGGGACATTTTTCTTATAATCTCCTCCACAGAGGAGTGAAGCCTCTTCTAGTCAGGAGATATAATACAGCACATGTGCTCTCCTGCGTGCTGGTTTTCCTGTTTGCTCCACACGATAGGGAACGGTAGGCTCAAAACTGTGAGCACTTCCACAGTTTAGTGTGATTCCACAGAGAGCTAATCTGTGTAGGTCCCACCATCAGTGTAATATTTCTTGGACTGCACATAACACTTTCTCTAATAGCAAGTGAAGAGAACTCTGCTCCAGCCACCCTGAGAGGCCATATCCTCGCTTGTCTTTCATATGCACAATACACTGTGAACTTTGTCTTTAAGAGAGGGACTGTAGCCCACTACATCTTTCAGTAAAATTGTTATGTTTACAAGTTCACCTGAATGTATGGCTGCTTGAAATTGCACAAACACCATGGGTGCTCCAAAACCTGCAGCCAGGCACCACCGCTACAGGAATTCCCCCGAGAGGTCCTATGCTATCAGCAAGTGCCGCCTCCCACTATTGACAATTTTTGTGGACATGCAGGAAGTGTTGAGGGGTCCAGTATCCCACTTCAGCTACCGTGAAATCATTATCTGCTGTCAGTGGGACTACATGCCCCAGCTGGCTCTTCTGCAACATCTGGCACCTACCCAGTGGCCCACCACACTAGTGCTTATCCCCATGGTAGAGAGCAAGTTCCTAGCCAAGTGGCAAGGCCCATACGAGGTGGTGGAAAAACTGGGCAAGGTGAATTACAAGGTACACCAGCCAGGTCGAAGGAAGCCACACCAAATATATTAAGTGAACTTGCTCAAGCCATGGCGACATCCGGAATCGCTGGAAACCTGTTGCCTGGGAGTAAGTCCAAAAACAAAAGTGGACAATGTCACCATTGCAGAGATGCTAACTCCGGCCCAGAGGCAACAGTGTCAGGAGCTGTTGCAACAGAACCGTGACCTGTTCTCGGAGTTTCCAGGGCATATGCAGGTGGTGGAGCATGACGTGTTGACAGAATCACATCTAAGGGTAAACCTCAAGCCCTATAGTATTCCTGAAGCTCACCGGGAGGTAATATCAAATGAGGTGAAGAGAATGTTAGACCTAATTGAGATAGAGGAGTCAAAAAGTGGGTGGTCGAGTCCCATCGTCCTCGTACTGAATCCCAACGGTGAGTGGTGGTTTTGTAATGACTATGGCAGGCTGAATGAGGTCTCTAGTTGTGATGCGTATCCAATGCCCTGCGTGGATGAACTTATTTAGGGACTTGGAACCATGAGGTACATTACAACCCTTTACCTGACAAAGAGCTACTGGCAGATCCCCATGTCCCAGAGTACCAAGGAGAAGACAGCTTTCTTGATGCCTGAATGTCCTCCAGACTGCAGGGGGTCCCAGCAACTTTCCAGAAGGCTATGAATCGGATCCTGGCTCCGCGTAAGTCTCTCTTTCCCTGATGAAGTCACAGATGTGACGATATGTGTCGGGTTAAACAGGAGCCGGACTTTGCTCCTGCGCCTCTAACACTCATCTATGTGTCCTGTGAGCATGTCCATTATGGTTGCCTATTGAGAACTAATGGAAGATTTTGTGCTAGCCAAACTTTGTGCTCAACAAACCGGTGTCTTAATGCCGGATATGGTATATTTATTGCTGTTTGGTCTTTATTATATTAGTTTTTTCTTCTTTTTCATTTTTTTTATTTTTTTTATTTATTGATAATCAATTATATCATTTTTTCACTTTTTTTTAATTCTTGATTTGCTTATATTGGGTACCAATCACTTTCTGCATGGTATTAAGATAGTGCCATTCAAAAATTCTCTTCTTTGTATGCTTGAATAATTTAAAGGCAATGTCTGCAGCCTACAATTACAATGGGCTCTGAGAGCAAATGATGGTACATTAAGCTGTATTGAATTATGTTTGACACATTATAACTACTCAGATATCCATGTTGCAATTCTTACTTTGATAGAGGCGTCAGTCAGCAGTCTGCAGCTCCTGCCCTCAAAGGGCATGATGCTGATATTTTTGTGTTTTTATATGGTTTTAACAATTGTGTGTGGTTTACGTATACTAATAAAAATTTGTGATTTTGTATGGTGATCCCTGCTGTTGGGCATGTCTATTTGATCTTTTTTGCATCCACATAAGAAGTATGCCGCAGGCTACCCAGATGACATTGTGGTCTTCAGCCCTGACTGGGGTAGTCATCTACAAAAGGTAGAGGCAATCCTGGATGCATTGAGAAGTGCAGGGTTCACCATAAACCCCACAAAAATGTGCCATAGGGAAGGAAGGAGCCAAGTACTTAGGCTATGTCATTTGGAAGGGCAGATTCAAGCCACAAATAAACAAGATTGAGGCGATTCAGAAGCGTCCATAACCACTTTCTAAGAAGCAAGTGAGGGCGTTTCTTGGAATTGTGGGTTATTATCTGCGGCTTATCACAAGTTTTGCCATAATTGCCGCATCATTGACGGATCTCCTTAAAGGCACAATATCAACGATAATTAAATGGTCTGCTGAGACTGAGATAGCTTTCCAGGAGATGAAGCAAGCTCCGTGTAAACATCCGGTTCTGGTCGCACATGAGTTCAGCAAAGAATTTGTGGTCCAGACAGATGCATCATATGTCAGCTTGGGAGCTGTGCTATCTCAAGAAATAAATGGAGAAGAACATCCCATCTTGTATCTTAGCCGGAAGTTCTCTTCATGCAAGAGAAACTATGCCATCGTTGAGAAGGAGTGCTTAGCCATAAAATGGGATGTAGATACACTGAAATTTTACCTGCTAGGCCGTAGGCTTAAGCTAGTTTCAGACCATGCCCCCTGAGATGGTTGAGGGAAAAGAAGGGTAGGAATGCCTGGGTGACTAGGTGCTTCTCAATTTCATGTCGAGCACAGGCCAGGGAAGCTGCATGGGAATGCAAATGCCCTGTCCAGACATAATGGGCTGGGGTTTTGTGGAGAACTATAGAGTGGGTGGGAGGTTGTCCACCTTATCTTCACCCCAGGAATTGGTCTTAGGTACTTAAATAGCAGGACTCTAAAGGCAGTCTTGGTTCAGTAGTGCTGGAGAGAGGATCTCCAGTGGTTTGTGTCCTGAGGAAGAAATACTGAACCTGTGTTGCTCCAGAGTGGGCAGCTCCCCACAAATGTATGGACTGTGTTACAGCAGTTTTCGTTTTCATGTTTTGTCTGAAGGGCTGTGTTTACTTTTCCCTTCATTATGGTTATACAATAAATCAAGAGAAGATTTAAAGAGACAGTGTTCCTCTTTTCTACCTCCGTGTATCGCTAAGTGAGTCGAACTACCACACTCTGAACTTTCCCTATATACCATACAGAAATCAAAGTATACATCTATCACAGTATATTACATTAACCGCACACATTTGTGCCTATAAAACTCTACTCAGTTCCACATATTAATACAGTCAAAAAATACAATAAAATCACACACTTTTATAAACACTGTTTTGAGAGGGAGAGGCATATGACAGCTCATGTCACACTCTTACATGTGTATCCAGTTTGACAATTTAAACAAGTGTGCCAAATCAGCACAGTTAAATATCTCAATTTACTGTAATAATTTATTTGCAAATTTTTGACTTAAGCATATTAATTCCTCTTGCGTAAAAAGGACCATGTAACAACAAATATAAATGGTAGGAACTCCACTTATAAATGTTGCAACACTCATAGTATAGTTGTGGGGAGTATGGTTGGAATATTAAAACAAGTATGCAAAACATAAAATGTGTATAATGTTTCCAAATTCTTATATTTCTTTTTTAACACATTTATTGTCCACCAACAAAAACTGTAACCCAAAATGCTTTGTTGATTGGTAGGTGCACATACGGAAATTAACTTTTGGCAAAAATCGCAGTATTTTTGTGACATGTACACTTATTAAATTATACTAGTAAACAGCTATGCAAAAAAAAAATTATTTTCTTAATTTTTATTTGATAAAAAGTTTTGGTTTAAAATTTTCCCTTAACAAAAGTACTGTAACCCTAAAAAACCATGTTGTTAGATAAATACATGCACTAAAGAAATTTGCAGTAACAGCCAATAATATTGTATTACTGCTGTTAAATTCAACTAGAAAAACCAAAACCTTTTTTGCATGCTACTTTATAAATTTGTTTTCTTATACAGCAACTTGCCTCCCTTGAATAAAAATACAAGTTACCCTAAAATGCTTCATCACAAAGTAAGTACACTTAGGTTCACTTACGGCAACAGCATGGTCGTAGATTGTATGTTTAGGGTATGTGCACACGGTGCGGATTCTCTGCGGATCCGCAGCGTTTTTTGCAGTGTAAAAACACTGCAGATCCACAATTGATTTACAGTACAATGTAAATCAATGAGAAAAAAAAATGTTGTGCACACTTTGCAGAAAATCCGCTGCGGAAATGCTGCGGTTTAAAAGAAGTAGCATGTTACTTCTTTTTTGTGAATCTGCAGCGTTTTTGTACCCTTTCCATTACAAAGAACCACAGGGGTAAAAAATGCAAAAAATCCGCAAGAAAACCGCAACAAAAACGCACAAAAAACACTGCGGAACCGCACAAAAAACGCGACAAATCCGCAGGTACGTTTTCTGCCAGGAGAGGAGAATCCGCACCAGAAATTCCTAAGGCTAATCCACAACGTGTGCACATAGCCTTAGTAAGTTGGACTATTAAAACAGGTATTCAAAAAATGTTTAATGATATAAAATGAGAGAAACAAACACACAACCCTTAGACCTTTAGAGAAAAGGAATGAAAAAGAACAGCTACGTAGTTTCATGTCCCAAAAGCAAGCATCTGCAGCACACCACTGTACTCGTGTGGCATGTATGGATCAAATATTGGACTATTACAAGGAAACATGAAAAAAAAATTATATCATGCACATGTAAGGTAGACATTTGTGTTTAAATTTCTGGATTGTGAGGAGTTTTTTTTCGTTTTAAAAAAAACAAAAATTATGACTTGGCCTACTCACAATCTAGAAAGCACAGTTCATGTGACAAACAAGCCTTGGTTTCAGAATTTTTATTTAGTATTAAAATTAGGATAGAGTGTTAAACTGCCTTCTTTTTGTGATGTATGTGAAGAATGAAAAACTGTTGTTATTAAGGTGCTGTTACTGCAGTACATCACAAATCCATTCATAGTCAGGCTTACCATGCAGGCACAGCAGTGCCCTATATCACTTGAATCTTTGGATTACTTTTCATAGACTGTGTTTACACTTCCATTTTCAATCAGCTTCAGCACTGCAATAGCACACCACAATCAAACTAAGGCCTTTCTCTGTTGCTATGTGTATTGAATAGCTGTGTACTCGGTTCTCTTATCCCAATGCTGTAAAATTCTAAAATGGCACTACTCTTTTATAGTCTTGATACTCCCCACTAACGTGGTGGGCTACACCAAGTGATATGATAGCTGCAGTGCATTATGGGGAAGCCCGCACGGCTGCCCTTGATGTCACGCAAATGTTGTTACAACATCTAAAGTTGAACATTTTTGGCCAAAAAAGGCTAGAAAATTAGAGACTTTTTGTCACCAAACTTTTTTTCCCTATATATTGCAAACATTTAAATTACTTTTACTAGCATTTCTTGCAGCCTTTTGTATTTTGTGATATTTTGGAATTGTATGATTTTCCTGGTAATTTAAAGACCTAAAGAAAAACCTAAAGGAAAAGAAAGCAACATGGCAACTCATATATATGAGATTTGTGCACTACTTCTTTTCTGAATGCAGCATGTGTAAGTATTCGGACAGAAATCCGAGAGTGGACCCTCTGGGTCGTGACTCTAGAGCCCTCGGGGTCGAGCGGACCAGATGGAATCACCCCCTATACAGGGAGTGTTAGGAGCAGGACCTCGGGGGAATGGAGACACAACAACTAGAGCCAAAGGGACGACCCAAAATAAAGACGGAAACCACAGGCTATAAGGATGGCAGGGAATAATAGGAAAACAAGACTTAACTGAAAGAATGTCTGGAACACGGAACGGCAGGACTCAGCAGGAACACGGACCGGCAGGATACAACAGGAACACGGACTGGCGGGATACAGCAGGAACACGGACAGGCAGGATACAGCAGGAACACGGGCTGGCAGGACACAGCAGGAACACGGACTGGCAGGATACAGCAGGAACACGGACTGGCAGAATACAGCAGGAACACAGACAGGCAGGATACAGCAGGAACACGGACTGGCAGAATACAGCAGGAACACGGACTGGGAGGATACAGCAGGAACACGGACTGGCAGGATACAGCAGGAACACGGACTGGCAGGATACAACAGGAACACGGACTGGCAGGATACAGAGACAAAGCAAGGACTGGGCTGAGAAAAGACACTGGTACAGGGGAGCCTAGGGCATAGGGACACTGACGGCAGACAGTGCACCTACAAAGCAAAGGCGTCTTACCTAGGAAGACGCCGGGAAGAAATACCCGATGGGCGCCGCCATGTTGGGGCGGAGCCACCGGGTCGCGACCTCCCAGAAGGCTCAGCGACGGGGGAGACGCGACCGCGCATGCGCGAAGAGACCAGACGCCGAGAGCCGGCGAAGGAGGAGGCAGAGCGGCGCGGGACAGGATCGTGAGCGCGCCGAGGGATGGGAGAAGCCGGGTAAGTATGTGCGGGCGTGACAGCATGCTCTAGATATTGTGCTTTATTCCTAATGAGGTGGTCGAGAAGTGCAGCAAGGCAAATGCTGATTTGCTTGTGGTCACACTTCATTTGGCCTCTGAAAGGTGGCCACATTCAAAACATTTGTCGCCTTGCTGTACCTCTCATTGTACAGAAAAAACATATCTAGAAAATGCTGTATTTGGATAGAACCACCACTGACACAAAATATCTCTAGAAAAATGCTAGAAAACAAAATCCCATGCTTGTTGAAACAAAATATGAAAAACCAAACTAAGTGCTGTGTGAACCCAGCCCTTCGTACATATTTTTGGTGTCCACAACATCTTTTTCAGCTTATAAACTCCACCATAGTCTTCTATAGAGACTGAGCTCAAGGGTTCATATCCATCAGCGTTAAAAAAATTGGTCAGATGTTATTCCTGAAAAGTGAGACGAGTGTCATGCGATTTTCATGCGAATAAAATGTGATTGTATCAGACATCTCAATGACATACGTATGCAATCCGTATGCAATGCAATTTTAACATTAGCTTTACAAAGAGTAATTCTTTGTAAATTTTGTTAATTAACAAATGAATAAATTACAAAAAAAACAGCATGCAAGCCCCTGAAATTTTGTTAACCAGCTGAGGGAAAGCGGACAGCTGGGGGCTAATGTTTATAGCTTGGGAAGGGGGTAATACACATCGAGCTTTGCAGGCTATTAATGTGAGTTCACAGCTGTAAATTTAGCCTTTATGTATTATTAAAATGGTGGCAGACAGCTGTGTGCTGATATTAATAGCCAAGGAACGAGCAATGGATATTGGCCCCCTCACAGACTAAAAATCATCAGCTCTCAGCCACCCCAGAAATGACACATAGATTAGATGCATGAATTCTGGCTCTTAGCCTCCCCTCTTCCTGGTGAGGTGGCAAGTGGGATGATAGTATTGGGGTTGATGTCAGCTTTTTATTGCCAGCTGACAACAAGCCCAGGGCTTAGTAATGGAGAGGCATCTATAAGACACTCCCATTAGTAATCCCATAGTTATAATGAAAGCAAAAAACACCCAAAATATAGTCCTTTAATTGAAATAAAGACACTGAAACTTTTATTTGAAATAAAAAAAACAAAAACAAAGCTATATTCACTGAAGTCCATGTCCCCTGTAAAAGAAAACAAAAACCTAACATAATCCTCACCTGATCGACGAGATGATAATCCAGTTGTCCAGTGAAGAGTGTAGCTCTGCTACATCTAGATTCCATGCTGAACGTTGGTATCATGCGAGCGTTAAGCCTGGCAGCTAGAAGACACTGTGCAGCGCTGTGACGTGTCTTGCGGTGATGTGAATAGAGTGAGTGGAGTTCTTAGCTGATGAACTCTGTTCATCTTGCTGACGTTACCGCTAGCACGAAAACTTGCTTAGATAAGTTTAAAACAGGACTGCACGGCACTCCAATACTCAGGGGTGCACAAATAGGATAATATTACAATATTATGCGAAAATAGATTTGGCGCACCCAATTCAGATGCAAGAATAATAGAAATAACTTTATTGGTATAGGTACATCCACCGTTTGAAAATGTTGACGTTTCGGCCTGAACTAGGCTTTCATCAGAAATTGTCTTCAGCTCTTGAGGACAAAAGACAGGTCAGATACACCTGAGCAGAGGAGTCATAGAGGAACCGAATAGAGCACTGGAGACATGCACTACTGTGCAGGGGATAGGGCGCCCTATCTGTCTTTCGTCCTCAACAGCTGAAGACAATTTCTGATGAAGGCCTAGTTCTGGCCAAAATGTCAACATTTTCAAACGGTGGATGTACCTATACCAATAAAATTATTTCAATTTTTCCTGCATCTGAATTGCGTGTGCCAAATCTAATTTTGCATAAGTTTAAGTGATTGCATTTCTACATGTGGTGCTCCTACTTGGTACTGAATAAATCGAGATGTTTTGAAAATATTTTTCAGAATTTGCTTATCATTAACTTGTCTGTCCTTCCTGTAATTATCATAATAACTTTTCCTTAGTGTTGCAATTTTATTGTTGAGGAGTATACATGGTTATTATGTTTATTGAAGATAATGTAATAATCCAAATACTGGCCAGACAGAGTGATTTATTTTTTATGTGAAATATTTCAGTTTCCTTGCAAATACGTTGCTGTAAATCACAAAACCCTGCTGCCTGCCAAACGGTTTGAGCGTGTCACAATGGCTTTAATATTCAGTGCACTGGTTTTACTTATTCACATTTAATCTAGTAAATCATTAGGTCTGGTGGTTACGCACCAAGTAATTACAAGCATTTCCTTGACTGTTTCTAAAATAAAAAGTATCTTATATGAAGTACTTGCCAACATTTCCAAATGATTTCTAGACATTCTTTAGAGTTTGTACTTCAAATAAAAAAAATTGCTTATGCCTCTGTACAGCAGAATAACTTCTAAAGTGCAGAATTACTTGCCAGTACAAAAAGAACAATGAAAGCTTTTTAACCAAATACTGTAGTTGAGAAAAAAATGCAAATATTTTTCTGAAGAGGTTTATCTGTGTATGTGAGTTGATTATGTCAAGGAAGAAAATGAAATATCTCAAATAGGTGATAGATGGTGTTCTAGAGTTAGAATATTTGGAAAGTATAAAATGCTATAATTTAAATAGTCACTGACTGTCTCTTCAACAAACTTCACATAAATCAATATAGCACAAGCCCTGCCTTCAGGTCATTCGATTTTATCCGCTGCCGAAGGAGCGCCATTTACCTGGTATCTTCGTCCTCATTATGCACTGATCATTGTTTGTTAAACTACTATGGGTTGCACAAAACCGTAATATCTCTCCAGCAGGGAACGGTGTACAAGCATTGCATCTTGAGTTCTTTGTTTGGGGGTGGTGGTGTATTCACTATACATATTAGTAAGATCTGACTGCATTAAGCCCGTCTGGACTGTCAGGGCACAGGGTACATTAATTACTCCTCGCAGGGAGATAGACACATCAAACATATATTACATTAGCTCCTTGTGAGCCACCGCATAAAAGAGTCCATGCTCTGTAAAACTAAATGCCTGGCTCACAGTCCTCCAGGTTATGTCCATTTTACAATAAATATGTACGATAGTGGGGTCCACAGTTTGATTGGGGGTTGCACCCCCTTCTTTTGAGAAAAGCACGGTCCCGTATCTTGGGGCCAAACATATCATTAAGTTTACAGTCCTTATGGGGAGGCGTACCCCTTCCTTTGAAAGTGGTACTGCCCATAAACATCATGTGTACTGTCTGTTCTGGGAACAGTCTGTTGCCACAGCACACATAGTCCCTGACACAGTCCTATGGAAAGTTCCTGCTTTCCAGCAGAAGAGAACATAAACAGTTTAAAGGGGGAAAAACACAGTTAAACCGTGGCCTGTATTGGCCACACTGCACCCGACTTTTGGGTGCTTCAGGGCTCCTTTGCCCACAGGGACGCGGAATAGTCCCAAAAAACAGCATAATGCAACACTTGCAAAACGTGTACAAAATAACTTGGCACTTAAACGTATATGCAAAGGGAGAAGTTCAATTTAATACGCATCCAGACAAAAAAACAGTTGTTGAATGTTTTCGGTCCAGAGTGGACCTTCTTCAGAACAGTTTTGATTTATCTAGTGCAAAGATTATCTTAGAGACAAGAAAAGGAAACATATAAGTAATGTAAGAAATAAAAATAAAATTAGAATGCTTGTCCATTGCCGTACAAAGATAAATAAGTTTGTGTATATGAAAAGGTTCATACATGTCAAAATTATGCTTATACATCAATGTTTAAAGCAGAGTCCAACTTATCCAAGGTGCATACCCTGACTTCATAAATTTACAATATTTTATATTCTAAACAGTTCAAAAGAAAACCATAGTAGAAAAGGATATAAGTGTTCCTTGATATAAGACGTGACGTGTCCTTGTAGACCTAGTTCTTTAACGTGATAGATTTTCTCCTTTTAATTTTTAATATACCGGTGTAGAATACAGTATAGTGTGCCTAGGGAGATAAATGCAATAATTGTGTTAAAAAACGCCATGCTGACCCCTGTGATCAGGCAGAAAAAGTATGGTATTACAGTTGTGGTAGAAAGCGTTGTGTTGTCCATTGATAGTGGATTGTATATTTGCTATTACGGGTTGGATACCCTATTGAGCACCAACATTCACGCTTCAGCAGAGTGCCATGTTTCTTCTACTACTTGCAAAACTTGGTCATTCAGTGACCAGGGAACAGGGAGCGGATTGCACCTGTTCCGGGCCTGATAACTCCAGGTGATGATGTAACAGGCCAAGAGGCACAGGACTGCTATGCAGGAACTCACTACCTGGGATAGGAGGCTGGGTGACAGGTTGGGCATCTTGGGTGAGGGATCGGGGCATGTACAGGGGTAGACTCACCACCTCCAGCTCCTGCAGCTTGGCCGTGCCCGTCCTATGAATGTTAGATCCTTCACACTCTGGCTACTGAGACTGAAGTTCTGGCTCGGCCTTCATATCTGGTGCTGGCTCCTCTGAGACGGTCGCTGTTTCTGGTCCGCCAGCCTCCAGCTCCCAAAGACTTGGCTCCGGCTCCCGGCGATGAGGTTCCTGATCCACAAGAAAAGATTCCGGCCCCGCTGATGTTCCAACTCCCATTGGCTCCGGCAGCCCCCGGCACTGCTCCTCCACTAGACCAGGGAAGCGGTGAGTCCAGGACTCGTTGGTGACTCCCCTCTGTCATCCAGGTCGGGCCTTCTCTTCTTGACTCCATTCGATGTGGCCCAGGCCACCGCAGGTGCCCACGGAATATTCTTCTGGGCCCCACCCAGTCCAAGGTCGGATCGCTTCTAGCCACTCCACCCATTTCACTGCATTTGGTGGTAGAGGGCGGGGTCCTTACCTTTTCATCCGCACCTACCATGGGCAGACCGGGGAATGCTGCCAGACAGATTTTGGTGACATTTCTGCGCCATCAGGCCCACAAAGGAGGGAGTCACATTGGTTGTCTACTTCTTTGGTGCCAAACACCACCATCTTCTCAGTCGCCATATATGTTACACTTAAGGTGTCATTCCCATGTAAATTCTTAGTCACATCCTGGCTACTTGCCATTTCCAAGGCATCTGTTCCTCCTGGATTCACAGTTTTGGTCATGTCCATGTTGTCTGCCACTTGCAGAGCATCACTGCTTCTTTCTTTTACAGTTTCAATCACATCGACTTCACTTGCTGCTTTCAGCACATCATTCTCTTCTCTCAGAGCATTCCCATGCTGCAAGATTTTTGCATCCTGCCGACTATGGCAAGTGTAGGGTTTGGCCATGGCTGTAGTCATGGCCAAGCACTCTGTTACATCAGTGTCTCCTTACAGAAACATATTCTCCATTTTTCAACATGCCTGTGTCTTCCAACTCTTTCAGACTCCCTTTTCTACTTTAGGAGCTCCTCTCCAGATGAGTCAGGAGAAACTGAGACGTAGTCCAAATAAACTTTAATAATAACATCTTTACTGGCTTCAGGACTCAGCACATCCATTTCTGTTACAGCATTAATACCATGTTTCAAGCAGTACACGTCTTCCTCTTTCCCTATACTTCCTTCACTGACACACAGCATGTGCCCGCACGGTTCCACAGCGTCCTACCTATTCAGCTCTGTCACGGTCAGGCATCCTGTAATCTGTTTCGCCCCAGACACAAGAACTTCAGCCCCCAAAGTCAGCTGCAAACAGGTGATCGACCTGCCCTTCTGTACTGGTATAACTTCTCCTGCTGTTCTTCCTACAGCCTACAGTCTCTGTTCCGACACTGCTTTGAGCACCCCTGAAGCTCTGGTTTCTTCACTCACTGTCACTGTTATTACTGCTGTCACTGCTGCGATCTTCTCCACTGACCCTGGATGGCTGGGCTTGCACTTGAATGTTGCGGGGTCACTGTGTAGTCCTGGGCATTAAGCCCGTCTAGACTGTCAGGGCACTCAAGCCCTCCTGAGCTGTTCAGCTCCCAGGCTACACTGAACTAAAAAACGGGAAGCTCTCTATCTTATCACAAAGTGGCCCCTCCTATCATGACTATGCACAATGCTATGACTAGCAGTGTACTGTACTCTATCTTGTGGCTAAATTTAGGTACTACGCTTCCCTATGAAAACTATATACATGACAGCAATAATACATAATACGCATAAATAGAACATTCCGCATGAATATATATAAATATATGGCAAGATGACGAAACTTAAAGGGGTAACCTTTTGCATCCCCCCACATACATATGATAAAGGAAATACAGCAGGGTGTATATACATTATACAGGGTATCCAGCAGTGTGTACATTTACATACACCTTGCTGTATACACACAGATAGGAGAGAAAGTTGGGTTTGCATAGAGAGCTGGCAGCATTCACAGAAACTGAGTGAGCGCTGCTGAATACAGCCCCGCCTACACCTGTAGCAAGCCTCGCCCACCCTATCAGAGCAAGGAAGTGAGGGCAAATTTGGTGTGACATCACAGAAAGCCAGGATATTCCCAGCGAGAGATCATGTGACCAAACCGAAGCTTAGGCTACAGCAACATTTGACAAAAAAAGTATTTAGTGAAGTGCTTTTCTATGGCAGTTAGTTCACATGAAAGGAACATGTAAAGTAGTGGCCAACCTCTTTAATAAACAGCATTTTCCATATCTACTTTATATTAGCAGCATTTTTCAAACTTTCTTTCATTTTGTCTTTCAACAGCAATTTTTAATTTTTTTCCAATAAAATTTACAAATCCAATTTTTTATGGACCTATTCAGTTTTGAACTGATTTTAAGGGGCCCATATATTGTAAACCCTTCAGAGTGATAACATTTTAAAAAGTGCATGGCTAGGAAAAGAGGAATGAAAAAGGGAACAATTACATTATTTACACTAAAGTATTGATCAGCACCAAATTTCTAATTTTCACAAGGAGTAAAAGGAGATAATGGAGCCCATAGCTTGTTACATAAATTTTCCTGATTGTGGCACTATCCCCAATGTAGTAAAAAACTGCTGTTTGGGCATATGTCAGAGAAGAAATGCTATATAAGTTTCGGAACTCAAATTTGGATGGAGAGATTGTCGATGCTATATTACATTTACAGAGCGCCTGAAGCACCAAAGCAATTAAATAAAACTCACCAGTAATGACCCAATTTTGCAAACTAGATAACTGAAGGAATTCATCTAGATTTGTGGTTAGCATTTTGAACCCACACGTGCTTCCCAGAATTTTATGACAATGGGACATGAAAACTGAAACTGTTGTCATCTTCACAAAGGGTAATAATAGAAAATGGATATCACAATTGATGCTATTTCTCCAGAACATCAGGAATCCTCATCTCATTTTAAAAAATAGTCTTCTCATGGATATGTATTTTGCACCTAGTGGCATACCTCCCAATTGTCCTGAATGTAGTGGGACTGTCCCAAATTTGGGTAGCCGTTCCACTGTTCAATGAGGTTGGGAGTATGTCCCAACTTCAGCTGCATTTATCTCTTCAGGACACCAATGCAGCTGAATACAACGGTGGAGCAGTGAGCTCTTAGGTCTTTCCTTCACCATTATGTGTATGTAAAGACTCAAATTACTGCCAGGACCTAAAGGTAAACTAAAGTAGTGATATTCTCATGTCATGAGAATAGATATCAGATAAGTGGTAAGAGGAGCAGGGCACAGGCATGTGTGTGTTTTAAAGTAGCAAAATTGTGTGTGTTGATGTTACAGAGTTGTGAGTTGTTTATGTTGATGTTTCAGACTTGTGTGTGTGTGTTGAGGTAGCAGAACTCTGTGTTCAGTTTGAAGAGCTGTGTGTATTTATGTTACATAGTCACCATATTTTTTGTACTATAAGATATACCTTTTTCCCTTTTTCCCTTTTTCCCCAAAAATGTAGGGGATAAATGGGGGGTGCATATTACAGTCCGATCATAGCTTACCAGGGGGTTGTGCCGTTGGTGGAGCAGGATCACAGGAGGCAGGGTCCCTTCTTCAGGAAGCTGGCAGCGGCAGAAGCGATGCAATGCTGCAGGCTCATTGTTGGCAGTGAGGCAGAGCTGAGTGTATTGCTTTCTCGGCATACATTTTCCTGAAGCCTTGAGATGCCAGAGACGACACAAGGGCAGACTGGTGTCTCGACTTGGCCGAGATTTCTATCTGCGCAAGAACTACCTCCGGTGATCATTTCCCTGAAGCCCATGGCTTCAGAAAGATGGCTGCTGGAGGCAGTGCTTTCACAGTAGGCAGAGCCGAAATCCCAGTCTGTGCATGCACCACCTCCGGCCGCCCACGGCTTCATGTAAATGGCTGCCAGGAAAGCAATGCATTCCGCTCTGCCTCAATGCCAACCAGGGCTGCCACTAGAAATTTCGGGGCCCCATACTGGCAAAATTTTCGGGGCCCCCTTGAGACTCCACCCAGGCTCCACCCCAGCCCCGCCTCCAGGCTCCACCTCTCGAACTGTCCACAGTCCCACCGCTCTCTCTTGGAAAATCTCCACTTCTCACCTATCACACATTAACAGTTCCCATCACCAGATCACACATATAGCCGGCAGCTTTTGTTTTGGCCAAAAGATTTTTTAAGCCGCCACCAGAACACGGTTGACAGTTTTGGCCGGGCCCTACTGTACTGTAACCTACTAAATATTTGTTAAAATATGCAATACAATTTAGGTATATTTTTATTTATTTTTCAATTTTTAAAATGACCTATAATACTACATACAAGGAACAAATACCACAGCACTATGACCAGATGACATATTACCACCACAGTGACCGAATAATATCAAACACAAGGAACAAATACCACAACACCATGACCAGACCGCATATTACCACCACATAGTGACTGAATACTACAATACTGATCAGTAATAAAAAAAAAACCACAATACTATCACCATCAGTGCCATTATACACAGGAGATCTGTAATTAGTAAGCAGTGTCTGTGTACAGGTAATACAGTGATCACCGGTGACATACACAGGAGCTCTGTATATAGTATACAGTGTATAGTGTCAGTGTATAGTTAACACTGACTCACTAGTGACGTCTCTAGGTGAAGTCCTTCATCTTTCATCCAGCACAGACCGCCATCATTTCTTCCAGCCAGGACTCGTCTCTGCAGGAAATAACACAGTTATCTCGAGTTCCACTTGCAGAACACATTACTTAATTTTCACAGCCTCTACATTACACCACATAAAGAAGGTGACATAGTATCACTCTGCACAGTAACAGGACTTCCCCCCATTTAAAACAGTATGCTCAAAAAATAAAATAAATACATCACTGCAATAATAATATCCCTTAATTAGCCCCTATGGTAATATTCGCCATCCTAGCCCCCGTGTGTCTCATTGCAGGCTCCAGCCATATGTTCTCCCATCCTGCCCTCATGAGTATCCATTCTGCCCCATATGATCTCCCCATCCTGCCCCATCTGTCTCCATCGTATCCATCCTGCCCCATCTGTCTCCAATCCTGCCCCATCTGTGTCCAGCACTCTGCCCCATCTGTGTCCAGCACTCTGCCCCATCTGTGTCCAATCCTGCCCCATCTGTGTCCAGCACTCTGCCCCATCTGTGTCCAATCCTGCCCCATCTGTGTCCAATCCTGCCCCATCTGTGTCCAATCCTGCCCCATCTGTGTCCAGCACTCTGCCCTATCTGTGTCCAGCACTCTGCCCCATCTGTGTCCAGCACTCTGCCCCATCTGTGTCCAATCCTGCCCCATCTGTATCCAGCACTCTGCCCCATCTGTGTCCAATCCTGCCCCATCTGTGTCCAGCACTCTGCCCCATCTGTGTCCAGCATATCTGCCCCATCTCTGTCCAGCATATCTGCCCCATCTCTGTCCAGCATATCTGCCCCATCTCTGTCCAGCATATCTGCCCCATCTCTGTCCAGCATATCTGCCCCATCTCTGTCCAGCATATCTGCCCCATCTCTGTCCAGCATATCTGCCCCATCTCTGTCCAGCATATCTGCCCCATCTCTGTCCAGCATATCTGCCCCATCTCTGTCCAGCATATCTGCCCCATCTCTGTCCAGTATATCTGCCCCATCTCTGTCCAGCATATCTGCCCCATCTCTGTCCAGCATATCTGCCCCATCTCTGTCCAGCATATCTGCCCCATCTCTGTCCAGCATATCTGCCCCATCTCTGTCCAGCATATCTGCCCCATCTCTGTCCAGCATATCTGCCCCATCTCTGTCCAGCATATCTGCCCCATCTCTGTCCAGCGCTCTGTCCCATCTCTGTCCAGCGCTCTGCCCCATCTCTGTCCAGCGCTCTGCCCCATCTCTGTCCAGCACTCTGCCCCATCTGTGTCCAGCACTCTACCCCATCTGTGTCCAATCCTGCCCCATCTGTGTCCAGCACTCTGCCCCATCTGTGTCCAATCCTGCCCCATCTGTGTCCAGCACTCTGCCCCATCTGTGTCCAATCCTGCCCCATCTGTGTCCAGCACTCTGCCCCATCTGTGTCCAGCATATCTGCCCCATCTGTGTCCAGCATATCTGCCCCATCTGTGTCCAGCATATCTGCCCCATCTGTGTCCAGCATATCTGCCCCATCTCTGTCCAGCACTCTGCCCCATCTCTGTCCAGCGCTCTGCCCCATCTCTGTCCAGCGCTCTGCCCCATCTCTGTCCAGCGCTCTGCCCCATCTCTGTCCAGCGCTCTGCCCCATCTCTGTCCAGCGCTCTGCCCCATCTCTGTCCAGCGCTCTGCCCCATCTCTGTCCAGCGCTCTGCCCCATCTCTGTCCAGCGCTCTGCCCCATCTCTTCCCAGCGCTCTGCCCCATCTCTTCCCAGCACTCTGCCCCATCTCTTCCCAGCACTCTGCCCCATCTCTGTCCAGCACTCTGCCCAGCACTCTGCCCCATCTCTTCCCAGCACTCTGCCCCATCTCTTCCCAGCACTCTGCCCCATCTCTGTCCCAGCACTCTGCCCCATCTCATCCCAGCACTCTGCCCCATCTCTTCCCAGCACTCTGCCCCATCTCTGTCCAGCGTTTTGCCCCTGTGTCCAGCGTTCTTCCCTGGGCCCCCGGATCGCCGCTCTCAAGAAAAAAAAAAAAGAAGTTCTTCTTACCTGCCGCGCTCCTGCGGCGGGCGAAGTCTCCACGCAGCTGCAGCGTGCATGCACTCGCCGGCGACTGACAATGATGTCAGACGCCGGCGACATGCACGCACGCTGCGGCTGACGTCAGCGCCTGCCAGCCTCAGATTGGCTGGCGGCGCCGCGGCTGTTAACTATTGACGTGTGGGCCCGCGCCCGCACGTCAATAGCTTTAAACAGCTGCAGCGTCGGCGCTAAGGGCCCGGTTCAGCCTGCGGCTGCCGGTAGGGGCCCGGTGAGCAGATAAGACGGGGCCCGATGCGGGCCCCCTCTGCTCACCGGGCCCCATACGCCAGTCACGGCCGTCATGCCCTGATGGCGGCCCTGATGCCAACACTAAACCTGCAGCATCACACCGCTGAGGCACCCACTTCTTCTACCGAGGGCCCGCAGAATCACACCACTGGGGCACCCACTTCTCCCACCCAGGACCCACAGCATTGCCCCACTTCTGCTGCCGCCAGCTTCCTGACGAAGGGACCATGCCTCCTGTGACCCCATTCCACCACAACCCCAAGGTAAGATACCTTAAATTCGGATTATATGACGATCCCCCATCTTATAGATAATCATTTTTTCCCTATTTTCCTCCCCAAAATTTGGGATGCGTCTTATGGTCCGGTGCGTCTTATAGTCCGTAAAATACAGTATGTGTGGGGGAATGTACCCTAGAGGAATAATACTGTGTTGGGGATTGTACAGTGGGGACATCATAATGTGTGGATAAATTAACTGTGGGGACATCATGCTGAGTGTGGGGGAATGAACTGTGGCGTTCCTACCTATGGTAGGGTCTAGCAGGCCACTGTATCTTGAGGCCATTATTTGACGTTGGGGTGCCATGGCAACTATTAGGACTCACAGTTGTGGGATGGTCCTGTTAGAGTTAAAGCTGAACAATCTCTCTCTGATGATGTCACAAGTGTGCCACACCCGACTGGGACCTATGGTGCACCTGGGATCAGAAGATCACAGAGATTAGTTGATCACAGGTGCTCTTTGGAACCTACACTACCATGCACATGAATGGTGCAGGTTTACGGTCTCTTTTGGTACGGATCAGCATAAAAAACACCTGTCCACGATCTCAAAAAGTCACACTCCAAACTCCACTATGGTGAAGAAGACCAAAGAGCTGTAGAAGGACACCAGAAACAAAATTGTAGCCCTGCATCAGGCTGGGAAGACTGAATCTATAATAGGCAAGCAGCTTGGTGTGATGAAATCAACTGTGGGAGCAATAATAAGAAAAGGGAAGATATACAGACCACTGATAATCTCCCTCGATCCGGGGCTCCACACAAGATCTCACCCCGTGGGGTCAAAATGATCACAAGAACGGTGAGCAAAAATCCCAGAACCACACCGGGGTACCTAGTGAATAACCTGCATAGAGCTGGTACCACTTTAACAAAGACTACCATCAGTAACACACTACGCTGCCAGGGACTCAGATCCTGCAGTGCCAGACGTGTCCCCTGCTTAAGCCAGTACATGTCCAGACCCATTGAAGTTTTCTAGAGAGCATTTGGATTATCCAGAAGAGTACTGGGAGAATGTCATATGGTTTGAAGAAAACAAAGTAGAACTGGTTGGTAGAAACAAAAGTTGTCATGTTTGGAGGAGACAGACTGCTGATTTGCATCCAAAGAACACCATACCTACTGTGAAGCATGGGGGTGGCAACATCATGCTTTGGGGCTGTTTCTCTGCAAAGGAACCAGGAAAACTGATCCGTGTACATGAAAGATTGAATGGGGCCATGTATCGTGAGGTTTTGAGTGCTAACCTCCTTCCATCAGCAAGGGCATTCAAGATGAAACGTGGATGGGTCTTTCAGCATGATAATGATCCCAAGCACACTGCCAGGGCAATGAAGGAGTGGCTTTGTAAGAAGCATATGAAGGTCCTGGAATGGGCCAGCATACCACCAACAGTGTGTGCTAACCTTGTGAAAACTTATAGAAAACGTTTGACCTCTGTCAATGCCAACAAACAATATATAACAAGATATTGAGATGAACTTTTGTTAATGACCAAATACTTATTTTCTACCATAATTTGCAAAATAAATTTTGCCAAATCAGACAAGGTGATTTTCTGTATTTGTTTTCTCATTTTGACTCTCATAGTTGTGGTCTACTTTTGAGGTCAATTACAGGCCTCTCTCATCTTTTTAAGTGGGAGAACTTGCACAATTGGTGGCTGACTAAATACTTTTTTCCCCACTGTAAATAGCTTTGGTGGTGCTATGATATTGTTGGAATGTACTACTGCCTCCTTGTTGGCTACCGCTACATCTGGAACCCTACAGCTATATTGCCTGACCCCAGATTGGAACCAAAAATGAAATTTAAGTATCATATTTTATTAATTTAGGTTTAATATATTTTTCTTAAGGGTGATCTGTTTGCTCTGCTAATATATATATTTTAGTAATTACTAGAATTTACTATAAAATTACCTTTTTCGGTTCTCTATCCAGTTCCTCTATTATCGATACTGAAAATGTGTTAATAAATTTACAACTAGAGATTACGATTCCCATTTCTATAGGTCGTGTGCCTACATGGTCTGACACTGGCAGCACTGATAAGAGCTTGTCCCAAATGGGGATATGCCCTTTGTATAATAAGAATGGTAACACTCAGTTGACAGTTGATTAAAAGATTTGCAGAAAGAATACCAGAGGAATGTCTCAAAGCTAAGGTCTATGAAACAATGATACAATATTTTGAATGAATAAGAGATGTATGTGTTTAGCTAACAGGGCATCTTTTCCTATAGAAACCCATTTACATTCATTTGGTTGTTTTTAACAAGAAAGTTGAATATTTTTGCTGGGTATTGGCAGTATCACAAAATGAATTAACGTCATTAGCCAAATAATCATTTCTGCAAAGTTACATGATACTAGATGTTTATTGTCAAATTGATTGTACATGCAACTCTTAGCGTTTAAGGCTAGCTTTAGACTTATTCACACAGGTATAGGATATTATGTGCATTTTCTGCCCATTTTTTCAAGCATAAAATCTGTAACGTTTCACATTACTAACTCAGTTGTGATTTTACCAAATCTCACTCATATGATGCAGAAAATTATATGAAAATTTGGGGTGCAAAATTTGTCTCCTGTAAGTCAATTTAGGCTGTGGATTTTCACCTTAGATTTCTCTATGGCAAATCCATAGCAGAATCTTGAATTTTTTTGCATGTAATCCATACAAATATTTGCAACTCATTTGTAGCTCCTTTTTTCTGCTCAGTATATGACCTATGTGGACGTTGCCTTAGAATAGGAGTAATTATTACTATATGAAACACTCCACTCTGGTTCATTTTCTTTACTCTCAGCGTTGGATTCCTTGTTACCATTTTAATTACAAGGTTTGCAGCATCAGTCACTTTCAAACAAGCAATGTATTGACTTCTGAAAGCCATTAACTGCTCATATAACAAAACCAGATATTGACTTGTTTTGAGATGAAAAGGAAGGGGAAGCCAAGGTCATTATCCTGAATGAAGTAGCAATGAACCTTCATATTTGCTCAGAAGGATATACTGTGTCCTTACTCTGATTTGTTCAACATTATTTTAATTCTCATTTGGAATTAACTAAAAGAGTCCTGCCGGTGGAATGGATGTTAAAATGACAAATATGAAGGAATTAAATATATTTGCAATAAGTCCTGCCATTCTATCCTTAGAGATGCAAATCATAGTGACGTTTATATTTACACTTGTTGTTGCTGTCTTACTACTACTATTTGTAAACGGGCTGAAAATTGAGACCCCCAAAAAGTTCTTACAAATAGAACTCAGATATAGTATAACTCCACTGTTATATGCATGGCTACCATATCTGTTTTTAGTGGCTATGGGTTACCATTGACTGCATTTAGAGAAACATACTGCGGGGTTACCTAAGTTGATTTACAGTCATGGCCAAAAATTTAGAGACTGACGAAAATTTTGCTTTTGCAGCATTATTGTGTTTCTAGATCTGGTGTATCTGTGGTTACTGAAGTACAATTATAAGCATTTTATATTAAACTTTAATTGCCTAATACATCAAGTTTATACAAGAACTAAATCTTTACAGCATTGACTCTTATTTTTCAAGACTTATGCAATTCGCCCTGGAATGCAATATAGCAACGTCTGGGCAAAATCCTGACCGATGACGACTCGTTTTTACTTAAACAGTGCTTAGCGTTTATCCCAATTTTTGACATTTTGTTTGTCCACCTGCTTTTTGAGGACTGACCATAGGTTCTCAATGAGACTGAGATATGGCAAGTTTACTGGGCATGGACTCAAACATGCTTTAGGTGAGGTAGCAACGATCCTGCTAACAATCTCGTTATGTGTGACAGCGACCAACGATCAGGCCCCTGCTGGGAGATCGTTGGTCGTTGGGGAATGATCAGGACTAGGGTTGAGCGACTTTTCATTTTTTGAGGTCGAGTCGGGTTTTGCGAAACCCGACTTTCTCAAAAGTCGGGTCGAGTGAAATCGGCCGATCTTATTGAAAAGTCGGGGTCAGGGATCGGCCGAAACACGAAACTCAATGCAAGTCACTGAGAAATTTTTTTTTTAATATAATTACTTCAGCGCGATATAGCAGAAAATCCGGTAATTCAATTGCCGGCTTTTCATTTCTACTGCCTAAACCCGACATGATATGAGACATGGTATACATACAGTAAACCATGTCATATCCCCCTTTTTTTTGCATATTACACACTACTAATGTTAGTAGTGTGTATGTGCAAAATTTCGGCGCTGTAGCTATTAATTTTAAGGGTTAAATCGTGGAAAAAATTGGCGTGGGCTCCCACGCAATTTTCTCCGCCAGAGTGGTAAAGCCAGTGACTGAGGGCAGATATTAATAGCCTGGAGAGGGTACATGGTTATTGGCCCCGCCGCTGGCTAAAAACATCTGCCCCCAGCCACCCCAGAAAAGGCACATCTGGAAGATGCATCTATTCTGGCACTTGGCCACTCTCTTCCCACTCCCGTGTAGCGGTGGGATATGGGGTAATGAAGGGTTAATGTCACTTTGCTATTGTAAGGTGACATTAAGCCAGATTAATAATGGAGAGGTGTCAATTCTGACACCTATCCATTATTAATCCAATTGTATGAAAGGGTTAAAAAAACACACATTATTAAAAAGTATTTTAATGAGATAAACACACAGGTTGTAATATTTTATTGTACTCTCAATCCACCTGAAGACCCTCGCTCTGTAACAAAGGAAAAATAAAAAAAACAACTATCTCATACCTCCTGATGATCTGTCACGTCCCACGATGTAAATCCATCTGAAGGGGTTAAAATATTTTACAGGCAGGAGCTCTGCTATAATGCAGCTGTGCTCGTGCCTGTAAAACCCCGGGGAATGAAGGTAATGTCGGTCAATGACCTGTAGTTACCTTAATTCGCGGTGATGCGCCCTCTGCTGGATGTCCTCATATGACCTCGAGCCTGGGAACTTTTCTGAATATTTTCCCACGCTCGAGGGACATCCAGCAGAGGGCGCATCATAATCATCATATCATGTCGGGTTTAGGAAGGAGAAATGAAAAGCCGGCAATTGAATTACCGGCTTTTCAACATTATCGCGCTGAAGTAAATATAAATAAATATATATATATATATGTATGTGTGTCTCTATGACACATATATATATATGTATATATATATATATATATATATATATATAAAATGAAACCCGACTTTGGAGAAAAGATCACCGACCGCCGACCCGATCCCACAGTCGGCGACTTTTGAAATTGGCCGATCTGTTTCGCTCAACCCTAATCAGGACCATTTTTTGGTCGCTGATCACCTGCTGTCATCGCTGGATCGGCGTGTGTGACGCCTATCCAGCGATGTGTTCTCTTGTAACCAGGGTAAATATCAGGTTACTAAGCGCAGGGCCGCGCTTAGTAACCTGATATTTACCCTGGTTACCATTGTAAAAGTAAAAAAAAAAACAGTACATACTCACAGTCAGATGTTTTTAGCCAGGGGGGGGCCAATAACCATGGACCCTCTCCAGGCTATTAACATCTGCCCTCAGTCACTGGCTTTACTACTCTGGCGGAGAAAATTGCGTGGGAGCCCACGTCAATTTTTTCCGCGATTTAACCCTTAAATTTAATAGATACAGCGCCCAAATTTTGCACATACACACTACTAACATTAATAGTGTGGAATATGCAAAAACAAATGGGAATATAACATGGTTTACTGTATGTAAACCATGTCTCATATCATGTCGGGTTTAGGAAGGAGAAATGAAATGAGTAAACTCTGTCCTTGACTGAAACCGATTCTATAGCTAAATCCTCTTTAGGAGAGCTTCCTGGCACTTGCGGGAACTTTTTTGAGTGCTGTGAAGTCTTCTTTACAGCTACTGATCCTCTTTCTTTTAAGTTCTTGATGATCTGATGATTGGTTAATTTAGGGGCAGTTTTAAAAGCAGCAATGTCTTTGCCTGTAAATCCCTTTTGGTTCCAAAACCAATAATGAGTGTATGTTTTTTCTTGGAGGCAACCAATGTAAACAGAAAAATACAATTACAGTATTTCATGCACCACCCACCTTTCGAAGTAACTGGTTTGCTTTTATAATTCAGTCAACATGACACCATTATATGAGATGTTTTGTCCTTGTTAATACTTTCTCCTGAGCTAACGAGATGATCATGGAAATTAAGTAAGCAGGCCATTTTTGTGGTAGGACTGAAAATCAGTAGATATTTTTTATGGGGAGTTAAGTTCATTTTCATGGCAAATATTGCATTTAGCAATTTTTATCAATTCATCTAATCAATTTTCATAATAATCTAAGTTAATACAAATTGCACTAAACAAACTGAGGCAACAAACCTCATGAAAACCAAAATATGAGTCAGTCTCAGAACTGTCAGGTTATACTAATAACATTATAAGTATTACTGATTTTGATTCAGAGGTTTTAGATACCACAGGCAGAAGCAAGATTTTTGCAAAGAGCTCTAAATAGGCAATGGGTACTAAGTTCCTAGCGACAGCTAGGTCATTGGCCAGCATGTGGTCAGTGCAGCAAATCTCTGCATGGTAGAATATATGCCATACACATTATTTGATGGCATCGACTGGAAGAAAGAAGCTCTCCAGTAATGAGAATCTTTAGTATCATTGCTAGCTAGCAAGTGGGGTTAAGTAGCACTTGCTGTTAAGTTAAAGGGAATCTATCACCCCGGGACATATATGACCTATTAATATAGGCATACAGGTAATAGAAATGTAACACTAATTCTAGCTGTATGCCTCATATTAATGGTCTTGTTGTGGAGAAATTTATATTGTTTCTTTATGTTAATGCCTGAAAGAAATCCCTGCCCCCTTTCTTCATTGTAATACATATCTCCCTCCCATCAGCGTCAGTTACGGCCCAGGAATCCCGCGCCTGCGTCCCGCACTCCCTCAGAAATACACATGTCATCCTCCCTTCTGTGGGCACTGCATTCAGGGATCTTCTGTGCAGGCGCCAGTGACATCCGATCCAGTGACCACTGCTTCGTGCCGATAAGATGCTCTCCCCACTTCCTCCATGCATATTCATCATCATGTACACATGGTTCCTAGTGATGACTGTGCAGGAGGAAGTGTGGAAAGCATCTTGAGGTATGTATTTCTGAGGGAGTGCAGGGCGCAGGCGCAGGATTCCAGGGTTGTAGCTGGCACTGATGGGAGGAGTTAAGTATACAGTAAAGACAGGAGGCAGGGATTTCTTCCAGGCACTGCACGCCCTGGAGCCTGGAAGAAATCATTAGCATAAAGACAGAATATAACATTTCTCAGCTACAAGACCGTATTTATGAGGCATACAGGTACTCTTCTCAATCTATACACTTGGCCTGGGACAACTCATGAAGTCCCATGGATTCCAGCACCACTTTTATGCTGATGACACTCAGATCTACCTTTCTGGCCCAGACGTCACCTCTCTGCTGTCCAGAATCCCGGAGTCTCTATCAGCCATATCCTCCTTCTTCTCCTCTCGCTTCCTCAAATTCAATGTGGACAAATCTGAACTCATCTTCTTTCCCCTATCTCGTAGATCTTCCTTACTTGAGCTATCTATCGCAATTAACGACATCACGCTTTCCCTTCTACCGGAAGTCCGCTGCCTCGGAGTAACCCTTGACTCTTGACTCTGCCCTGGCCTTCAAGCCGCACATCCAAGCTCTTTCCACCTCCTGTCGCCTCTAGCTCAAAAATATCTCCAGAATCCATCCTTTCTTCAACCATCAATCTACTAAAATGCTTGTGCATGCCCTCATCATCTCCCGCCTTGACTACTGCAACATCCTTTTCTGTGGCCTCCCTGCTAACACCCTTGCACCTCTCCAGTCCATCCTTAACTCTGCTGCCCGACTAATTCATCTCTCTCCTCGTTATTCCTCTGCTTCCCCCCTCTGCAAATCTCTTCACTGGCTCCCATTCCCTCAGCGTATGTTCAAATTACTAATACTAACCTACAAAGCCATCCATAACCTGTCTCCTCCATATATCTCTGAACTAATCTCCCGATATCTTCCCTCACGTAATCTCCGGTCCACCCAAGACCTCCTTCTTTCCACACTTATTCGCTCCTCACCCAACCGCCTCCAAGACTTCTCCGGAATATCCTCCATCCTCTGGAATTCTTTGCCCCAACACGTCCGACTATCAACCACATTCGGATCCTTCAGACGGAACCTGAAAACCCACCTCTTCAGGAAAGCCTACAGCCTGCACTGACCCCGCTGCCTCCTCATCACTACTAGAGATACTGCCTCACCAAACACCGGAGCTCCTGCAACCCTCAACCTATTGTCTCCTTCCCTACCATTCTGTAAAATATAAGCCTGCAAGGGCAGGGTCCTCGCCCCTCTGTATCAGTCTGTAATTGTTAGTTTACTTACTGTAAGTGATATCTGTAATTTGTATGTAACCCCTTCTCATGTAAAGCACCATGGAATCAATGGTGCTATATAAATAAATAATAATAGTACCGGTAATATAGGCAGGACTAGTCTAACAGTTCTATTTCCTGTATGCCCATATTAATAGGACATACACGCCCAGGGTGGGAAACAGATTCCCTTTAAGTCACTTTAAGGCTTAGTAAGGACCAGAAAGAAGTATAAAAAACTTCTAGTCTGAATCACACTCAATTTGTTTTGTCCAAAGTGAAGGAAATCGTGCCATTTGAGAAAACCAGGTAAAAGGAGGTGATGAAGACAGTTCTGGCTAGAGGTGAGCGAACATCGTCTGCTACCTTCTTATTCGGCAAGCTATAGCACTTACCAAAGAAGCTGCATCGGGAACCTGGATACCCGGAACGCTCCCAATAATCAGCTGTTCGGCACCGCAGCTGCATGTGTCACTGCTGTGTCACAGTCACAACACATGCATGGAGACCAACAAACAGGCTTTCTCCATGCACGTGTTGTATCAGTCACACAGCTGTGACACATGCAGCACATGCAGCGCCGAACAGCTTCTTCGGTAAGCGCTATAGCTTGCCAAATAAGGAAGGAGCCGACGATGTTCGCTCATCTCTAGTTCTGACCAGCACTGAGGATGTCTGTGCTAAATTGCTTAGATAAGAGACACAGAGTGTACAGTGTGAAAAAGGTGTTTCTGAGAGGGTTTCTGGCAGACCATTGCATGGGTCAGAAAATTGTCACAAGTGTTAATAATTTGTCACATGTGTAACGCACAGGTGTAGGTACCAAACGTCAATTCTCTACCTGTGTTCAAGTAACTTGCTTTTTGTTGCTCTTCTATAAGAACGTGTAAGAAGAAAGTGCATTCCCTCTCCATGAGTAATGCTACGGAACTGACATCTGTTTGATACTGCTTCTTTCCATCGCCACTGAATAGGCGACTATTCTACTGTGCTCTTTTAAACATTCAAGCATATAACAAATAGGTCTATCAGGTGTTTGAGTTTTCTACAGGAAAGGACAATGCAGCAGACTATGTTATGTCTTTAAGGCTACTTTCACACATCAGGTTTTCAGTGTCAGGCTAAACCCGGCGAATGTTGGAAAAACTGGATCCGGTGCAGATTGTGAAAAACTGATGCGACGGATCCGTTTTTTTGACGGATCTGGCTAGCCTATCTAGATTATTGGCTAAAAAAAAAATTGGAGCATGCTCAGTTTAAAAAACCGGATCAGGCTGCCGGATCCGCCATTTTCTGCATCCGGCACCTTCCGGCTCCCATAGGCTTCCATTCTAGCAAACAGCCGGAAGCGCCGGATCCGGTGCTTCAGGCTTTTTCGCCGGAGACAAAAAACGTTACAGTAGACGTTTTTTCCAGACGCCGGAATTGAGTGTACGCCGGATCCGGCATCAAACCGGAAGGAACGCTTGGCCATTTGGCGCAATCCGGCGCTAATACAAGTCAATGGGGAAAAAAACAGATCCGGTTTTTATTTTTTCCGGTTCCGGTTTTTCTCCCGAGAGCCGGATTTAGCCTGAAGCAAAAATCCTCATGTGTGAAAGCAGCCTAAGAGAAAAACTGAAACCTGATGTAGTGATCCCTAAAGATAATGTGAACAGAGTCTTACTTGTATGTCATATCATGTCAAAATGCATTCACAGTTATATATCATTATTTTGTAACAGTTATTCCTCCTATTAGCTCCTATTACCAGTCAGTTTAAAAGTTTCTAGTATTTCTTATCATAACTGCATAATGGATAAAGTGCTTTATTCAAGCATTGCAGTTATTTTCAGTACATGCTCACAACTTACTGGAAATATAAAATGGATGCATTGGAAGTATATGCTTCCAATTGTGTTATAAAACCTAAAGTGTTGAAAATAAAAACCTGTGGGAATATTTCTAATGTGTAATTCAAGCTCACTTCCACTAGATGGCACAATAACGTCAATATGGTAAAAATGACAGCTCACAAATAACCATATACATTACAACTTTTATTATTGCTAGATAGAATTCACATTCAAAGTAGTTTCAAGAGAAATTGGCAATTTCAGGCCGTAAACAAAAAATGATTTCGGTTTATAACAAATCAAGTTATGCAATTTAACTAAATGATGGTATAATAAACCTCCACATGTAATATTAAACCTCTTTAGAAAAAGGATTTTCTGAAGAAAGGACTTTATAAGAATAGCAAAAAAATAAAAATATACTGCAGTGCCAGATAATGCCTGAAAACAAATTATAATGATGCCTGTAGTTTATTTGTAAGCAATGTTTTATATTGTTGGACCCTTGTACGCAGAGCGGAGATGGGATGTGCTGTGACTTTGTGAATTTGCTGCAGCTCGTTCCTTTCAACCACCACCAACTAGACCAAGAGTTTAACCTGAAGCTCCTATGTCAGCATGTACAATTTGCCAAATATACTACTGGTGCCTTACATACATACCATACAGGAGAAAAAAAGAGGCATTCAAAGAAAAGAACACGGTCCCTACAGTCAAACATGGCGGAGGTTCCCTGATGTTTTGGGGTTGCTTTGCTGCCTCTGGCACTGGACTGCTTGACCGTGTGCATGGCATTATGAAGTCTGAAGACTACCAACAAATTTTGCAGCATAATATAGGGCCCAGTGTGAGAAAGCTGGGTCTCCCTCAGAGGTCATGGGTCTTCCAGGAGGACAGTGACCCAAAACACACTTCAAAAAGCACTAGAAAATGGTTTGAGAGAAAGCACTGGAGACTTCTAAGGTGGCGAGCAATGAGTCCAGACCTGAACCCCATAGAACACCTGTGGAGAGATCTAAAAATGGCAGTTTGGAGAAGGCACCCTTCAAATATCAGGGACCTGGAGCAGTTTGCCAAAGAAGAATGGTCTAAAATTCCAGCAGAGCATTGTAAGAAACTCATTGATGGTTACCGGAAGCGGTTGGTCGCAGTTATTTTGGCTAAAGGTTGTGCAACCAAGTATTAGGCTGAGGGTGCCAATACTTTTGTCTGGCCCATTTTTGGAGTTTTGTGTGAAATGATCAATGTTTTGCTTTTTGCTTCATTCTCTTTTGTGTTTTTTCATTTAAGACAAATTAAATGAAGATAATACCAAAGAATTTGTGTTTCAATCATTTTCAGGAGAAACTGAGTATTATCTGACAGAATTGCAGGGGTGTCAATACTTTTGGCCATGATTGTATCTATAGATATACAGTATCTATAGATACATAGATGTTTCTATCCATATATCTATCTAGCTAATTTCACACATCAGGTTTTTGCCGTCAGGCACAATCCGGCGAGTTTTTAAAAAAAATATCCGTTTTTTTTCTGCTGGATCCGTTTTTTCTCAGAGTTGTATTAGCGCTGGATTGTGCCTGATGGCCACACGTTTCATCCATTTTTTGACAGGTCCGTCAAAAAAGCTGTTTCCGCCGGACAGAAAACACATACAGAGGAATGTTTTTTCTGTCCGGCGAAAAAACGCACAGAGACGGATCCGGCGAAAAACGTATGAAACTGAGATGTGAAATGATGAATCTGGCCTCCGAATCTGTTTTTTCATGCATGTTTCCATTCAAATCATGCACATTTTTCTTTTATTTATTTATTTCCAAAAACTGCATCAAAACTGCACCAAAAACTGCATCAGGGTATGTGCACACGTAGAATGGTCCACTGCAGATTTTTCTGCACACACAGACACGCAGTCTCCGCCTACACACCGCCCACACTCCATTATAGCGCATCATGACATCATTTCAGCAGCCAATCACAGCCATGCCATTAATTAACATGGCTAACATGCCTAGCAGATTGTGCCCACACTCCTTAGGATCCTCAACAGGCTCATTGCATTATGGGAACTTCCGATTCCGGTATTCGATAAGTATCGGAACTCAGTATCGGAACTCCGATACAGCAAATATCGGCCGATACCCGATATTTGCAGTATCGGAATGCTCAACACTAGCCACCAGTTCAAGTGGCTGTTTGGTGACTATGGGCTGTAGGGGAGCCCTCTGGCTGTCACGGTCCTTTCTGCGCAGGTTACATGGACTACACTCTAGGTACCACTTTTCAATGGCTTTCCTCATGCCAATCCAGTAAATTCTTCCACGTAACAGGATCTCCAACTTCTTCCTTCCGAAGTGTCCTGCTCCATTGTGGTATGCTTTCAGGACCATTGGCGGATCTTGTCTTGGGACCACTATCTGCCAGACTAACTCATGAGTGCATGGATCGATGTTTCTTTGGCACAGCTTACCATCGTAGATGAATAGTTTGCCTTTCTCCTTCCACAGTTGTTGCATCTCTTGCTGATCATTTGGACCAGGGTGTGAATCTGCTTGCGTGAGCAGCTCTTTCACCAGATCAACCATGGGGTCACTGTCCTGGGTCTCTGCCCATCCATGGTGGGGCAACGGGTTCAGCGTGGCTTCTTGTTTATTTTTGTTCCTGTTCCTCACATAATGAGAGTACTGAGTTGCTCCAGGGCGATGGAAATCTGGCAGCTCTACCTCTTCAAGTTCCTCGGAATCCTCTTCCACATCTGGTAGGTTGGGCATTCTGGATAACACATCGGTGTTGGCATTCTTGTGCCCTGCACGGTACTTGATAGTGAAGTCGTAATTAGACAACCGGGCCATCCATCGCTGCTCCAAAGCACCTAGTTTTGCCGTCTCCAGGTGAATCAGCAGATGGTTGTCTGTGTAGACTGTGAATCTTGCTGAGGCCAGGTAGTGCTTGAACCTCTCTGTTACTGCCCAGACGATGGCGAGGAACTCCAGCTTAAAGGAACTATAATTTTCAGGGTTCCTTTCTGTGGAGCGAAGCTTCCTGCTGGCGTATGCAATTACCCTTTTCTTGCCTTTTTGTACCTTGGACAGGACTGCTCCCAATCCCACGTTGCTGGCATTCGTGTACAGCACAAAAGGTTGATCGTATTTTGGGCAGGCCAGTACCTCATCTCCTGTGAGGGTCAACTTTAACAGGGTGAATAATCCTTCCAGCCTGTCATTCCAGTCAAACGGGGTATTCTTACCCATGGTTTTCCTATATTGGCCCACTAACAGGTCTTGCAGTGGTGCGGCTATCTTGGTAAAGTCTTCAATAAATCTTCTGTAATAGCCTACCAACCCTAGTAACTGTCGGACTTCATGGAGGTTACTGGGTTTTGGCCAGTTCTGGAAGCCAGCTTGATCTAATCCTTAGGGGATTCCTGTAGAGACTGTACGGTCTGGGCTAATGCAGCAACATTCTTGGTCAGCTCCTGCACCTGGAGGTGTAGTCCTGTAGAAGAATCCTCATCTAGGACCTGTGCATCAGCTTCAACGGGGACCTGCGGATATGATGCCACCTCCTGGTAGCACGTGAGGGCTGGATGCTTAGGAGGCACTGCATGGCTGGGTGGAGGTTCGTGCAACACCCGGATGGCTCTGTCCTTAAATTGCGCAAAGTCCAGGTCAGGGTTTTGCAAGGCCAGGATGCGTAACTGAGTCCTGTGGGTGCTAGACACGAGCGCCTCAATGAACTGGTCTTTCAAAAGTTTATCTCCATCCTGTATGCTGTTAGGATCCACTTGGTTAACAGCCCGGAGCGCCTCCTGCAAATTAAGGGCATAGTCCCGTATACTATCTTGTGCGTTTTGCTTACACCCGAAGAACTTCATTTATATCTCTGCAGTGGTGCGGGTGTCAAAGGTAATTTTGAGCTTAGTAAAGATCTGCTGCACAGTCCTTTTGTCCACATTGGGCCAGGATTTTACCTCTCTCAGGGCTGCACCAATCAGTTGGCCAGTTAAAATATTGATTTTCTGATGCTCTGTCAAAGGATAAACACTTCAAACAGGCTGCAGAGCCTTTCTTTAAAGTCATTTAACGTATGTGACTCTCTGGAATACTGTGGGAGCCATGCTGCCAGGTATATACGCATGGAGAGGAGCATGATGGGCGCCGTAGCTGTGGCTGTGTCTGGCCGGCTTACTGGAGGTGCGGGCTCTGCGGGGCCTGGTAGCGGTATGGGGCCTGCGGCTGCATCCACCGTGGGGCCTGGGGGCATTACTGGGCCTGCGGGTGCGTCTGCTGTGGGGCCTGAGGGTGCTATGGGGTCTGCGGCTGTGACCGCCACCAATTCCCCTCCCGGGTTAGACATGGCTCTTCCCCCTCACTAACCTGGTAGAGGCCGAGGTCTCCTCTTTGGAGTCTACAGCGGTTCCTTCGGAGCGTCGCTCAGCACTTTGCAGCATCCTCACTTCTGGCTCCGCTGTACGGCGTCTTCACTTCCAGCATTCCTCTCAGCAGCGCGGCACCCGTTTCTCCTGCATCACGCTCTTTCTGGCTGGCTCTGCCCACGAAAGTATGTCTCCTCTCCCTCCCGCTCCACGCGGCGCGGCAATGGCGGTTTTGTCGGCAAACTGTCACAGTCACTGGCACACAGTACCTGGCGATGCCAGGGCACGAAATCCTGTTCTTGATGCCAAAGTTGAGTTGCCCACAGGGCAGTGGGGTACTCGGTACCGGGTCCGGTCGCAAGGGGGATTTCACTTGGCTGCGACCGGGTCCATGGCCCTGGGCCTCAATGTGAAAGGGGAAAATGTTCAAAGTTTGTCATGATGCCACCTGTGGAGTTCGGTCAGTAGTTGGACCAACGCTGCATTAAAGGGGACCACTGGGGGATGTTGCGGCAGCACAGATGTTACACTTCCCACAAGTGAAGCGTCGTCCCCAGGGGTCCTAGGGTGTAGGGCATGGATGATATAGCCGGTAAATAAATGGAGGAGACAAGCTGTAAGTCTTTACCTGGTTTACTGCAGATGGTAGGCCACAGTCCAGGGCACCGGCAACAGGTACATTAGGAGTCCAGGCAGTCCAGAGACAAGTGGAATCCCCTTGGCAAGTCACGTTGGGGGCCTTCCACTCTGCGCTTGCTGTAACTGAGGTCTCTGCTGCCACTAAGTGTTCCCAGCTAAGTCCTAATTTGTTCTCCTGTCCTGGGACAGGTACCTGTATGGTAGGCAGCTTGAGCCGTGCTTACTGGGATCTTTTCACTGAGACTCCAGGCTCGAAGGTGCTGCTGTACCACAGGTGAATATGGGCAAAGTCCATGTAATCCTATGCCCTCCGGTTCTGCTCTGTGTCTTAGTACTCCACAAAAGCCTCTGGCTCCCGATACCCAGATTCAGCGCACTGACTCCGTGGAGGCCTTCTCGTAGCCTCCTGGAGTCCTGTATCTCCATTGTGCTCTGACCCTATCTGTCCTCGCTCACAGACTTTCTGTACAGACTAACCTGACTCCTTCAAACCAGGATCTTTATTCAGGGAAGCTGCCATAAAGCAGGGTTTTGACCTCCCCTTTTGGACTGGATTTGGAAGGTGTTGTGTGTGTGATAACCTGCCAAAGGGAATCTCACTTGTCTCCAGGCATAGCACTACCCTCCCCGAGAGGAAGGCAGCACTACTGTGGTAACCGGACTCCTGGGGAGCCACATTTATACTGTATGCAGCATCATGTGGGGCCATTATACTGTACCCAGTATCGTGTGGGGCCATTATACAGTATGGAGCATCATGTGTGACCATTATACTGTACCCAGCATCATGTGGGCCCATTATACTGTACCCAGCATCATGTGGGCCCATTATACTGTACCCAGCATCATATGGGACCATTGTACTGAACGCAGCATCATGTGGGGCCATTATACAGTATGGAGCACTGCACTCAGCATTGCTAAATTGGTGTGGTTGGAGTGTGGATATGGGTGTGACTTGTTGTGAAATGGGTGTGTTCAGGGCGCTGCCTAAATTTTGCTGCATCGCAATGCGTGCGTCACAACCTTTGTTCCTCATTGCCTTCTTCAAAAGTTGGGAGGTATGCACTCCACTGATTATCAGCTTTCTGTTTACACTATGCATAGGCAGAAAGATGCCAACCAGTGGTACAGGACGGGTTATAAAAAGCTCCTGGATATGAATGACTACATGGCAGCAGGTTTACCATTCCTTTAGTGAAAATATCCTGCTGACAAAACTGTGATTCCAATCCAGTGATTGACTGCAGCGGTCAGGTGTTGTAAACTTGATATCACCTAGTAGGTATGAACAAAGACCACGGGGTGCAGCAGAGAGGCAGCTCTGTAGTGGCAGAGGCTTTAGAAGGTGATTATTGCTTGCTTTATTTTACACTATAAGCAATATATATATATTATTTTTTTTTTTTTTGGAAAGCTTACTCCACACAAATATCATGGGAATTGCGAGCAGCCAGTGTGTCCATTCACAGTCGGGAGTCAGGAAATGCTTACTTGTACTCACATGTTCACTTCTGGGTCAGGTATTTCCTGTGCGCTGTTTACTTTAAATTCCAGGAAATACTTCCCCTTCAGTCACATTTGCTTATATTTTAATTAAAGCATCCTCCACTTGTTAAATTACCGGAAATGATCGACAGAATATAAGCCGTACACGGCTGTGAACTAGAATACTGAGGTGTCACTGTGTAATGTTCAGCGTATAATGATGGCTTCATACAACATTTACTCAGCTGGAAAAGCAAAACCCGAATGGTGAAAACCCAAACAGTCAAGTCAGGAATACCGGAAGAGATTAAAAGATTAAAGACTGACATGTAACAATATTGTTGTGTTAGGAGCTGATGACTAAAGGTACCTTCACACATAACGATATTGTTAACGATATCGTTGCTATTTGTGACGTAGCAACGATATCGTTAATGAAATCGTTCTGTGTGACAGCGACCAACGATCAGGCCCCTGCTGGGAGATCGTTGGTCGCTGAATAAAGTCCAGAACTTTATTTCGTCGCTGGACTCCCTGGAGACATCGCTGGATCGGCGTGTGTGACACCGATCCAGCGATGTCTTCACTGGTAACCAGGGTAAACATCGGGTAACTAAGCGCAGGGCCGCGCTTAGTAACCCGATGTTTACCCTGGTTACCATGCTAAAAGTAAAAAAAAACAAACACTACATACTTACCTACCGCTGTCTGTCCTCCAGCGCTGCGCTCTGCACTCCTCCTGTACTGGCTGTGAGCCGGAAAGCAGAGCGGTGACGTCACCGCTCTGCTTTCCGGCTCCCAGACAGTACAGGAGGAGAGCAGAGAAGCAGAGCACAGCGCTGGTGGACAGACGGCTGTAGGTAAGTATGTACTGTTTGTTTTTTTTTACTTTTAGCATGGTAACCAGGGTAAACATCGGGTTACTAAGCGCGGCCCTGCGCTTAGTTACCCGATGTTTACCCTGGTTACCGGCATCGTTGGTCGCTGGAGAGCGGTCTGTGTGACAGCTCTCCAGCGACCAAACAGCGACGCTGCAGCGATTCGGATCGTTGTCGGTATCGCTGCAGCGTCGCTAAATGTGAAGGGGCCTTAAGTGCGGGAAACTGTGACTGATGCCATAACGAGTTTCCTTGTGATAGGCACAAAAATGGCCCTTTAACTGAACCAAATACCCTTTCAAGCAAATTTTGTGGGTAGTGTAATTAAACCTAAACAATCATTGACACTAGACAGAAAGCAAATGAAAGTAAGCATTAAGCCTTGTTAAAAAAAGTCCATGTAGTAACCAACTTTTTTTAAACCAAAAATAGAAAACTTTGTGGTCAAATTGTGGTTCTTCGTTTTCACAGTGACTCATCGGTGTGATAGACTTGTTGCATCATTCCCAAGAAGACTCATGGCTGTATTAGCTCAAAATGGTGCTTCTACTCAATATTGAGCAAAGGGTCTCAATACTTATACTTATGACCATGTGATATTTAAGTTTTTCTTTTTTAATAAATGCAAAAATGTCTACATTTCTGTTTTTTTCAGACAAGATGGGGTGCAGAGTGTACATTAATGAGAAAAATGAAATTTTTTAAATTCATCAAATGGCTGCAATGAAACAAAGGGTGAAAAATTTAAAGGGGTCGGAATACTTTCCGTATCCACTGTAGGTTTGACTAGATTCAAGTCACGACATCTAGGATTGACACATATGGATGTGATCATTTTAAATACTGAATTGCTATTGAAATGTCCATCATTTAATTTCTAGAATAACAAACTACACCTGGTTTAGGTCAGGGTCTTAAAATGGAAAATTTGTAATGCAGTTTAAAGAAGTAGTAATACAACATCCCTATAAATGAATTATCCCTAATTTATAACTACAGTTTAATTGTTATAAATTGTATCGCTTGTCTCATTATAATAAATTATACAAATTACACCCTTGAATAATTGCATAATTTTAGCTTTTAATATGACTTTCTAATAATGATTATTACAGACAAAGATAATTAAAAAAACAAACAAAATGGAACAAATATTCGAAACTTTGGAAAATGTATACTAAACTACTAATATATATATATATATATATATATACAGTGGGGCAAAAAAGTATTTAGTCAGTCAGCAATAGTGCAAGTTCCACCACTTAAAAAGATGAGAGGCGTCTGTAATTTACATCATAGGTAGACCTCAACTATGGGAGACAAACTGAGAAAAAAGAATCCAGAAAATCACATTGTCTGTTTTTTTAACATTTTATTTGCATATTATGGTGGAAATATATATAAGTATTGGGTCAGAAACAACATTTCATCTCAATACTTTGTAATATATCCTTTGTTGGCAATGACAGAGGTCAAACGTTTTCTGTAAGTCTTCACAAGGTTGCCACACACTGTTGTTGGTATGTTGGCCCATTCCTCCATGCAGATCTCCTCTAGAGCAGTGATGTTTTTGGCTTTTCGCTTGGCAACACGGACTTTCAACTCCCTCCAAAGGTTTTCTATAGGGTTGAGATCTGGAGACTGGCTAGGCCACTCCAGGACCTTGAAATGCTTCTTACGAAGCCACTCCTTCGTTGCCCTGGCGGTGTGCTTTGGATCATTGTCATGTTGAAAGACCCAGCCACGTTTCATCTTCAATGCCCTTGCTGATGGAAGGAGGTTTGCACTCAAAATCTCACGATACATGGCCCCATTCATTCTTTCATGTACACGGATCAGTCGTCCTGGCCACTTTGCAGAGAAACAGCCCCAAAGCATGATGTTTCCACCACCATGCTTTACAGTAGGTATGGTGTTTGATGGATGCAACTCAGTATTCTTTTTCCTCCAAACACGACAAGTTGTGTTTCTACCAAACAGTTCCAGTTTGGTTTCATCAGACCATAGGACATTCTCCCAAAACTCCTCTGGATCATCCAAATGCTCTCTAGCAAACTTCAGACGGGCCCGGACATGTACTGGCTTAAGCAGTGGGACATGTCTGGCACTGCAGGATCTGAGTCCATGGTGGCGTAGTGTGTTACTTATGGTAGGCCTTGTTACATTGGTCCCAGCTCTCTGCAGTTCATTCACTAGGTCCCCCCGCGTGGTTCTGGGATTTTTGCTCACCGTTCTTGTGATCATTCTGACCCCACGGGGTGGGATTTTGCGTGGAGCCCCAGATCGAGGGAGATTATCAGTGGTTTTGTATGTCTTCCATTTTCTAATTATTGCTCCCAGTGTTGATTTCTTCACTCCAAGCTGGTTGGCTATTGCAGATTCAGTCTTCCCAGCCTGGTGCAGGGCTACAATTTTGTTTCTGGTGTCCTTTGACAGCTCTTTGGTCTTCACCATAGTGGAGTTTGGAGTCAGACTGTTTGAGGGTGTGCACAGGTGTCTTTTTATACTAATAACAAGTTTAAACAGGTGCCATTACTACAGGTAATGAGTGGAGGAAAGAGGAGACTCTTAAAGAAGAAGTTACAGGTCTGTGAGAGCCAGAAATCTTGATTGTTTGTTTCTGACCAAATACTTATTTTCCACCATAATATGCAAAAAAAATGATAAAAAAACAGACAATGTGATTTTCTGGATTTTTTTTCTCAGTTTGTCTCCCATAGTTGAGGTCTACCTATGATGTAAATTACAGACGCCTCTCATCTTTTTAAGTGGTGGAACTGGCACTATTGCTGACTGACTAAATACTTTTTTGCCCCACTGTATATACATATATATATATATATATATATATATATATATATATATATATATATATATATATATATATATACCGAGTGTCATTACATTTGTCATTGCATGGAAGCCAAAATGATTCCAAAACATAGATCAATTTGATGAAAAATGACCTTATTTAACTTTCCAGAATAACTCTCATTGCCTTTTACTGTTTGCCAATCTGATATTACAGTCATTTCCATTGAAAACATATTCCCACATATGTTTATATTATTCGCATAAAGCAATCACCCGCTTATTTATGGAAATGTTACATTTATGTCTCATAGCTTCATTGTCCCATTTTCTTCCTTAGCCATATTTACACCAGCCATCAATTAAACTGCTGATGACATTCTGATACTGTACAGGTTGGCTGAATGGATGGCAGAGTGCCTTGTATATGAAGACACATCAGAGAGAATATTTTGGAACACGTGTAATGGAGAGATTGTCCAGTGCCAAGAAAAAATGATTTATTCATATAGTCATAATTTAGACAAATTTTGTGTAATGTCCAGAGAGAATTTTCATGGTGTAACATAATTATGCCATTTAGTAGCAAAGTTAAGGTGATATTTACTGGGAATCTGGATAGCCTAATCTTGGTTATTTACAGTGGGGAAAAAAGTATTTAGTCAGAAACCAATTGTGCAAGTTCTCCCATATAAAAAAATGAGAGAGACCTGTAATTGACATCATTGGTAGACCACAACTCTGAGAGTCAAAATGAAAAAACAAATCCAGAAAATCACCTTGTCTGATTTGGCAAGATTTATTTTGCAAATTATGGTGGAAAACAAGTATTTGGTCACCTAAAAACATGCAAGATTTCTGGCTCTCACAAACCTGTAACTTCTTCTTTAAGAGGCTCCTCTGTCCTCCACTCAATACATGTAGTAATGGCACCTGTTTGAACTTGTTATCAGTGTAAAAGACACTGACGAAAAACTTCAAACAGTCACACTCCAAACTCCACTATGGTGAAGACCAAAGAGCTGTCGAAGGACATCAGAAACAAAATACCAGAAACCAGGCTGGGAAGACTGAATCTACCATAGGCAAGCAGCTTGGTGTATTGAAATCAACTGTGGAGGCAATAATAAGAAAATGGAAGACATACAAGACCACTTATAATCTCCCTCATTCTGGGGTTCCACGCAAGATCTCACCCTGTGGGGTCAAAATGATCACAAGAGCAGTCAGAAGAAATCCCAGAACCACATGGGGGACCTAGTGAATGACCGGCATACAGCTGGGACCACCATAACAAATGCTACCATCAGTAACACACTACGCCGCCAGGGACTCAGATCCTACAGTGGCAGACGTGTCCCCCTGCATAAGCCAGTACATGTCCAGGTCCGTCTGAAGTTTGCTAGAGAGCATTTGTATTATTCAGAAGAGTATTGGGAGAATGTCATATGGTCTGATGAAACCAAAGTAGAACTGTTTGGTAAAGACAAAACTCGCCGTGTTTGGAGGAGACAGAATGCAAAGTTGGATCCAACGAACACCATACATACTGTGAAGCATGGGGGTGGCAACATCATGGTTTGGGGCTGTTTCTCTGCAAAGGGACCAGGACGACTGGTCCAGGTACATGAAAGAATGAATGGGGCCATGTATCATGAGATTTTGAGTGCAAATCTCCAAGGTCCTGGAGTGGACTAGCCAGTCTCCAGATCTCTACCCCATAGAAAACCTTTGGAGGGAGTTGAAAGTCCGTGTTGCCCAGCGACAGGCCCAAAACATCACTGCTCCAGAGGAGATCTGCATGGAGGAATGGGCCAACATACAACCAGCAGTGTGTGCCAACCTTGTGAAGACTTACAGAAAACGCTTGACCACTGTCATTGCCATCAAAGGATATATAACAAAATATGACCAAATACTTATTTTCCACCATAATTTGCAAAATAAATCTAGCCAAATCAGAATAGGTGATTTTCTTGATTTGTTTTCTCATTTTGACTCTCAGAGTTGTGGTCTACGAATAATGTCAATTACAGGCCTCTCTCATCTTTTTAAGTGGGAGAACTTGCACAATTGGTCGCCGACTACATACTTTTTTACCCCACTGTATATCATCTGTACATATTTTTAATTTTAATCTAATAAATAAATCAATTCAACCTGATAATACAACACTTCTTTAAGTACAAGCAATTAAAAAACTGTTCCCAGTGAATATTGTTAAAATTGCATGCAGATATGGGTTTTAGATCTCTAAATACTGAAATAAGCCCATTCTTCCATGTTGTTGGGTATAGCCTTTTTTACTGTTGCTACATTTATTTCACTCACAGATATAGGGTGTCATCCTAGACACCAGAATGCTGGCCTGTCAGGTTGTGTTCACTCAGGTTGTGTTTTTATTCATTCAATGTGCATGTAATGTAGTGTGAGTGTGTTAATCTACTCACCGCCACTTTCTCCGGTGTCCAGCACTGTTCTTTTTCTCTTTTCAGTGACGTCACCTCAATTGAGACTAGCCAGCTCCATCTATGCTCTATGTGAATAGAATGTAAGCCCGCAAGGGCAGGGTCCTCGCCCCTCTGTATCAGTCCGTCATTGTTAGTTTGTTTACTGTATGTGATATTTGTAACTTGTATGTAACCCCTTCTCATGTACAGCACCATGGAATCAATGGTGCTATATAAATAAATAAATAAATAATAATAATAATAATAATGTGTGAGCCGGAAGTCTCTTTAAGAATGAAAGCCTATGAAGCCTTGTTCTGACGCTACAGGGGCTTACAATGTAAAAGCCACTTTTGGGTCATGCAGTGCTCAGTGTGATCCGGAGAGTCTGCAGATGGGTAATGTCACCTAAGAGAGGAGTAGAATGGCGCTCGATCCCAGACAGAACAGGGGTAAGTATCTAAATACTGTTACTTTACATTATACTTGGGCATGCCTGCATGGTTCCTCCTCCTCCGCATTTCATGCAGGGATGCCGAAATACTCACTGCCGTGGCCACGAGGTCACCTCACTGTCTCTGGCACATATCCCTTCTTTCTGCACACTGATCCTGTTCCTGTTCTTAAAAGGGCATTGCGCGCACATTATAAATGCCCCCAGCCAATAGCTCAGCACTCGCAGTACCAGGGACTACCTAGGAGTGTTACCTGGTAGCCACCTGCAGCTCAAGCCTGACTCCACCATCAGGAGCTCCAGTGAAAACCAGGTAGCTGTTTAACTTGCCCTGGTTTCACACTTGCGGTTTAAAACGCATGCATTTAAAAAAAAAACGCATGGTGAAATTGAAAATGTTTTATAGACGCATGCGTTTTTGCATGTGGTGAAAAATACGCGGCGTTTTGACGCGTTTACATGCGTTTTTTCATGCGTTTGCGTTTTTAAACGCATGATGAGAAGTGTGTGACAGCTGCCAATCATCAAAATCAAGTAAAAAACCCACTATTAACAGAAATAGCTAGGGTTAGGGGTAGGGATCCTAACCCTAACCCTAACCCTAAAGGGATCCTAAACCTAAACCTAACCCTACCCCTAACCCTAACCCTACCCCTAACCCTAACCCTAGGGATCCTAACCCTAACCCTACCCCTAACCCTAAAGGGATCCTAACCCTAACCTTTAGGGTTAGGGTTAGGGGTAGGGTTAGGGTTAGGGGTAGGGTTAGGGTTAGGATCCTATTATGATCTGGTGGCCTTGGAGCAGCATGAGACATACTCTGGAGAAGGTGGTTCCTGTACTGACCGCAAACCCTGAACTTAGCAGCGCAAGTAGAAGTAGCCGTGGGGGGTACCTAACACTCCCTAGACCCCTTGACACAGCCTAAGAGCTAACTACCCCTAAAGACAGAAACAGGAAACCTATCTTGCCTCAGAGAAAATCCCCAAAGGATAGACAGCTCCCCACAAATATTGACTGTGAGAGGAGAGGGAAATAACATACGCAGACATGAAATCAGGATTTAGCATAGGAGGCCATACTAGCTAAAAAGAAAGAATAGAAGAGAGTACTATGCGGTCAGAACTATAAGGTCCACAGCAGGTGGACAGCAAAAACAAAGCCAGGACTTATCTTTGAAGAAAAGCACAGCAAACAGGAGAGACCAGAAAGGATGTGAATCCTCCAAAAACAATGGACACCTGCACTGACTAAAGGATCAAGCAGGACTAAATAGCTGAGTCCAAATTGAACACACCTGATAAATGCTGCAATCCACAGACAGCAGCACTACCACTCATAACCACCGGAGGGAGCCCAAGAGCAGAATTCACAACAGCACCCCCCCTTAAAGAGGGGTCACCGAACTCTCACCAGAGCCCCCAGGCCGATCAGGATGAGCCAAATGAAAGGCATGAACCAAATCGCCAGCATGAACATCGGAGGCAACAACCCAAGAATTATCCTCCTGGCCATAACCCTTCCATTTGACCAGATACTGAAGCTTCCGCCTCGAAAAACGAGAATCCAAAATCTTCTCAACCACATACTCCTACTCCCCATCAATCAACACCGGAGCCGGAGGATCAACAGAGGGAACAACGGACACCACATACTTCCACAACAAAGATCTATGGAAAACATTATGGATGGAAAAAGAGGCCGGAAGGGCCAAACGAAAAGACACAGGATTGATAATCTCTGAAAACCTATAAGGACCAATAAACCGAGGCTTGAACTTAGGGGAAGAAACCTTCATAGGAACATGACGGGAAGACAACCAGACCAAATCCCCAACCCGAAGCCGGGAACCAACACACCGACGACGGTTAGCAAAACGCTGAGCCACCTCCTGAGACAACACCAAATTGTCCACCACATGAGCCCAAATCTGCTGCAGCCTGTCAACCACAGAATCCACACCAGGACAATCAGAAGGCTCAACCTGCCCTGAAGAAAAACGAGGATGAAAACCAAAATTACAAAAAAAAGGCGAAACCAAGGTAGCAGAACTAGCCCGATTATTAAGGGCAAACTCGGCCAATGGCAAGAAAGCCACCCAATCATCCTGATCAGCAGACACAAAGCATCTCAAATAAGTTTCCAAAGTCTGATTAGTTCGCTCGGTTTGGCCATTTGTCTGAGGATGAAATGCGGAAGAAAAAGACAAATCAATGCCCAGCCTAGCACAAAAGACCCGCCAAAACCTAGAAACAAACTGGGAACCTCTATCGGACACAATACTCTCCAGAATGCCATGCAAACGAACCACATGCTGAAAAAACAACGGAACCAAATCAGAAGAGGAAGGCAATTTAGGCAAAGGTACCAAATGAACCATCTTAGAAAACCGGTCACAAACCACCCAGATAACCGACATCCTCTGGGAAACCGGAAGCTCTGAAATAAAATCCATAGAAATATGCGTCCAAGGTCTCTCAGGGACCGGCAAAGGCAGAAGCAACCCACTAGCGCGGGAACAGCAAGGCTTAGCCCGCGCACAAATCCCACAGGACTGCACAAAAGAACGCACATCCCGCGACAAAGAAGGCCACCAAAAGGACCTACCAACCAAATTTCTGGTACCAAAAATCCCAGGATGGCCAGCCAGCACAGAACAATGAACCTCAGAAATCACTTTACTAGTCCATCTATCAGGAACAAAGTTTCCGCACTGGACAGCGGTCAGGTTTATTAGCCTAAAATTCCTGAAGAACCCGTCGTAAATCAGGGGAGATGGCAGAAAGAATCACCCCTTCCTTCAGAATGCCAACCGGCTCAGGAACCCCAGGGGAATCAGGAAAAAAACTCCTAGAGAGGGCATCCGCCTTAACATTCTTAGTACCAGGAATGTACGAGACCACAAAATCAAAATGGGAGAAAAACCGGGACCATCGAGTCTGTCTAGGATTCAGACTCGAGGTAAATCAGATTCTTATGATCGGTCAGGACCACAATACGGTTCTTGGCCCCCTCAAGCCAATGTCGACTCGCCACTCCTCAAATGCCCACTTCATAGCCAACAACTCCCGATTGCCGACATCATAATTGCGTTCCGCAGGCAAAAACTTCCGAGAAAAGAAGGCACACGGTTTCATCAAGGAACCATCAGAATTCCTCTGAGGCAAAACGGCCCCTGCCCCAATCTCAGACGCGTCAACCTCAACCTGAAATGGAAGAGAAACATCCGGCTGACGCAACACAGGGGCAGAAGTAAATTGACGTTTAAGCTCCTAAAAGGCAGAAACAGCCGCGGAGGACCAATTTGTCACATCAGCGCCTTTCTTCGTCAAATCGGTCAGAGGTTTAACCACACTGGAGAAGTTGGCAATGAAACGACGATAAAAATTAGCAAAGCCCCAGAATTTCTGAAGGCTCTTCACAGATGTGGGCTGAATCCAATCATGAATGGCCTGAACCTTAACCGGATCCATTTCTATAGATGCGGGAGAAAAAATGAAGCCCAAAAAAGAAACCTGCACTCCAAAGAGGCACTTCGACCCCTTCACAAATAAAGCATTATTACGGAGGATCTGAAATACCATCCTGACCTGTTTCACATGAGACTCCCAATCATCGGAAAAAATTCAAAATATCATCCAAATATACAACCATGAATTTATCAAGATAACTCCGAAAGATATCATGCATGAAGGATTGGAACACAGATGGGGCATTAGAGAGTCCGAATGGCATCACAAGGTATTCAAAATGGCCTTCGGGCGTATTAAATGCAGTTTTCCATTCGTCACCCTGCTTAATACGAATAAGATTATATGTCCCTCGAAGGTCAATCTTAGTAAACCAGCTAGCCCCCTTAATCCTAGCAAACAAATCAGTAAGCAAAGGCAAAGGGTATTGAAATTTGACCGTGATCTTATTCAAGAGGCGATAATCAATACAGGGTCTCAAGGAGCCATCCTTCTTGGCAACAAAAAAAAACCTGCTCCCAATGGTGAAGAAGATGGCCGAATATGCCCCTTCTCCAAAGACTCCATAATATAGCTCCACATGGCGGCATGTTCTGGCACAGACAGGTTGAAAAGTCGGCCCTTAGGGAACTTACAACCTGGAATCAAGTCAATAGCACAATCACAGTCCCTATGCGGTGGAAGGGAACTGGATTTGGGCTCATCGAATACATCCTGGAAATCTGACAAAAACTCAGGAATTTCAGAAGAGGGGAAGAGGAAATTGACTTCAAAGGAACGTGACCATGAACCCCCTGACAACCCCAACTAGTCACAGACATAGATCTCCAATCTAACACCGGATTATGTACCTGTAACCATGGAAAACCCAGCACAATATCATCATGCAAATTATGCAACACCAGAAAATGACAATCTTCCTGATGGGCTGGCGCCATGCGCATGGTCAGCTGTGTCCAAAACTGAGGTTTATTTTTAGCCAACGGTGTAGCATCAATGCCCCTTAAAGGAATAGGGTTCTGCAAAGGCTGCAAGGAGAAGCCACAACGTCTGGCAAATTCTAAGTCCATTAAGTTCAGAGCGGCGCCTGAATCCACAAATGCCATGACATAAAATGATGATAATGAGCAGATCAAGGTCACAGATAACAGAAATTTAGGTTGTACAGTACTGATGGTAACAGAACTAGCGATTCTCTTTGTACGCTTAGGGCAATCAGAAATAACATGAGCAGAATCGCCGCAGGAAAAACACAACCTATTCTGACGCCTGAATCTTTGACGTTCAGCTTTAGACAAAATCGTATCACACTGCATAGGCTCAGGGCTCCGCTCAGAGGACAACGCCACAGTGTGCACAACTCTGCGCTCACGCAAGCGCCGATCAATCTGAATGGCCAGAGACATAGAATCACTCAGACCAGCAGGCGTGGGGAACCCCACCATGACATCTTTAACGGATTCAGAAAGACCCTTTCTGAAAATTGCTGCCAAGGCATCCTCATTCCATTTAGTCAGTACAGACCATTTTCTAAATTTCTGGCAATACGATTCTGCCGCTTCTTGACCTTGACACAGGGCCAACAAGATTTTCTCAGCTTGATCCACAGAATTAGGCTCATCATACAATAACCCCAATGCTTGAAAGAAAGAATCAACATTAAGCAAAGCAGGATTGCCAGTTTCCAGGGAAAATGCCCAATCCTGTGGGTCACCACGCAGCAGGGATATGATGATTTTAACCTGCTGAATGGGATCACCAGAAGACTGGGGTCTCAATGCAAAAAACAGTTTACAGTTATTTTTGAAACTCAAAAATTTGGATCTGTCACCAAAGAATAAATCAGGAGTGGGAATCCTAGGTTCTAAGGCAGGAGTCTGAACAATATAATCTGAAATACCCTGTACCCTAGCAGCAAGCTGATCCACACGAGAAACTAGCTCCTGAACACTCATGTTATTACTAGGTTCCGCAGCCACCCAGAGATTAAGAGGGAGGAACAGGCTAAGGAAAAAAAATGACTCAAAACCTTTCCTCCCTTCTTCTGAGATGCAATTAGCTCATTGTTGTCCAGTTGTACTGTTATGATCTGGTGGCCTTGGAGCAGCATGAGACGTACTCTGGAGAAGGTGGTTCTTGTACTGACCGCAAACCCTGAACTTAGCAGCGCAAGTAGAAGTAGCCGTGGGGGGTACCTAACACTCCCTAGACCCCTCGACACAGCCTAAGAACTAACTACCCCTAAAGACAAAAACAGGAAACCTATCTTGCCTCAGAGAAAATCCCCAAAGGATAGACAGCCCCCCACAAATATTGACTGTGAGAGGAGAGGGAAATAACATACGCAGACATGAAATCAGGATTTAGCATAGGAGGCCATACTAGCTAAAAAGAAAGAATAGAACAGAGTACTATGCGGTCAGTATTAAAACACTAGAAAATATCCACCACAGAAAATACAAAACACCACATCTGACTAAAGACATGGAGGGTATATCTGCATCTCCAGAGACACAGCTTGGCTGCAAAAAATCCTTCACAGACAAAGCTGGACAAGACAAAACATGAAAATGCACAGAACTATAATGTCTAGGGTTGAGCGAAACGGATCGTTCATTTTCAAAAGTCGCCGACCCGATCCCTGTGTGGGGTCGGCCATGCGGTACGCGACTTTCGCGCCAAAGTCGCGTTTCAATGACGCTAAAAGCGCCATTTCTCAGCCAATGAAGGTGAACGCAGAGTGTGGGCAGCATGATGACATAGGTCCTGGTCCCCACCATCTTAGAGAAGGGCATTGCAGTGATTGGCTTTCTGTCTGCGGCGTCACAGGGGCTATAACGAGGCGTTCCTGCCGACCGCCATCTTACTGCTGCTGATCTGAGCCTAGGGAGAGGTTGCTGCCGCTTCGTCAGAAGCAGGGATAGCGTTAGGCAGGGTCCATTAACCACCAAACCGCTTGTGCTGTAGCGATTTCCACTGTCCAACACCACATTTTGTTTGCAGGGACAGTGAAAGCTACATTTTTTTTTCCTCAGCGCTGTAGCTCATTGGGCTGCCCTAGAAGGCTCCCTGATAGCTGCATTGCTGTGTGTACGCCGCTGTGCAAACCAACTGCTTTTTTCAAAGCACAAATCCTGTTGTTCCTTCCTTTCTGCACAGCTATCTTGTTTGTTTGTCCACACTTTTTATTTAATTTGTGCATCAGTCCACTCCTTATTGCTGCCTGCCATACCTGGCTGAGATTACTGCAGGGAGATAGTAATTGTAGGACAGTCCCTGTTTTTTTCTATTTTTTTTTTTTTTTTTTAATTCTCCCTAAAAAAATAAGTTGTGGGAGATTAAGATTGGCATTTCTGCTAGAGTGCCATCCCTGTGTGTGCCATCTCTCTCATATAGTGGGCCATAGAAAGCCTTTTTATTTTTCTGTTTTTTTTTGTGGGGTTTATAAATTCTCCCTGAAAAAAAAACAGTGGGAGATTAATATTGGCCTTTGGGCTTGTGTGCCAGTCCTGAGTGTGCCATCTCTCTCTCAAATAGTGGGCCATAGAAAGCCTATTAATTTTTTTTTTTTTTTGGTTTCTAAATTCTCCCTGAAAAAATAAAAAAAAATCAGTGGGAGATTAATATTGCCCTTTCTGCTTGTGTGCCAGTCTTGACTCCTGGGTGTGCCATCTCTCTCTCTCAAATAGTGGGCCATAGAAAGCCTATTTTTTTTTAATTTGGTTTCTAAATTCTCCCTGAAAAAATCAAAACAAATCAGTGGGAGATTAATATTGCCCTTTCTGCTTGTGTGCCACTCCTGACTCCTGGGTGTGCCATCTCTCTCTCTCAAATAGTGGGCCATAGAAAGCCTTTTTTTTAAAATTTGGTTTCTAAATTCTCCCTGAAAAAATAAAAAAAAATCAGTGGGAGATTAATATTGCCCTTTCTGCTTGTGTGCCACTCCTGACTCCTGGGTGTGCCATCTCTCTCTCTCAAATAGTGGGCCATAGAAAGCCTATTTTTTTTTATTTATTTGGTTTCTAAATTATCCCTGAAAAAATCATTTTTTTTAATTTGTTTTCTAAATTGTTCCTGAAAAAATTATTTTTTTTATTTTGTTTCTAAAGTCTCCCTGAAAAAATAAAAAAAAAATCAGTGGGAAATTAATATTGCCCTTTCTGCTTGTGTGCCAGTCTTGACTCCTGGGTGTGCCATCTCTCTCTCTCAAATAGAGGGCCATAGAAAGCCTATTTTTTTTTTTTATTGGGTTTCTAAATTCTCCCTGAAAAAATAAAAAAAAATCAGTGGGAGATTAATATTGCCCTTTCTGCTTGTGTGCCAGTCTTGACTCCTGGGTGTGCCATCTCTCTCTCTCAAATAGTGGGCCATAGAAAGCCTATTTTTTTTTAATTTGGTTTCTAAATTCTCCTTGAAAAAATCAAAGCAAATCAGTGGGAGATTAATATTGCCCTTTCTGCTTGTGTGCCACTCCTGACTCCTGGGTGTGCCATCTCTCTCTCTCAAATAGTGGGCCATAGAAAGCCTTTTTTTTTAATTTGGTTTCTAAATTCTCCCTGAAAAAATAAAAAAAAATCAGTGGAAGATTAATACTGCCCTTTCTGCTTGTGTGCCACTCCTGACTCCTGGGTGTGCCATCTCTCTCTCTCAAATAGTGGGCCATAGAAAGCCTATTTTTTTTTATTTATTTGGTTTCTAAATTATCCCTGAAAAAAATCATTTTTTTAAATTTGTTTTCTAAATTGTTCCTGAAAAAATTATTTTTTTTATTTTGTTTCTAAAGTCTCCCTGAAAAAATAAAAAAAAAATCAGTGGGAAATTAATATTGCCCTTTCTGCTTGTGTGCCAGTCTTGACTCCTGGGTGTGCCATCTCTCTCTCTCAAATAGAGGGCCATAGAAAGCCTATTTTTTTTTATTGGGTTTCTAAATTCTCCCTGAAAAAATAAAAAAAAATCAGTGGGAGATTAATATTGCCCTTTCTGCTTGTGTGCCAGTCTTGACTCCTGGGTGTGCCATCTCTCTCTCTCAAATAGAGGGCCATAGAAAGCCTATTTTTTTTTATTTGGTTTCTAAATTCTCCCTGAAAAAATCATTTTTTTAATTTGGTTTCTAAATTCTTCCTGAAAAAATCATTTTTTTTAATTTTGTTTCTAAAGTATCCCTGAAAAAATAAAAAAAAAATCAGTGGGAGATTAATATTGCCCTTTTTGCTTGTGTGCCAGTCTTGACTCCTGGGTGTGCCATCTCTCTCTCTCAAATAGTGGGCCATAGAAAGCCTATTTTTTTTTATTGGGTTTCTAAATTCTCCCTTAAAAAATAAAAAAAAATCAGTGGGAGATTAATATTGCCCTTTCTGCTTGTGTGCCAGTCTTGACTCCTGGGTGTGCCATCTCTCTCTCTCAAATAGAGAGCCATAGAAAGCCTTTTTTTTAAATTTGGTTTCTAAATTCTCCCTGAAAAAAATCATTTTTTTAAATTTGGTTTCTAAATTCTCCCTGAAAAAATCATTTTTTTTTATTTTGTTTCTAAAGTCTCCCTGAAAAAATAAAAAAAAATCAGTGGGAGATTAATATTGCCCTTTCTGCTTGTGTGCCAGTCTTGACTCCTGGGTGTGCCATCTCTCTCTCTCAAATAGTGGGCCATACAAAGCCTATTTGTTTTTTATTTGGTTTCTAAATTCTCCCTGAAAAAAAAAAAAAAAAAGTGGGAGATCAATATTGACATTTGTGCTTGAGTGACAGTCCTGAGTGTGTGGCATCTCTCTCATTTGGTGCCACTGAAAACAGAGTGTGTAACATTGTGCCTGATTTTCCTTGCGGTCTCACCCACCTGTAAAGGGATATCTAAATCATACTGAAGTTATAGCTCACCGTGTAAGTTGTTTGACAGCAACAAATACCGTTACTTTGGTTACGTTTTTAAAACAATGAGGAAGTCTGGTGGAAGAGGTCGTGGCCGTGGGCGTTCATTGTTAGCTGGTAATGATGGTAGTGGTAGTGGAGCATCAGGTGGTCGTGGGAAAAAAAATATTGCACCTAAGTCTGGAGCTGTGGAGCCAGGTTCGTCGTGTCACACACACACAAGGCCTCGAACGCTCCCTTTTCTGGGAGTAGGAAAACCGCTTTTAAAGCCGGAGCAGCAAGAGCAAGTTTTGGCTTACCTTGCAGACTCAGCCTCTAGCTCTTTTGCCTCCTCTTTTGAAACTGGTAAATGTAAAAGCAGCGCGTCGTTAGTGGATGTTCACTGGCTTACCTTGCAGACTCAGCCTCTAGCTCTTTTGCCTCCTCTTTTGAAACTGGTAAATGTAAAAGCAGCGCGTCGTTAGTGGATGTTCACGGTCAGGGACAAGTCGCTTCCTTGTCCTCTTCAGCAAAAACAACAACAGAGAAGGATGCAGCAGGCGACACAACGGGTTACTCCATGCAGCTCTTTACACATACCATCCCTGGCTTAGAAAGTGAAGCAGTTAACAGGCCATGCCCATTACAAGTTGAATCTGACATGGAGTGCACTGATGCACAGCCACAGCCAGACTACTATGCTGGTCCTTTGACTCAGACCACAACATTGCCCTCGCAGGGTACTGATCCAGAATCAGACCCTGATGAGACTATGTTGCCCCGTCACAAACGCTCTACCACCGACTTACACGGTGACACAGACGAAGTTGCGCACGAGCTAGAAGAGGAGGTTATAGATGACCCAGTTGTTGACCCCGATTGGCAGCCATTGGGGGAACAGGGTGCAGGCGGCAGTAGTTCTGAAGCGGAGGAGGGGCCGCAGCAGGCATCAACATCGCAACAGGTTCCATCTGCCGGGCCCGTAGATGGGACAAAACGCGTGGCAAAGCCAAAAACTGTTGGAGGACAGCGTGGCCATCCGGTTAAAGCTCAGTCTGCAATGCCTGAAAAGGGATCCGAGGCTCGAAAGAGTGCAGTCTGGCATTTTTTTAAACAACATCCAATTGATCCGCGCAAAGTCATCTGTCAAAAATGTTCAACTACCTTAAGCAGAGGTCAGAATCTGAAAAGTCTCAATACAAGTTGCATGCATAGACATTTAACCACCATGCATTTGCAAGCCTGGACTAACTACCAAATGTCCCTTAAGGTTGTAGCACCCTCGGCCAATGAAGCTTGTCAGCAACGCTACATCCCTTCCGTCACTGTAAGGCCACCATTTTCCGCACCACCTGCAGTATCTATGCAGGTTTCTTTGCCAGGCCAAAGCAGTCAGGGTCAGGGAATCACCAGTTTCGTAGTAGGAAACACTGCATCTAGGGCACAGGCGGAAACAATACCGTCTCCAACCGTCTCTCAGTCTGCCATGTCCACCGGCACACCCGCTAGTTCCACGATCTCCAGCTCTCCAGTCCAGCTCACCCTACATGAGACTCTGGTTAGAAAAAGGAAGTACTTATCCTCGCATCCACGTACACAGGGTTTGAACGCCCACATAGCTAGACTAATCTAATAGTTAGAGATGATGCCCTACCGGTTAGTTGAAAGTGAAGCTTTCAAAGCCCTGATGGACTATGCTGTACCACGCTACGAGCTACCCAGTCGACACTTCTTTTCGAGAAAAGCCATCCCAGCCCTCCACCAGCATGTTAAAGAGCTCATTGTCCATCCACTCAGGCAATCTGTGAGTACAAAGGTGCACCTGACAACAGATACATGGACCAGTAGGCATGGCCAGGGACGTTACGTGTCCATCACGGCACACTGGGTGAATGTGGTGGATGCAGGGTGCACAGGGGACAGCAATTTTGGGACAGTTCTGCCTAGCCCACGGTCTAGGAAACAGTTGGCTGTAGGTGTTCGCACCCCCTCCTCCTCCTCCTCTTCGTCCTTCTGCAGAAGCGAGAGCTCGTCCACAGACTGCAGTTGCCAAACCACTCCATCCGCAGCTGGCACTGTTGCACACCAGTTGTCCCATTATGGGGCAGCTACTGGCAAGCGTCAGCAGGCTGTATTGGCTATGAAGTGTTTGGGCGACAACAGACACACCGCTGAAGTTCTGTCCGAGTTCTTGCAGCAAGAAACGCAGTCGTGGCTGGGCACTGTAGATCTTGAGGCAGGCAAGGTAGTGAGTGATAACGGAAGGAATTTCATGGCTGCCATCTCCCTTTCCCAACTGAAACACATTCCTTGCCTGGCTCACACCTTAAACCTGGTGGTGCAGTACTTCCTGAAAAGTTATCCGGGGTTTTCCGACCTGCTCCTCAAAGTGCGCGGACTTTGCTCACATATCTGCCGTTCGCCCGTACACTCCAGCCGTATGCAGACCTATCAGCGGTCTTTGAACCTTCCCCAGCATCGCCTAATCATAGACGTTGCAACAAGGTGGAACTCAACACTGCACATGCTTCAGAGACTGTGCGAACAGAGGCGGGCTGTTATGTTTTTGTGGGAGGATACACATACACGGGCAGGCAGTAGGATGGCAGACATGGAGTTGTCAGGTGTGCAGTGGTCGAAGATACAAGACATGTGTCAAGTCCTTCAGTGTTTTGAGGAATGCACACGGCTGGTTAGTGCAGACAACGCCATAATAAGCATGAGCATCCCCCTAATGCGTCTGCTGATGCAAAGTTTGACGCACATAAAGGAGCAGGCATCTGCAGCCGAGGAAGAGGAAAGCCTTGACGACAGTCAGCCATTGTCTGGTCAGGGCAGTGTACAGGACAAGGTAGCGGGCAAACAGGAGGAGGAGGACGAGGAGGATGATGGGGATGAGTATTTTTTTTAATGAGGAAGCTTCTCCGGGGCCACTGGAAATTGGTGGCGTGGCAAGGCCGGGTTCTGGGTTTCTGAGGGACACAAGTGACGTAGATTTGCCTGAAACTGCCCCTCAACCAAGCACAACCGCAGATTTGACAACTGGAACTTCGGCACACATGGCGGATTATGCCTTACGTATCCTCAAAAGGGACACACGCATTACGAAAATGATGAACGATGACGATTACTGGTTGGCCTGCCTCCTTGATCCTCGCTATAAAGGCAAATTGCAAAATATTATGCCACATGACAACTTGGAACTAATATTAGCAACCAAACAATCAACTCTTGTTGACCGTTTGCTTCAGGCATTCCCAGCACACAGCGCCCGTGATCGTTCTCACACGAGCAGCAGGGGGCAGCAGACCAGAAGTGTTAGAGGTGCAGAAATCCTAAGTGGCGTTGGACAGAGGGGTTTTCTGACCAGGTTGTGGAGTGATTTTGCTATGACCGCAGACAGGACAGGTACTGCTGCATCAATTCAAAGTGACAGGAGACAACATTTGTCCAGTATGGTTACTAACTATTTTTCATCCCTTATCGATGTTCTACCTCAACCGTCATTCCCATTTGATTACTGGGTATCCAAATTAGACACCTGGCCAGAATTGGCAGAATATGCATTGCAGGAGCTTGCTTGCCCGGCAGCTAGTGTCCTATCAGAAAGAGTATTTAGTGCTGCAGGTTCAATATTAACCGAAAAAAGGACTCGTCTGGCTACCCAAAATGTTGATGATCTAACCTTAATTAAAATGAACCACAACTGGATTTCGAATTCTTTTGCCCCACCTTGCCCGGCCGACACCTAGCTTTCCTATGGAAAGGTATTGCCTGTGGACTACTCTGAATGACTTTACCAATCTCGTAATTTGCAGCAGCTGATTGTCCAGCATACGACATGTTTACACCTCCCTAAATGGCCAAACTCCCCACACGGGGCCGTGGTATCGCCACTTGGCGCAAGCACCCATGAGAGTGCTGTTTGTCTGAAGAGGTGGGTGTGCCCGCTTTTGGTCTACGGCACTGCCACTGGGTCCCTCATAGTACAATAAAGTGTCTCTGGCGGTGGTGGTGCACACCCAACGTCAGACACACTGTTGTAACATGAGGGGCCCTGGGCATGTATCGCCGGCCACAAGAGAGTTCCCCCACCCCCAGCTCAAACATTGCTCTACCACTTGCACAATTATCTCTCACAGTTCCACCTATGTTTAGTCTATGCGCTGACATCCGTAAATTCCTGCCACTTACAATACCATTGTGTTGACATGTATGATGGTACTTAACATAGTCAGGGGCAGTGTCCTATATAGTTACCAAAGTAAATACTTTGTGCCAAATTACTAGGTCTGAAACTACTCAGAGGAGCCCACCCCTGTACCTAATGATTGCACCCTTTTGGTTTTTCGTTTTGTTGTAATGCGAGACATTAACATGTATTTATTTTTTGGGACTACTAACTGGCAGACACTCATTACAATCGGCCACCGCTGACAACACCAATGGTGCCCACTGCCTGTGTACCCCTGCAAGAGAATTCAAAGTGCCTACAGCCCAATTTTATTATGTTAGGCCTTCGAAGCCTGTCTGCGGTCCCTCCTTCCACTAGGCCTCCACTGACCTGTCTACTGCTGCCCGTGTACCCCTGGAACCAATGTTAAAGTGCCTACAGCCCTAATTTATTATGTTAGGCCTTCGAAGCCTGTCTGCGGTCCCTCCTTCCACTAGGCCTCCACTGACCTGTCTACTGCTGCCCGTGTACCCCTGGAACAAAATTTAAAGTGCCTACAGCCATATTTTATTATGTTAGGCCTACTACGCCTGTCTGCGGTCCCTCCTTCCACTAGTTCTCCAGTGACCTGTCTACTGCTGCCCGTGTACCCCTGGAACCAATTTTAAAGTGCCTACAGCCATATTTTATTATGTTAGGCCTACTACGCCTGTCTGCGGTCCCTCCTTCCACTAGTCCTCCAGTGACCTGTCTACTGCTGCCCGTGTACCCCTGGAACCAATGTTAAAGTGCCTACAGCCCTAATTTATTATGTTAGGCCTTCGAAGCCTGTCTGCGGTCCCTCCTTCCACTAATCCTCCACTGACCTGTCTACTGCTGCCCGTGTTCCCCTGGAACCAATTTTAAAGTGCCTACAGCCCAATTTTATTATGTTAGGCCTTTGAAGCCTGTCTGCGGTCCCTCCTTCCACTAGGCCTCCACTGACCTGTCTACTGCTGCCCGTGTTCCCCTGGAACCAATTTTAAAGTGCCTACAGCCTAATTTTATTATGTTAGGCCTTCGAAGCCTGTCTGCAATCCCTCCTTCCACTAGGCCTCCACTGACCTGTCTACTGCTGCCCGTGTACCCCTGGAACCAATGTTAAAGTGCCTACAGCCCTAATTTATTATGTTAGGCCTTCGAAGCCTGTCTGCGGTCCCTCCTTCCACTAGTCCTCCAGTGACCTGTCTACTGCTGCCCGTGTACCCCTGGAACCAATTCTAAAGTGCCTACAGCCATATTTTATTATGTTAGGCCTACTACCCCTGTCTGCGGTCCCTCCTTCCACTAGTCCTCCAGTGACCTGTCTACTGCTGCCCGTGTACCCCTGGAACCAATTTTAAAGTGCCTACAGCCATATTTTATTATGTTAGGCCTACTACGCCTGTCTGCGGTCCCTCCTTCCACTAGGCCTCCACTGACCTGTCTACTGCTGCCCGTGTTCCCCTGGAACCAATGTTAAAGTGCCTACAGCCCTAATTTATTATGTTAGGCCTTCGAAGCCTGTCTGCGGTCCCTCCTTCCACTAGTCCTCCACTGACCTGTCTACTGCTGCCCGTGTTCCCCTGGAACCAATTTTAAAGTGCCTACAGCCCAATTTTATTATGTTAGGCCTTCGAAGCCTGTCTGCGGTCCCTCCTTCCACTAGGCCTCCACTGACCTGTCGACTGCTGCCCGTGTACCCCTGGAACCAATGTTAAAGTGCCTACAGCCCAATTTTATTATGTTAGGCCTTCGAAGCCTGTCTGCGGTCCCTCCTTCCAATAGTTCTCCACTGACCAGACCAATGCTGGCCGTGTACCCCTGGAACCCAGCTGAAAGTGCATGGAGCATCCTTTTTTTCTTTGTTTTATATTTAGAAAGCCCAAATGAACTACGCTGTACCACGGTTCATGCTACCCAGTCGACACTTCTTTTGCGAGAAAAGCCATCCCAGCCCTCCACCGGCATGAAAAAGTCTGCATTGTCATAGCACTCAGGCAATCAAACAGTAGAAAGGTGCACCTGACAAGAGACGCATGGACCAGTAGGCATGTCCACAAAAAGTTACGTGTCCATTAAGGCGCACTAGGTTAATGTGTTGGATGCATGGTCCACAGGGGACAGCCTACAAAGTCTGTCTGCAGTCCGTAATTCAAATTGTCCTCCGCTGACCACACCACTGCTGCACGTGTACCCCTGGAACCAATTTTAAAGTGCCTACAACCTAATTTTGTTATGTTAGGCCTACTACACCTGTCTGCGGTCCCTCCTTCCAATACTCGTCCACTGACCACACCACTGCTGCCCGTGGACCCCTGGAACCTATTTTTAATTGCATAGAGCATCCTTTTTTTAATAGTAGGCGTACAAAGTCTGTCTGCGGTCCACTATTGAAATTGTCCTCCACTGACCAGAGCAATGCTGCCTGTGTACCCCTGTAACCTTTTTTAAACTGCAGTGAGCCACATTTTTGGTTTAAGGCCTACTACATGTGTCTGTCTGCGCCACTCAATACAGCTGTCCTCCTTTGAAAAAAGCAGAGCGTCAATAGTCTTGTTTTCAGCCTCTAGGAATTTGAAAACTGCATTGGGGCTACTATTTTGGTAGGGCCTACTAACGGTGTCTGCCACTCCAAGGTGTGCCCCAGGTTTCCTCTCCATTGCTTGGGTCTCCCGACTCTCGTTTAGTAGTTGTTGAAAACTACACTGCATTAGGCCTACAAATTGGGTATGGGGTGTAGAGACGGTGTGTTACACTCCAAGGTGTTCCCCAGGTTTCGTCCACATTGCTTCGATCTTCCGACTCTCGTTTAGTAGTTGTTGAAAACTACACTGCATTAGGCCTACAAATTGGGTATGGTGTGTAGAGACGGTGTGTTCCACTCCAAGGTGTTCCCCAGGTTTCCTCTCCATTGCTTGGGTCTTCCGACTCTCGTTTAGTAGTTGTTGAACACTACACTGCATTAGGCCTACAAATTGGGTATGGGGTGTAAAGACGGTGTGTTACACTCCAAGGTGTTCCCCAGGTTTCGTCCACATTGCTTCGATCTTCCGACTCTCGTTTAGTAGTTGTTGAAAACTACACTGCATTAGGCCTACAAATTGGGTATGGGGTGTAGAGACGGTGTGTTACACTCCAAGGTGTTCCCCAGGTTTCGTCCACATTGCTTCGATCTTCCGACTCTCGTTTAGTAGTTGTTGAAAACTACACTGCATTAGGCCTACAAATTGGGTATGGGGTGTAGAGACGGTGTGTTCCACTCCAAGGTGTTCCCCAGGTTTCCTCTCCATTGCTTGGGTCTTCCGACTCTCGTTTAGTAGTTGTTGAAAACTACACTGCATTAGGCCTACAAATTGGGTATGGGGTGTAGAGACGGTATGTTCCACTCCAAGGTGTTTCCCAGGTTTCCTCTCCATTGCTTGGGTCTTCCGACTCTCGTTTAGTAGTTGTTGAAAACTACACTGCATTAGGCCTACAAATTGGGTATGAGGTGTAGAGACGGTGTGTTACACTCCAAGGTGTTCCCCAGGTTTCGTCCACATTGCTTCGATCTTCCGACTCTCGTTTAGTAGTTGTTGAAAACTACACTGCATTAGGCCTACAAATTGGGTATGGGGTGTAGAGACGGTGTGTTCCACTCCAAGGTGTTCCCCAGGTTTCCTCTCCATTGCTTCGGTCTTCCGACTCTCGTTTAGTAGTTGTTGAAAACTACACTGCATTAGGCCTACAAGTTGGGTCTGGGTTGTAGAGACGGTGTCTTCAGCTCCAAGGTGTTCTCCAGGTTTCCTCTCTATTGCTTCAATCTTAAAGCTCTTGTTTAGTAGTTGTTGAAAACAACACTGCATTCGGCCTACAAGTTGGGTCTGGGGTGTAGAGACGGTGTCTTCCACTCCAAGGTGTTCCCCAGGTTTCCTCTCCATTGCTTCGATCTTCTGGCTCTCGTTTAGTAGTTGTTGAAAACAACACTGCATTAGGCCTACTAGTTGGGTTGGGGCCTTCTATCTGTGTCTGCCGCTCCTTGCTGTTCTCCTCCAGTGAACAATGCTGTGCCGCCGGTTTACTACTGTTGCCAATTTTGAACTGCATTTAGAATACTTACTGATTTGGGCCTACTCTCTGTGTCAGCCTCTCATTCCAGTTGTCCTCCACTGAACAAAACAATGCCCCCTGGTTAGTCCTGTTACCAATTTTGAACTGCATTTAGCCCACTTTATTCTTTGGGCCCATATCTGTTTCCCCCTCATCCTGCCCATTGCCCAGTCAGTGATAGATGAGTCTGCTGGTACATTGACCCATAATGCAACATTCCCTGTGCACGCTACACTGCAAGATTGTGACCCTGCTGAAAGTCAGGTCCCCCTTCCCGCATACCATACCACCTTACACGGGGACAAAGAGGAAGGTGTAGATGAAGGTGCAGGTTCCTTCATCAGGTGGGGGGAGGAATACTCGTTGGCGACGTCACTGGCACAGGGCCCCTCATAGTACGCAAAAGTGTTGCTGCCGGTGGGAGGCGCCCCCGCCGTGCAAACACACCGCTGTACTTTGAGGGGCCCTGTGCCAGTGCCAATGCCAACGAGTGGGCCCCCCCTGCTTGCTCAGGATCACAGCACTTGCAAAGTTGAAATACTTACCTCTCCCTGCTCCACTGCCGTGACGTGGTCCAGATTTACTGGGCACACTAATTACTTGAACCAGCCCTACCCCCCACAACTTTAGCCAAATGACCCCCAATTTCAAATGCCTTCCAATTATTATAAGCTAAATTACGATAGACAAGCTTCAGTAGCAAGAATGGATGTTTTTGCCAATACAATGGGCTCTGTACATGTTTTCCTGGCCTCTACTCACTGCCGACTATGCTCCCCCATTGACTTGCATTGGGTTTCGTGTTTCGGTCGATCCCCGACTTTTCGCGATAATCGGCCGATTCCACTCGACTCGACTTTTGAGATAGTCGGGTTTCGCGAAACACGGCTCGACTCTAAAAAGGTCAAGGTCGCTCAACTCTAATAAAAATTACTACATGTTGCATTTCTGCAACACAATGCATGCATAGAAAAGACGCATGCAGCTGCAAAAAGAGGCAAAACGCATGCAAAAAAACGCATGCGTTTTTAATGTTAAGTATAGGAAAAAAACGCATGCGTTTTTTTGCACAAAAACTCAGCGGCAAAAAACGCAAATATGAAACCAGCCTTTGTCCCTCCTAGGTAAGCCTGGCCCTGTGGCACAGTGGGTCAATGAACCAAGTGCGCCGCTTGCGGGCGTAACATTTATATTTTTGTAGACATTACTGTATTTATACAGTCCATAATAAAGTACTATTAATTATCTATGCTTTTTTGTAACTGACCCATTCTCATCATACATTGATATTAGTTCTCAACTCACATCAAATATCTGGCACACACCTCAAATCTCTCCTATTATTTTATAACAACAAATAAACTATAGTTTCAATTTTAAGTGAATCTCTCACCAAGTTACCTAATCTGAGAGCAGCATAATGGAGACGAGATCCTGATTCCAGAGATGTGTCATTTACTGGCCACTTGCTGTAGTTTTGATGAAATCACTGCTGATTCATCAGCAGCAGATTATTGCTAAAGGACTACTTGGCCTACTGACATGTAGTTCAACCCTGCCCCCATCACTGATTTCCAGTTTTCTACCTATGCAGTGTACATAGGAATCTGCCAATCAGTGATGAGGGAGTGGTTATACAGAGTCGAGCATTCAGATGTTACAGCATAGTGGAGAGGATTTTATGAAATCCCGTCTCCACTATGTGCGCAGGGCCGCATCTGGCGGCCATGTGTATCGGGACATGCAGCGTGTCTTTATAGACCGCAGCATGTCTGTTTATCTTGCAGAGACGCTCAGTCTCCGCAAGATAAATACCACAGTCTATGAATACGATGCAGTGATTCTGCATGTGCTCAATGAACACATCACCGCGCGTACAACAGGGGGCGGTGCTTTGGGTGGAGTGGTGTATCCGCTGTGTCCAAAATGCTGGGTTTCCTAAACGTGGAAACATACCCTAACAGTGATTTTATCAAAACTGCAGCATGCAGCCCAGTATGTGATACGTTGCTGAAATCAGGGGTTCTTCCCCTACGGTATGCTACTGTCAAATGGGTTAGCAAAAATCTGATAAAGATTCCTTTTAAATGGAATTTTAGAACTTGGTTTACAAAGTTTGACAAATAATTAAATGTGTGTAACTGTTTTATTGACTTTCTAAGAAAGCTAATAGCTATATGGATCTTTGTCACAGCCAACCTAGTGACTGTGATGGGCACAATAATATCTTTTGATATAGATTAACAGAAGAATCTTGCAAGGCAAGAAGGGGATCAGTGACCACAAGAAGAAGTGAGGCACTGGACCTAGACAGCATCAGCCATCAGTCCCCATTGCCCCATAAATGAGTATCATAAAAGGTATTTTTATTGTCTTGCAGGCCAGATTGTGGGCATATAACGTGACATGTAAAAGTTTGTGCACCCCTCATCCAAATTACTGTTAATGTGAACATTTAAGCAAGTTGAAGATTAAATTATCTATATAAGGCCTAAAGTTAAAGATAACACATTTCCTTTGTATTTTAAGAAAATCAAATTTATATTTTGTCAACTTTGACATTTTAATAATTATAAAAAGGAAAATGGGCTGATGCAAAAATTTGGGCACCCATGGAGATTTGTGTGCTCAGATTACTTTGACCAAGCTTTCAGGCCTTAATTAGCCTGTTAGGGTTATGGCTTGTTCATTATCATCGTTAGTAAAGGCCATGTGATGCAAATTTCCAAGCATTATTAAAACCCAGTCTCCTCAAACTTGTGCCAAAAAAGAACAGCCATAGGTTCTCCAAAGCAACTGCCTAGCACTTTTTATAGCCTAGAAGGCTATAAAAAGATAGAATCCATTTTCAAGTTGACCTTTCCTCAGCTCAAAATGTAACTAAGAAATGGCAATTAACAGGAACAGTGAAAGTCAAGATAAGGTCTGGAAGACCAAGCAAAATTTCAGGGAGAGCTGCTTGTAGGATTCCTAGAGAGACAAATCAGAACACCCATTTGACTGCAAAAGACCTTTAGAAAGATTTCACAGACCCTAGAGTTGTGGTACATTGTTCTACTGTTTAGAGACACCTGTACAAATATGGTCTTCATGGAAGAGTCATCAGAAGAAACCCCTCCTGCATCCTCGACATAAAATTCAGTGTCAGAAGTATGCAAAAGAACATTTAAATAAGCCTGATGCATTTTGGAAACAACTCCTGTGGACCATTGAGGTTAAAACAGAACACTTTGGCTACAATGGTTAAAGGTATTTATGGAGAAAAATGGCACAGAATTTCAGGAAAAGAACATCTTGCCAACCATTAACCCCTTAATCCCATATGACGTACTATCCCGTTGAGGTGGGGGGGGCTTTAATTCCCACCGACGGGATAGTACGTCATAGGCGATCGGCCGCGCTCACAGGGGGAGCGCGGCCGATCGCGGCCGGGTGTCAGCTGCCTATCACAACTGACATCCAGCACTATGTGCCAGGAGCGGTCACGGACTGCCCCCGGCACATTAACCCCCGGCACACCGCGATCAAACATGATTGCAATGTGCCGGCGGTATAGGGAAGCATCGCGCAGGGAGGGGGCTCCCTGCGGGCTTCCCTGAGCCCCCCGCAGGAACGCGATGTGATCGCGTTGCTGCGAGGGTCTCCTACCTCCTTCCTCCTTGCTGGACCCGGATCCAAGATGGCCACAGATCCGGGTCCTGCAGGGAGGGAGGTGCCTTACCAAGTGCCTGCTCAGAGCAGGCACTTGGTAACGCTGCAGCGCTGTTTGACAGATTGGTGATCTGTCAGAGTGCTGTGCAAACTGGCAGATCACCGATCTGTATTGTCCCCCCCTGGGACAAAGTAAAAAAGTTAAAAAAAAAATTTCCAAATGTGTAAAAAAAAATAAAAAAAAATATTCCTAAATAATGAAAAAAAAAAATATTATTCCCATAAATACATTTCTTTATCTAAATAATAAAAAACAAACAATAAAAGTACACATATTTAGTATCGCCGCGTCCGTAACGACCCGACCTATAAAACTGTCCCACTAGTTAACCCCTTCAGTAAACACCGTAAGAAAAAAAAAAAACGAGGCAAAAAACAACGCTTTATTATCATACCGCCAAACAAAAAGTGGAATAACACGCGATCAAAAAGACAGATATAAATAACCATGGTACCGCTGAAAGCGTCATCTTGTCCCGCAAAAAACGAGCTGCCAAACAGCATCATCAGCGAAAAAATAAAAAAGTTATAGTCCTGAGAATAAAGCGATGCAAAAATAATTATTTTTTCTATAAAATAGTTTTTATCGTATAAAAGCGCCAAAACATAAAAAAATGAATTAAATGAGGTATCGCTGTAATCGTACTGACCCGAAGAATAAAACTGCTTTATCAATTTTACCAAACGCGGAACGGTATAAACGCCTCCCCCAAAAGAAATTCATGAATAGCTGTTTTTTGGTCATTCTGCCTTACAAAAATCATAATAAAAAGCGATCTAAAAATGTCACGTGCCCGAAAATGTTACCAATAAAAACGTCAACTCGTCCCGCAAAAAAACAAGACCTTACATGACTCTGTGGACCAAAATATGGAAAAATTATAGCTCTCAAAATGTGGTAATGCAAAAAATGTTTTTTTGCAATAAAAAGCGTCTTTCAGTGTGTGACGGCTGCCAATCATAAAAATCTGCTAAAAAACCCGCTATAAAAGTAAATCAAACCCCCCTTCATCACCCCCTTAGTTAGGGAAAAATTAAAAAAATGTATTTATTTCCATTTTGCCATTAGGGTTAGGGCTAGGGTTAGGGTGTTAGGAGTCGAGTTTCCTCTGCTGCACAGGGGGAATCTCGATCCGTCTCCGCTGCGGTCTCCCATTCTCCTCCAGCCGCAGTGGAGTCTGCTCAACAGGGACATCGATCCCAGTGTCTCGCTCAGTTTGACTCTGTGCGAAGAGTTACTGCTGCTTTTCCTGCTTCTGCCATTGAAGCCAATGCTGGGCAGCGGCGAGTGGACGTTTCTGGATCTAAGTCCTTATTTGCACACACTGAGCATGCCCAGGGCAAGATTTCCTGTTGGAGATCGAGGGTCACATGCTCAGGTACTGCAGCACATCCCATTGGTCCTTTTGGCAGGTCCTGAAAGGGCAAAACTTCTGTAGCTGTTTCCTGTGCTGCAGCTATATAAACTGCGCATGACCGCACGGCCATGCGCTAGTATTGTCTTGTAAATATGTGTGTGTTGTGAGTGAAAGTCGTTCTTTAAATAACCCTCCCTATTGAATGTCTGTTCGCGGAAGGTGTATGTTTGCTATCTAGCGCCCGACTTATCCAACAGCACGTAACACACATTACAGCTACCAGTTGCTGTGTCCGCCTGTACGGCGCCGTGCGCTTTCCTGACCCAAGCCTGGGTGGTTAGTGGCGTCCGTCTGTGCGGCACCGCTCGCACTCTTGTGCCATTATATTCTTATTTAGTTTCCTTACACACCCAGTTGCGGTGTTGTGCCAGCAAGTGTCTAATCGGACTTCAATCCTAGTTGGGGTTGAGCTCGCTGACTACTTGCTCGCGCTCTATGTGCGGTACCGCGGTCCTGTGACGCAACAGGATCGCTTCCTTCACGCAGGGTGTAGTTAACCCGTGCGTGTATACTTGTAGTACCGCCATATAGTCCGTCTTACTAGCAGCAGGGTTTTTACCTGCACGGTGGACCTCGGCCTGCGAACGCACCTAGTTCCATTTCATCTTGTACTTGGTGCGTTCCGCCAGTCCTAACATAACACTAGCGCCAAGGTCTGGCTAGTAAATGGCGGACGATCAGCGTTTACAGCGGTACATCCAGCAGCTGGAGGGAAGGTTGGCGGCTCTAGAGCGTTCCACCTCAGCTGTGGATGTCACTGCTGTCGCTGTTCAGGCTGCTAGCGTGGCTGCAGCTACCTTGTCCACTGCCACCCCTGTTCCGACTCTATCTCGCCTCCCGCTACCAGAGAAATTTTCTGGTGACAGTAAGTCTTGTAGGGGTTTCGTGAGTCAGTGCTCTATACATCTCGAGCTTCTGGCCTCTCGTTTCCCTACAGAGCGGGCAAAGGTGGGGTTTATCGTGTCTCTCCTGTCGGACAGGGCGTTGCAGTGGGCTACGCCGCTGTGGGAGCGTGGCGATCATGTGGTGCAGAGTGCTCCGTTATTCCTGAGCACTCTGAAACAGGTCTTTTTAGGACCTCGTGTCACCCATGATACGGCGCTCCAACTGTTGGCATTGACTCAGGGCTCATCCTTCGTCAGCCATTTTGCTGTACACTTCCGCACCCTAGCATCTGAGCTGGAGTGGTAGGATAAAGCCCTCATTCCTATATTTTGGAGGGGGCTGGCTGACCACGTTAAGGACGCCCTGGCCACTAGGGAGATTCCCGCCACACTGGAGGAATTAATAACAGTATCCACTCGTATTGACCTCCGTTTTCACGAGCGGAGGTTAGAGCGAGCCCAGTGTAGGCAGAGGTTTCGGCTGGCTCCCACCTTCGCCAAACCTTTGGAATCTCCAGTCCAGGCCCATGAGCCTATGGTAGTGTCACGAGCGGGATCTAAGTCCCGGACCGCTCGTGCACTCCAGGTTTGTCATGTGTGCCAGCAGTCAGGACATCTTGCCACCAGATGTCCCCAGCGGTCGAGGAAACGTCAGCATCTAGTGGTAGTAGGTGGAGGTACACTGGACACGGCGATGTTTGCCTCCAAATTGTCCTTTAAGGGGACAATAACATTAGGCTCATCCTCCCACTCGTTAGAGCTCTGCGTGGATTCTGGGGCGGAGGGCAATTTTATGTCTTCTGCCTTCGCCCAACGTCACGCAATACCCCTGGTTATGCTACCTCAACCAGTAACGGTACGAGTGGTGAATGGGTCGACACTGCCCTCACAGATAACACATCAGACCATCCCTTTTACCCTGTCCGTGTCGCCATCCCATCAGGAGATCATATCTCTGCTCATCATTCCCGAGGGGATTGATGAGTTCCTGTTGGGGATACCTTGGTTACGGTTCCACTCTCCTCACATCGAGTGGTCCTCAGGCAGAATTCTGGGATGGGGTGAATCTTGTGGGGGTAGGTGTCACCGAGAGTGCATTCAGGTTGCTACTACAGAGGTACCCGCAGATCTATCCTCTCTCCCCAAGCAATATTGGTCTTATGCAGACGTGTTCTCCAAAAAGGCGGCGGAGACCCTTCCCCCCCATCGCCCCTATGACTGTCCTATTGATCTCTTGCCTGGTGCTGAGCCTCCACGGGGTCGAGTCTATCCATTATCTCTCCCGGAGATGGAGGCAATGTCTCAGTACATTCAAGAGAATCTGGCAAGAGGGTTCATCAGGAAGTCGGTGTCACCTGCTGGGGCAGGGTTCTTTTTCGTGCAGAAGAAGAATGGGGAACTACGTCCATGCATAGACTACAGGGGTCTTAACGCTATCACCGTTAAGAACAAGTATCCTTTGCCCTTGATATCTGAGCTTTTCGATAGGCTTCGGGGAGCAAGGGTGTTTACTAAACTAGATCTGCGGGGTGCTTACAACCTGATTCGCATCCGTGAGGGGGACGAATGGAAAACGGCGTTTAACACCAGAGATGGGCACTATGAGTATCTGGTAATGCCCTTCGGGCTCTGTAATGCCCCAGCCGTTTTCCAAGACTTTGTCAACGACATCTTCCGGGATATGCTTTCCACCTCAGTTGTAGTCTATCTGGATGATATTCTCATCTTTTCTCCAGATATTGACTCCCACCGGAGAGATGTTGGCAGAGTCTTCGACCTCCTACGGGCAAACTCTCTTTATGCAAAGTTGGAGAAGTGTATGTTTGAGCAGGAGTCTTTACCTTTCCTGGGCTATATCATCTCCGCCCAGGGATTGGCTATGGATCCTGCCAAACTACAGGCTGTGATGGACTGGCAAGAGCCCCATTCTCTTAAAGCGGTGCAGCGCTTTATGGGGTTCATAAACTATTACCGCCAGTTCATTCCCCACTTCTCAACTCTGGTAGCTCCCTTGGTAGCCCTCACCAAGAAGGGAGCGAATCCCAAATTGTGGCCGGAAGAGGTCTCCAAGGCCTTCACTTCTATTAAGTCCCACTTTGCTAGCGCTCCCATCTTACATCGTCCCGATGTGGATAAGCCATTCCTAATGGAGGTGGATGCCTCGTCCGTTGGTGCTGGAGCAGTCCTCTATCAAAAGGATGCTCAAGGTCGGAAGCATCCATGCTTCTTCTTCTCTAAGACCTTCACGCCAGCGGAGAGAAACTACTCCATCGGGGACAGGGAGTTGCTAGCAATGAAGTTGGCCTTTTCGGAGTGGAGACACCTTCTGGAAGGTGCCCGGTTTCCCTTCCAAGTTTACACGGACCACAAAAATTTGGTCTATTTGCAGACAGCCCAGCGGCTAAATTCTCGCCAGGCCAGATGGTCCCTGTTCTTCTCCCGGTTCCACTTTTCCCTTCATTATCTCGCCGGGGAGAAGAATATCCGTGCTGACGCTCTCTCTCGCTCCCTTATGTCAACTGAGGAGGAGGAAGAGGAGCCTCGGCTTATTGTCCCTTCCGAGAGCCTGAGAACCGTAGCGCCGGTTTCGCTAGAGTCTGTGCCTCCGGGCAAGACTTTTGTGCCCATTAATTTGCGACCGGAGGTTCTCTCTTGGGCTCATTCGTCCAGGGTGGGTGGACACTTTGGGACAAAGAGGACATCTGAGCTACTGGCGAGGACGTACTGGTGGCCGCATATGGTCCGAGATGTCAGAGATTACGTTCTGGCGTGTGTCTGATGCGCCAAAAATAAGTCTCCTCGACAACGGCCATCTGGGTTACTCTATCCCTTGCCGGTGGCAGACAGGCCCTGGGAGATGGTCGGGATGGACTTTGTAGTGGGTTTGCCCAAGTCTTGCGGCTGTACCGTCATTTGGGTTATTACCGATCATTTCTCGAAAATGGTGCATTTGGTGCCGCTCCCACGGTTACCTTCTGCACGGGCCTTGGCAGCGTTGTTCATAAGACACATCTTCCGCCTACACGGCATGCCAGACAAAATTGTCAGTGACCGGGGTTCCCAGTTTGCGTCTCGGTTCTGGAGAGAGCTTTGTCGTCTTCTCAGCATTGAGTTAAATCTCTCTTCCGCATATCATCCCGAGACGAATGGGTTGGTAGAGAGGGCCAACCAGACCTTGGTCACATACCTGCGACATTTTGTTTCAGCCAGGCAGGATGACTGGGCATCCTTGCTATCATGGGCAGAGTTTGCACTGAACAACGCCGTAGCCGACTCCACTGGACAAACCCCATTCCTCCTCAACTATGGTCAGCATCCATGGATACCTGTGCCTATGCCCGTGTCTTCCGCCGACTGCAGGGTGGCAGACTGGGCTGTGGAGGCACGGGATATTTGGGACCGCACTCAGGATGCCATTCGGTCCTCTAAGGAGAGAATGAGGTCCTCCGCCGATGCTCATTGGCGCCCCGCTCCGACCTTTGCTCCTGGCGACTTGGTGTGGCTCTCCGCCCGTAACATCAGGCTGCGAGTTGAGTCCACTAAATTTGCTCCTCGCTACTTGGGCCCATTCAAGGTCCTCGAGCAGGTTAATCCTGTGGTCTATCATTTGGCCCTTCCGCCACGCCTGGGTATCACCGACACCTTTCATGTGTCCCTCTTGAAACCCGTGTATATGTCCCGGTCCTCCGAGTCATCTTCTGGGACATCGGGTTCGTCTACGGACGATTATGAGGTGAACGCTATTTTGGGGTGCAAGGTGGTACGTGGCAAAAAATTTTATTTGGTAGACTGGAAGGGTTATGGCCCCGAGGACAGGTCCTGGGAGCCTGTTGAGCACATTCGGGCCCCGCAGCTCATTGCTGCCTTCAAAAGTAGCGAGGCCCAAGGAGGGGGGGCCCTAGGAGGGGGGGTAATGTTAGGAGTCGAGTTTCCTCTGCTGCACAGGGGGAATCTCGATCCGTCTCTGCTGCGGTCTCCCATTCTCCTCCAGCCGCAGTGGAGTCTGCTCAGCAGGGACGTCGATCGAGTTACTGCTGCTTTTCCTGCTTCTGCCATTGAAGCCAGTGCTGGGCAGCGGCGAGTGGACGTTTCTGGATCTAAGTCCTTATTTGCACACACTGAGCATGCCCAGGGCAAGATCTCCTGTTGGAGATCGAGGGTCACATGTTCAGGTACTGCAGCACATCCCATTGGTCCTTTTGGCAGGTCCTGAAAGGGCAAAACTTCTGTAGCTGTTTCCTGTGCTGCAGCTATATAAACTGCGCATGACCGCACGGCCATGCGCTAGTATTGTCTTGTAAATATGTGTGTGTGTTGTGAGTGAAAGTCGCTCTTTAAATAACCCTCCCTATTGAATGTCTGTTCGCGGAAGGTGTATGTTTGCTATCTAGCGCCCGACTTATCCAACAGCACATAACACACATTACAGCTACCAGTTGCTGTGTCCGCCTGTACGGCGCCGTGCGCTTGCTCTGTGCTTTCCTGACCCAAGCCTGGGTGGTTAGTGGCGTCCGTCTGTGCGGCACCGCACGCACTCTTGTGCCTTTATATTCTTATTTAGTTTCCTTACACACCCAGTTGCGGTGTTGTGCCAGCAAGTGTCTAATCGGACTTCAATCCTAGTTGGGGTTGAGCTCGTTGACTACTTGCTCGCGCTCTATGTGCAGTACCGCGGTCCTGTGACGCAACAGGATCGCTTCCTTCACGCAGGGTGTAGTTAACCCGTGCGTGTATACTTGTAGTACCGCCATATAGTCTGTCTTACTAGCAGCAGGGTTTTTACCTGCACGGTGGACCTCGGACTGCGAACGCACCTAGTTCCATTTCATCTTGTACTTGGTGCGTTCCGCCAGTCCTAACATAGGGTTGGGGTTAGGGCTAGGGTTAGGGATAGGGTTAGGGCTAGGGTTAGGGTTAGGGTTAGGGCTAGGGTTAGGGCTAGGGTTAGGGCTAGGGCTAGGGTTAGGGCTAGGGTTAGGGCTAGGGTTAGGGTTAGGGCTAGGGTTAGGGCTAGGGTTAGGGTTGGGGCCACAGTTAGGGTTGGGGCTAAAGTTAGGGTTAGGGTTGGGGCTAAAGTTACGGTTAGGGTTTAGATTACATTTACAGTTGGGAATAGGGTTGGGATTAGGGTTAGGGGTGTGTCAGGGTTAGAGGTGTGGTTAGGGTTACTGTTGGGATTAGGGTTAGGGGTGTGTTTGGATTAGGTTTTCAGTTATAATTGAGGGGTTTCCACTGTTTAGGCACATCAGGGGCTCTGCAAACGCGACATGGCGTCCGATCTCAATTCCAGCCAATTCTGCGTTGAAAAAGTAAAACAGTGCTCCTTCCCTTCCGAGCTCTCCCGTGTGCCCAAACAGGGGTTTACCCCAACATTTGGGGTATCAGCGTACTCAGGACAAATAGGACAACAACTTTTGTGGTCCAATTTCTCCAGTTACCCTTGGGAAAATACAAAACTGGGGGCTAAAATATATTTTTTGTGGGAAAAAAAAGATTTTTTATTTTCAAGGCTCTGTGTTATAAACTGTAGTGAAACACTTGGGGGTTCAAAGTTCTCACAACACATCTAGATGAGTTCCCTGGGGGGTCTAGTTTCCAATATGGGGTCACTTGTGGGGGGTTTCTACTGTTTAGGTACATTAGGGGCTCTGCAAACGCAATGTGACACCTGCAGACCATTCCATCTAAGTCTGCATTCCAAATGGCGCTCCTTCCCTTCCGAGCCCTCCCATGCGGCCAAACAGTGGTTCCCCCCCACATATGGGGTATCAGCGCACTCAGGACAAATTGGACAACAACTTTTGGGGTCGAATTTCTCTTCTTACCCTCGGGAAAATACAAAACTGGGGGCTAAAAAATAATTTTTGTGGGAAAAAATTATTTTTACGGCTCTGCATTATAAACTTCTGTGAAGCCCTTGGTGGGTCAAAGCGCTCAAAACACATCTAGATAAATTCCTTAGGGGGTCTTCTTTCCAAAATGGTGTCACTTGTGGGGGGTTTCAATGTTTAGGCACATCAGTGGCTCTCCAAACGCAACATGGCGTCCCATCTAAATTCCAGTCAATTTTGCATTGAAAAGTGAAACGGCGCTCCTTCCCTTCTGAGCTCTCCCATGCGCCCAAACAGTGGTTTACCCCCACATATTGGGTATCAGCGTACTCAGGACAAATTGTACAACAACTTTTCGGGTCCAATTTCTTCTCTTACCCTTGGGAAAATAAAAAAATGGGGGCGAAAAGATAATTTTTGTGAAAAATATGATTTTTTATTTTTACGGTTCTGCATTATAAACTTCTGTGAAACACTTGGTGGGTCAAAGTGCTCACCACACCTCTAGATAAGTTCCTTAGGGGGTTTACTTTCCAAAATGGTGTCACTTGTGGGGGGTTTCAATGTTTAGGCACATCAGGGGCTCTCCAAACGAAACATGGTGTCCCATCTCGATTCCAGTCAATTTTGCATTGAAAAGTCAAATGGCGCTCCTTCGCTTCCGAGCTCTGTCATGCGCCCAAACAGTGGTTTACCCCCACATATGGGGTATCGGTGTACTCAGGACAAATTGTACAACAACTTTTGGGGTCCATTTTCTCCTGTTACCCTTGGTAAAATAAAACAAATTGGAGCTGAAGTAAATTTTTTGTGAAAAAAAGTTAAATGTTCATTTTTATTTAAACATTCCAAAAATTCCTGTGAAGCACCAGAAGGGTTAATAAACTTCTTGAATGTGGTTTTGAGCACCTTGAGGGGTGCAGTTTTTAGAATAGTGTCACACTTGGGTATTTTCTATTATATAGACCCCTCAAAATGACTTCAAATGAGATGTGGTCCCTAAAAAAAAAATGGTGTTGTAAAAATGAGAAATTGCTGGTTAACTTTTAACCCTTATAACTCCCTAACAAAAAAAATTTTGGTTCCAAAATTGTGCTGATGTAAATTAAACATGTGGGAAATGTTACTTATTAAGTATTTTGTGTGATATATCTCTGTGATTTAATTGCATAAAAATTCAAAGTTGGAAAATTGCGAAATTTTCATAATTTTCGCCAAATTTCCGTTTTTTTTCACAAACAAACGCAGGTACTATCAAAGAATTTTTACCACTATCATGAAGTACAATATGTCCCGAGAAAACAATGAATCACTGGGATCTGTTGAAGCATTCCAGAGTTATAACCTCATAAATGGACAGTGGTCAGAATTGTAAAAATTGGCCCGGTCATTAACGTGCAAACCACCCTCGGGGCTTAAGGGGTTAAGGATTGGGTTGGAGCAATCATGCTTTGGGATTATGTTACAGCCAATAGCACAGGGAACATTTCTCAGACAGAGAGAATGGGAGACATAGAAGGGCCCCAGCTGCTATAGCAACCTATCACCATACAATGGTTGCATTGCACGAAGGGCCAATTGGCAGCAGAGTGAAAGACACCATGTTGGAGGACTTTTAAGTGCTGTGGTCTCACTTAGCAGCTGTTACTATCGGAGCTAGCTATGAGCACAGCTTTTACTCTCATATGTCGGCTGTGAAACACAGTCGGCATCTGCACTGTGTGGATTGGACTCAGCTGGAAAAAATATCAGACAACCCCTTTAATACTATTATAGTTCAAGGAGAACAGAAGGAGCGTTCAAAAAACAAACGTAAAAAAAGTACAAAATTTATTGAAACATATCAACAAACAACATATACAAACACATACATGAAAATAAGGACACTAAAACCACCCCAAACACCCACACTGGTCATCAAGGATAGTATAAGGTATATATGATGCCAGAAAAATATGTCACGTAAGCGGTACAGAATGGATAACCATATCCATGTCCAGCCTCATGAACCCCAGACTAAATCCCTCAGGTCCCAAAGTATAGACCTAAATAGGGTTAACAGATAGTACTGCAAAGCTAACAGTCCATGAGACCGGACACACTCCAGGAGACTAATCACACTGCCGATCTAAAACAAGCATATAGCGTTACAAGCACAGTGAAACCAGAGACCAAAAGGTACCTCTTACCCGGGTGCAGGGATCAAAAAACGATTTGGGCGACACCCCCGACGCGCGTTTTGCTCCAGCGTTGTTAGCTTTTTCAAGGGGAAGTGTCTCAAACTCCACCGAAGGAGCCTTATATCCCCTACTTCCGGTCACACGGCGATCATGTGACCCGGAAGTCAGTACGGCTGCTCGTAAGCGGCGCACGCGTCCATGGCCCCCGACGCCGCAACCACCCCGCCCAGCCAGGCTCCCGAGCCAGGCGAGTGGGAGCATGGGGTTGCCATGGTACCCAGTCACAGACCCGGAATGCCAAGCGGCCGGACCGAGGAGGGGCGGAGCCAAGAGCAAACGGGCGCGTGCGCACTGCAGACCGGAACCCTGGCACAGGCATGTAATTACTTCAGACAAAGCATATGTATAAAACACACACAATTATGACAGAAATGGTCACAATCATAAAGAAAATAATAAAGTAAAACAAGTGAACCATAAACACTTATAATGATAGTTCATGTAGCAGACATATATTAAGTCCATATAATATTTCGACATGCCAGTCAAGGGTCCAAAGTTATTTTCCAGGGATATCAGGAACATCATGAAAATATTCAAAAGATAACAGGAACATCATGGGAACAACTATAAAAAACAGAAAAACAAGTAATTAAAACCAGGGTTAAAAAAGGTGAAGCAGACACCTGATACCGGAGGGAAGCTAAAGGATCTTAAGGGGAGCTACAGGAACGGAGCAAAATTGAGAGATTCGTTGAGACCACCAGGTCTAACGGTGCCCAGGGTCACAATCCACTTAAGTTCACGTTGGGCAAGGAGTTGTTTGATGTTACCCCCTCGTATACCCGTGTGGACAACATCAATACCCCTAACCAAAAACTGGCTGGGGTCACAATTGTGGTACTTTTTAAAGTGCCTCGCTATAGTTTTTAATTGAGAGACATCCTCCACCGTCCTGGCTGCGCCAATGTCCCGCACATGCTCCCTCACCCTCACTCTTAGTTCGCGCGATGTTAGGCCTACATAAATGAGACGGCAACTGCAGGTAGCATAATAGATCACATTTTTGGTACCGCAGGAAATATAGTGTCTTATATCGAAATTTCTTTTACCATCTGCAGAGGAGAATGAGGGGCTGCGCAGGACATTGGCGCAGGCAACACAGTGTCCACACGTGTAGCAGCCCACAGTACGACGGACCGAGCCAAAAAGAGGCACATTAGGTGCCACATAGTGACTCCTAACTAGGAGATCTTTCAAACTCCTAGCTCTCCTGGGAGTCATCAGGGGGCGATCAGACAAAAAGGGGCTCAAAGACGGCTCGGTACTTAAAACCCGCCAGTGTTTGTTAAGAATGGTACGTATACTATCCCACTCGTGGTTAAATTTAGATATGAAACGTATCGACTCATCTGTCTTTTGTTGCTTTTTCGAATATAACAGCCGATTGCGCGAGGTATTATTAGCCCTGTTATACCCATATCTCACACACCGATGGCTGTAACCCCGCTGTTCGAAGCGTTGTTTCAAATCGCTAGCCTGCTGTTTAAAGGTGTGGTCATTAGAGCAGATCCGCCTAACCCGGAGAAACTGTCCGACCGGGACGGCCCTAATTGTGGCTTGACTGTGCCAAGAAGTCGCATGTACCAAGGCATTGACAGCCGTGGTTTTTCTAAAGACCTCTGTCTCTATAAGCTGATCATCTCCTACCCTCAAGAGTATATCCAAAAAATCAATTTCACGGGGGTCAGACTTATAGGTAAGCTTGATGTTAAAGGTGTTAGAATTGAGCACAGTCATAAAATCCCCGAGCTGCTGTTCCGTTCCGCGCCACAAAAACAAAACATCATCAATGTATCGCCACCAGCACAGCACATGGTCGGCGGCCTCCCCCCCTGCGCCCCCAAACACCAACCTCTCCCAAAAACCCAAAAAGAGGTTGGCGTAAGCGGGCGCACAGGCCGCCCCCATGGCTGCGCCACGCTTTTGATGAAAAAAACAATCTTTAAAAGTAAAAAAATTATGCGTCAGAACGAATTCCAGCAGCTCGAGGATAAGCTCACACAATGGGCCGTCCAGGTCGGAGGCCTCCAGGAAAAAACGGACCGCCCGCAGCCCATCGGTGTGATCGATACAGGTATACAGGGCCTCCACGTCCGCCGTAACCAATAGAACATCCTGGTCCACAGAGACTCCGTCAACCCTCGTCAGGACGTCCGTTGTGTCCTTCACAAATGATGGGAGTGTTTCCACCAGTTTTTTAAGGTAGAAGTCAACAAACTTGCATATCGGGTCACACAAACCTTGCATGCCCGACACAATAGGACGTCCCGGAGGGTTGACTCGGTCCTTGTGGACTTTGGGAAGAAGATAAAAGGTGGGTACTTTTGGGAACCTAACCGTAAGTCCATCAAGAACTTTCTTATTGATAGTCCCCTCCTCGAAGGCCCTAAGAAGAATAGCCTGTAACTGCACCGAGAAGGAGGCGACCGGATTATGGGTGAGCCTGGAGTAAACGTTGTCATTACTAGAGTTGAGCGACCTTGACCTTTTTAGAGTCGAGCCGGGTTTCGCGAAACCCGACTATCTCAAAAGTCGGGTCGAGTGAAATCAGCCGATTATGGCGAAAAGTCTGGATCGACCGAAACACGAAACCCAATGCAAGTCAATGGGGCAGCATAGTCGGCAGTGAGTGGGGGCCAGGAAAACACCTAGAGTGCCCATTTTAATGTCAAAACCATCCATTCTTCTTAATGAAGCTTGTCAAGCGTAATTTACCTTATAATAATTGGAAGGCATTTGAAATTGGGGGTCATTTGGCTAAAGTTGTGTGGGGTAGGTCTGGTTCAAGTAATTAGTGGGCCCAGGAAATCTGGACCACGTCACGGCAGTGGAGCAGGGAGAGGTAAGTATTTCAACTTTGCAAGTGCTGTGATCCTGAGCAAGCAGGGGGGGCCCACTTGTTGGCATTGGCACTGGCACAGGGCCCCTCAAAGTACAGCGGTGTGTTTGCACGGCGGGGGCGCCTCCCACCGGCAGCAACACTTTTGCGTCCTATGAGAGGCCCTGTGCCAGTGACGTCGCCAACTAGTATTCCTCCCCCCACCTGATGAAGGAACCTGCACTTTCATCTGCACCTTCCTCTTTGTCCCCGTGTAAGGTGGTATGGTATGCGGGAAGAGCAACCTGACTTTCAGCAGGGTCACAATGTTGTTGTGTAGCATGCACGGGGAATGTTGCGTTATGGGTCAATGTACCAGCAGACTCATCTATCACTGGCTGGGCAATGGGCACGATGAAGTGGAAACACAGATATAGGCCCAAAGAATAAAGTGGGCTAAATGCAGTTCAAAATTGGTAACACAGGAATAACCAGGGGGCATTGCAGTGGAGGACAACTGGAATGAGAGGCTGACACAGAGAGTAGGGCCAAATCAGTAAGTAGTCGAAATGCAGTTCAAAATTGGCAACCGTAGTAAACAGGCGGCACAGCTTTGTTCAGTGGAGGAGAACAGCAAGGAGTGGCAGACACCGATAGTAGGCCCCAACCCAACTAGTAGGCCAAATGCAGTCTAACATTAACAACTACTTAACGAGAGCCTGAAAATGGAATTTCAGGACAGGAAACCAGGAGAACAGCAAGGAGTGGCAGACACCGATAGTAGGCCCCAAACCAACTAGTACGCCAAATGCAGTTGTTCCATTTAACCACAATTTAATGAGAGCCTGAAGATAGAAGCTCAGGAAAGGCAACCTGGGGAACACCTTGGAGTGTAACACACCATCTCTCTCCACCCCATACCCATTTTGTAGGCCTAATGCAGTGTACTTTTCTACAACTACTAAACGAGAGTCGGAAGACCGAAGCAATGGCAAGGAAACCTGGGGAACACCTTGGAGTGTAACACACCATCTCTCTCCACCCCATACCCAATTTGTAGGCCTAATGCAGTGTAGTTTCCAAGAACTACTAAACGAGAGCCGGAAGATCGAAGCTCAGGAAAGGCAACCTGGGGAACACCTTGGAGTGTAACACACCCTCTCTCTACACCCCATACCCAATTTGAAGGCCTAATGCAGTGTAGTTTCCAAGAACTACTAAACGAGAGCCGGAAGATCGAAGCTCAGGAAAGGCAACCTGGGGAACACCTTGGAGTGTAACACACCCTCTCTCTACACCCCATACCCAATTTGAAGGCCTAATGCAGCGTAGTTTCCAACAACTACTAAACGAGAGCCGGAAGATCGAAGCTCAGGAAAGGCAACCTGGGGAACACCTTGGAGTGTAACAAACCCTCTCTCTACACCCCATACCCAATTTGTAGGCCTAATGCAGCGTAGTTTCCGACAACTACTAAACGAGAGCATGAAGATCGAAGCTCAGGAAAGGCAACCTGGGGAACACCTTGGAGTGTAACACACCCTCTCTCTACACCCCATACCCAATTTGAAGGCCTAATGCAGTGTAGTTTCCAAGAACTACTAAACGAGAGCCGGAAGATCGAAGCTCAGGAAAGGCAACCTGGGGAACACCTTGGAGTGTAACACACCCTCTCTCTACACCCCATACCCAATTTGAAGGCCTAATGCAGCGTAGTTTCCAACAACTACTAAACGAGAGCCGGAAGATCGAAGCTCAGGAAAGGCAACCTGGGGAACACCTTGGAGTGTAACACACCCTCTCTCTACACCCCATACCCAATTTGAAGGCCTAATGCAGTGTAGTTTCCAAGAACTACTAAACGAGAGCCGGAAGATCGAAGCTCAGGAAAGACAACCTGGGGAACACCTTGAAGTGTAACACAACGTCTCTCTACATCACGGAAGGGCTGATTCTTAGGAAGGAAGGCTGTTGGAAATTAGCATTGCGCGTCCGAGGGTGATTATATTCTTATTAGGTATATACTCACCCTCGGACGTGCCCTGCTTCTTTATTTGGAATGAATGTTTATTTGCAATGTGGTGTTGACTTTCTCTATTATTTTGGTAATTAATGATTTTATTATTTTCATTGTTTTGCATCTTCTCGGCAATAATATAAAGAAGACGCGACAGGACAACACTCGGTGGATGCCATATCTGTGTTTTCAATTTAAAAAACCTTTCAGTTAAATACTTGCAGGATAAAGTAATTGTAGCTGGTGGCCATTTTTAGTACTGTACCAGATTTTAGTTGTGTGTTTGTTTTTAATGTTAAAATGTCTGCATTAGATATCTCACCAGTATTTTCTTTTTTATAAGCAAAATACTTTTTTTTTTATTTTATGATGTTGGTTCAAGGGGTACACGGGCAGCAGTAGACAGGTCAGTGTAGGCCTAGTGGAAGGAGGGACCGCAAACAGGCTTCGAAGCCCTAACATAATAAATTGGACTGCCTGTAGGCAGTTTAAAATTGGTTCCAGGGGAACACGGGCAGCAGTAGACAGGTCAGTGGAGGCCTAGTGGAAGGAGGGACCGCAGACAGGCTTCGAAGCCCTAACATAATAAATTGGGCTGCCTGTAGGCAATTTAAAATTGGTTCCAGGGGAACACGGGCAGCAGTAGACAGGTAAGTGGAGGCCTAGTGGAAGGAGGGACCGCAGACAGGCTTCGAAGGCCTAACATAATAAATTGGGCTGCCTGTACGCAATTTAAAATTGGTTCCAGGGGAACACGGGCAGCAGTAGACAGGTAAGTGGAGGCCTAGTGGAAGGAGGGACCGCAGACAGGCTTCGAAGGCCTAACGTAATAAAATGGGCTGGCTGTAGGCAATTTACAATTGGTTCCATGGGAACACGGGCAGCAGTAGACAGGTCAGTGGAGGCCTAGTGGAAGGAGTGACGGCAGACAGGCATCAAAGGCCTAACATCATAACATTGGGCTGTTGGCAATTTAAAATTGGTTCCAGGGGTACACGGGCAACAGTGGTCTGGTCAGTGGAAGTCTAGTGGAAGGAGTGACGGCAGACAGGCATCAAAGGCCTAACATAATAACATTTGGCTGTTGGCAACTTAAAATTGGTTCCAGGGGTACACGGGCAACAGTGGTCTGGTCAGTGGAAGTCTAGTGGAAGGAGTGACGGCTGACAGGCATCAAAGGCCTAACATAATAACATTTGTCTGTTGGCAATTTAAAATTGGTTCCAGGGGTACACGGGCAACAGTGGTCTGGTCAGTGGAAGTCTAGTGGAAGGAGTGACGGCAGACAGGCTAAGAAGGCCTAACATAACAAAATTGGGCTGGCTGTAGGCAAGTTTAAATTGGTTCCAGGGGAACACGGCCAGCAGTGGCCTGGTCAGTGTAGTAGTTGTAGAAAGAACGGACCGCAGACAGGCTTCGAAGGCCTAACATAACAAAAATGTCAAAACAATGGTATTGTCAGTGCCAGGCATTGAAGGATGTCAGCGCATAGACTAAACATTGGTGAAGCTGTGAGAGATAATTTTGCTAGTGGTAGAGCACTGTTTGAGCTGGGGGGGGAACTGTCTTGTGGCCGGCGGTACAGGCCCAGGGCCCCTCATATTACAATGGTGTGTCTGACGGGTGCGCACCACCACCGCCAGAGACACTTTATTGTACTATGAGGGACCCAGTGGCAGTGCCGTCGACCAAAAGCGGGCACACCCACCTCTTCAGACAAACAGCACTCTCACGGGTGCTGGCGCAAAGTGGCGATACCACGGCCCCGTGTGGGGAGTTTGGCCATTTTGTTAGGAGTAAACATGTCGTATGCTGGACAATCAGGTGCAGAAAATTACGAGATTGGAAAAGTCATTCAGAAGAGTCCACAGGCAAGACCTTTTCATAGGAAAGTTAGGTGTCAGCCGGGCAAGGTGGGGCAAAAGATTTCGAAATCCAGTTGTGGTTCATTTTAATGAAGGTTAGATCATCTACATTTTGGGTAGCCAGACGAGTCCTTTTTTCAGTTAGTATTGAACCTGCAGCACTGAATACTCTTTCTGATAGGACACTATCTGCCGGGCAAGCAAGCTCCTGCAATGCATATTCTGCCAATTCTGGCCAGGTGTCTAATTTGGATGCCCAGTAATCAAATGGGAATGACGGTTGAGGGAGAACGTCGATAAGGGATGAAAAATAGTTTGTAACCATACTGGACAAATGTTGTCTCCTGTCACTTTGAATTGATGCTGCAGTACCTGTCCTGTCTGCGGTCATAGCAAAATCACTCCACAACCTGGTCAGAAAACCCCTCTGGCCAACGCCACTTCTGATTTCTGCCCCTCTAACACCTCTGGTCTGCTGGTCCCTGGAGCTCGTGTGAGAACGATCACGGGCGCTGTGTGCAGGGAGTGCCAGAAGCAAACGGTCAACAAGAGTTGATTGTTTTGTTGCTAATATTAGTTCCAAGTTCTCATGTGGCATAATATTTTGCAATTTGCCTTTATAGCGAGGATCAAGGAGGCAGGCCAACCAGTAATCGTCATCGTTCATCATTTTTGTAATGCGTGTGTCCCTTTTGAGGATACGCAAGGCATAATCCGCCATGTGGGCCAAAGTTCCAGTTGTCAAATCTGCGGTTGTGCTTGGTTGAGGGGCAGTTGCAGGCAAATCTACGTCACTTGTGTCCCTCAAAAAACCAGAACCCGCCCTTGCCACGCCACCAATTTCCAATGACTAGTGTTGAGCGATACCTTCCGATATCGGAAAGTATCGGTATCGGTTTGGATCGGCCGATATTCAAAAAATATCGGATATCGCCGATACCGATACCCGATCCCAATGCAAGTCAATGGGACCAAAATATCGGAATTAAAATAAACCCTTTCTTTCCTTGTAGGTTCATTCTACCTGAAGGAAAACAACTAAGAATAATGTAGGATGTATGGGGGAGGTGGCGGAGACATTAAAGGCAATGAGGATTAGTCCAATCAAATAGAATAGCATGTTTTTTTTTTTTTTTTAAAGAAGTTCGGATTGAAAAAGATATTGAGTATGTAAATTTTTTTTATTTTGTCAGATATTGATGTTTCACTATTCCACGCCCTTCCCCTTCTTTTTTTTCTTTTTTTTTTTTTTTTCTTTTCCCACACTTTCATCTTCATCATCATCAGCATCCTTGACATCAACTTCTTCACCTTATTCATCTTCTTCTTCATCTTCTACCTATTTTTTTTTTTATTACATTCTTCATATTCATTTTCTTCAACTATTATTATTCTTCCTATTCTACATATTCTTTTTATTCCACTGTTATTATTCTTCCTATTCTACTTCTTCATCATATTCTCATTTGTGACAGGCATTCCCGTAGTTGTTGTCTATAAAAGTTGGAAGATTACACCTTCCGTTCTGCCAGTCACAAAAGTTACATTTGTCCGCGTTCAGTTTGGCCTGCAGCATCAGGCTTTATCCAGGGGCACCACGAGGAGGAACGGACTCACCCCCATACACTGCTTAGTCTTCTTCTGCATATAATTTAGATAATATCTTTTGCTCTGATATTAAGTCTTATGCTTAATGTTCTTCTGCTCTTTGTTCTGCAGCCTCTTGTTCTTCTGCTTCTCGGTCTTCCATGTTGTCGTCTCCAGGGTCTTCGTCTCCAGTGTCGTCATCTCCGCCGTCGTCGTCTCAGCCGTCGTCGTCTCCGCCGTCGTCGTCGTCATTGGGGTTGTCTTCCGGGTCGTCGTCATCGGGGTGGTCTTCCGGGTTGTCGACGTTAGGGTCTTCAACTTGGAAATGTAGCAGAAGGTACAAGAAGGCTGAGAAAATGCCAAGAACCAGCTGATGGAACTGGAACTCGGATGGCTACCCGAAGGTTCAAGAGCCTATGGAACTACCGAGGACCAGCTGACGTTACTGGAACCCGGTTACTAAGCAGGAGGTACCCGTGCTAAAAAGCACTACCAAGGACCGCCTGACGTTGGCGGAACTCGGATACCCAGAAGGAGGCACCTAAGCCAAAGGCTCTGCCCGGAACCAGATGACGTTACTGGAACCAGGATGGGGAGCAGAAGGTACAAGAGCAAAAGACACTGCCGAGAACCAGCTGACGGTACTGGAACCCGGATGGGTAGCCGAATGTCCAAGAGCCAATGGAACTACCAAGGACCAGCTGACGTTACTGGAACCCGGTTACTAAGCAGGAGGTACCCGTGCCTGAAAGCACTACCAAGGACCACCTGACATTGGTGGAACTTGGATACCCAGAAGGAGGCACCTAAGCCAAAGGCTCTGCCCGGAACCAGCTGACGGTACTGGAACCAGGATGGGGAGCAGAAGGTACAAGAGCAAAAGACACTGCCGAGAACCAGCTGACGGTGCTGGAACCAGGTGGTGGACCCCAAGGCCCACAGGAGAGGAGAGAACAGCTAGGCCGCGAGGCAGCCGCAGTTACCGAACCCCAACAGTCCTACAGGGGGAGCTGGGCCTACTGGCACTACAGAACCAGCCTTGACTACCAGTTCACGCAGCCCACATAGGAAGCTCCTAAACTGGAGGCACCCTGGAGTTGGCTAACTCGACCGCCCCACGACGGGGCAAGCATAGGCGTCTCAGTGAAGTTGACACAACCCGGAAACAGCTGACGGTGCTGAAACCAGGCTTGGCACGAGGGAGTACCTGTGACAAGAACACTGCCGAGAACCAGCTGGCGGTGCTGGAACCCGGATGCGTTGCCCCAGTGTGCAAGAGCCAATGGCACGACCGAGGACCAGCTGACGGTGCTGGAACCCGGTTGCTAAGCTGTAGGTGCCCGCGCTTAAAAGCACTACCAAGGACCGCCTGGCGTTGGCGGAACTCGGCTACCCAGGAGGAGGCACCTAAGCCAAAGGCTCGGCCCGGAACCAGCTGACGGTGCTGGAACCAGGTGGTGGACCCCAAGGCCCACAGGAGAGGAGAGAACAGCTAGGCCGCGAGGCAGCCGCAGTTACCGAACCCCAACAGTCCTACAGGGGGAGCTGGGCCTACTGGCACTACAGAACCAGCCTTGACTACCAGTTCACGCAGCCCACATAGGAAGCTCCTAAACTGGAGGCACCCTGGAGTTGGCTAACTCGACCGCCCCACGACGGGGCAAGCATAGGCGTCTCAGTGAAGTTGACACAACCCGGAAACAGCTGACGGTGCTGAAACCAGGCTTGGCACGAGGGAGTACCTGTGACAAAAACACTGCCGAGAACCAGCTGGCGGTGCTGGAACCCAGATGCGTTGCCCCAGTGTGCAAGAGCCAATGGCACGACCGAGGACCAGCTGACGGTGCTGGAACCCGGTTACTAAGCTGTAGGTGCCCGCGCTTAAAAGCACTACCAAGGACCGCCTAACGTTGGCGGAACTCGGCTACCCAGGAGGAGGCACCTAAGCCAAAGGCTCGGCCCGGAACCAGCTGACGGTGCTGGAACCAGGTGGTGGACCCCAAGGCCCACAGGAGAGGAGAGAACAGCTAGGCCGCGAGGCAGCCGCAGTTACCGAACCCCAACAGTCCTACAGGGGGAGCTGGGCCTACTGGCACTACAGAACCAGCCTTGACTACCAGTTCACGCAGCCCACATAGGAAGCTCCTAAACTGGAGGCACCCTGGAGTTGGCTAACTCGACCGCCCCACGACGGGGCAAGCATAGGCGTCTCAGTGAAGTTGACACAACCCGGAAACAGCTGACGGTGCTGAAACCAGGCTTGGCACGAGGGAGTACCTGTGACAAAAACACTGCCGAGAACCAGCTGGCGGTGCTGGAACCCAGATGCGTTGCCCCAGTGTGCAAGAGCCAATGGCACGACCGAGGACCAGCTGACGGTGCTGGAACCCGGTTACTAAGCTGTAGGTGCCCGCGCTTAAAAGCACTACCAAGGACCGCCTAACGTTGGCGGAACTCGGCTACCCAGGAGGAGGCACCTAAGCCAAAGGCTCGGCCCGGAACCAGCTGACGGTGCTGGAACCAGGTGGTGGACCCCAAGGCCCACAGGAGAGGAGAGAACAGCTAGGCCGCGAGGCAGCCGCAGTTACCGAACCCCAACAGTCCTACAGGGGGAGCTGGGCCTACTGGCACTACAGAACCAGCCTTGACTACCAGTTCACGCAGCCCACATAGGAAGCTCCTAAACTGGAGGCACCCTGGAGTTGGCTAACTCGACCGCCCCACGACGGGGCAAGCATAGGCGTCTCAGTGAAGTTGACACAACCCGGAAACAGCTGACGGTGCTGAAACCAGGCTTGGCACGAGGGAGTACCTGTGACAAGAACACTGCCGAGAACCAGCTGGCGGTGCTGGAACCCGGATGCGTTGCCCCAGTGTGCAAGAGCCAATGGCACGACCGAGGACCAGCTGACGGTGCTGGAACCCGGTTGCTAAGCTGTAGGTGCCCGCGCTTAAAAGCACTACCAAGGACCGCCTGGCGTTGGCGGAACTCGGCTACCCAGGAGGAGGCACCTAAGCCAAAGGCTCGGCCCGGAACCAGCTGACGGTGCTGGAACCAGGTGGTGGACCCCAAGGCCCACAGGAGAGGAGAGAACAGCTAGGCCGCGAGGCAGCCGCAGTTACCGAACCCCAACAGTCCTACAGGGGGAGCTGGGCCTACTGGCACTACAGAACCAGCCTTGACTACCAGTTCACGCAGCCCACATAGGAAGCTCCTAAACTGGAGGCACCCTGGAGTTGGCTAACTCGACCGCCCCACGACGGGGCAAGCATAGGCGTCTCAGTGAAGTTGACACAACCCGGAAACAGCTGACGGTGCTGAAACCAGGCTTGGCACGAGGGAGTACCTGTGACAAAAACACTGCCGAGAACCAGCTGGCGGTGCTGGAACCCAGATGCGTTGCCCCAGTGTGCAAGAGCCAATGGCACGACCGAGGACCAGCTGACGGTGCTGGAACCCGGTTACTAAGCTGTAGGTGCCCGCGCTTAAAAGCACTACCAAGGACCGCCTAACGTTGGCGGAACTCGGCTACCCAGGAGGAGGCACCTAAGCCAAAGGCTCGGCCCGGAACCAGCTGACGGTGCTGGAACCAGGTGGTGGACCCCAAGGCCCACAGGAGAGGAGAGAACAGCTAGGCCGCGAGGCAGCCGCAGTTACCGAACCCCAACAGTCCTACAGGGGGAGCTGGGCCTACTGGCACTACAGAACCAGCCTTGACTACCAGTTCACGCAGCCCACATAGGAAGCTCCTAAACTGGAGGCACCCTGGAGTTGGCTAACTCGACCGCCCCATGACGGGGCAAGCATAGGCGTCTCAGTGAAGTTGAGACAACCCGGAAACAGCTGACGGTGCTGAAACCAGGCTTGGCACGAGGGAGTACCTGTGACAAGAACACTGCCGAGAACCAGCTGGCGGTGCTGGAACCCGGATGCGTTGCCCCAGTGTGCAAGAGCCAATGGCACGACCGAGGACCAGCTGACGGTGCTGGAACCCGGTTGCTAAGCTGTAGGTGCCCGCGCTTAAAAGCACTACCAAGGACCGCCTGGCGTTGGCGGAACTCGGCTACCCAGGAGGAGGCACCTAAGCCAAAGGCTCGGCCCGGAACCAGCTGACGGTGCTGGAACCAGGTGGTGGACCCCAAGGCCCACAGGAGAGGAGAGAACAGCTAGGCCGCGAGGCAGCCGCAGTTACCGAACCCCAACAGTCCTACAGGGGGAGCTGGGCCTACTGGCACTACAGAACCAGCCTTGACTACCAGTTCACGCAGCCCACATAGGAAGCTCCTAAACTGGAGGCACCCTGGAGTTGGCTAACTCGACCGCCCCACGACGGGGCAAGCATAGGCGTCTCAGTGAAGTTGACACAACCCGGAAACAGCTGACGGTGCTGAAACCAGGCTTGGCACGAGGGAGTACCTGTGACAAGAACACTGCCGAGAACCAGCTGGCGGTGCTGGAACCCGGATGCGTTGCCCCAGTGTGCAAGAGCCAATGGCACGACCGAGGACCAGCTGACGGTGCTGGAACCCGGTTACTAAGCTGTAGGTGCCCGCGCTTAAAAGCACTACCAAGGACCGCCTGGCGTTGGCGGAACTCGGCTACCCAGGAGGAGGCACCTAAGCCAAAGGCTCGGCCCGGAACCAGCTGACGGTGCTGGAACCAGGTGGTGGACCCCAAGGCCCACAGGAGAGGAGAGAACAGCTAGGCCGCGAGGCAGCCGCAGTTACCGAACCCCAACAGTCCTACAGGGGGAGCTGGGCCTACTGGCACTACAGAACCAGCCTTGACTACCAGTTCACGCAGCCCACATAGGAAGCTCCTAAACTGGAGGCACCCTGGAGTTGGCTAACTCGACCGCCCCACGACGGGGCAAGCATAGGCGTCTCAGTGAAGTTGACACAACCCGGAAACAGCTGACGGTGCTGAAACCAGGCTTGGCACGAGGGAGTACCTGTGACAAGAACACTGCCGAGAACCAGCTGGCGGTGCTGGAACCCGGATGCGTTGCCCCAGTGTGCAAGAGCCAATGGCACGACCGAGGACCAGCTGACGGTGCTGGAACCCGGTTACTAAGCTGTAGGTGCCCGCGCTTAAAAGCACTACCAAGGACCGCCTAACGTTGGCGGAACTCGGCTACCCAGGAGGAGGCACCTAAGCCAAAGGCTCGGCCCGGAACCAGCTGACGGTGCTGGAACCAGGTGGTGGACCCCAAGGCCCACAGGAGAGGAGAGAACAGCTAGGCCGCGAGGCAGCCGCAGTTACCGAACCCCAACAGTCCTACAGGGGGAGCTGGGCCTACTGGCACTACAGAACCAGCCTTGACTACCAGTTCACGCAGCCCACATAGGAAGCTCCTAAACTGGAGGCACCCTGGAGTTGGCTAACTCGACCGCCCCACGACGGGGCAAGCATAGGCGTCTCAGTGAAGTTGACACAACCCGGAAACAGCTGACGGTGCTGAAACCAGGCTTGGCACGAGGGAGTACCTGTGACAAGAACACTGCCGAGAACCAGCTGGCGGTGCTGGAACCCGGATGCGTTGCCTTGCCTATTAAAGATTGTGTCTGCGTTGCGTTTGCAGGACACTTTGCCGGCTACACACTGGGGGAACAGCTGGCGTTGCTGAACCCCACTAACACAATGGCGTGTGTTTTTATCTGTGCAGCTAGCACTTGCGGGCAAAAACTTGCGATGTTAGAGCCCGTGTTGAAGCAGGAGGAGGAGGAGAGGAGCAGAGTGTAGGCCGAAGCCTAGTTGAACCAATTTCAAAGGAAACCTTTAACCCCCCCCTCAGGTGTTACAAAGTACAAGAGACACACCTTGTGCAGTATTAATGCTGCACAAGTGAAAGGTTGCTCTATTAATTTGTCTACTTGCACACGCTGAATGAAAGACATACACAATTTACCCCATTCTACAGTCAAACTGTAGTGGATGCGTGACTTGGTTTTTTGATGAGACGCAGCACAGGTGTCCAAAATAACGCCTTGGTGCTTGGCGCAGCTTCCTGAGCGTTGTTATTTGCTGTACAGGAGTCTGCGCTCTTGTGTTATCCCTTGGCAATGCCCTGTTAGCGCTGCCCATCTTATGACCTCATTTCATGTTGGCCGGTGCGGTTAACGATGGCCATAAATCCCAGACCCACAGTGTCTTTTCATAAAGCCACACTGCGGTGCTGGGATTCGTGGCCTTGAGCAGTAAATATTTTGGCCGCTCACACACGTCCTTACACCTGCTTCAGACTGGGCGGCCTCTGCTGATCCCTTCTCGCATGCCGCGGCCATGAGGCTGCACAGTCTGAAGAAGGCGGAAGGAGATGAGTTAAGACAGGCGAAGATATGCACTGCTCGTGCCCATCAATCACACCCTCGCAGTCAAAATAATTAAGACAACGAGGAGCATTTTATTCAGGCAGGGCGGACGAACAGGCGCAAGTAGCCAACCAATGATGTCAGAAGACGGGAAGCGCTACCAAGGGGGGTGCTGCGTATCATTAGAAAGGAAAGTCACACCTCAGGGACAGTGGAATGGTCTCAAAGAGACACATTTTGTACGTGTTGAGTTCCACGTGGGCAAGGAGAAAACGTCAGCCACCTTGTACAAATGCAGCAGTACTGCTGTACAAGGTGGCTGTTATACATAGAAACACCTGGGGGTGGTGGCCAGGCTCCCTTCAATTTCAGTTCATGTGCCTGCGTGGCGTTTGCAGGTCACGTTGCAAGCTGCACAGCAGGGGAACAGCTGGCGGTGCTGAACCCCACTAACACATTGGCTGGTGTTTTTCTCTGTGCAGCTAGCATGTCCGGGCATAAACTGGCGTTGTTTGAGCCCAGGGTCAGCAGGAGGAGGAGAGGAGCAAAGTGTAGGCCGAAGCCTGCACTGGTGGCAGCTTTTGTTCTGTTGTGCCAGCGTGGCTTGTGCTGGACACGTTGCCGACTACACAGCAGGGGAACAGCTGGCGGTGCTGAACCCCACTAACACATTGGCTGGTGTTTTTCTCTGTGCAGCTAGCATTTCCGGGCAAAAACTAGCGGTGTTTGAGCCCAGGGTCAGCAGGAGGAGTAGAGGAGCAGAGTGTAGGCCGAAGCCTAGTTGAACCAATTTCAAAGGTTACCTTTAACCCCCCCCTCAGGTGTTGCAAGGTACAAGAGCCACACCTTGAACAGCATTAATGATGCACAAGTCAAAGGTTGCTCTATTTAATTTTGCTCCTTGCACACGCTGAATTAAACACGTACACTATTTAGCCCATTATACTGTCAAACAGTTGTGGAGGCGTGACTTGTCTTTTTAAGGAGACGCAGCACAGGTGTCAAAATTTGCACCTAGGTACTGGGCGCAGATTCCTGAGCGTTGTTATTTGCTGTACAGGAGTCTGCGCTCTTGTGTTATCCCTTGGCAATACCCTGTTAGTGCAGGCCGTCTCATGACCTCATTTCATGTTGGCCGGTGCGGTTAACGATGGCCATAAATCCCAGACCCACAGTGGCTTTTCCTAAAGTCACACTGCGGTGCTGGGATTCGTGGCCTTGTGCAGTAAATATGTTCGCCGCTCACACATGTCCTTACACCTGCTTCAGACTGGGCGGCCTCAGCTGATCCCTTATCGCATGCCGCGGCCATGAGGCCGCACAGTCAGAAGAAGGCGGAAGGAGGGGAGTGAAAACAGGGGAACATATGCACTGCTCGTGCCCATCAATCACACCCTCGCAGTCAAAATATATGAGACAACGGGGGGCGTTGTGTCGGGCAGGGGGGACGCACAGGCACAGCCAGCCAACCAATGATGTCAGGAGACGGGCAGCGCTAACAATGGGGGTGCTGCGTGTCATTAAAAAGGAAAGTCACACCTCAGGGACATTGTAATGGTCTGTAATGAGACACATTTTGTACTTGTTGAGTTCCACGTGTGCAAGGAGAAAAAGTCAGCCACCTTGTACAAATGCAGCAGTACTGCTGTACAAGGTGGCTGTTATACATAGAAACACCTGGGGGGGTGGGGGGCAGGCTCCCTTCAATTTCAGTTCATGTGCCTGCGTGGCGTTTGCAGGTCACATTGCAAGCTACACAGCAGGGGAACAGCTGGCGTTGCTGAACCCCACTGACACATTGACTGGTGTTTTTCTCTGTGCAGATTGCATGTCCGGGCAAAAACTAGCGGTGTTAGAGCCCAGGGTCAGCAGGAGGAGTAGAGGAGAGGAGCAAAGTGTAGGCCGAAGCCTGCACTGGTGGCAGCTTTTGGTCGGTTGTGCCAGCGTGGCTTGTGCTGGACACGATGCCGGCTACACAGCGGGGGAACAGCTGGCGGTGCTGAACCCCACTAACACATTGGCTGGTGTTTTTCTCTGTGCAGCTAGCATGTCCGGGCAGAAACTGGCGTTGTTTGAGCCCAGGGTCAGCAGGAGGAGGAGAGGAGCAAAGTGTAGGCCGAAGCCTGCACTGGTGGCAGCTTTTGTTCTGTTGTGCCAGCGTGGCTTGTGCTGGACACGTTGCCGACTACACAGCAGGGGAACAGCTGGCGGTGCTGAACCCCACTAACACATTGGCTGGTGTTTTTCTCTGTGCAGCTAGCATTTCCGGGCAAAAACTAGCGGTGTTTGAGCCCAGGGTCAGCAGGAGGAGTAGAGGAGCAGAGTGTAGGCCGAAGCCTAGTTGAACCAATTTCAAAGGTTACCTTTAACCCCCCCCTCAGGTGTTGCAAGGTACAAGAGCCACACCTTGAACAGCATTAATGATGCACAAGTCAAAGGTTGCTCTATTTAATTTTGCTCCTTGCACACGCTGAATTAAACACGTACACTATTTAGCCCATTATACTGTCAAACAGTTGTGGAGGCGTGACTTGTCTTTTTAAGGAGACGCAGCACAGGTGTCAAAATTTGCACCTAGGTACTGGGCGCAGATTCCTGAGCGTTGTTATTTGCTGTACAGGAGTCTGCGCTCTTGTGTTATCCCTTGGCAATACCCTGTTAGTGCAGGCCGTCTCATGACCTCATTTCATGTTGGCCGGTGCGGTTAACGATGGCCATAAATCCCAGACCCACAGTGGCTTTTCCTAAAGTCACACTGCGGTGCTGGGATTCGTGGCCTTGTGCAGTAAATATGTTCGCCGCTCACACATGTCCTTACACCTGCTTCAGACTGGGCGGCCTCAGCTGATCCCTTATCGCATGCCGCGGCCATGAGGCCGCACAGTCAGAAGAAGGCGGAAGGAGGGGAGTGAAAACAGGGGAACATATGCACTGCTCGTGCCCATCAATCACACCCTCGCAGTCAAAATATATGAGACAACGGGGGGCGTTGTGTCGGGCAGGGGGGACGCACAGGCACAGCCAGCCAACCAATGATGTCAGGAGACGGGCAGCGCTAACAATGGGGGTGCTGCGTGTCATTAAAAAGGAAAGTCACACCTCAGGGACATTGTAATGGTCTGTAATGAGACACATTTTGTACTTGTTGAGTTCCACGTGTGCAAGGAGAAAAAGTCAGCCACCTTGTACAAATGCAGCAGTACTGCTGTACAAGGTGGCTGTTATACATAGAAACACCTGGGGGGGTGGGGGGCAGGCTCCCTTCAATTTCAGTTCATGTGCCTGCGTGGCGTTTGCAGGTCACGTTGCAAGCTACACAGCAGGGGAACAGCTGGCGTTGCTGAACCCCACTGACACATTGACTGGTGTTTTTCTCTGTGCAGATTGCATGTCCGGGCAAAAACTAGCGGTGTTAGAGCCCAGGGTCAGCAGGAGGAGTAGAGGAGAGGAGCAAAGTGTAGGCCGAAGCCTGCACTGGTGGCAGCTTTTGGTCGGTTGTGCCAGCGTGGCTTGTGCTGGACACGATGCCGGCTACACAGCGGGGGAACAGCTGGCGGTGCTGAACCCCACTAACACATTGGCTGGTGTTTTTCTCTGTGCAGCTAGCATGTCCGGGCAGAAACTGGCGTTGTTTGAGCCCAGGGTCAGCAGGAGGAGGAGAGGAGCAAAGTGTAGGCCGAAGCCTGCACTGGTGGCAGCTTTTGTTCTGTTGTGCCAGCGTGGCTTGTGCTGGACACGTTGCCGACTACACAGCAGGGGAACAGCTGGCGGTGCTGAACCCCACTAACACATTGGCTGGTGTTTTTCTCTGTGCAGCTAGCATTTCCGGGCAAAAACTAGCGGTGTTTGAGCCCAGGGTCAGCAGGAGGAGTAGAGGAGCAGAGTGTAGGCCGAAGCCTAGTTGAACCAATTTCAAAGGTTACCTTTAACCCCCCCCTCAGGTGTTGCAAGGTACAAGAGCCACACCTTGAACAGCATTAATGATGCACAAGTCAAAGGTTGCTCTATTTAATTTTGCTCCTTGCACACGCTGAATTAAACACGTACACTATTTAGCCCATTATACTGTCAAACAGTTGTGGAGGCGTGACTTGTCTTTTTAAGGAGACGCAGCACAGGTGTCAAAATTTGCACCTAGGTACTGGGCGCAGATTCCTGAGCGTTGTTATTTGCTGTACAGGAGTCTGCGCTCTTGTGTTATCCCTTGGCAATACCCTGTTAGTGCAGGCCGTCTCATGACCTCATTTCATGTTGGCCGGTGCGGTTAACGATGGCCATAAATCCCAGACCCACAGTGTGTTTTTAAAAAATCACACTGCGGTGCTGGGATTTGTGCCCTGGTGCACTAAATATGTTTGCCGCTCACACATGTCCTTACACCTGCTTCAGACTGGGCGGCCTCATCTGATCCCTTATCGCCTGCCGCGGCCATGAGGACACCCAGTCTGAAGAAGGCGGAAGGAGATGAGTGAACACAGGCAAACATATGCACTGCACATGCCCATCAATCACACCCTCGCTGTCCAAAAAAATAAGACACCGAGGGCCGTTGTTTCGAGCAGGGGAGATGCACAGGCGCAGCCAGCTAACCAATGATGTCAAAAGACGGGCAGCGCTAACAAGGGTGGTGCTGCGTGTCATTACAAAGGAAAGTCACACCTCAGGGACATTGTAATGGTCTCTAATGAGACACATTTTGTACGTGTTGAGTTCCACGTGGGCAAGGAGAAAAAGTCAGCCACCTCGTACAAATGCAGCAGTACTGCTGTACAAGGTGGCTGATATACATAGAAACACCTGTGGGTGGGGGGCAGGCTCCCTTCAATTTCAGTTCATGTGCCTGCGTGGCGTTTGCAGGTCACGTTGCAAGCTACACAGCAGGGGAACAGCTGGCGTTGCTGAACCCCACTGACACATTGACTGGTGTTTTTCTCTGTGCAGATTGCATGTCCGGGCAAAAACTAGCGGTGTTAGAGCCCAGGGTCAGCAGGAGGAGGAGGAGAGGAGCAAAGTGTAGGCCGAAGCCTGCACTGGTGGCAGCTTTTGGTCGGTTGTGCCAGCGTGGCTTGTGCTGGACACGATGCCGGCTACACAGCAGGGGAACAGCTGGCGGTGCTGAACCCCACTAACACATTGGCTGGTGTTTTTCTCTGTGCAGCTAGCATTTCCGGGCAAAAACTAGCGGTGTTTGAGCCCAGGGTCAGCAGGAGGAGTAGAGGAGCAGAGTGTAGGCCGAAGCCTAGTTGAACCAATTTCAAAGGTTACCTTTAACCCCCCCCTCAGGTGTTGCAAGGTACAAGAGCCACACCTTGTGCAGCATTAATGCTGCACAAGTAAAAGGTTGCTCTATTTGTTTTGCTCCTTGCACACGCTGACTAAAACACGTACACTATTTAGCCCATTATACTGTCAAACAGTTGTGGAGGCGTGACTTGTCTTTTTAACGAGACGCAGCACAGGTGTAAAAATTTGCACCTAGGTACTGGGCGCAGATTCCTGAGCGTTGTTATTTGCTGTACAGGAGTCTGCGCTATTGTGATCCCTTGGCCATGCGCTGTGAGCGCTTCCTGTCTTCTGACCTCATTTCATGTCGGCCGTTGCGGTTAGCGATGGACATGAATCCCAGACCCACAGTGTGTTTTCAAAAAATCACACTGCCTGGCTGGGATTCGTGGCCTTGTGCAGTAAATAGGTTTGCCGCTTACACATGTCCTTACACCTGCTCCAGACTGGGCGGCCTCAGCTGATCCCTTATCGCCTACCACGGCCAGGAGGCCGCACAGTCTGAAGAAGGCGGAAGGAGATGAGTTAAGACAGGCGAACATATGCACTGCTCGTGCCCATAAACCACACCCTCGCTGACAAAATAAATATGACAACGAGGGGCGTTGTTTCTAGCAGGGCGGATGCACAGGCGCAGCCAGCTAACCATGATGACAAAAGACGGGAAACGCTACCAAGGGGGGTGCTGCGTATCATTACAAAGGAAAGTCACACCTCAGGGACAGTGGAATGGTCTCAATGAGACACATTTTGTACGTGTTGAGTTCCACGTGGGCAAGGAGAAAAAGTCAGCCACCTTGTACAAATGCAGCAGTACTGCTGTACTAGGTGGCTGTTATACATAGAAACACCTGGGGGGGTGGGGCCAGGTTCCCTTTAATGTCAGTTCATGTGCCTGCGTGGCGTTTGCAGGTCACGTTGCCGGCTACACAGCAGGGGAACAGCTGGCGTTGCTGAACCCCACTAACACATTGGCTGGTGTTTTTCTCTGTGCAGCTAGCACTTCCGGGCAAAAACTAGCGGTGTTTGAGCCCAGGGTCAGCAGGAGGAGGAGAGGAGCAGAGTGTAGGCCGAAGCCTGCACTGGTGGCAGCTTTTGTTCTGTTGTGCCAGCGTGGCTTGTGCTGGACACGTTGCCGACTACACAGCAGGGGAACAGCTGGCGGTGCTGAACCCCACTGACACATCACCTAGTCTTTTTTTCTGTGTAGACAACACTTCCAGGTGGCAACTGACAGTGTTGAAACCCAGGGAATCAAAGAGGAGCAGAGTGTAGGCCGAAGCCTGCAGTGGAGCAAGTTGAAAGGGAACCTTTAACCCCCCCCCCCAGGCATTTGTTGCTGAAAGAGCCATCTTGTACAGCAGTAATACTGCACATGGAAAATGGTGGCTCCGAAAATTATGCTCCTTGCAAACGCTGAAGTACACACTCATATAATGTGTCCCCTCACACCGTCAAACCATCCCGGAAGTGGGACTTTCCTTTGTAATGTGACACAGCACAGCCGTCATTCCAACCCCCTTGGTGCCGGGCACCACCTCCTCAACGTTGTTTGGTTCTGTCACGGAGCCCGCACTGTAATGTTATCCCTTGGCCATGCACAGTTAGCGGTGCCCGTCTTCTGACATCATGTAGGTGTCAGGCTGGCAGTGCCTGTGCGTCCAAGCTGCCCGAGATCCAACCTTGCAGTGTCATCTAATGTAGTCCCACTGCGGGCCAGGGATCCATGGGCATGCGCAGTGCATATCATCGCCTCTCACTCACCTCCTTCCTGCTTCTTCAGACTGTGCGGCGTCACGGCCGTGGCATGCTATTAGGGATCAGCTGACGCCGCCTAGTCTGAAGAAGCGTGAAGAAGGGGAGTGAGAGGCTAGTATATGCACTGCGCATGGCCATGGATACCAGGCCCACTGTGGGATCACATTAGACGACACTGCGAGGTGTGATTTCGGGCAGCGTGGACGCACAGGCGCAGCCAGGACGACAACAAATGATGTCAGAGGACGGGCAGCGCAAACTGTGCATGGCCAAGGGATAACATAACAGCGCAGGGTCCATGACGGAATCAAACAACGCTAAGGAGGCAGCGCACGGTGCCAAGGGGGTAGCAATGACGGCTGTGCTGCGTCACATTACAAAGGAAAGTCCCACCTCCGGGACGGTTGGACGGTGTGAGGGGACACATTACATGAGTGTGTAGTTCAGCGTTTGCAAGGAGCATAATTTCAAGAGCGACCTTTCCCTTGTGCAGTATTAGTGCTGCACATGGTGGCTCTTTCAGTAACAAACGCCTAGGGGGGGGGGGGGACAGGTCCCCTTACATTTTAGTTGTGCCAGCGTGGCGGTCGCATGACACGTTGCCGGATACACAGCTGGGGATCAGCTGACGTTACTGAACCCCAATAACAGAGGAGCGACTGTTGACTGTGCACACAGCACTTCCAGGCACCAACTGGCGGTGTTAGAGCCCAGGGACAGCAGGAGGAGCAGATTGGAGGTATTGCCGCACACACAGCTGGGGATCAGCTGACGTTACTGAACCCCAATAACAGAGGAGCGACTGTTGACTGTGCACACAGCACTTCCAGGCACCAACTGGCGGTGTTAGAGCCCAGGGACAGCAGGAGGAGCAGAGGAACAGAGTGTAGGCCGAAGCCTGATTGGAGCAAGTTGAAAGGAAACCTTTAACCCCCCCCCCCAAGACGTTTGTAGCTGAAAGAGCCATGTTGTGCAGCACTAAGGATGCAAAAGGAAAAGGTTGCTCTTTTAATTATGCTCCTTGCAAACACCGAAGTAAACACTAAAAATGTGTCCCTTTATACCGTTAAACCGTTCCGGAGGTGCGAATTTCCTTCGTAATGGGACACAGCACAGCTGTCATTCCTATCCCCTTGATGCCGTGCGCTGCCTCCTCAGCGTTGTTTTAAGCTGCCACGGAGCCTGCGCTGTTCTGTTAGCCCTTGGCCATGCCCAATTAGCGCTGCCTGTCTTCTGACATAATTTGGTGTCAGGCTGTCAGTGCCTGTGCGTCCACGCTGCTCCAGATCCCACCTCGCAGTCTCATCTAACGTAATCCCACTGCGGGCCTTGGAACCATGGGCATGCACAGTGCATAACCTCGACTCTCACTCCCCTCCTTCCCTCTTCTTCAGACTGTGCGGTGTCACGGCCGTGGCATGCTAGGGATCAGCTGACGGCGCACAGTCTAAAGAAGGCGGAGGGAAATGAGCGAGAGCCCGAGGGGAAGATATGCACTGCGCATGCCCATGGATCCCAGGCCCGCAGTGTGACTCAATCAGAAGACACTGCGAGGCGGGATCTCGGGCACCGCGGCCGCACAGGCGCAGCCAGCCTGACACCAAATTATGTCAGAAGACAGGCAGCACAAATAGGGCATGCCCAAGGGATAACAGAACAGCGCAGGCTCCGTGACAGCTTAAAACAACGCTGAGGAGGCAGCGCATGGCACCAAGGGGGTAGGAATGACGGCTGTGCTGCGTCACATTACGAAGGAAAGTCCCAGCTCCGGGACGGTATAACGGTATCAGTGAACACATTTTATAAGTGTTAAGTTCTGCGTGTGCAAAGAGCTAAAAAAAAAGAGCTACCTTTTCCTTGTGCAGCATTACTGCTGCACAAGATGGCTCTTTCAGTAACAAACGACGGGGGGGGGGGGGGGGGGGACAGGTTCCCTTACATTTAGGTTGTTGTGCCAGCGTGGCGGTCGCAGGACACATTGCCGGCTACACAGCTGGGGATCAGCTGACGTTACTGAAACCCAATAACACTGGGTCGTATGTTTTTACTGTGCAGCCTGCACTTCTGAGCCGCAACTGGCGGTGTTGGAGCCCAGGAATAGCAGTTCAGGTGGTAGAAAGATGAACACAGCAGGAGACCTGGATGACACCCAATTACTTAATCAGGCAGAGGAGTGGCAAATTCCTGCGAGATCCAGGCCTGGTTCATTTTCAGGAAAGTAAGCCGGTCAACGTTATCGGAGGATAGTCGCATGCGACGGTCTGTTAGTACACCACCTGCGGCACTAAAGACACGTTCCGATAAGACACTAGCCGCAGGGCAAGCCAGCACCTCCAATGCATACTGGCTTAGCTCTGGCCATGTATCCAGCTTAGAGACCCAAAACTTGAACGGGGAAGAGCCGTCTGGGAGTACAGTAAGAGGGCAAGCCATGTAGTCTGTCACCATCTGACGGAACCGTTGCCTCCTGCTGACTGGAGCCGCCGGTGATGGTGTAGACATTTGGGGCGGGCACACAAAAGTGTGCCAGAGTTGTGCCATACTGGGCTTGCCTTGGGCAGAGGCACTGCTTCTGCTCCCTCTTTGGGCAGAGCCTCCCCCACTGCCTCGACGCACTGAGCTGCTTTGTAAAGCACTAGCAGCACTCCTCTCAGTTGGACAGGAGAAGATGATGGAATTCACCAGTGTGTCGTGGTACTCCCGCAATTTACGCTCCCGGGTCAACGCAGGGATGAGGTTTTGGACGTTGTCCCGGTAGCGAGGATCGAGGAGGGTGAACACCCAATAATCAGGCATGTTGAGAATGTGGTCGATGCGGCGGTCGTTTCTCAGGCACTGCAGCATGAAATCCACCATGTGCTGCAGAGTGCCAACCGGCCCAGAAACGCTGTCCCCTGCTTGAGACATGATCTCTGCCCGCTCGTCATCACCCCACCCTCGCTGTACACACTGACCACTGGACAATTGTGTCGCTCCCTCCTCTGGACGGAGCTCTTCCTCCTCCATTGACTCCTCCTCATCCTCCTCACAAATTGGCCCCTGCGTACCCCTTTGTGAGGAACCACGTGGCGCTGACACTCCAGAAGCTGATGGAAAAGGTGACTCCTCATCCTCCACCTCTTCCACCACATCATCCCTTAACCCTTGCAAAGTTTGCTGAAGCAGGCAGATAAGGGGGACAGTCATGCTGACTAGTGCATCATCTGCACTTGCCATCCGCGTGGAATAATCAAAAGGACGCAAAACCTGGCAGACGTCCTTCATAGTGGCCCACTCTGTGGTTGTGAAGTCTGATCGGCGCTGACTGCGACTTCTTTGCGCCTGATGCAGCTGGTACTCCATAACTGCTTGCTGCTGCTCACACAACCGCTCCAACATATGTAACGTGGAATTCCACCGGGTAGGTAGGTCACATATGATGCGGTGTTCCGGAAGGCGGAATCGGCGCTGCAGAGCAGCAATGCGGGATCTGGCCAAGCTGGAACGCCGCAAGTGAGCACACTCTAGGCGGACCTTGTGCAGCAGGGCATCAAGATCCGGATAGTCCCTCAGAAAACTCTGCACAACCAAATTGAGCACATGTGCCAGACATGGGATGTGAGTGAGGTTGCCAAGGGCCAAAGCTGCCACCAGATTTCGGCCATTGTCACACACTACCATGCCTGGCTGGAGATTCGCTGGCAGTAACCACACATCGCTCTCCTGCTTTATGGCATTCCAGAGCTCCTGCGCTGTGTGGCTTCGATGCCCCAATGAAACTAGTTTCAAGACGGCCTGCTGACGTTTGGCCACGGCTGTGCTCATGTCGGTCATAGGTAAACGTTCACGGGTCCATGTGGGGGTGGACTGTGACGGATCCTGCAGAGAGGAATCAGAGGAACTGGTGTAAGAGGAGGAGTCGATGCGTACAGACTGGATTCCTGCAATCCTTGGAGTGGGCAGGACACGTCCTGCGCCACTCGCACGATCTGTACCTGGCTCAACAACATTAACCCAATGGGCAGTGAGGGAAACATATCGCCCCTGTCCATGCTGACTGGTCCACGCATCGGTGGTGAGGTGGACCTTGCTACTGACGGCGTTCAGTAGCGCATGTTTTATGTTTGCCTCAACATGCCTGTGCAGGGCAGGGACAGCCTGCCTGCTGAAGTAAAAGCGGCTGGGCACCTTGTACTGTGGGACTGCCAATGCCATCAAGTCACGGAAGCTGTCAGTCTCCACCAGCCTGAACGAGAGCATTTCCAGGGACAACAGTTTGGCAATGCCTGCATTCAGAGCCTGTGCTCGGGGGTGGTTGGCCGAGAATGCCCGCCTTTTCTCCCATGCCTGTACTACCGATGGCTGTAGAGTAGACTGGGAGTGTGAGGATGACTGGGAAGGTGGTGCTGTGGGTGGAATTACACAAGGTCTCTGGGAGGAAGCCAAACCAGCTGTGCGTGAGCTGGAGGAAGAGGCAACACGAGCTGAAGAGGTGGTAGCTGCCGCTGTTGGTTGGCCTACATCTTCAGTGTGTTTCTGTAACTCCACCGCGTGCCTGGTCCGCACATGTTTCCACATATTTGTGGTATTGAGGTTGCTGACATTTTTCCCTCTTTTTACTTTATGATGACACAGCTTGCATTTGACAAAACAAATGTCATCTGCAACTGTGTCAAAAAAGGACCAGGCACTGCAAGTCTTGGGAGCGCCCTTTTTGGCTTTGGAAAGAGACAGGCTCCTAACGGGTGCCAAAGTGGAGGCTACAGGCTCCGCAGTCTTCCCCCTCCCTCTCCCTCTTTGGCCCGTAAGAGGAAGCTCTTTCTCTGAGCTGCTCCCACCACCTTCCTGTTCCTCACGCCACGATGGGTCAAGGACCTCATCATCTCCACTACCCTCTGCCACCAACTGCTCCTCCTGGGTAGTCTCAGCAGCACAGTACGCACGAGAAAGCGGCACCTGAGTTTCATCATCAGATGCGTACTGCGCTGTGGTCACCGGAGGCACTGGCCCACCTGCCTCTTCAGAGTCAGAGAGAAAAAGGTGTTGGGCATCACTGCACACTGCCTCTTCTTCCATTTCTCCAATGCTGCTTGGCTGGCCCCCTGTTTCCAAGCCAAGAGATTCAGAGAACAGAAGTAGAGACGGCTCCTGTCCTGGGCTCTCTGACTGCCTGGCCAATTTGGCAGGTGGTGAAGAGACAGATGGCTGCTCTCCAGTGCTCTGTGCCTGAGAGGATGTGGCACTAACTGAAGTCGATGCCGAGGCGTTAGCTGCCATCCACCCGACAACGGCTTCAATTTGGTCTTCACGCAGCAGCGGTGCACGGCGCTCTCCGACAAAGCTGCGCATGAAGGACTGTTCCCTGCTGAAACTGAGTGACGACGAGTCACCGGCGCCCGCAGCAGGCACAGAATCACCACGTCCTCTCCCTGCTCCGCGCCCACGCCCACGTGCCTTACTCCCTGCCCTCTTCATCTTGGTTGACAGATAAAGATAAGCAGAAAAGTACTAAGGCCTTAGTGTGCTTATTCCTGTAATGCTCCTCCTAACAGGTGTAAGAAACACTAATGTTGTAAATTGTGGACTAAACTTTATTATTTTTCAAATGTGGCCTACACAAGTGTAAGTTGTGTTTGGTGAACTTAACCTTTTTTTTGGTGCAGATCGGGCTACAGAGCTAGTTTAAATCACACGGAGACCGTGCAGACAGCCGTAAACGGCGCTGCAAGGCCAAGAAACCCTCCTCTAGGTTATCCTATATAGTGTTTTTCCACTATTTAGCTGGATACAAGTGGAAAGACACTAATAGGAATTTTTTTTTTCAAATTTTAAACTGGCTGCACTATTTGAAAAAAAGGAAATTGTTTTTCAAGGTATGAGGCAGTAACGCACCCTGAGCTGAATCCAACCGGCTATGGCTGCACACAGACTACAGGGCGAGCTGCGCTCACACAGAGACCGTGCAGACAGCCGTAAACGGCGCTGCAAGGCCCCCAAAAAAACCTCTAGGTTATCCTATGTAGTGTTTTTCCACAATTGAGCTGGAGACTGGTGGAAAGACACTAATAGGAATTTTTTTTTTTTCAAATTTTAAACAGGCTGCACTATTTGAAAAAAAGGAAAATTTTTCTCAAGGTATGAGCCAGTAACGAACCCTGAGCTGAATCCAACCGGCTATGGCTGCACACAGACTACAGGGCGAGCTGGGCTCACACGGAGACCGTGCAGACAGCCGTAAACGGCGCTGCAAGGCCAAAAAACCCTCCTCTAGGTTATCCTATATAGTGTTTTTCCACTATTTAGCTGGATACGAGTGGAAAGACACTAATAGGAATTTTTTTTTTCAAATTTTAAACAGGCTGCACTATTTGAAAAAAAGGAAAATTTTTCTCAAGGTATGAGCCAGTAACGAACCCTGAGCTGAATCCAACCGGCTATGGCTGCACACAGACTACAGGGCGAGCTGGGCTCACACGGAGACCGTGCAGACAGCCGTAAACGGCGCTGCAAGGCCCAAAAACCCCCCTCTAGGTTATCCTATGTAGTGTTTTTCCACAATAGAGCTGGAGACTGGTGGAAAAACACTAATAGGAAATTTGAGAAAAAATGTGCAGCAGGCTGCACTAAGAGCAAAAAAGAACAACTGTGTGAGGCAGTGTGAACCCCCCCTGAGCTGAATACAACCGGGTATATGGCTGCACACAGACTACAGAGTGAGCTGCACACACACACACACACAGAGACCTTGCAGAACGCTGTTAAAACAGCGCTGCAAGGCAAGAGCAAGGTGAACAGTGAAGAACACACAGCGTTTTGCTAAATTAGCCTTTGGAAAGGAAAATAAAGCAATTAGCAAGCTCAACTGGCCCTCAGTTAGAACACAGCGTCCTGTCCCTAACTGAAATCACAGCAGAGTGAGCGCAAAATGGCGGCAGCGCTTTTTTATAGTGCAGAGTGACATCATTTCAGCAGCCAATCCCAGCCTTGCCAGTACTTACATGCCCACCATGCTAAACAGGATGTGCCCACACTTTCATTCATTCCTCATTGGCTGCTGCGTTCAATTTGAATTCTGGGAACTTCCGATTCCGGTATCCGATACGCGGGAAGTATCGGAATTCAGTATCGGAATTCCGATACCGCAAATATCGGCCGATACCCGATACTTGCGGTATCGGAATGCTCAACACTACCAATGACCCCGGGAAAGCTTCCTCATTAAAAATATACTCATCCCCATCATCCTCCTCATCCTCCACCTCCTCTTCGCCCGCTACCTCGTCCTGTACACTGCCCTGACCAGACAATGGCTGACTGTCATCAAGGCTTTCCTCTTCCTCTGGTGCAGACGCCTGATCCTTTATGTGCGTCAAACTTTGCATCAGCAGACACATTAGGGGGATGCTCATGCTTATTATGGCGTTGTCTGCACTAACCAGCCATGTGCATTCCTCAAAACACTGAAGGACTTGACACATGTCTTGAATCTTCGACCACTGCACACCTGACAACTCCATGTCTGCCATCCTACTGCCTGCCCGTGTATGTGTATCCTCCCACAAAAACATAACAGCCCGCCTCTGTTCGCACAGTCTCTGAAGCATGTGCAGTGTTGAGTTCCACCTTGTAACAACGTCTATGATTAGGCGATGCTGGGGAAGGTTCAAAGAACGCTGATAGGTCTGCATACGGCTGGAGTGTACAGGCGAACGGCGGATATGTGCGCAAAGTCCACGCACTTTGAGGAGCAGGTCGGATAACCCCGGATAACTTTTCAGGAAGCACTGCACCACCAGGTTTAAGGTGTGAGCCAGGCAAGGAATGTGTTTCAGTTGGGAAAGGGAGATGGCAGCCATGAAATTCCTTCCGTTATCACTCACTACCTTGCCTGCCTCAAGATCTACAGTGCCCAGCCACGACTGCGTTTCTTGCTGCAAGAACTCGGACAGAACTTCTGCGGTGTGTCTGTTGTCGCCCAAACACTTCATAGCCAATACAGCCTGCTGACGTTTGCCAGTAGCTGCCCCATAATGGGAGACGGATGGAGTGGTTGTGCGACTGCGGTCTGTGGACGAGCTCTCGCTTCTGCAGGAGGACGAGGAGGAGGAGGAGGAGGAGGGGGTGCGAACGGCTACAGCCAACTGTTTCGTAGACCTTGGGCTAGGCAGAACTGTCCCAAACTTGCTGTCCCCTGTGGACCCTGAATCCACCACATTTACCCAGTGTGCCGTGATGGACACGTAACGTCCCTGGCCATGCCTACTGGTCCATGCATCTGTTGTCAGGTGCACCTTTGTGCTCACAGATTGCCTGAGTGCATGGACGATGCGCTCTTTAACATGCTGGTGGAGGGCTGGGATGGCTTTTCTGGAAAAAAAGTGTCGACTGGGTAGCTCGTAGCGTGGTACAGCGTAGTCCATCAGGTCTTTGAAAGCTTCGCTTTCAACTAACCGGTAGGGCATCATCTCTAACGAGATTAGTCTAGCTATGTGGGCGTTCAAACCCTGTGTACGCGGATGCGAGGCTAAGTACTTCCTTTTTCTAACCATAGTCTCATGTAGGGTGAGCTGGACTGGAGAGCTGGAGATCGTGGAACTAGCGGGGGTGCCGGTGGACATGGCAGACTGAGAGACGGTGGGAGATGGTATTGTTGCCGCCGGTGCCCTAGATGCAGTGTTTCCTACTACGAAACTGGAGATTCCCTGACCCTGACTGCTTTGGCCTGGCAAAGAAACCTGCACAGATACTGCAGGTGGTGCAGAAAATGGTGGCCCTACACTGCCGGAAGGGATGTTGCGTTGATGAGTAGCTTCATTGGCCGAGTGTGCTACAACCTTAAGGGACGTTTGGTAGTTAGTCCAAGCTTGCAAATGCATGGTGGTTAAATGTCTATGCATGCAACTTGTATTGAGACTTTTCAGATTCTGCCCTCTGCTTAAGGTAGTTGAACATTTTTGACAGATTACTTTGTGCTGATCAATTGGATGTTGTTTAAAAAAATGCCAGACTGCACTCTTTCTAGCATCGGATACCTTTTCAGGCATTGCAGACTGAGCTTTAACCGGATGGCCACGCTGTCCTCCAACAGGTTTTGACTTTGCCACGCGTTTTGGCCAAGATACGGGCCCGGCAGATGGAACCTGTTGCGATGTTGATGCCTGCTGCGGCCCCTCCTCCTCCGCTTCAGAACTGCTGCCGCCTGCACCCTGTTCCCCCAATGGCTGCCAATCGGGGTCAAGAACTGGGTCATCTATTACCTCTTCTTGTAGCTCGTGTGCAACTTCGTCTGTGTCACCGTGTCGGTCGGTGGTATAGCGTTCGTGATGGGGCAACATAGTCTCATCAGGGTCTGATTCTTGATCAGCACCCTGCGAGGGCAATGTTGTGGTCTGAGTCAAAGGACCAGCATAGTAGTCTGGCTGTGGCTGTGCATCAGTGCACTCCATGTCAGATTCAACTTGTAATGGGCATGGACTGTTAACTGCTTCACTTTCTAAGCCAGGGACGGTATGTGTAAAGAGCTCCATGGAGTAACCCGTTGTGTCGCCTGCTGCATTCTTCTCTGTTGTTGTTTTTGCTGAAGAGGACAAGGAAGCGACTTGTCCCTGACCGTGAACATCCACTAACGACGCGCTGCTTTTACTTTTACCAGTTTCACGAGAGGAGGCAAAAGAGCTAGAGGCTGAGTCAGCAAGATAAGCCAAAACTTGCTCTTGATGCTCCGGCTTTAAAAGCAGTTTTCCTACTCCCAGAAAAGGGAGGGTTCGAGGCCTTGTGTAGCCAGACGACGAACCTGGCTCCACAGCTCCAGACTTAGGTGCAATATTTTTTTTCCCACGACCACCTGATGCTCCACCACTACCACTACCCTCATTACCAGCTGACAATGGCCACGACCTCTTCCACCAGACTTCCTCATTGTTTTAAAAACGTTACCAAACGAACGGTATTTGTTGCTGTCACACAACTTACACAGTGAGCTATAACTTCAGTATGATTTAGCTACCCCTTTACAGGTGGGTGAGACCACAACGAAAATCAGCCACAATGTTACACACTCTGTTGTTGTTGGCAACAAATGAGATGGCACACACGCAGGACTGTCACTGAAGCGCAAATGTAAATATTTATCTCCCACTGATTTGTGTTTGTTTTTTTTAAAAGGGAGACTTCAGAAAAAAAAAAATTAAAAAAAAATTATTTTTTACAGAAGAATTTATAAAACAAATAAAATGAAATGATTGTTTCAGGGAGAATTTAGGAAAAAAAAAAAAAAAAAAAGGCTTTGTAGGGCCCACTGAGTGAGAGAGGACGCACACAGGAGTCAGGTGTGGCACACAAGCCCAGAGGCCAATATTAATCTCCCACCGATTGATTTAGTTATTTTTTTTGGTAGATTTTGGAACCCAAATCAAGCAAAAAAATTAATAGGCTTTCTATGGCCCACAATTGGGGAGAGAGAGAGAGATGGCACACCCAGGAGTCAAGACTGGCACACAAGCAGAAGGGGCAATATGAATCTCCCACAGATTTTTTTTTTTTTTTCAGGGAGACTTGAGAGAAAAAAAAATACAAAAAAAATGATTTTTTTCAGGAATAATTTAGAAACCAAAGAAAATAAAATGATTGTTTCAGGGAGAATTTAGAAAACAAATAAAACAAAAAATAGGCTTTCTAGGGCCCACTGAGTGACAGATGACGCACACAGGAGTCAGGAGTGGCACACAAGCCCAGAGGCCAATATTAATCTCCCACTGATTGATTTAGTTATTTTTTTTGGTAGATTTTGGAACCCAAATCAAGCAAAAAAATTAATAGGCTTTCTATGGCCCACTATTTGTGAGAGAGATGGCACGCTCAGGACTGGCACACAAGCCCAGAGGCCAATATTAATCTCCCATTTTTTTTTTTTTCCAGGGAAAATTTATAAACCAAATAAAAAAAATTATAATAAATAGGCTTTCTATGGCCCACTATCTGAGAGAGAGAGATGGCACGCTTAGGACTGGCACACAAGCCCAAAGGCCAATATTAATCTCCCACTGATTGATTGATTGATTTTTTCAGGTAGAATTATGAACCCAAATCAACCAAAAAAATAAATAGGCTTTCTATGGCCCACTATTTGTGAGAGAGATGGCACGCTCAGGACTGGCACACAAGCCCAGAGGCCAATATTAATCTCCCACTTTTTTTTTTTTTCCAGGGAAAATTTATAAACCCAATAAAATAATAAAAAAATAGGCTTTCTATGGCCCACTATCTGAGAGAGAGAGAGATGGCACGCTTAGGACTGGCACACAAGCCCAAAGGCCAATATTAATCTCCCACTGATTGATTTATTGATTTTTTCAGGTAGAATTTAGAACCCAAATCAAGCAAAAAAATTAATAGGCTTTCTATGGCCCACTGAGTGAGAGATGGCACACACAGGAGTAAGGAGTGGCACACAAGCCCTGAGGCCAATATTTTTCTCCCACTGATTGATGTTGTGATTTTTTCTGGTAGATTTTGGAACCCAAATCAAGCAAAAAAATAAATAGGCTTTCTATGGCCCACTGAGTGAGAGATGACACAGACAGAGATGGCACTCTAGCAGAAATGTCAATCTTAATCTCCCACCAAAAAAAAAAAAAAAAAAAAAAGGAACTGTCCTTCAATTACTATCTCCCTGCAGTAATCTCAGCCAGGTATGGCAGGCAGCAATAAGGAGTGGACTGATGCACAAATTAAATAAAAAGTGTGGACAAACAAACAAGATAGCTGTGCAGAAAGGAAGGAACAAGAGGATTTGTGCTTTGAAAAAAGCAGTTGGTTTGCACAGCGGCGTACACACAGCAATGCAGCTATCTGGGAGCCTTCTAGGGCAGCCCAATGAGCTACAGCGCTGAGGAAAAAAAAAAAAAAAGGAGCTTCCACTGTCCCTGCACACCGAAGGTGGTGTTGGGCAGTGGAAATCGCTACAGCACAAGCGGTTTTGTGGTTAATGGACCCTGCCTAACGCTATCCCTGCTTCTGACGAAGCGGCAGCAACCTCTCCCTAAGCTCAGATCAGCAGCAGTAACATGGCGGTCGGCGGGAACTCCCCTTTATAGCCCCTGTGACGCCGCAGACAGCAAGCCAATCACTGCAATGCCCTTCTCTAAGATGGTGGGGACCAGGACCTATGTCATCACGCTGCCCACACTCTGCGTTTACCTTCATTGGCTGAGAAATGGCGCTTTTCGCGTCATTGAAACGCGACTTTGGCGCGAAAGTCGCGTACCGCATGGCCGACCACGCACAGGGGTCGGATCGGGTTTCATGAAACTCGACTTCGCCAAAAGTCGGCGACTTTTGAAAATGTTCGACCCGTTTCGCTCAACCCTAGTCATTACGTAATTGTTTAAAAGCCTCTTTTTCATACATCACCACCGGCCAGACCACGATGTTTCCCCCTTTGTCTGCGGCCTTAAATACCACATCGTTGAGGGACTGAAGTTGTTTAATCGCCTCCCTCTCTTTCCAAGTTAGATTGTCATAACGTCTCCTCGTGGAGAGTTCCCTAAAGTCCTCCGTTACCAACTTAGTGAACACCTCCACGGCAGGGCACAGAGACAAAGGGGGAAACCTCGTGGACTTGGGGAGTATTGCCGGTGGGAACTCACCTTTCTCAGGAGCAGACTGCTCCTCCAGTAATTCTTCCAAAATTCGGCCCTCAGTGCAGTCCAGAACATCAGATCCCTGTCCACCTCTGGGGTGTAATTTTTTAAGGATCAGCTTATGTGAAAATAAATGTAGATCTTTCAAAGCTGTAAAAAAATTAAAACCATTAGTCGGTGCAAACGATAAGCCCTTCCCCAATACACTCAATTGACTCTCAGAGAGGACATGGTCCGACAGGTTGATTACCTGGAGCCCCCCTTGATGACTCCGTCCGTCCGATTGTTTGTTCATCGGGCCCCTTTTACCATTTTGTCTTGTAGTCATTTTTGTACTTGTTTGGGGATCCTCTCTATCCCTGTCCGGGGCACCCTTTCTGGCTGTAGGCCTTTCATCCGTGGGTATAGAGGATTTATGCGATATAGATCGAGATCTTGACCTTGACTCGTTCCTATAGTAGGAGCGTGACCGGTCATTGCCACTTCTCCATTTATACATTTTATTGGTTTCTTTGTCGTTAATATCTCGTTGAATCTTCTTAGTTTTGACTTGCTGAATATCCTCCACCCATTTTTGAACCTCAGCCTCTACTTCGTTATTAAATTTAGCAAGAGCCTCACCAGACATATCCTTTTTGATCACACTTTGTAGAGTTTCAATTTCACCCTCAATTTCTCTGATAGAGACGGAATTCATATCCTTAAGGATCTCCATGAAGCCATTTGAGCATTTATTAGCACAATCCTCCCATCTTTCTCTAATGCCAGCGTCCTCCACCGGAAAGGAGGGGAACACTTGCACCCGGAGCCCCCTCGGGATTAGTCCTTTACTTAAATATCTATCCAAAAAGGCGTGATTCCACCAAATCTTAGTTCGTTTTCGCAAAAGATCTTTAAACCTTAATACCGTATCCTGTAGCCCCACATTACTCCCCTCCGAGCCCAACTCATTAGTGTCCTTAAAAACATCATTTAACTGTGTGAGCCATGCACCGTCGCGGGCCCGAAAATCCATCTTAGTAGTGCTGGGACCTGCTGTGAGAAGCACAGAAACATATATAATTAAATATACCCCCAGGCTCATAATACAAAGTGTCCAAGTACCATGTCCTAGACACTGTAAATCCTACTCCAAAAGATACTACTATAGTTCAAGGAGAACAGAAGGAGCGTTACTTAAAACCCGCCAGTGTTTGTTAAGAATGGTACGTATACTATCCCACTCGTGGTTAAATTCAGATATGAAACGTATCGACTCATCTGTCTTTTGTTGCTTTTTCGAATATAACAGCCGATTGCGCGAGGTATTATTAGCCCTGTTATACCCATATCTCACACACCGATGGCTGTAACCCCGCTGTTCGAAGCGTTGTTTCACTTAAAACCCGCCAGTGTTTGTTAAGAATGTATGATAAAGAGGCTTTTAAACAATTACGTAATGACAACGTTTACTCCAGGCTCACCCATAATCCGGTCGCCTCCTTCTCGGTGCAGTTACAGGCTATTCTTCTTAGGGCCTTCGAGGAGGGGACTATCAATAAGAAAGTTCTTGATGGACTTACGGTTAGGTTCCCAAAAGTACCCACCTTTTATCTTCTTCCCAAAGTCCACAAGGACCGAGTCAACCCTCCGGGACGTCCTATTGTGTCGGGCATGCAAGGTTTGTGTGACCCGATATGCAAGTTTGTTGACTTCTACCTTAAAAAACTGGTGGAAACACTCCCATCATTTGTGAAGGACACAACGGACGTCCTGACGAGGGTTGACGGAGTCTCTGTGGACCAGGATGTTCTATTGGTTACGGCGGACGTGGAGGCCCTGTATACCTGTATCGATCACACCGATGGGCTGCGGGCGGTCCGTTTTTTCCTGGAGGCCTCCGACCTGGACGGCCCATTGTGTGAGCTTATCCTCGAGCTGCTGGAATTCGTTCTGATGCATAATTTTTTTACTTTTAAAGATTGTTTTTTTCATCAAAAGCGCGGCGCAGCCATGGGGGCGGCCTGTGCGCCCGCTTACGCCAACCTCTTTTTGGGTTTTTGGGAGAGGTTGGTGTTTGGGGGCGCAGGGGGGGAGGCCGCCGACCATGTGCTGTGCTGGTGGCGATACATTGATGATGTTTTGTTTTTGTGGCGCGGAACGGAACAGCAGCTCGGGGATTTTATGACTGTGCTCAATTCTAACACCTTTAACATCAAGCTTACCTATAAGTCTGACCCCCGTGAAATTGATTTTTTGGATATACTCTTGAGGGTAGGAGATGATCAGCTTATAGAGACAGAGGTCTTTAGAAAAACCACGGCTGTCAATGCCTTGGTACATGCGACTTCTGGGCACAGTCAAGCCACAATTAGGGCCGTCCCGGTCGGACAGTTTCTCCGGGTTAGGCGGATCTGCTCTAATGACCACACCTTTAAACAGCAGGCTAGCGATTTGAAACAACGCTTCGAACAGCGGGGTTACAGCCATCGGTGTGTGAGATATGGGTATAACAGGGCTAATAATACCTCGCGCAATCGGCTGTTATATTCGAAAAAGCAACAAAAGACAGATGAGTCGATACGTTTCATATCTGAATTTAACCACGAGTGGGATAGTATACGTACCATTCTTAACAAACACTGGCGGGTTTTAAGTACCGAGCCGTCTTTGAGCCCCTTTTTGTCTGATCGCCCCCTGATGACTCCCAGGAGAGCTAGGAGTTTGAAAGATCTCCTAGTTAGGAGTCACTATGTGGCACCTAAGGTGCCTCTTTTTGGCTCGGTCCGTCGTACTGTGGGCTGCTACACGTGTGGACACTGTGTTGCCTGCGCCAATGTCCTGCGCAGCCCCTCATTCTCCTCTGCAGATGGTAAAAGAAATTTCGATATAAGACACTATATTTCCTGCGGTACCAAAAATGTGATCTATTATGCTACCTGCAGTTGCCGTCTCATTTATGTAGGCCTAACATCGCGCGAACTAAGAGTGAGGGTGAGGGAGCATGTGCGGGACATTGGCGCAGCCAGGACGGTGGAGGATGTCTCTCAAGTAAAAACTATAGCGAGGCACTTTAAAAAGTACCACAATTGTGACCCCAGCCAGTTTTTGGTTAGGGGTATTGATGTTGTCCACACGGGTATACGAGGGGGTAACATCAAACAACTCCTTGCCCAATGTGAACTTAAGTGGATTGTGACCCTAGGCAACGAATCTCTCAATTTTGCTCCGTTCCTGTAGCTCCCCTTAAGATCCTTTAGCTTCCCTCCGGTATCAGGTGTCTGCTTCACCTTTTTTAACCCTGGTTTTAATTACTTGTTTTTCTGTTTTTTATAGTTGTTCCCATGATGTTCCTGTTATCTTTTGAATATTTTCATGATGTTCCTGATATCCCTGGAAAATAACTTTGGACCCTTGACTGGCATGTCGAAATATTATATGGACTTAATATATGTCTGCTACATGAACTATCATTATAAGTGTTTATGGTTCACTTGTTTTACTTTATTATTTTCTTTATGATTGTGACCATTTCTGTCATAATTGTGTGTGTTTTATACATATGCTTTGTCTGAAGTAATTACATGCCTGTGCCAGGGTTCCGGTCTGCAGTGCGCACGCGCCCTTTTGCTCTTGGCTCCGCCCCTCCTCGGTCCGGCCGCTTGGCATTCTGGGTCTGTGACTGGGTACCATGGCAACCCCATGCTCCAGCTTGCCTGGCTCGGGAGCCTGGCTGGGCGGGGTGGTTGCGGCGTCGGGGGCCATGGACGCGTGCGCCGCTTACGAGCAGCCGTACTGACTTCCGGGTCACATGATCGCCGTGTGACCGGAAGTAGGGGATATAAGGCTCCTTCGGTGGAGTTTGAGACACTTCCCCTTGATAAAGCTAACAACGCTGGAGCGAAACGCTCGTCGGGGGTGTCGCCCAACTCGTTTTTTGATCCCTGCACCCGGGTAAGAGGTACCTTTTGGTCTCTGGTTTCACTGTGCTTGTAACGCTATATGCTTGTTTTAGATCGGCAGTGTGATTAGTCTCCTGGAGTGTGTCCGGTCTCATGGACTGTTAGCTTTGCAGTACTATCTGTTAACCTTATTTAGGTCTATACTTTGGGACCTGAGGGATTTAGTCTGGGGTTCATGAGGCTGGACATGGATATGGTTATCCATTCTGTACCGCTTACGTGACATATTTTTCTGGCATCATATATACCTTATACTATCCTTGATGACCAGTGTGGGTGTTTGGGGTGGTTTTAGTGTCCTTATTTTCATGTATGTGTTTGTATATGTTGTTTGTTGATATGCTTCAATAAATTTTGTACTTTTTTTACGTTTGTTTTTTGAACGCTCCTTCTGTTCTCCTTGAACTATAGCAGTATCTTTTGGAGTAGGATTTACAGTGTCTAGGACATGGTACTTGGACACTTTGTATTATGAGCCTGGGGGTATATTTAATTATATATGTTTCTGTGCTTCTCACAGCAGGTCCCAGCACTACTAAGATGGATTTTCGGGCCCGCGACGGTGCATGGCTCACACAGTTAAATGATGTTTTTAAGGACACTAATGAGTTGGGCTCGGAGGGGAGTAATGTGGGGCTACAGGATACGGTATTAAGGTTTAAAGATCTTTTGCGAAAACGAACTAAGATTTGGTGGAATCACGCCTTTTTGGATAGATATTTAAGTAAAGGACTAATCCCGAGGGGGCTCCGGGTGCAAGTGTTCCCCTCCTTTCCCGTGGAGGACGCTGGCATTAGAGAAAGATGGGAGGATTGTGCTAATAAATGCTCAAATGGCTTCATGGAGATCCTTAAGGATATGAATTCCGTCTCTATCAGAGAAATTGAGGGTGAAATTGAAACTCTACAAAGTGTGATCAAAAAGGATATGTCTGGTGAGGCTCTTGCTAAATTTAATAACGAAGTAGAGGCTGAGGTTCAAAAATGGGTGGAGGATATTCAGCAAGTCAAAACTAAAAAGTTTCAACGAGATATTAACGACAAACAAACCAATAAAATGTATAAATGGAGAAGTGGCAATGACCGGTCACGCTCCTACTATAGGAACGAGTCAAGGTCAAGATCTCGATCTATATCGCATAAATCCTCTATACCCACGGATGAAAGGCCTACAGCCAGAAAGGGTGCCCCGGACAGGGATAGATAGGATCCCCAAACAAGTACAAAAATGACTACAAGACAAAATGGTAAAAGGGGCCCGATGAACAAACAATCGGACGGACGGAGTCATCAAGGGGGGCTCCAGGTAATCAACCTGTCGGACCATGTCCTCTCTGAGAGTCAATTGAGTGTATTGGGGAAGGGCTTATCGTTTGCACCGACTAATGGTTTTAATTTTTTTACAGCTTTAAAAGATCTACATTTATTTTCACGTAAGCTGATCCTTAAAAAATTACACTCCAGAGGTGGACAGGGATCTGATGTTCTGGACTGCACTGAGGGGGAGGCCCTCCGAATTTTGGAATAATTACTGGAGGAGCAGTCTGCTCCTGAGAAAGGTGAGTTCCCACCGGCAATACTCCCCAAGTCCACGAGGTTTCCCCCTTTGTCTCTGTGCCCTGCCGTGGAGGTGTTCACTAAGTTGGTAACGGAGGACTTTAGGGAACTCTCCACGAGGAGACGTTATGACAATCTAACTTGGAAAGAGAGGGAGGCGATTAAACAACTTCAGTCCCTCAACGATGTGGTATTTAAGGCCGCAGACAAAGGGGGAAACATCGTGGTCTGGCCGGTGGTGATGTATGAAAAAGAGGCTTTTAAACAATTACGTAATGACAACGTTTACTCCAGGCTCACCCATAATCCGGTCGCCTCCTTCTCGGTGCAGTTACAGGCTATTCTTCTTAGGGCCTTCGAGGAGGGGACTATCAATAAGAAAGTTCTTGATGGACTTACGGTTGGGTTCCCAAAAGTACCCACCTTTTATCTTCTTCCCAAAGTCCACAAGGACCGAGTCAACCCTCCGGGACGTCCTATTGTGTCGGGCATGCAAGGTTTGTGTGACCCGATATGCAAGTTTGTTGACTTCTACCTTAAAAAACTGGTGGAAACACTCCCATCATTTGTGAAGGACACAACGGACGTCCTGACGAGGGTTGACGGAGTCTCTGTGGACCAGGATGTTCTATTGGTTACGGCGGACGTGGAGGCCCTGTATACCTGTATCGATCACACCGATGGGCTGCGGGCGGTCCGTTTTTTCCTGGAGGCCTCCGACCTGGACGGCCCATTGTGTGAGCTTATCCTCGAGCTGCTGGAATTCGTTCTGATGCATAATTTTTTTACTTTTAAAGATTGTTTTTTTCATCAAAAGCGCGGCGCAGCCATGGGGGCGGCCTGTGCGCCCGCTTACGCCAACCTCTTTTTGGGTTTTTGGGAGAGGTTGGTGTTTGGGGGCGCAGGGGGGGAGGCCGCCGACCATGTGCTGTGCTGGTGGCGATACATTGATGATGTTTTGTTTTTGTGGCGCGGAACGGAACAGCAGCTCGGGGATTTTATGACTGTGCTCAATTCTAACACCTTTAACATCAAGCTTACCTATAAGTCTGACCCCCGTGAAATTGATTTTTTGGATATACTCTTGAGGGTAGGAGATGATCAGCTTATAGAGACAGAGGTCTTTAGAAAAACCACGGCTGTCAATGCCTTGGTACATGCGACTTCTGGGCACAGTCAAGCCACAATTAGGGCCGTCCCGGTCGGACAGTTTCTCCGGGTTAGGCGGATCTGCTCTAATGACCACACCTTTAAACAGCAGGCTAGCGATTTGAAACAACGCTTCGAACAGCGGGGTTACAGCCATCGGTGTGTGAGATATGGGTATAACAGGGCTAATAATACCTCGCGCAATCGGCTGTTATATTCGAAAAAGCAACAAAAGACAGATGAGTCGATACGTTTCATATCTGAATTTAACCACGAGTGGGATAGTATACGTACCATTCTTAACAAACACTGGCGGGTTTTAAGTACCGAGCCGTCTTTGAGCCCCTTTTTGTCTGATCGCCCCCTGATGACTCCCAGGAGAGCTAGGAGTTTGAAAGATCTCCTAGTTAGGAGTCACTATGTGGCACCTAAGTTGCCTCTTTTTGGCTCGGTCCGTCGTACTGTGGGCTGTTACACGTGTGGACACTGTGTTGCCTGCGCCAATGTCCTGCGCAACCCCTCATTCTCCTCTGCAGATGGTAAAAGAAATTTCGATATAAGACACTATATTTCCTGCGGTACCAAAAATGTGATCTATTATGCTACCTGCAGTTGCCGTCTCATTTATGTAGGCCTAACATCGCGCGAACTAAGAGTGAGGGTGAGGGAGCATGTGCGGGACATTGGCGCAGCCAGGACGGTGGAGGATGTCTCTCAATTAAAAACTATAGCGAGGCACTTTAAAAAGTACCACAATTGTGACCCCAGCCAGTTTTTGGTTAGGGGTATTGATGTTGTCCACACGGGTATAAGAGGGGGTAACATCAAACAACTCCTTGCCCAACGTGAACTTAAGTGGATTGTGACCCTGGGCACCGTTAGACCTGGTGGTCTCAACGAATCTCTCAATTTTGCTCCGTTCCTGTAGCTCCCCTTAAGATCCTTTAGCTTCCCTCCGGTATCAGGTGTCTGCTTCACCTTTTTTAACCCTGGTTTTAATTACTTGTTTTTCTGTTTTTTATAGTTGTTCCCATGATGTTCCTGTTATCTTTTGAATATTTTCATGATGTTCCTGATATCCCTGGAAAATAACTTTGGACCCTTGACTGGCAGGAGAGCTAGGAGTTTGAAAGATCTCCTAGTTTAGTTTTATATGGACTTAATATATGTCTGCTACATGAACTATCATTATAAGTGTTTATGGTTCACTTGTTTTACTTTATTATTTTCTTTATGATTGTGACCATTTCTGTCATAATTGTGTGTGTTTTATACATATGCTTTGTCTGAAGTAATTACATGCCTGTGCCAGGGTTCCGGTCTGCAGTGCGCACACGCCCATTTGCTCTTGGCTCCGCCCCTCCTCGGTCCGGCCGCTTGGCATTCCGGGTCTGTGACTGGGTACCATGGCAACCCCATGCTCCCACTCGCCTGGCTCGGGAGCCTGGCTGGGCGGGGTGGTTGCGGCGTCGGGGGCCATGGACGCGTGCGCCGCTTACGAGCAGCCGTACTGACTTCCGGGTCACATGATCGCCGTGTGACCGGAAGTAGGGGATATAAGGCTCCTTCGGTGGAGTTTGAGACACTTCCCCTTGATAAAGCTAACAACGCTGGAGCGAAACGCGCGTCGGGGGTGTCGCCCAACTCGTTTTTTGATCCCTGCATCCGGGTAAGAGGTACCTATTGGTCTCTGGTTTCACTGTGCTTGTAACGCTATATGCTTGTTTTAGATAGGCAGTGTGATTAGTCTCCTGGAGTGTGTCTGGTCTCATGGACTGTTAGCTTTGCAGTACTATCTGTTAACCCTATTTAGGTCTATACTTTGGGACCTGAGGGATTTAGTCTGGGGTTCATGAGGCTGGACATGGATATGGTTATCCATTCTGTACCGCTTACGTGACATATTTTTCTGGCATCATATATACCTTATACTATCCTTGATGACCAGTGTGGGTGTTTGGGGTGGTTTTAGTGTCCTTATTTTCATGTATGTGTTTGTATATGTTGTTTGTTGATATGTTTCAATAAATTTTGTACTTTTTTTACGTTTGTTTTTTGAACGCTCCTTCTGTTCTCCTTGAACTATAGCAGTATCTTTTGGAGTAGGATTTACAGTGTCTAGGACATGGTACTTGGACACTTTGTATTATGAGCCTGGGGGTATATTTAATTAACCCTTTAATACTATTAAGCTTAGTGTTCTATTTACTAGTGTTTTATATTACTGGTGACACAGTTGTTTCACATTATAAGAAGTATGTATTTTTTCTGAATTGGCAAGAGAACTGCTGTTTGCTTCATGTACATAAAAATATTGTAGAAAAAGCAGCATTATCATTTACTACAATCTATGCTTTGGGGGTCTTGAGAACAATGGGTCATTAGATATATGGGGTAATGGAATATCTCTACTTTTGGCTGACATTGACACGGTGATTGGCTGAGACATGTGAGGAAGCACAGATGCAGCCTGATATTAACATTCACCCTAGGCTGTCTATTTTTTTTACAGGAAAATATTAACATTGGGATGAATCACTCAATATAAGCATAATGTAGCTTGAAAAAAATAGAATGTGAACTATTAATTGTGGATGTTGCATCCTGGTTTAATATAAAAAAAATATTACATGTAAAATAAAGCTTGTAATAACTGACTGCCTCATGAGCACCTACAAACACTAGACATGCTATCCATGAAAGACATATGAAGCATCATATGCAATTATGGCATGTCTGTAAAGTTACAGTAGTATTTCACATGCCCATACTGTAGATACATTTAAATTTATAGGATAGGGGAAAACTTACTAGACCCCCAAAGATCCGGAGAATAGGGTTCTGGAAATATGAGAATGGGACTCTGTAGAGCCCTGTCTTGAATGAAGAGGAGATGTGTGAGCATGACATCCACTCCATTCATTAGGACTGATGGAGAGCCAAGCACTGTGTTGTAAAAATGAAAAATAAAAAGCTGTGGCTCTTATTATGTGCCAATAAAACAAAATTAAAAAAAGTTTCTTCCTGGAGGTCCAAAGTAAGCTGGCCTTTAAGGGGGTAATTCAAATGAGTGCTGCCACTGTAAACTTTCTGTGGTTCAGTGCTGCATCTCTTCCCAACTGCCTAGGGGATCCTGAAAGACAAATGCACAGCGCACGTGGCATATCTGACCAATCAGGGTGAACTGTAAAAATGAGCCCCGTACTGACCTCAATGTCATTAACATTAGTTCTAGCCTGTTTTGGCTTGGGCTTGTTATTTTTCTTGAACTTAACATTTTGTGACTCAGCTTCTCTGATGATAGCCACTTTCAAGTAGTTGAAGTGTTGTGAGCACTGCCTGGAGCTGCTTATTTGCTAACAATGGCAGACGGAGGCCCACTGTTTATTCCAAATCCAACACACCCCTTTACTGTTGTAGTTATATTTTTAATTCACTCTCATTGCCACAGATGTATAAAATCCAGATCTTAGCCAGACAGTCTTCCTTTATTAACATTTGTGATAAAATGTATGGTTCTAAAAAGTTCACTGAATTCCAATATGGTACTTTAATAGGATACCACCGTTGTAACACATCAGCTCATTCAATTTCTATCCTCCTAAACATTCTGTGATCAAGGGACCACACAAAGGCAGACCATGTACAGTTGGAGTGTCGAGGCACCTAATGCATAAAATCACCTACACTCTGTTGATTCAATAACTGCAGAGTTCCAATCCACCTAACATCAGCACAAAGCCTCTGGGACTGGGGTTTCATGCCATGGGTTACCGTGGCTGAGCAGGGGCATGCAAGCCTTACAACATCAAGATCAATGCTAAACATCAGATGTAATGCTGTAGATGACAGAGTCACTGGACTTGAGTAGTGGAACTGTGTTGTGTGGAGTGATAAATCACTTTTCCTCTGGCAGTCTTATGGTCGAGTCTAGGTTTTGCGAATTCCAAAACATGACATGCTTGATTGGATTGTGCCAACTGTAACATCTGATGTTAAAAGGATAATGATATGGGTTTGTGGAGTGCCCCACTAGGACCCTGGGGTACTCGGGCCGGGTCCGGTGGTCATTAAAGGGGTGGTCATGGTGGCAGCGACCCAGTCCTTGGCCCTGGGCATCCGAGTAAAAGGGAAGGTCTTTAAAGGGATTATTTGGAACAAAGAATGTTTGTGACACCACCTGTGGTATTTGGTCAGGGACGACCGATGCTGCTTAAAGGGGTGCACTGGGAATGATGGTACTGCAGCAGGGAAGGTATGGTTTCCCACTGGTGAATCTGAATCCCCAGGGCTCCCGGTGTAATAGGCAGAGATAGTGTAGTGCCAGAAAGAATCAGAGGACACAAGGTTGCAGTCTCTTTACATTTTACTGGTGGTTTTCGGCCACAGTCCAGGGTACCGGTAACAGGTGATCGTGAGGTCCGGTCAGCCTGGAAGCGATTATGGATCCCCCTTTCAGGTGAGGTTGGAAGCATTCCTTCCTGTGCTGTAAGGTGAGTCCCTTGCTGCCTATGGCTCCACACAAGGTCCTCTCTCTCTCTGTCCTAAGACAGTACCCACATGGCAGGCAACGTGAGCCTTTTTACAGGTGTCTCTAATTATGACTCCGGGCTCTATATGTTGCTGTGCCTTCGGGTGTGGGTGCGGACGGACGACCTGAAATCTTCTGCCCTCCGGTTTCTGCTGTGGGGCATACAGTCCCACACAGCCTCGGACTCCCAGTGTCTGGTTCCTGTGCTTCAGCATGGAGGGAGCTCAGTCGCAGCTCACCTCCAGCTTCTTTACTTCTCCTATGCTTCTTCTCTTCTCGCACATCCAACAGACACAACTCTATCTGACTCCTCCACTCTGGTCAGGAGCAGTAGCACCGTGTGCCTGCATGGCTCCAACTCCTGCTCTCTCTACTCTCCTCCACTGTCTGCTACAGACTACTCTAACTCCTCCTCCAAGCCAGAACATATATCTAGGGCAGCTCCTCTGAAACCAGGTTCAGAGCTCTCCCTTCTGGCCTGGAATCAGAACATGTGGCATGTATTGTGCTATACCTGGAAGGGATCCTCCTCGCTTCCAGGTATAGCATCATCCTCCCCGAAAGGAAGGCAACACCACTGTAACAACCAGCTTCCTGAGGTGTTACATTTGTTCTTACAGACACCTTACAGATACCTCCAACATCTTGCAGAAAGTCTTCCCCAAAGAGTGGAAGCTGGTGTAGTGTAGCTGCAAAGTGGAGATAACTTCCATATTAATGCCTATGGATTTGGAATGTGATGACGTAAAAACTATCGAAGGTATAATATGTAGGTCTCCTTACTTTTGTCCACATAGAGTATATCCATTAACCTGTTTATTAGCTGTTTGAAAAAGAATTACTCCTGAGCCTCTCTGACTTTACTCCAGAGCTTCTCCACTAGAAAATGTATTAATCTACAAAGGTGCTATATATTTGGCTACAGAGGAATGACAAAGGAAACAAGCAATGACACAGATAAATACAAGCTAGACAAGAAATGCAAACCATTTCACTTTTACTAGAAGGTTTATCACATACGATCTATGACTTTTAGCATCACAGTGTCCAAATAAGCTTCCTGTTTCATTTGACTACAAAAGTGACTAGATTATGCCAAATATTTTTTTTATTCTAATCTTCTAAGGAAACATAAAGGAAGTAAATGCTAGGGCGTAACATGAACTGTACCCATAGATGATTTAATGACCTAACTTCTTGCTGTCAGAGGTTAGGACAAATGGTCACTTTTACTCTTCAGCACTTTTATAATGTATTAATGTATTCCTACCATACAAATTCAAAGGAACACAGTATGTAGTAAATATACAAAAATTGTAAATCTCAGCAACATCTTTGTAATGGAACTGTCTATTCAAAATAGGCTTTCACAAACAAACTTTTCACAAGCGCCTTGTTTTACACCCTTCCTCCACTAGACAGGCTTTTAGCCTTTGCTGTAGGGGCTCCTGGGTTGTGTCCATGAAGTAGTTGAGACCATTGGAGGCAGCTGTTGGAAAATCTTCAGCTTACTTAGTTGGAATCTATGTCATTGTTCATGCTAAGCTTACAAATCGAGATTTCACCTCTTGACAGGTCCTGAGGAGTAGGGTCAGTTTAGCAAAACAATACTGTAGAGCTGACAGTGTCATGAGAGGAGAGCAGATAAAAGGGTTTGAAGTGATACCTGTCCCCCACATCAACCTTATCTGAAAGATGCGAGTCATCTGTGCTCTATAGTCAGCATTGACAAATCATGAAGGAAGAGACACCAGGAGATCAGCTCTGTATCCTTACACCTTGCAGGCCGAGAAACTTACGCTATGGTGGGGGCTAAGGTGGTCAATCCTTTTGAAAGTGTGTTTTCTTCAGTAGGCACCGCTTGACACTGTATCTGCATGTTAACTAAAAATGCAGAAAATAATTCAGCCAGATACACAGAGATTTTGGAGTCCCTACCTACCTGCCATCAGGATTTTAGCCATGGCCGAGTCCTATTTGAACCTCATCTGTAAGATCTGGTTGTGGCAGGATGGTAAATATTTTACTGAATATAGCCTTCTCCAGCTTGCTCAACCAATCAGTCCTGATGCTGCTCTTCCCCCCTCAGGTTGTCACAGGAATACGGCTCTGAGAGGAATAATGTCTCTTATTGAGAAGCATTGTCTGTTTATGTTTGCATCAGTCCCTGTACACCATACTCCCTTTACAAGGGTTACAAAATAAAACATCATAAAACATAGCAGCTAGCACTGCAGTATGTCAAAGCCAACAATCAGAAGCAAAACAAACTTGTGGCTTACTGGACAAATGTCTGATAGTTGTTTATCTTCATATAATGCAAAGCACTGCGGAACATGTTGGCGCTATATAAATAAAATTATTATTATTATTATTAATAACTAAACTGCCATCTGAGAATCTGAGAGTTTATGTCAGTGTTCTACTACTACAAGAAAATGACTAAACAGACAGTTCATGATGCTGCTCGTTTAACAGCTAACCGTGTTCTTGATGTCTGAGCAAAGGCAAGCAGCACCACAAGACTGAAAAAGCATGTGGTTGAAAAAGAGGAAGGTCTCTTCAAAGAATATGAAAATATAAAGAAAAACAAAGAAAACAAAACATGTTCTGATAATGTGAAGAAGAAGGAGGAAGAATGGAATGCAGGTTTAAACAACTTGTTTGTTATCGCACATGCTAAGGCTATGGATATGACAAGAATACCGGAAGACAAATAGTTTTTGCTAGCTCGGAGATAGAGATTGGTGGACACCTGGATATTCGGGTCCTGTGGGTTCAGCCGAACAGGTACAAAAAGTTCAGGTTCGGGTACCAGAACAGTACCTGGACCCAACCCCATTCACTTGAATGAGGGCCCAAACATCCTGTGTTGGCCACGCTGTCATGTGCATGACAGCGTGGCAAACACTCCTTCTGATCGGTGGTAAAATTATCACAGCTGGAAAGACAGGCGCGTTTCCCACACTGTCAATAGACAGCGTGAGTACACAGCTATCATTAGAGATATAAAGATCACCTCTGGTCACTGGTGTCAGCTGATGGGACTACCGCTCCCATCAGCCGACGCCTGCTACCGCTAATAACAGTAAGAGCAGGAGCGGCTGATGGCAGTGTTCATCAGCCGGTGTTGAGGGAGGATCTAAAGTGATCCTTCACGGTTGACTCAGTGATTTCCAGATTAATTTACAGGGCGTTGCCGGCAACTGAAAATGACCAGACGGAGACTCGTGCCTCTGTGTGGGGGATCGAGCAGATCTCTGTGCCCCCGTTTTATTGTCTGACTTTTCATAGTCATAGAAATTATACTTCAACCAATCAGCATAAGAACACGTTCACAGTTCTTAACCTATAAGAATACAGGAAAAACTTAACCCATGAGGATACAGTAAAAATGGGAACTACAGATATGGTCATGTCTTTTTGGCATAGAAAAACATATTAACAGATGCCTCAGTCTTGTATAGCGATACCCCCACGAGTCTCTTATCTGGCTCACTTGAGTTAGAATACTCAAGGTCTTTATACCAATTATGAACCATAGACTAGCTGAATAACAAAATATTATCTTCGTGAGAAACAGGACAGTTATTTCATAGCAGCTGTAATCTTCTACCTAAGTAAATAACAGAATTTATCTTTAACCAAAAACAAAATGGAGTCAAAGCACAAAATGGAGAATCTTTCATAATTTGTTCCTTCACATTCCCCCCTAGATAAATTTTGTTAATTAATGTCCAGCATCAGAGGTACTATCCCAAGCTATGAGCTCGAGGGGTACTGGTCTTCACATGACTGGTGCCATGTTACCAGCCATGGCTGTTGCAGCGTACCCGTCCCCCCTGTATACTAGAATTTACGAATAACAATTATTGATAACAGTAGTTGGGATCTTTTGAAGATAGCCATGTGCTTGGCTTCAACATCTTCATCTGGTAACTTTGTGAAATCGGTGTAGAGAGCAGGGGTGGCAACGCTTTTGGTTTCATCATTAGTTGTCTTAGTGCAGAATTTCCTAATACATACAGAAATACACCAATGAACAAGTTTTAGTATTACATACATAACAAGGATAAAGGCAGCGATATATAACAAACTTTGTAAGATTCCAGCTATCCAGCCGCAAGTCCCTCAAACCAATTGGCTGGATTTAGAAAGGAGAAGGTGTCTGCCCACCAACTGTCCTTATTACGGTCATTGTCTTTATCATATTAATCTCTGAGTCTTTGAATATCTTCTAACTTATGTGAATACTGGCAGCCATCTTAAATACAGCTAAATTTGCATTAGCAAACATAAGGGAAAAAACTTATTGTTTCACAGCATAAGAATATATAAAAGTACAAAAGAGTATAAAGATATATATTTTCACCTTGACAATCCCCCCTAAACACTAAGTTTTCCCTAAAAAGAAAGTTCCTTCGAGACTGTCCATGTGATGGGAAAAGGGGAGGTGGATTTCTTCATCCAGACACCTCAGAAGCTCTCCCCTTGTGAGAGGCCTCCAGGCAGCTGAACCCTTCACTAGCTTCACATGGAGTTCTCCCGCTGTCCCTAAACTAACTCTCTTAGCATCATCTGAGAGTAAAGGGTATTGTCTATCTTCTTGAGGGGGACGTACTTAGGGATCTCCCCTGGATCAGTGCCATCGCACTCTAGTGGGTCTACTTCTTGGTTGAGGAAGGTGCCAGTTGGAGTTGCCTCAGTGATAACCTTTTTATACAGGGGAATAACACAACAGAGGATTATTGATCCAACTACAAGAAGGGCAATCAGTACCAGACAAGCTTGTTGAAAGAATCCTTTGAGCCCACCCAACCAGCCGGAAAAGATGTGTCTACTCCTGCATTAGATTTTAATTCTGCTGCTAACCCATTTATCTTTTTAAGGGCTATCATGGTCTTTCCATTTACCCCAGAGTTCTGAGGGATATAGGTACAACATTCCTCTCCCACCATCCCACAGACTCCTCCTTTCTCAGCTAAGATCATATCAAGGGCTAGTCGGTTTTGGAGGGTCATTCTAGTGTTAGGGCTCAACTCCTCAACTATACCTTGGAAAGCATCACAGGTAAAATTGACAAACCTTTGTTCACTGTAATATATGTAATTGATCCAATCAACATTTTTATTAATCTGCACCTGTGGGATTATAGAAGCAAAGCTAGCATAGATCTAGTTCTGGGCTTTAAATTGGTCAGGCACCCCCCTTGGCACTCCAATGCCATCGACATATATCAATGGATTTTCTTCATAACTCATATGGAGCTGATCGAGACTTTTCCTCTTTCTGGTATATTCATCAGGTGTCTCCGGATCCCAAGGTAAAATCTTGAACTGCATAGCTAGTTTAACAAGGGTACATTGACCTGTCCAGGCATTAGGCAACCTAGGACGGAGCTTACCATCTCCACATAACCAATAAATGTCGTACATATACTGTGTATGATTAGCTAGCAAGTCAGTATCCAGGGAACTGTTCTCTTTACAGAAACCTGTCTCGAAGACCCCTACTGGTGTACCTGTAGTGTCGTGGGAATTATAGCAGGTATAATTATCAGCTAATACGGTTATCCCTCCTGGGACCTTTAGTTTAGGTGCTTCATGAATTAGTGGGACATAATCTGAGCAATCAGTGGGCTTTAAACCCTTCAACAGATTCATAACACAGGCAGTAGTATTAAGTATATCCAATATATCCCAAATTTGATCATCTGGATAATCTGTGGCCCTAACCAATTTATCCCACATCTGTATAACTGACAATTTTATTGGCTATACCCATCTGTACTACTAATCTTTTATGATATTGTACAAACTTATTATTCAAGGATATTGAGGAATTTAGACTGTCCCATGCGGTTACCAATATTATTAAATGGAAATACGAAAAACCAAAACATCATGTCCCCTTATTTGCCACTAGTCTGTTTGACCAGCTTGCACTGCGATACGTGGATCCACAAAGGCCTTCCTTCCAGCTTTACTGACATAGGAGTAATGAGGAGGACTTGGTAGGGACCGTCATACAAGGGTTCTAGTCCGTGTTTTCTGACATAGCTTTTCACGACCATAAGACCACCAGGCTTCAAATTATAACCAATATCGGTTTCTGCTGAATCTGGAAGGAAAGAAGAAACTAAAACATGGGTGTTAGCAACATTTTTACTAAGCTGAATAACATTTTGAACAGCACGGTCAGTTTCTTCTGACAACTACTGAGACTGAAAATTTACAACTGAGAACCTAGCACCAAACAATATCTCATATGGGGACAGGCCATGTTTTGCAATAGGGGTAGTACGAATATATAAGAGCCCTGGCCATGGAGCCGTAGTCTCCTGCATCATTTTGGTCAATTGTCCCTTCAGTGTGCCGTTCAGCCTCTTAACTTTCCTACTAGATTGTGGATGGTACGGAGTATGGAGGGCTACAGTGGATCCAAGCATTGTCAGAACCTCCTGATACACATGAAAAGAAAAGTCCGGGCCTTGGTCACTTTCAACAACTTCTGGAACACCATATCTGCATATAACTTCCATCACCAGTTTCTTTGCTGTGGTCTTTGCAGTCACATTGGTAACGGGGAATGCTTCTGGCCAATTGGAGAACATATCGACAACCACCAGACAATATTCATACCTTCCAGACTTAGGCAACGTGATATGGTCCACCTGGAGCCTTTGGAAAGGATAGTCGGGCTTAGCAAGGTGCTTCGGGGGTACACGTTGAAGTTGACCGGGATTGCAGGTCTGACAGATATTACATGCACGGTTGAGTGCTGTCAGGACTGTAGAAATACCTGGAGTCCAGTAGAATTTTTGTACCAGGGCTAGGGCCTGTTTTATTTTTATTTTTTCCTCGATGTGTGGGCCCATGTGCCCACGTGGCAATAGCAGGGTACATCCGCTTAGGGAGACACACAAGTTGGTCCTTTTTCCAGAGACCATTGTCCATACATGCTCCATCAGCTTCATTTCTTCCTTTGGAGACATTCTCTGCATCGTCATTAAGCGGTCTCGCGGGGTCCGACAGAAAACCTCAGTCTGGCGTAGATCATCAGGTTCCTGTAGAGTCAGTGTTTCTTGTAACTGTTTACACTGAGAGTGTGTGGTCACCATAGCTGGTATGGTCAGTTCAACGGGTAGGAGAGCAGCGGCTTTTGCTTGCATATCCGCAAAGGTGTTACCAACAGTCTGTGGCCTGTTCCATAGTACCGTGCTCCTTAACTTTGATAATGGCCACCTGGGTAGGTAATTTGATTGAGTCCATGAGGGTTTTAACAGCTTCAACATTCTTCACTGGAGTCCCGGCAGTAGTAACAAACCCTCGATTGGTCCATAGGGCTCCAAAATCATGAACAATACCAAATGCATACTGTGAGTCCGTATATATTAGCCCGTCTGTCTTTGGCCAAAGTACATGTAGTAGACAGATCCTGACGTTCTGCTTCTTGTGCTGACAGTGAGGGAGGGAGTGCAGCTCCGTGCACTACAGTATCTTCCATAGTAACAGCGTATCCTGTATGGAGTCTGCCAAAATCATCACCATATCTTGAACAGTCTTTCAGGGCCTTGTAGAGAGGTAGCATTATGCGGGATGCGTCCGGTATCCACTGACAACAATAAGTACATAGTCCAAGAAAACGCTGGAGCTCAGTCTCATCCTTTGTAGCTGACGGCTATTTTCCTTTCTTCTGTGAGGTGTCTGGCACCCTGAAGGAGACAGTGACCCAAAAATATCACTTGACCAAGGCAGAACCGAAGTTTCGAGGTCGAAACCCGACAGTTCAGATCTGCCAGATACTTGAGGAGGCTAACAATGGCAACAATGGCTTCCTGCTCTGTTCGTGCACACAAGAAAAGATTACCCACATACTGAAGCAACGTGACATAGGGATATTCTAACTGACAGGGTTAAAGACACTCGCCCATATATATTTTGCAAACTGATTGGGACTGTTTTGGGCCCCTTGTGACATAACTGTCCACATCAATTGTCATCCCTGATAAGTGAATGCAAACAGAAACTGGCAATCTGGGTGTAATGGAATGCTGAAGAAGGCATTGGCGAGGTCGATGACTGTGAACCAAGCAGCATCCTGAGATATCTGGGACAAGAGTATATGGATTAGGCACCACCGGAGTTTCTAGAACAATAGCTGCATTAACTGCCCGTAGGTCTGTGTACCGGCAGGGGGTTGGCCGGGTGGGGTCTTTTTCTTAACGGGAAACAAGGGCGTGTTACATGGAGAAACACAGGGTACCAGGGCACCATTATCGAATAACGTTTGTATTTGCCCCTTGAGGCCCGCTCCTGATCATGTTTCAAAGGGTACTGATGGACTTTGGGAAAAGGGGGCACCAGGTTTGAGAAACACTTTTACTGGTTTTACAGGTATTATTGGGGTGAATCTGGGCCTATCAGGGCCATCATAACCGTGGGAAGGGCATGTAAGATACACATCTCATTATGTTCATCTGCATAGGGGTTATATAACGTAAATACCATCTGACCATCATCTTGGAATTATACTCTGGAGCGGAACTGTGATAATAAATCTGTCCCCAGTAAATTTACCGGACATGAGGGAGAGATTACGAACTGAGCAGTAACTTCAGGGAAAGGTCCCACAGGGATGGGTTTTGTAAGAGTATGTTTATTGGGTCTGCCATCTACTCTAATTAAAACAAACTCTTGATCTGAGAATTAACATAGCGAGGGAGATTTCCAGACACAGGGTTAAAATGGATATTGAAGTATGAGACTGGATTTGTGTAAGGGAGTGGGGCTGGAGCTGCAGCCTTTTGCTTGGGCCACTGATAAGGAACCAGCTGCGTCCTTGTACTGAGCTGGGGGCTAGAGAGCGCAGCTGCTTGATTTAACCTCTAATTTTACTGCTGATACAGAGCGGGTTAAGTTCTTCTGAAAACTTTTAATTACTTTTAGTGCATCGTCCGGAGTGGAATTCTTGATGTCAGGTCTAACTGACATTATTGGCTCTTTCAATTCAGATTTAATGCCGGACCTCAAAGTTGCCACAAAAAGATGTGAATAAGCTTTATTATACAGTGAAAACCCCAAATCTTTAAGTACTACCATAAGACGCCCATAGAACTTCTCGGCAGTCTCCCCCTTGTCCTGTGTGACATCTGTGAGGGGGGTAGCTTGGTCCGCTCGTCTATCTTGTGCCCAAACCTTTAAAGCATTACAGAAATCAACACCACTCTCATAGGTTCCCCCGTCCAGGTCATACATCATGCCACCCTCAATAATTGGAAAATACCCCTCTCCAGCCTTCACATGGAGTAAGTGTAACAGATCTTTCCGGGGAGTGGAATAAATCTCTCGATTCGCTGCTATTTGTCTATAGACTGGTGCTGGCGGTGGCTGATAATAAGTGCCGTCAGCGTTTAGCAAAGGAAAGGTGGAGGCTACAACTCCGGGTCTTCTTGCTTCACAATTGTAACAGACCTCTCTCCACTGAGAATTAGTAACTCCGCATACATCACAAATCCACTCGGCAGGATTATAGGGTGGGGGTGCACTAAGTTTTGACAACCCAGGATATATTGGAGCTTTGGGGTTAAGGGGCATAGGGCTTACAGTCGGGAGAAGAGACTTGATTTCCTGGGGAGGGACCTTATCATCTAGCAGGGAGCCCCCCTGTTTCAGATTATCATTTTTAATTGTTTGTCTTTCTAACACATTACCCTCAATCACTTTTTCAGTTCCTTCTTGCACCACAAACATCCACTTTTTGTCATAGTAATAGACAACTTCCCTTTTTCAACGTAACAAAAACAAATCCGAATTCACTTTCTCTGTTAATCCTTAATTTGCTATATATCAACCACTCAACTTGAAGCAGATAAATCTTTTACCAATCTTTTAATTACTTACACTGATAACCAAACAATCTCTTACATGTTTTCTTCTAAAATAGGCACAATTCTTTCACTTTCAAATTCCAACTTGAACTTACGATATTTCTTTCTAATTCAATACAACATTGTACTATTGCACATACTACACAACACAAGGATAGAAAATTCCGAGAGGACGCAGCGACTCGCCCCCTCCATACCAGAAACACAGAACTGATAAGAACATCACAGCATTCCTCAACACAAAAGAAAGCAATAGCGCAGCTGTTTGACCCCTCCCATCGGATATTTTGGAAATCTATACACAGAAACAGAATGCAGCAGTTCTCAGACTTAATTAATTTCTACAAAACCTTCATCGCACAATTCATATGCCAGAACACCTTAGAAAAACCAATCATTGAGAATATTTTCCTCATCTTTGGGCTAACAGTATCAGATTCAACACACAAATTCAAAGTCTTCTCTTACTTCCATGGAAACATGATTCTCCTTTAGAGCTAAATATCCTTACCTAGTTGTGCACAATACCGAGAGGCCTTTACGGTTTGTTCCACTGGGTCTCTCTGTCCCCCGCTGGGACAACCCAAAAACACGGTACTCAGTGAAAGGAGGAGGGAGTCTTAAACTTCCCTCCGAATACCTCTGGATATATATATACTGTATACTTCTATATATTCCTGAGTTACGTATCCTACCCAATCTTCGATCACCTCACCGCGCCTGATTCTAACAATGATCAGGAATTCAGGATATTTTGACTATAAAGAGAATTACATCACTGGTCAATCCGGGGTGTCCGTCCCTTATGAGGTACGGTTCGAGCACTGGGCTCCCAACGGAACTACACCTCTATATGATTCCACCCAAAAATCACCCACCTTCGGGGACAAACCTCAGATCCTCTTTGCAGCAACAAACACAGGAAAACCACACCAAACGGTCAGTCTGGACAGTATAACTGCCAACTTACCGTGGTTGTTGTGGGGGATGATCAGTCCCAATTTTCCAGTGCCTGTGTCCGCTCCGAGGGTCCTTTGTCTGGTTGTCCTCCGGGGGGCAGAGGCGTTCCTGGTTGGGGCCCCACGTTGGGCGCCAAGCTGTTGAGGGAGGATCTAAAGTGATCCTTCACGGTTGACTCAGTGATTTCCAGATTAATTTACAGGGCGTTGCCGGCAACTGAAAATGACCAGACGGAGACTCGTGCCTCTGTGTGGGGGATCGAGCAGATCTCTGTGCCCCCGTTTTATTGTCTGACTTTTCATAGTCATAGAAATTATACTTCAACCAATCAGCATAAGAACACGTTCACAGTTCTTAACCTATAAGAATACAGGAAAAACTTAACCCATGAGGATACAGGAAAAATGGGAACTACAGATATGGTCATGTCTTTTTGGCATAGGAAAAACATATTAACAGATGCCTCAGTCTTGTATAGCGATACCCCCACGAGTCTCTTATCTGGCTCACTTGAGTTAGAATACTCAAGGTCTTTATACCAATTATGAACCATAGACTAGCTGAATAACAAAATATTATCTTCGTGAGAAACAGGACAGTTATTTCATAGCAGCTGTAATCTTCTACCTAAGTAAATAACAGAATTTATCTTTAACCAAAAACAAAATGGAGTCAAAGCACAAAATGGAGAATCTTTCATAATTTGTTCCTTCATACCGGCACCTGTAAATAAATATTTTTTATAAAACAATAGTGTGGGTTCCCCTGGTTCTACTGAATTTTTGATAACCAGCCAGGCAAAATTCACAGCTGAGGGCTGAAACCCTCAGCTGTCAGCTTCAGGATGGCTGGTTATCAAGAACAGAGGGGTCCCCCTCTGATTTGTTAAATTATTTATATAAATAATTTAAAAAACGGCGTGGGGTCCCCCTCATTTTGGAAAACCAGCCTTGCTAAAGCAGACAGCTGGGGGCTGGTATTCTCAGGCTAAGAGGCGCTTTGCTCGGCTCTTCCTACTTGCCCTGTAGTGGTGGCAAGTGGGGTTCATATTTGTGGGGTTGATGACACCTTTGTATTGTCAGACATGAATGCCTAGTTCCAACCATTCAGAAACTCATCATGCAGCAAGCTTCAGCTTCTGCACCCTCCCGTTAGTCCATGCAGGAAGACCAGATGAAGATGACCAAGCATTGTCAGGAGATCCGCCGCTCAGATGGAAGGTGCCTCTATTGAGGCAGCCCTCTGCTGGAGAGACCGTGAGACATTTGGACCTAGGGTTTATTGGAGAGGTCACCCTGGGCAAGAATCATTCATCTCCATTGCTGATTCTGTCAGTGTCCTTGTCTTGTGGCAGCATCCGCTTTGTCTAGTCAGCCTACCTGGACTCTTATTGCGCAGGTGATCTCATTCAACAGGCCATCGTGGAACGATATCCGATTCCAATCCAACATCTTCCCAATTCGTCGGTGGTGTCTTCAGTGGATGGAAACCCCCTTTGCAAAACCATCCTATTCATTACTGAGACTGTAGACCTTTGGGTAGGAATGCTACACTCGGAGAAGGTTAATTTCTATGTGCTGTCGGGTGTCACACCTTCTGCTACTAGGTCTCCGATGACTGCTTCAACATGTACCAGTCTTGGATTAGAAATGGTCAGGAGATCCACGAGAGATGTTTAGTTCCTGTTCATCCCTCTCGACCTCCCACTTCTCCCACTAATTTATCTGGCTTGCCTGCTGCATACTGGACCTACTCTGACCTCTTTGATAAAAAGGAAGCTTAGACTCTACCACCTCATAGGCCTTATGCCTGTCCTATCAACCTTAAACCAGGCACTTCTTCCCCACAGGGCCAAATCTACCCCATATCACAGGCTGAGTCCTGTGTCACCTCCGGGCATATTAAAGAGAATCTTGCCAGGGGATTTATGAGCAAATCTACCTCCCCAGCTGCAGCAGGTTTCCTTTTTGTGAAGAAAAGGGATGGCTCTCTGACACTCTGTATTGATGACAAGGATCTCAAACAAATTATGATCAAGAATAAATACCCTCTGATAGCCATTATGAGTATCAGGTAATGTTTTTGGGGATCTGTAATGCAACTGTCGTCTTTCAAGAACAGGTGAATGGCCTCATCTGGGACCTTCTCTACATGTTTGTGGTGGTATACTTAGACAACATCTTGGTGTCCTCTCCCAATCTGCCTTCACACTAGAGGGATTTTCGACAGGGTCTGCAGAGATTGAGTAAGAACTGTCTGTACACCAAATATAAGAAGTGTGTCTTCACGCAGACCTCTCTTCTATTTCTTGCATACATCATCTAAGAGACCAGATTGAAAGGGATCCTGATAAGGTATCCACTGTTTTAAAGTGGTCCTGTCCAGACGGATTGAAAGCCATCCAATGGTTTCTCAAATTTGCAAACTATTACCGCTTTTTTATGCCACACTTCTCCTCTCGGACTTCTCCTATTTCCATCCTGACTGGCAAGGGGGCTAATCCTAAGATATGAACTCCAAAGGCAGAGAACGACTTTGTGCCTTTAAAACAGGCATTCTCCTCAGCTCCTGTGCTGTATTCTCTGGAAAATAACAAGCAGTTCTTTCTCCAGGTGGATACTTTTTCTTCAGGGGCCAGAGCCATTTTTATTCAGAAGTCTTCTTCTGATCACATATAACCTGCAGCTTCTTTTCCAAGACCTTCTCTGCTCCAGAACGCAATTACTCTATAGGCGATTGAGAACTATTGGCAATTAAACTGGTTATGGAGGAGTGGCACTTCTTGCTAGAGGGAGCTATGCATCTGGTGGTTATTTCCACTGACTCCAAGAATCTAGGATACCTGCAGTCTGCACAGCAACTTAGCACATGACAAGCCAGGTGGTCTCTGTTCTTCACCCGCTTCGACTTCACTCTCTATTTTTGGTCGGCAGATAGGAACATCAAGGCGGACGCGCTTTCTAGATCCTTCCACTCTTTCGAGCAGGAGAAGGAACGATTAAAGAATATTGGAATGTTTATCTTGCAAAAAGGAAGGCCAAGAGGAGACTTAATAGCTGTCTACAAATATCTGAAGGGATGTCACAGTGTAGAGGGATCATCTTTATTCTCATTTGCACAAGGAAACACGAGAAGCAATGGAATGAAACTGAAAGGGAGAAGATACGATTAGATATAAAAAAAAACCTTTTGACAGTGTGGGTGATAAATGAGTTGGACAGGCTGCCATGTGAGGTGGTGAGTTCTCCTTCAATTGAAGTCTTCAAACAGAGGCTGATCAGTTATCTGTCTGAGATCGTTTACTGAATCCTGCATTGAGCAGGGGGTTGGACACAATGACGCTGGAGGTCCCTTCCAACTATATCATTCTATGATTCTATGATTTTATGAGGAGACCCAACACATCATTGAGCAATCCAAAATTTTTACGGTTTCTATGTTAGATTTAAGTTAGATTGTTTGAAAAAGATCATGTAGATTGAAACGTCGCCACAGAGGGCAGAATAAAGGAACTGCAATTTTTCACCAACGTATGAAGTGCTGTCTTCATTTTCTACTTGAATACCGTGTTAGATTTGTCTCAGCTCCCTTTCGGATAGACTTACGTGGCTGAACCAGATCTTCTGTGGTGTCACTCGTCTAAGGTGTCTGGTCATGCCGGTCAGAAGAAAACGATTCTCATCTCCCAACAGTATTGGTGACTGAGCTTGTGCAAGGATATTCATATTGAAGAGATCTGTACTCACTCAGCTGCTCTGGAGGTAGGCACAGGAGGCGGTTTTCATGCAATAGTCCAGGCAAGTTTATTTCACTTCATAAACTGCTCCGGAGGCAAAACAAAACAGAACCTTTTTTCTGGCATTTTCCACCATAATTTGCAAAATAAATATTGCCAAATCAGACAAGGTGATTTTCTGGATTTGTTTTCTCATTTTGACTCTCATAATTGTGGTCTACCTATGATGTCAATTACTGGCCTCTCTCATCTTTTAAAGTGGGAGAACTTGCACAATTGGTGGCTGACTAAATACTTGTTTTCCCCACTGTAGCTGTCAGGCAACAAAAGTAACTGTTTTTGTTGAGAGACAAACATGACTTGTGATTGCCGATGATAATGGTTAATTATTACCAAATACATTCAAACGACTACATATCTTGATTGGTAAGGACCTGTAAAATTGAAAATATTTTTGAAATGTTTGTAGTTTATTTTGTTTTCTACTCAAATTAATCATTTCAGATGGTGCCCCATCAAAACATTGAAAATAGTATTTTTTGGCTGCATTAAGGACCACCAGCATGTTCTCTCTCTAGTATGTTGCTACTTTCTTATGGGCAACTCATCCAGGTAGAAATAGGAAATGCTCCAAGTTAAAACCACCTATTAACACCCACTTGGATTTAACTCATTATGGGTCAGTACTTTGACTGCTGGAAGCTTCGCGGTGAAATTTAAAAAAAAAACTAAACAAAAAAACAAAAAAAAACTATTCCATTCTGCAGCCACTATTACATCGTGTGTCCATACATTTGGTGAAAGGTCCTATTTAATAGGAGACTTTATATTGTGCTTTTCAAATATAGCTAGAAGTAACATTTCTGAATGACTATTTTACAAAGTACTGAATGTTCTGGTATGAGAACCATGTGGGTGTTATTCTCACAGCATTCATAGGTAGAAAAGAGAACAAAAAATATGTTGTTTCATGGAATGTGAATTAAAAAGTGTTATGTAAGAAATTGTCAATGACTCCAAATGGAAAGGATATGGGCAGCATATGCAATATTAGCATTTTGAGAGCTGCATTCAATAAGACACCCTGTTCTCTTCTGTCAGTAAACATTGTGCTTTTTTGTTTCATAATGCCTTCTGACAAGTATGCCAAGAATTATATTGCAGCTGATCACATTGTTTCCCCTAAAGATTATGCTGACACCTTGTCACTTCCCATACAGCCTTTCTCACTTAAAGGGTTATTCTCAATTTATGTATTCAGCAGCTGATACTCTGCAGTCTCCTTAATTCCATGTTGCTGGGATTGGGCACTCCTCTTTGAGGAGGAATAGGAGTAATGCCGGTGTTCCTGCATGCTGCTTCCTTGTCCTCTGTCAGCAACACTGACATACTCACTGCCACCCAGCCGTGTCCTCTGTTCCTGGTCTCGGTGCTCCTCCTGTGTCCCATGGCCTGAGTATGTCCTACAAATCCGTTGTCAGGTCCCTGTTACAGCACCCGTTCTGTGTACCACTACCTGTGCCAGTCCTGTCTGTTCCTGAACCTATCTAGCCTGAACTAGTTCCTAAACCTGTTACCTGTCCTGTCAATACCAGTTCTTGGACTCTGAGTCCACTCTGTCTGAACTAGCATCAGCATCCAGTCCAGCCTTAGAATACAAGTCCGTTCCTGCATCTCTATTCTTTGCAGTCAGCTGCTACGGTTCTGGGGTCTATCTACCTTTGGCTCAAGTCTAACCACACCATTACTGGCTCTAGAGGAGAAAAAGGTTGTCACTTAGATACGCCCCCCAAGGCTCTCTCCGGTCTGTAGTTCAGTGGGTCCACATCCACCAGCATGACAACAGGGAACTTTAATCCCCATTAGAATGAAGTTGGAGTGTGCATGCTCGACAATCACTCCACTCATTTCCTATGGGGCTATCGAGCACTGCAGAGAGCCTCATAGACAGTGAATGAATGGAAGAGTAGTGAGGCTTTTGCACAGCTGCTCCATTCTAACAAGGATAAAAGTACTCTGTCAGGGATAAAATTTCCCCATTCTGCTGATGGGTTGATGTCCTAGTGGTTAGAAACTCACTTACCAATACACTGGTGATCTTCACACTAGTCTTGATGAGGGGGCAGGGCAGATTTTGATACTGTTGATTCATTAAGAGGAGCACGCCTCTTAAAGAATTAGGCCAGGTGCGAAGTAGCATGAACAATCTGGAGTAGCTAGCACTGATACTCATCACAAATTTGATGAGCAAGGGTCGAAATGTCTCTGTCCTGCAACAGCTCCACCCACTTTGTCGAAGTTGAGTGAAAAAGGTTTCGAGTTGTGCCAAAATTTTGCAACTTTTCAAAGCTTTTTACACCAGAATTCTGGTGTAAAAGCTTTGAGGAATCAGGCACTGTGTGCCCAATTATTAGGCAATTTGTATTTTTGATGAGAAATTTCATTATTGAACTACAATGCTGTCGGTCAATCCAAAATGTTAATAAACCTGAATTAGAATATTTAAGAAAGTAAAAGTGAGGTTTTGTCTTTATTAGGATAATATCTATATGTGCCAATATAAAAAGTAACCTCGTGCACACATTTGGGTGAGATTGTTTCATTTCCTTACCTGAGCCTCCATATTTCATGCAATCCCTGCTTGCTTCTACAGATAAAAATATATACTTTTTCTGTTGGGTGAGAGCGTTGTAGGGACTGTGAGTATATTGTACCTCTTTTAGGACTTTTATTGGCATTTGTTGGTGTTATTGCTGTTGATTTTATTGACTGGATTGCTCTTTTCCATGATTTAGTAAAGGTTATGTGTTATATTCCCACATTTTGCCTTCCTTATTATCATATTAGTGGGTTGCATACAGAAACGATTGCTGCTACATCTTTATGTTCAGAATTATTATGCAACTAAATGTAAAACATAAATTTGGCTATCTCAATTGTTTATTTTAATCGGTTAAAGTGAGAATAATAACCAAACAACTCAAAATCTACAAAAAAACATACAGAAAATATCAGCGACCAACATAGCCTCCTTCTTTTCAATAACATCCATATGCCAGTGGCGTATCTAGGGGGGGCAGTCGGGGCATGTGCCCCGGGCGCAGCCGGCAGGGGGCGCAGTCGGGCCGCCTAAAGCGGCGGTCCACAGTGTTTTCCCTGGCGGCTGCATTCTGCCGCCCCTCGCACTGGGAGTCAGCTGTTCTCTGTGCCGAATGTCAAGCTGACAGCCAGCACAGAAAAGCTGCAACACGCCGGCTCGCAACAGTCATCTGCGGTAACTAACAGTTCTGTAGCCATGCTGGATAAAAAATATAGACACCTAGCGTTTTGTCCCTCAGCAGCTGCCATCCAGGAGTGATTTGGAGGTTGGGTGGCAGAGGTTACAGCTGCACCACGTGTGTGTGTGCTCAGCGCTGGCTCTGTCCTTCCAGCAGCACGGTCCACCTCCAGCCCCAGCACAGAGGACATGGTGAGCAAGACGGAGGAGCCCGGCGCGCAGAGCCCCGCAGCCCCCACACACTGCCCAGACAAGAGGCCCTGATGCGGTAAGGGAGCGTCCTGCTGTAGTGTGAGCGGCGGCTGACAGGGGACAGTCCGCTCCATGGCCCCGGGTTATTGCATGCAGATCGGCGGTGCCCCCGCTGTGCTGCTGCTGACAGTGCCGGCCTTTGGGGGTGCCCAGGGCCACAGGCACAGAATTAGTCACTAATCTTCTTTCTCAGCCCTGCAAGGTGTGTAGATTAATGATGGCCAGTCACTCCGGACCGTGACAGTCTGAATTGTCTCCTTATATGTGACTTCATTTTTATGGCGTTTATTTATTTTTCTTTTTTTAGGATACGCCACAATAGGATTTACTGCCACATGGTGTACCATCTCCAGAAAGCGGCATTGCGCAATTTTACCGTCTGCTCCACCACACCATCCGCTGATTGTGCAGTTGTGAGCGGACAGATGTAATATCAGCCTGGCACATGGGCACAGATTGGAGATTAGTGCCTATTAGTGATGAGCGAATATACTCGTTGTTAGGACTGGCGGAACGCACCAAGTATAAGGTGTAATGGTATTAGGTTCATTCGCCGTCCGAGGTCCACCGTGCAGGTGAAAACCCTGCTGCTAGTAGAGACGGATGAGATGGCGGTACAATATGAATACACACTTGGGTTAACTTCACCCAGTGTGAAGGAAGCGAACCCTGTTGAGTCACAGGGCCGCGGTACCGCACCAAGAGAATATATTTTAGAGGCACGAGAGTGCGTGCGGTGCCGCACTGGCGAACGCCACTATCCACCCAGGCTTGGGTTAGGAAAGCGCAGAGAAAGCGCACGGCGCCGCGCTGGCGGTCACAGCAATAAGACGCTGTAATGTGTGTACCGTGCTGATGGCTAAGTCGGGCGCTAGGTAGCAATCACCCACCTTCCGCGAGCAGTCATACAATAGGGAGGGGATTTTAAAGAACGACTTTCACTCACAACACACACACATTTACAAAAGACAATACTAGCGCATGGCCGTGCGGCCATGCGAGGCTTAAATAGCTGCAGCATGTTTAGGACCTTCCAAAGAAGGACCAATGGAGTGCTGCAGCACCTGAGCATGTGACCCTGGATCTCCACTGAGAGATCTCGCCCTGGGCATGCTCAGAGTGCAAAGCAGGATTTAGTCCTAGCAGCTACAAGGACCTTAGCTGCAGTATCTGATCATGTGACCCTCGATCTCCACTGAGAGATCTTACTCTGGGCATGCTCAGAATGTGAAAAGCAGGACTTAGCCCCAGAAGCGTCCGCTCGCCGCTGCCCAGCACTGACTTCAATGGGAGAAGCAGGAAATGCAGCAGCAACTCTAAGCACAGAGTCAGACTGAGCCAGATGCTGGGATCGACGTCTCCGCTGAGCAAGCTCCACTGCGGCAGGAGAAGAATGGGAGACCGCAGCGGAGATGGCCCGAGATTCCCCCTGTGCAGAGGCAGGAACTCGACCCCTAACACTCGTTACTCAAGATTTCCCGAGCATGCTCAGCGGTCCTCTGAGTATTTTTTAGTGCTCGGAAATTTAGTTTTCATCGCCGCAGCTGAATGATTTACAGCTACTAGCCATGCTAAGTACATGTGGGGGTTGCCTGGTTGCTAGTAATCAAGCTGGCTAACAGATGTAAATCATTCAGCTGCGGCGATAAAAACTAAATCGGAATGTGGTCAGAAGTATACAAATCACATGCTTGTGCTGACATGACTGTCACCAGCAAGGGAGAATCCTAAAAGCGTGCAGAGCGTTAGTTGTGAGAATTCAGAAGCTGCGATGTCAGGATTCAGCTCTATAGGTTCCAGCAGTCATCACATGGACCCTTCACTCATATGTGATTTTCATACTTATAGTCCTGTGACAACAAGCTTCTCTTCCCGCTTCTCTCAGTTTTTCACTGAACATTGAGAGCATTAGGGGGAAGAGCTTGTGGGTACATGACTAAGTGTGCAAATCGCATATGTCCTGGGGGGTGGGGGGGGGCCGCCAAACTGAATTCTTGCCCCGGGTGCCAGAAACCCTAGATACACCTCTGGCATATGCCTTCCATCCATGGAGTCTGTCGGTTTCTTAAACTGTTGACGATCAACTTCTTGGGCAGCACCAACCACAACATCCAAGTCATCGTTCAGATAGGGGTTTCTTTCAGCATTATTCTCCGATTTAGAAAGGGCCCACAAGTTCTGAGTAAGGATTAGTTCAGGTGAGGAAGGGGCCATGTTTTTATTCTTCCATCTTTTAAAAGTAACCGCAGTTTTAATTTTTATTTCATAAATCAATAGTACACATGGTAATAAGGAACTTTGAAACATATCCTATCTGTTTATTTCTCCTACAGGACTGATCATTAGTTTTCAAAACTTTCAACTGACAGATGGGAGGACAAATTGATACATTGCTGAGATTGGAGATTACAGCTACTACTAAGACAATTCTATAGAAAGAGAAGAAGGAGGGTAGAGCTCTGACTGAATTCTCCAGCCCCACAGAGAATCTTTGTAAAAATATGTCTTCACTGAATACAGATTTTATCAATGAATTGAGAATGATCATTTCTGGAAGATAAATAAGCAGATTTCACGTGTTTCTCAACGCAAGCAACTACTCCACACTGATGAGGGGCAAATACCTGGCTATTTATTGCTTGCGTTGAGAAACACGTGATGGTGTCTCCGCGGCTTTTCTACATGCATTTGCATATTTCCCATAAGGGATGGGAGCAGTGTTCTGGATCACTGCGTTGAGAAACACGTGATGGTTTCTCCGTGGTGTTGGATGTTTTGATCTCCCCGAGGTCATTCATCCTTATGTTTATAGTCCTTTTACTAGGCACTGCTCCTAATAGCCAGTTTCCTACTCCACACTGATGAGGGGCAAATACCCCGAAACAGTTGTCTGTGGATGGATACCATGTTTTGGCATAGGTGGTTTTCCTTTTTGGATGCTGCCCTTCCCGTGGTTGTTCCTTCCCGGTGAAAGACCTGGCTATTTATTGTTTGTGTTGAGAAACATGTGATGGTGTCTCTGCGACTTTTCTACATGCATTTGCATATTTCCCATAAGGGATGGGGGCAGTGTTCTGGATCACTGCGTTGAGAAACACGTGATGGTGTCTCTGCGGCTTTTCTACATGTAAAGGAAAATTTTTGTGAAAGAAAAGTAAATGTTTATTGTTTTCTTCTACATTCCAAACATCCCTGTGAAGCACCTGAAGGGTTAATAAACTTCTTGAATGTGGTTTAGAGTACCTTGAGGAGTGCAGTTTTTAGAATGGTGTCATTTTGGGGTATTTTTTGTCATATAGGCCCCTCAAAGTCACTTAAAATGTGAGGTGGTCCGTAAAAAAATGATTTTGAAAATTTTGTTGTAAAAATGAGAAATCGCCGGTCAATTTTTAACCTTACAACTTCCTAATTAAAAAAATTATGTTTCCAAAATTGTGCTGTTGTAAAGTAGACATGGTGGGAATGTTATTAACTATTTTGTGCGATATGACTCTCTGATTTACGGAATAAAAAATAAAATGTTGAAAATTGCGAAAATTTCTGTTTAACAACTAAACACAAGTCATATAAATTGTTTTTACTACAATCATAAAGTACAATATGTCGCGACAAAACAGTCTCAGAATCATCAGGATCCATTGAAGCGTTCTAGAGTTATGACCTCATAAAGTGACAGTGGTCAGAATTGTAAAAATTGGCCTGATCAGGAAGGTGAAAACCGGCTTCAGGGTGAAGAGGTTATTATTATTATTTTTTATTATTATTAATTATATAGCACCATTAATTCCATGGTGCTGTACATGAGAAAGGGGTTACATACAGGGTTATAGATATCATTTACAGTACACATATTTACGATGACAGACTGGTACAGAGGGGAAAGGACCCTGTCCTTGCGGACTTACATTCTATGGGTAAAGGTCTTTACTGACTAGCCAAGTAGTGGAGTACTTTGATGTGATGGAACAATGTCCTGCATAAAAATCATGTTTTTTATAAAAAGATGCAGACTTTTTCCTGTACCACTGCTTGAAGAAAGTGTCTTCCAAGAACTAGCAGTAGGTTTGGGATTTTGAGTTCATATTCAAATTGAATAGATCCAACTAGCTCATCTTTAACCCCTTAATGACTGCCAATACGAAATAAAATGGCGATCATTAAGGAGCCTTATTCTATTATTGCTGTTATTATTGCAATTCTATTATTGCAATCAGGAATAAGACTCTAGTGCCCCCCAGAGTTAGGAAAATCTCTAGGTTTTTTTAGCTACCGGGGGTAGCTGAGACCCTGGAGAACATGATCAGGGCCGGAATTTCTAGTACCCGATCACGATCATGAAAAAAAAAATCTGTGCATGCTGTGCATGCTATTACAATGATCTCTCTCCTTTCTGATATGATACACATGTCAAAGAGCTAGAGAAATGATGTCCCCTGAGTCCCTCCAGTAGCTAAGTCATCTCCCGACCCTTCGCGTCATCTTCCTGGAAAACAAATGATGGGTGCATGTGCAATGTGACTGCTGTGCTCTGCCGGCCGGTATCTAGCAACAAAAGGGAATTTTTTCTAGTAAATCAAATTCCCCTTTGTCACTCCCTTAGTTAAAAATTATTATATATTATTATTGCGGGCAGCACGGTGGCGCAGTGGTTAGCACAGCAGCTTTGCAGCGCTGGAGTCCTGGGTTCTAATCCCACCCAGGACAACATCTGCAAAGAGTTTGTATGTTCTCTCCGTGTTTGCGTGGGTTTCCTCCGGGTACTCCGGTTTCCTCCCACATTTCAAAGACATACTGATAGGGAATCTAGATTGTGAGCCCCATCGAGGACAGTGATGATAATGTGTGCAAACTGTAAAGCGCTGCGGAATATGTTAGCGCTATATAAAAATAAAGATGATAAAGATGATTATAAAAAATATATTTTTTTTTTCATTCTTTGCTGTTAGGGTTAGGGTTAGGTTGGGTTAGGGTTGTATTAGGGTTAGGATTGTATTAGGGTTAGGGATAAGGTTACGGTTGGGGTTGTGGTTAGGATTGGAGCTAGGATTGTTTTATTTCAAAAGAAGAAAAAAAATGATGGCTAGTGTTGAGCACAAGTGCTTGCTACGTGTGTATACATAGAGTATCACAAATTTGAGCATTTTTTTTGGTGTATCTAACGGCCGCAAAACATGCGGGGCAGGAACTTTAGCATGTCACTTGAGCACCCGCGTTACTCGGTGCATACCCAAGCACCCTTGGCAAACTGGAGTAGTGAGCACTTGTGCTCCACACTAATGATGACGTATTCAATATGACAACCTAATGTTTTCAAATTCTTTGTTGCACCTGTGGGTTCAAAATGCTCACTATACCCATGGAAAAATTCCTGAGGGGTGTAGTTTCCAAAATGATGTCTTTTTGGGGGGCATTTCCACTATTTTGGCACATCAGGGGCTCTCCAAACGTGACATGATGTCTGTTCTCGATTCCAGTAAATTTTGCATTAAAAAAGTCAAACGGCGTTCTTTCCCTTCTGTGCGCCCTAACAGTGGTTTTCCCCCACATACTGTGTGGGGTATCAGTGTGCTCAGGAGAAATTGAACAACACATTTTGGGGTCCACTTTCTCTTGTTACCCTTGTGAAAATAAAAAAAATGGGTTTATAGTAAATTTTTTGTGAAAATAAGTTAAATGTTCATTTTTTATTTCCACATTGCTGAAACCTGAAAGGCTAATAAACTTCTTGAATGTGGTTTTGAGCACCTTGAGGGTTGCAATTTTTAAAATAGTGTCACTGCACCTCAAAGTCACTTCAAATGAGATGTGGTCCCTAGAAAAATGGTTTTGTAAATTTTGCTGGAAAAATGAGAAATCACTGATCAACTTTTAACCCTTTCAAAAATTGTGCTTATGTAAAGTAGACATGTCGGAAATGGTATTTATTAACAATTTTGTGTGACATAACTGTTTGGTTTAAGGGAATAAAAATTAAAATGTGAAAATTGCAAAATTTTCAAAATTTTTGCCAAATTTCAATTTTTTTCACAAATAAACGCAAGTCATATCTAACAAATTTTACCAAGAAGAACAATATGTCACAAAAAACTGTTTTAGAATCACTGGGATTCGATAAAGAGTTATAACCTCACAAAATAACACTGGTCAGAATTGTAAAATTTGGCTTGATCACTAAGGTAAAAAATGGCTCGGTCGCTAAGAGGTTAATAATACCAACTCATAACAGCATTCCACCTTCACCTTGCTGGCATCTGAGTGGAGTGAGTGGCCGCACACCTCAAATCGCTGCATGCGGACACATCCGCATACAACGCATGTCCCTGCTTACCCAATGTTAAAGATAGGTATGCAGGGAAATGCTGGACGCAGCCAACAATAGGCGGAGCCTGGGTGGAGCTTCACAGAGGAAGCAAGGAGGAAGTATGCTACCATCCGCAGTGCTCAGGAACGCAAGTCTGAAGCCAGCCTAAAGCAGTCAATACAAGAGGAGATAGTATTCTGCTACAGATGGATCTGGATAAGTTGGAAACTTGGGCCGAAAGGGGATGGGGTAACTATGTTACTATGTTACTATGTTACACATGGGAAGAAGGAATCAATATCAGCATTACACACTGAACGTAAACCACTGGGTAAATCTGACATGGAGAACGACTTGGGGATCCTAGTTAATGATAAACTTATCTGGAGGAGCCAGGGCCAGGCAGCGGCTGCCAAGGCAAACAGGATCATGGGGCGCATTAAAAGAGGTCTGGATACACATGATGAGAGCATTATACTGCCTCTGTACAAATCCCTAGTTAGACCGCACATGGAGTACTGTGTACAGTTTTGGACACCGGTGCTTAGGAAGGATATAATAGAACTAGAGCTATTACAAAGGAGGGCAACAAAATTAATAAAGGGGATGGGGTACTACAATACCCAGAGAAATTAGCAAAATTAGGACTATTTAGTCTATAAAAAAGAAGACTGAGGGGCGATCTAATGACCATGTATAAGTATATACGGCGACAATACAAATATCTCTCTGAGGATCTGTTTATACCAAGGAAGGTGATGGTCACAAGGGGGCATTCTCTGCATCTGGAGGAGAGAAGGTTTTTCCACCAACATAAAAGATAATTCTTTACTGTTAGAGCAGTGAGAATCTGGAATTCCTTACCTGAGGAGGTGGTGATGTTGAACTCAGTCGAGGGGTTCAAGAGAGGCCTGGATGTCTTCCTGGAGCATAACAATATTGTATCTTACAGTTATTAGGTTCTTTAGAAGGATGTAGATCTGGGGATTTATTCTGACGGAATATAGGCTGAACTGGATAGAAAAATGTCTTTTTTCAGCCTTGCTAACTATGTTACTACCAAGATGCTCTGTTTGTTAGACACCTTTCTACCATCAGTTCATAAAACCTTTGAAAAATCTCTGTTCAGATGTTTCTAGCCCAAATTTTGACGTTTTCAACTTGTGTCCAGTGGTGGTTAGGTTCCAGCCTTCTTTACCTCGACCGTGCCTCTGTGCACTTATTGCCTTGTACTTCTCTGCACCCCAGTGAGGTTACAGTTCTGGAATATGACAGTCACTGAGGATAATGGCTTCCTGGTTGCTTCACGTTTGAGTCTTCTCAAAACTATGGTTGTTAATGTGTGTGTAATGACCAGAGGTCCTAAGAAGATCCAATGGGTCACAAACCGAGACTGAAGCATAAATCTCAATATTGTCTTTACTAAAATGACAGTAGGGGTGAGATTTAGTATTTGAAAGAAACAAACTGAAATCCCCTTATTGAATACACTCACTCAGCCGGAGCTGAAATCAGTGTGCCCATCTCAAGTTCCCTTTTTTAGTGTGTTACACTGAGATATAGAATAAATTTACCTGTACAGAAGATCAAATCAGGTACTAAGAAAACAGGTGTAAATCAGCGGAGGTGGATGGAACCCCCTGGGATGGCACACTGAGCATAAATAAATCAAAACCACAATACAATAACTATAGATATAACAGGAGCTCTATAACACTTAATCTAAGGGTACCTGGGTATCTATTATTATGGTACTGTTAACCTGAGGGAAGCCTCAACTCAGGCATATAACTTGCATCAGCTGCAGCCAGTCCCAAGATCTTTGGTGCCAAAACAGCTATAGAAAAACAAAGCTTCACATCTTGTCAGCCGATGACGAGACCACACGCCGGGGATTTACAGTTCTGTAGCCTCAGGATACGATATGAGATTGCACTTCAATGGGGCTTGTCCGGGTCCCTCTCAACACGAAGGTAAGGATACCGTCTCTCTTCCAGCAGTCACTCACAAATTCTCCTGAGAGCAAACCACCTGAATCTGCACAGGATGTTTTCTGTTGCTTCTCAGCTCACCACAAAGGGATTCCATAGAGCTCCACAGTCACTCAGCTCTCAAGAATGCTCTGTCCTTGTTCCACAACAGAACCATGGGTTCCCAAGTTGAAGGGGTTAACACCTTCACAAACACGCTGGCAGCAAAAAGTCTTTACAGAGTCCAGTGTCCTTGCTTTTCTCAGCTGCCTCACACACAGCCCAAATATTAGAAAATAGCCGACAGCACAACTGATATAGGGATGCCCGTCCTAGTTCCACTGGACCCAAATGGAAAAGTACATACCGCAGCAAAGTGAAGGACAGCATCCAATCCAGGTGAAGTATAAAAAGTCCTTTATTCTGCCACAATAAAGGACTTTTTATACTTCACCTGGATTGGATGCTGTCCTTCACTTTGCTGCGGTCTCACACACAGTGTCTATCATGGCAGTCTTTCCTTCAGGAAGCTTCACTTCACAGCGTCCTCTACAGCAGACAATAGACCCCACCACCCTGCCCACACGCTTTACCAGGCTCTCTCTCTTAGCTCAGACGTGCAGCAGCAGGGTCCTAGTGCTCTCCTGATATTATCACAGTCCATCCTCTTACATGCGTCTTCTTTTTCAACACTTTTTTTGTGACCATGTGAACTATTTGCAACAAAACTTTTGATTGTTCTGATCACATATCAGCATCAATTTCAAGAGTGCTGCATCCCTCTTATAACAATTTTGGACTTTGCAGATTCAATTAAATCTCCTTTTAGGCTCATTTTGCCTAAGGGAAAACTAGCTGCCTAATAATTCTGCACACCTTTTAGAACGGTTGGTGATATCCCACAAACTCCCTTGTTACACAAATACACATCACCCAACATGCTTCAAACCAATAAGTATTCAAGTTTATACAGGTGGGAGTTGGAAAAATGGCATAAAAATGATGATATGATAAAAATATTCACTTGCCTAATATTTGTGCTCACTTGCCTAATAATTATTTACTCACCTATCCTTGATTTTGCAACAAATATATTTTGCTGGAATGGTTAGTTGGTAGCCATGTCACACTTGCAGAGCCACAGTGATTTTTTTTTAATCTATACCGCTCTACAAACTCATCTAGAAGTTTATATTGAGCTATTTGACCCCACATGTGTTATTCCTAAATTATTGCAGTTTTTTTTTGTCAGAAGTATAGAAAAGCATCGTAGGCAGCACTTTTCTAAACACTTTTCAAAAAAAGGTATATCTTTCATAATTTGTATAATTGTTATTTATACTTCACTCAGAAGAGAGGTAAGAACATTTCTAAAACAATCCACAGCAAGGAGATTGGAACAAAACAAAATCCTCTAAACTGCATGCTCGCAAACGCCAGAAGCCTGACAAACAAGATGGAAGAACTAGAAGCAGAAATATCTACAGGTAACTTTGACATAGTGGGAATAACCGAGACATGGTTAGATGAAAGCTATGACTGGGCAGTTAACTTACAGGGTTACAGTCTGTTTAGAAAGGATCGTAAAAATCGGAGAGGAGGAGGGGTTTGTCTCTATGTAAAGTCTTGTCTAAAGTCCACTTTAAGGGAGGATATTAGCGAAGGGAATGAGGATGTCGAGTCCATATGGGTCGAAATTCATGGAGGGAAAAATGGTAACAAAATTCTCATTGGGGTCTGTTACAAACCCCCAAATATAACAGAAATCATGGAAAGTCTACTTCTAAAGCAGATAGATGAAGCTGCAACCCATAATGAGGTCCTGGTTATGGGGGACTTTAACTACCCGGATATTAACTGGGAAACAGAAACCTGTGAAACCCATAAAGGCAACAGGTTTCTGCTAATAACCAAGAAAAATTATCTTTCACAATTGGTGCAGAATCCAACCAGAGGAGTAACACTTTTAGACCTAATACTATCTAATAGACCTGACAGAATAACAAATCTGCAGGTGGTCGGGCATCTAGGAAATAGTGACCACAATATTGTACAGTTTCACCTGCCTTTCACTAGGGGGACTTGTCAGGGAGTCACAAAAACACTGAACTTTAGGAAGGCAAAGTTTGACCAGCTTAGAGATGCCCTTAATCTGGTAGACTGGGACAATATCCTCAGAAATAAGAATACAGATAATAAATGGAAAATGTTTAAGAACATCCTAAATAGGCACTGTAAGCGGTTTATGCCTTGTGGGAATAAAAGGACTAGAAATAGGAAAAACCCAATGTGGCTAAACAAAGAAATAAGACAGGCAATTAACAGTAAAAAGAAAGCATTTGCACTACTAAAGCAGGATGGCACCATTGAAGCTCTAAAAAACTATAGGGAGAAAAATACTTTATCTAAAAAACTAATTAAAGCTGCCAAAAAGGAAACAGAGAAGCACATTGCTAAGGAGAGTAAAACTAATCCCAAACTGTTCTTCAACTATATCAATAGTAAAAGAATAAAAACTGAAAATGTAGGCCCCTTAAAAAAATATTGAGGAAAGAATGGTTGTAGATGACGAGGAAAAAGCTAACATATTAAACACCTTCTTCTCCACGGTATTCATGGTGGAAAATGAAATGCTAGGTGAAATCCCAAGAAACAATGAAAACCCTATATTAAGGGTCACAAATCTAACCCAAGAAGAGGTGCGAAACCGGCTAAATAAGATTAAAATAGATAAATCTTCGGGTCCGGATGGCATACACACACGAGTACTAAGAGAACTAAGTAATGTAATAGATAAACCATTATTTCTTATTTTTAGGGACTCTATAGTGACGGGGTCTGTTCCGCAGGACTGGTGCATAGCAAATGTGGTGCCAATATTCAAAAAGGGCTCTAAAAGTGAACCTGGAAATTATAGGCCAGTAAGTCTAACCTCCATTGTTGGTAAAATATTTGAAGGGTTTCTGAAGGATGTTATTCTGGATTATCTCAATGAGAATAACTGTTTAACTCCATATCAGCATGGGTTTATGAGAAATCGCTCCTGTCAAACCAATCTAATCAGTTTTTATGAAGAGGTAAGCTATAGGCTGGACCACGGTGAGTCATTGGACGTGGTATATCTCGATTTTTCCAAAGCGTTTGATACCGTGCCGCACAAGAGGTTGGTACACAAAATGAGAATGCTTTGTCTGGGGGAAAATGTGTGTAAATGGGTTAGTAACTTGCTTAGTGATAGAAAGCAGAGGGTGGTTATAAATGGTATAGTCTCTAACTGGGTCGCTGTGACCAGTGGGGTACCGCAGGGGTCGGTATTGGGACCTGTTCTCTTCAACATATTCATTAATGATCTGGTAGAAGGTTTACACAGTAAAATATCGATATTTGCAGATGATACCAAACTATGTAAAGCAGTTAATACAAGAGAAGATAGTATTCTGCTACAGATGGATCTGGATAAGTTGGAAACTTGGGCTGAAAGGTGGCAGATGAGGTTTAACAATGATAAATGTAAGGTTATACACATGGGAAGAAGGAATCAATATCACCATTACACACTGAATGGGAAACCACTGGGTAAATCTGACAGGGAGAAGGACTTGGGGATCCTAGTTAATGATAAACTTACCTGGAGCAGCCAGTGCCAGGCAGCAGCTGCCAAGGCAAACAGGATCATGGGGTGCATTAAGAGAGGTCTGGATACACATGATGAGAGCATTATACTGCCTCTGTACAAATCCCTAGTTAGACCGCACATGGAGTACTGTGTCCAGTTTTGGGCACCGGTGCTCAGGAAGGATATAATGGAACTAGAGAGAGTACAAAGGAGGACAACAAAATTAATAAAGGGGATGGGAGAACTACAATACCCAGATAGATTAGCGAAATTAGGATTATTTAGTCTAGAAAAAAGACGACTGAGGGGCGATCTAATAACCATGTATAAGTATATAAGGGGACAATACAAATATCTCGCTGAGGATCTGTTTATACCAAGGAAGGTGACGGGCACAAGGGGGCATTCTTTGCATCTGGAGGAGAGGTTTTTCCACCAACATAGAAGAGGATTCTTTACTGTTAGGTGGTGAGAATCTGGAATTGCTTGCCTGAGGAGGTGGTGATGGCGAACTCAGTCGAGGGGTTCAAGAGAGGCCTGGATGTCTTCCTGGAGCAGAACAATATTGTATCATACAATTATTAGGTTCTGTAGAAGGACGTAGATCTGGGGATTTATTATGATGGAATATAGGCTGAACTGGATGGACAAATGTCTTTTTTCGGCCTTACTAACTATGTTACTATGCTATAGTTTGTCACCATATTCTGAGAGCCACTTTTTTATATTTCTGTTGACAGAGTTGCTTGAGGGCAGGGCCGCCATCAGGGCATTACTGCCCTGACTGCCGTATGGGGCCCGGTGGGCGGCTTCTATCGTGAACCTTCAACCGAGACGCAGGTTCAGTTTGCCTTCCGGGCCAGTATGGGCCCGCAAAGCAATGGTTAAAGCCACTAGCCAATCCGGGGCTGGCAGCTGACATTAGCGCGCATCGCCGGCGTATGACGTCATTGTCATTCGCCGGTGAGTGCACACTTAAACGCCGGGAGGGATCTTCTCTTCACCGCAGGAGCGCGTACAAGTAAGAAGAAAGTTTTGTTTTTTTTAATTATTTTAATTGAAAGCGGCAATGTTTCAGGATGGAGACACAAGAACGGGAGCAGGATTGGAGACATGGGGGCAGAATGGAGACAAGGAGGAAGAATTGCAGACATGGGGCAGAATGGAGACACTGGGGCAGAATGGAGACTGCGGGGCAGAATGGAGACACGAGGGGCAAAATGCAGACACTGGGGCAGAATGGAGACACTGGGGCAGAATGGAGACAAGGGGGCAGAATAGAGTCAAGGGGGCAGAATTGCAGACACTGGGGCAGAATGGAAACTGTGGGGTAGAATGTAGACACGAGGGGCAGAATGCAGACACTGGGGCAGAAAGGAGACACTGGGGCAGAATGGAGACAGTGATGCAGAATGGAGACATGAGGGGCAGAATGCAGACACTGGGGCAGAATGAAGACACTGGGGCAGAATGGAGACACTGGGGCAGAATGGAGACAGTGGGGCGAATGGAGACACTTGGGCAGAATGCAGACGCTGGGGCAGAATGGAGACACTGGGGCAGAATGGAGACACTGGGGCAGAATGCAGATACTGGGGCAGAATTCAGACACGGGGCAGAATGCAGACACTGGGGCAGAAGGCAGACACTAGGGCAGAATGGAGACACAGGGGCAGAATGGAGACACTGGGGCAGAATGGAGACACTGGGGCTGAATGGAGACACGGGGCAAGATGGAGACACTGGGGCAGAATGGAGACACTGGGGCAGAATGGAGACACTGGGGGCAGAATGGAGACACTAGGGGCAGAATGGAGACACAGGGCAGAATGGAGACACGGGGCAGAATGGAGACACAGGGGGCAGAATGGAGACACGAGGGCAGAATGGAGACACGAGGGCAGAATGGAGACAGTGGGCAGAATGGAGACACGAGGGCAGAATGGAGACACGAGGGCAGAATGGAGACAGTGGACAGAATGGAGACAGTGGGCAGAATGGAGACACGGGACAGAATGGAGACACGAGGGCAGAATGGAGACACGAGGGCAGAATGGAGACACGAGGGCAGAATGGAGACAGTGGACAGAATGGAGACAGTGGGCAGAATGGAGACACGGGACAGAATGGAGACACGAGGGCAGAATGGAGACACGAGGGCAGAATGGAGACACGAGGGCAGAATGGAGACGGTGGGCAGAATGGAGCCACGGGGCAGAATAGAGACAGATTGGGCAGGAATATGGGGCAGGATGGAGACAGATGGGGCAGGATCATAGGACAGATGGGGCAGGATGGAAACAAATGGTGCAGGATGGAGACAGATGGGGCAGGATCATGGGACAGATGGGGCAGGATCATGGGACAGATGGGGCAGGATTATGGGGTGGGATGGGGAGATGATATGGGGCAGGATGGGACATCACTTGGGTTCAGGATAAGAGAACTGGAGTTAGGCTGGAGTCAGGAATGAGACACACGGGGGCCAGGATGGGGAATATTGTTACCATAGGGGCTAATTAAGGGATATTATTACTGCAGTAATGTATTTATTTTATTTTTTGAGGATACGGTTTAAATGGGGGTGGGGCTATCCAGTTACTGTGCAGACCAACACTGTCGATTTTTTTTCTTCATCTGTTGTAGTTTAGAATTTGGGAAAAAAGTAATGTGTTCTGCAAGCGGTGCTCTAGATAACTGTTATTTCCTGCCGAGACGAGTCCTGGCTGGATGAAGTGATGGTGGTCTGTGCTGGATGAAGATTAAAAGCAAAGATGAAGGACTTCACCTAGAGACATCACTGATGAGTCAGTGTGTTACCTGTACACTGATGCTATACACTGTATACTATACACAGTGGTCCTGTGTACAATGTCACCAGTGATCACTGAATTACCTTTACATTATACACTATATACAGAGCACCAGTGTATAATGTCACCGGTGATCACTGTATTACCTGTACACAGACACTGCATACTATGTACAGATCTCCTGTGAATACTGGCACTTATGGTGATATTAGTATTGTGCGTTTTTTTAATTACTGATCAGTATTGTAGTATTCAGTCACTATGTGGTGGTAATATGTTGTCCGGCCATTGTTGTCCGGCCATGGTGTGGTGGTATTTGTTCCTTCCATGTGCTGTTATTTGGTCACTATGTGGTGGTAATATGTGGTGGTAATATGTGGTCTGGTCATGGAGCAGTGGCATTTGTCCCCTGTATGTGGTATTATTGGTGATCATATGGTGGTAATATGTGGTCTGGTCATGGTGCGGTGGTATTTGTCCCCTGTATGTGGTATTGGTCATTTTAAAAATTTAAAAATAAATAAAAATATACCTAAATTGTATTGGACACTTTTTAAACAAATGTTTAATAGGTTAGAGTAGGGTAGGGCCCAACCTTGTCGTGGTGGCGGCTTTAAAAATCTTTTCATTGTGGACAGTTCAAGGCCTGGAGGCGGGGCTGGGGTGGAGCCTGGGCAGAGTCTCAAGATGGCCCTGAAAATTTGGCCAGTATGGGGCCCCGAAATTCCTAGTGGCAGCCCTGCTTGAGGGTATTGTTTTTGTTGGTACCATTTTAGGGTACATATAGCTCTTACACAATTGCTATTTATTCTGCTTTTTTGAGAAGCCAGATGAAGAAAAAACAGCAGTTTTAGTGGTGTATTTTTTACATTGTCCGCCATGCAATAAACATAATTTGATTATAATGTGAACTTACTTTTTTGGGTCAGTACAATTACATATTTTTTTGTTTCATTAGTTAGATGAATACAACAAAATAAAAAACAAACTAAAAACATGTTTTTCTACCAATTGCAGGAAGTGGGGCAGATGTTTCTCTCTCTGCTCTTAATCTACTGTCTGTAAAACTGCATCCAGCCATGGATATACTGTACCTATAAGGGTACCGTCACACTAAGCGACGCTGCAGCGATACCGACAACGATGTCGATCGCTGCAGCGTCGCTGTTTGGTCGCTGGAGAGCTGTCACACAGACAGCTCTCCAGCGACCAACGATCCCGAGGTCCCCGGTAACCAGGGTAAACATCGGGTTACTAAGCGCAGGGCCGCGCTTAGTAACCTGATGTTTACCCTGGTTACCAGCGTAAACATTAAAAAAAGAAACACTACATACTTACCTTCAGCTGTCTGTCCTCCGGCGCTCTGCTTTCCTCTGCACTGTCAGCGCCGGTCAGCCGGAAAGCAGAGCGGTGACGTCACTGCTGTGCTTTCCGGCTGGCCGGCGCTGACACAGGATGCAGGAGGAGTGCAGAGAAGCAGAGCGCCGGGGACAGACAGCTGAAGGTAAGCATGTAGTGTTTGTTTTTTTAACGTTTACGCTGGTAACCAGGGTAAACATCAGGTTACTTAGCGCGGCCCTGCGCTTAGTAACCCGATGATTACCCTGGTTACCAGCGAAGACATCATGGAATCGGCGTCACACACGCCGATTCAGCGATGTCAGTGGGAGATCCAGCGACGAAAGAAAGTTTCAAACGATCTGCTACGATGTACGATTCTCAGCGGGGTCACTGATCGCAGTAGCGTGTCAGACACAGCGAGATCATAACGATATCGCTGGAACGTCACGAATCGTGCCGTCCTAGCGATCAAAGTGCCACTGTGTGACGGTACCCTAATACCAACATGTAAATTAGAAAGGGGGTTAGATGAGTAACATATCAACATTTCTGGCTACAGGTAAATGGATTGTAATCAGTGGTAACCAACAGACTGCACTCATACTTTTTAATGTTTTATTACATAAAAAAGTCCAAAACGTATCCCTTTTAGGCTATTGCGATAAAGCACATCATTCTGTTGCTGCTTGTAAGCCGCGACAATGATTGAAAATGTCACACGAACAAATTAAATCCATCTACCCAAAAAAGGGTAGCATAACAAGAAATGCTAACAGCGTTCTAGATACATAGCCAGAAAGACAAGTGCGGTATTGTTGAGGGGTGTACAGTAGCTAAATTGGACTAGTAAAACAGGTATGCACAAAGTAAAATGTCTATTATTTTAAATCACATTGTGACAGGATAACCCTTTTAATGTTGCTCCATGCATAAAACTGTGTGAGAAAATACCTTGTTCTGTTTCTGCATGCCAGAGAGCTCATGTACAATGTGAGTTAAGTGTAAATATGGGATCTGTCTATGCCCACATTTTGACATATCAGGAAGCCCTGAGATTAGAAACAGGAGTCGTACAGTAATAGACAGAGGCGTATCTATGGGGGGTCAGGTGGGGCATATGCCCTGGGCACAGCTGACAGAGGTAGCCACTAGCCATCGAGCTGCCTTATACGGCGGGCCGAGGTGTCTCCCCAATGGCTGCATTTTCCTCCCTCCCTCCCTGGGATTCAGCTGGGTGTCGGCCGGCAGATCTCGGCTTACGTACTGCACATGCGTCTGCCATTTTCTTCCCGGAAGTAGCTGCTGCCAGCAGGGCGGCTTCACAGGGGGTTGCAGGGACACCGGAGGTACTGGGGGGGATCAGTGGACCACATTTTTCTCTTCTCTGATGTGCGATCACATCAGAGAAGATAGAAATAAAATGGGAAATCTGACTTTTTTTTGCGGTCGCCGTTATTCTGTTAGCTTACCGGTGTATCTTTAACTCCATTGAGCCTACCAACACACAGAGCGGATCGCTGGATTTTTTCTCTCCTGTTTCGTTATTCCATTAATGATGGCGATTGCAACACTGGGGTCAGTAAAAACCGACCCAAATCATGTTCTCTGTGGTCTCATCTACCCCTCGAACATACCAACAGAACAGATGATACTAAGGTCCATATTAATATAAAAATACAAATTTTATTGTTAAAATACAAATTTTATTGTTAAAATACAGTAAATTCAGGAAATGGGGGAATAGTCACACAAAACTGTCACACTCAGTATAATGCAAAAATGGCCACGCAAGAACTTGAAACCATGACTGAGAGGTATCAATCATTATCCCACAATATATCACGTACAAAAATGTGTCATATAGAGTACATTGTATCATCTATCACCTCAATCATGCCCCTAAGACCTGTCAGACCACAATAACTCCTATGTTTAGGCCACATCTAAGAACCAAAGTGCACAAAATATAGTGAACAGCAATAATTACCGGCGGTCCAAAGCATAAAACATGGATCAGTCCGAGCGCGTCCGCCCCAACACGCGTTTCGGACCTTCCTTCTTCGGGGGGCCCGATAGGTCACAGTAGTCCTATTTACTTATACACATGACCCTGAGAATTCTTTAGGGCTGATCATTGTAACATGTGTTGGTGTTATATAAGGTTGTATCATCTACCCCTCGGTAGCCAAGACCCCTGAGAAATTCCGACTCTGGGTGGCGCTATACACTTCTCAGTGCCATTAAAAAGCGGCGCTGAGGCATAAGTATCCTTAACTGCCGCCTTTAAAAGGTGTATCTGTAATCTTTAAGGGGTTAATAAAGTGTTGTGTCATCTGACAAGTTAAGGGTTGTTGTGTTTTTATGTTAAGAGCATTAAAGGGGTTGTCCAAGTTTGTGATGAGTTTGCAGCTATTCTATGTGACGACAGACTTCTGAATTTTCTTAGTGCGCACTACACGTCAGGATTCTCTGGTGCTGGCAGTGAGAGTGGGAGGTCATGAAAAAGCAGTCATTTGCTGACTAGACATGCATGGCCTCAATGAAAATGAATTGAACGAGGCCAGACACGTTTAGTCAGAATGTGGCTAGAAGAATACAAATGGCATACTTGTGCTCACATGTGTTAGGGCTAGCGGAACGCACCAAATAATTATAAGGATGGTATAAGGTGCGTTCGCAGCCCGGGGTCCACCGTGCAGAGATGGAACCTGCAGCTGAGTACTGATGGACAATATGGCAGTATAATGTGGATACACACACGGGTTAGCTTCACCCGATATGAAGGAAGCGAACCCTGTTGCATCACAGGGCCACGGTACTGCACAAAGAGCGCAAGCAAAAAGTCACAGAACTCTGTTCCAAGACTCAGGGAAAGAGTTCCTCTAGACCTCTTGCACTCTACACCGCTACTAGGGTGTCAGAGATAAACAGAATTAATAATTTACTGCACAAGAGTCCATGCAGTGCTGCTTTGGCGGACGCCACTAACCACCCAGAGTTGGTCCAGGAAAGTGCTATATTAGCGCATGGCACCGCACTGGCGGTCACTGCTATCAGACGATGTATTGTGTGCTAGCTGTGCGGGATAGCACTGTCAGGCACTAGGTAGCTTCCACCATTCACGAACAGTCAACAACACAAGGGATGGGAATGATTTGGAGCTTTCATCCATCGACAGGCATACATTCACACACACACAATAATAAGTCTATACTAGCGCATGGCAGTGTGGCCATGCAAACCTTTTATAGCGGAAGCTCTCCAGGACCTTCCTAGTGGTCCAATTGGAGCTGCTACTAGACCTGAGCATGTGACCCCTGACCTCCAATGAGAGGTCATCCATTGGGCATGCTCAGAAGAAGAAAAGCAGGACTTAGTCCCAGGGACGCCTGCTCGACACTGATCAGTACTGGTTACAATGGCTGAGTCTGGAAGGACAGCAGTAACCAGCTGCACAGTATCAGCTTGAGCCAGATGCTGTGACCGACTTCTCTGCTGAGCAGGCTCCACTGCGGCTGGAGGAGAATGGGAGACTGCAGCGGAGATGGTTCGAGATTCCCCCTGTGCAGCGGCGGGAACTCAAAACCTAACAACATGACTGTCCACTCTTGCCACCGGCAAGGGACAATCCTAAAAGTGTGCAGGGCATGCGCTGTGAGAATGCAGAAGCCTGTAGTCACATAGAGTGACTGCAGACTTTCATCTTAAAGCCAATCCTAACAGAGTGTAATATCCTCACTGTCAGAATTCAGCTCTGCAGATTTCAGCAGTCATCACATGACCACTTCACTCAAATGCGATTTTCATACTTACGGTCATGTGACAATGAGCTTTTCTTCCTGCTTTTCTGAGTTTTTCACTGAACATTCTGAGAATTAGGGAGAGCAGCTAGTCGGCACATGACAAAGTGTGCAAAGCGCATATGTGCTTGGAAGGGGGGGGATACCAAACTGAATTCTTGCGGTCAGGTCAGATGGGTGTCGCAGGCCCAGGTCCAGCATCTTCCATCTTCTTGTGATGCCACCCTCCTGCTTCTTCATTGCTCCCCGGTATCGACGCTCCTGCTCAGGTGTACTTCTCTGTGCTGTTGAGGGCAGAGTAAAGTACTGCAGTGCGCAGGCACTGGGAAAGGTCAGAGAGGCCCAGCACCTGCTCACTGCAGTACTTTACTCTGCCCTTAAGAGGACAGAGAAGTACACCTGCGCAGGAGCGTCGATACCGGGGAGCAATGAAGAAACAGGAGGGCGGCATCACAAGAAGATGGGAGGCACTGGAACTATGACCACCATCGCATCGAACCGGCCCCCGGGTGAGTATAGTATAACTTATTCTTCTTCACTTCCAGGTCGGACCAGGGGCTAAGCTACAGAATTATAGAATGCTGTAGATAAGCCCTAAAAGGCAGTGGCCGCAACTTATAGCGGCAAAATCTGCTTACTTGTTCCCTTTAGGTAACATTTGTTTTACACACTTATATGGCACCATTAATTACACAGATGTTATCACTGTCTCCATTGGAGCTCACAAATTAAATCAGTATGTCTTTGGAGTGTGGGAGGAAACCAGAGCACCTGGAGAAACCCACACAAACATGGGGAGAACACACAAACTCCTTGCAGATGTTGTCCTTGGTGGGATTTAAACCCAGAACCTCAGCGCTACTGCAGTCCTAACCACTGAGTAACCATAATTAATACTTTTCTACGATATCTACAGCTAAAATCTAAAAAGCATTAGATAAAGGATTTGCTTTCTAAAGGCCCCGTCACACTTAGCGAGATTGCTGCTGAGTCACAAGTTTTGTGATGCAACAGCGATCTCAGTAGCGATCTCGCTATGTGTGACACGTAGCAGCGATCAGGCCCCTGCTGTGAGATCGCTGGTCGTGTCGGAATGGCCTGGGCCATTTTTTGATCGTTGAGGTCCCGCTGGGCAGCACACATCGCTGTGTTGGACACCTTACCAACGACCTCGTTGACAGGACGTCCCATTGAATCATCATGAAATAGCATCGTTCTACAGGTCGCTACAGTTCGCCGCATCGCTGCTGCGTCGTTGGGGAGATCGCACTGTGTGACATCTCACCAGCGACCACATAGCGACGCAGCAACGATCCCTGACAGGTCGTATCGTTGTCGGGATCGCTTTAGCGTCGCTAAGTGTGACGGGGCCTTTAAGAACATATGTCATCAGCTTTTTATAACATTTAGTCAGATGTACAGCATAACCTAGAACAGCAAAAAGGACACATTAGTCATTACCGCACACTAAGTACACTGATATTTTTATAGTGTTAACATGCTGTAGGCTGTGCAATGTTTGTCTCTCAAATAGCACTGCCAGAAACCTGTTCTTAGCATAAGTCATAGTCAAATCATAATCAAATCATAACCTGTGCATGGCTCATATTCTATTTTATTTCAATATTACTAACTTTTATTAGACTTATTTCAGAGGTGCAGCGTATTACTGCATATAAATATTCAACGTATTTGTTTATATCGTTGCCTTTAGAATTGTAATATTTGCATTTAAATCTTGTATGATTAGCATTATTATTTGTCTTCTACGTAGCAATGAGTTCTATGTCTACACCAAAATAGCGATCGATAACAACAATTAGGAAATACATAGAGGTCAACATCAGGAATACCTTCCAACAACACAGTCTATTTCAAGAAGCGGTCTTAGGCATAGTTAAAGGGAATTTGTTACCACATTTGACCTATCTAAACTATTACTATGGCCATACAGGTTATACACTGCTGAGAACGGCCCTACTTCTATGCCTCATATCAGAGGCCTTGCTGTTGAGAAATCATCTTTTATCACTTTATATAAATGACCTCTTCCAGACTCTGGGCTGGATGGTGCCTGGTAGATAACTCTGCCTCCAGAGCTTGTTTTTCATGAAGGGGAGTTACCAGTGAAAAAGTAACTAACACAGAACAGGAAAAATGAAATTTGCCTTTGTGCAAACACATGTTTTGCTTCTCTCTCATCTCTGCTGTTTTGCAACGATATTGCAGCACTGCCTGCCTGGGAGATTGAAGCAGAGCGGGACCTGCAGATGTGTCAGGTATAATCACACACAGCTCTGCAGTGAGATCAGGAGAGCACAGAGCGGCCACTACATATCACACTGGTAACCATTATGCATCATAGTGGTAACTCCCCCTCATATTTAAAACAAGGTCAGGGGGCAGAGTTATCTTCCAGGCAACATCACCCCAGAGCTTTGAAGAAGTCATGTATATAAAGTGATAGAGGATTTAACAGCAACAACAGCTTCCCGACATTGGATGTACACATACGTCATGGTCGGCTGGTACTAACCGATCTATAACATATGGATAGATCATGACAATCTCCTGTGCACAGGGACTGATTCTGACAGTTGACACCCGGCACTAAGTACAGGAGCAGGGCCTGCACTGATAATGGCACTTTTATTCCCTAAACACTGCGATCAAAATCAATCACAGTATTTAGCAGGCAAGCAGAGGGAGGGAGCCCCCACTGCTCTCCGATTGGCTCCCCTGCGACGTTGTCGCAAGGACCCAAACATTGCCATGGTGTCGCGATGTTGTCTTGTAAAAATATGAAAACCCCCCACTAAATAATAATAAAAAATATATAGAGGTGCTTCTCACAAAATTAGAATGTCATCAAAAAGTTAATTTATTTCAGTTCATCAATACAAAAAGTGAAACTCATATATTATATAGAGTAATTACAAACAAGTGTTTATTTCTGTTAATGTTGATGATTATGGCTTACAGCCAATGAAAACCCAAAAGTCATTATCTCAATAAATTAGAATTTATTCAGTAATTGATGTAAAAGGAGCCCCAACCAAGTATTGAGTGCATTTACTGAACATACATTTCAGTAGACCAACATTTCGGATTTTAAAATCATCTTTCAAGCAGGTGTGATAAAGTATTATAATTTACTGAGATAATGACTTTGCAGTCTTCATTGGCTGTAAGCCATAATCACCAACATTAACAGAAATAAGCACTTTAAATAGATCACTCTGTTTGTAATGGTTCTATATAATATATGAGTTTCGCTTTTTGTATTGAAGAACTGAAATAAATTAACTTTTTGATGATATTCTAATTTTGTGAGAAGCACCTGTATATTTTTATATTTTCTACCAATGTGACATGGCATGCTGAAACTAGTCTAGCAAAATATGAACTCCAATATGGCACGTCTTCCCTTCTGAGCTTTGCACTGTGCCTGAAAAGTAGTTTTTGATCACATATAGGGTACTCAGGAAAAGTTGCACAAAAAAATTTGGGTTCCATTTTCTCCTGTTACCCTTTTGAAAATAACAAAAATTAGGGCTAAAATAACATTTTTATGGGAAAAGTGTGATTTTTTTATTTTCACGTTATAAACATCTGTGAAGCACTTGGGGGTGTAAAGTGCTCACCACACATCTAGATATGGGTCACATATGGGAGATTTCCAGTGTTTAGGCACATCAGTGGCTTTCCAAATACAACATGACACCTGCAAACCATTCCATCTAAATCTGCATTCCAAAATGTCACTCACTCCTTCTGAGCTCTTCTGTGCGCCCAAACAGTAGTTTTTCACAACATATGGGGTATCTGCATACTCATGAGAAATAGAACACCAAATTTAGGGGTCCAATTTCTTCTGTTACCTTGTGAAAATAAAAAAAATTGGGACTAAAAGAGCATTGCTGTGGGAAAAATTAGCTTTTTTTTAATTTTCATGGCTTTATGATATAAACTTCTGTGAAGCACTTGGGGGTTTAAGGTGCTCAGCATGCATCTAGACAAGTTCCCTGAGGGGTGTAGTTTCTAAAATGGTGTCACTTTTGGGGCTTTCCACTGTTTAGGCACAGGAGGGGCTCTTCAAACATGACATGGCGTCCGCTAATTATTCCACCAAATTTTGCTTTCAAAAAGTCAAATGGCACTCCCTCCCTTCCAAGCCCTGCTGTGCGCCCAAATAGCTGTTTTCCTCCACATACTGGGTATCGGTGTACTCAGGAGAAATTGCACAACAAATTGTGTTTATGGTCTACTTTCTCCTGTTATCCTTATGAAAGTGCAAAATCTGGGGCTAAAAACATTTTTGTGGGAAAAATGTGATGTTTTCATTTTTATGGCTCCATGTTACAAACTTCTGAAACCTCCTTTCTGAGCCCTGCAGTGCACCCAAACAGTAGTTTTTCACCACACATGGAGTGTCTATATACTCAGGAGAAATTGCACAACAAATTTTGGATCTATTTTCTCCTGGTACCTTGTGAAAATAAAAAAATTGGGACTAAAAGAGATATTTTGTGAGAGAAATTTGATTCTTTTTTTGTTTTCACATCTTTATGTATATTCTTCCCTGAAGCACTTGGGGTCTTAAGGTGGTCAGCACACATCTAGATAAGTTCCCGGAGGAGTGTAGTTTCTAAAATGGTGTCACTTGTGGGGGGTTTCCACTGTTTAGGCATAGCATGGGCTCTCCAAACGCGGCATGGCATCCGCTAACTAGTCCAGCAAATTTTGCATTCAAAAAACCAAATGGTGCTCCTTCCCTAGCTAGTCCTGCCATGAACCCAAACAGTGGCTTTCCCCCACATATGGGGTATTGGCATGCTCAATTGCACAACACATTTTGGGGTCCATTTTTTCCTGTTACTCTTGGGTCTATTTGTGTCTAAGGTACATTTTTTTGTGAAAAAAAGCTAAACGTTCATTTTTCCAACCACGTTCTAAAAATTCCCGTGGAGCACCTGAATGGTTAATAAACTTCTTGAATGAGGTTTTTAGCACTATGAGGGGAGCAATTTTTAGAATGGTGTCACTTTTGGGTATTTTCTGTCATATAGACCACTCAAGGTCACTTCAAATATAATGTGGTCCCTAAAAAAATGGTTTTGTAAATTTTGTTGGAAAAATTTGAAATCGCTATTCAACTTTTAACCCTTTTAACTTACTATAAAAAAAATAGTTTCAAAAACTGTACTGATGTAAAGTAGACATGTGGGAAATGATATTTATTAACTAGTTTGTGTGACAGACCATAAACTGATTTAAGGGCATAAAAATTAAAAGTTTGAAAATTGCAAAATGTTCCAAATTTTCACTAAACTTCCATTTTTGTCACAAATAAACGCAATTTATAGCAAATAATTTTTACAACCATCATGAAGTACAATATGTCATGAAAAAAGACATTCTCAGAATCAGTGAAATCTGTTGAAGCGTTCCAGAGTTATCACATCATAAATTGACAGTGGTCAGAATTGTAAAATTTGCCCTGATCATTAAGGTGAACCAGAAGGAGTGTGCTGAGTAAACTACAGACAGTATCAGTTTGGCACCATTAAACTAATTAAAATGATACCTGGGTTGATGAAATCCATCTTGTGGTTGTTTAAACTTTATTTTCAGTTTTCATTTAATGAGAATCTCGTGCTTGGGGGCGGGCCTGTGGGTGGTCTTTATGTGGTGCTCTGTTTAGATATTTCTCTGTATGGTTTATGACAGGTCACTGATCCATCAGTCACCTGCCCCCGATTTTACATACTTAACCCCTTACTGATTTCGGACGTATTAGTACGCCAATGTCAGTATCCTCTGCTTTGATGTGGGCTCCGGCCACATCAAAGCCAGGACATGTCAGCTGTTTTGTGCTACAGTGCACTGCTGGCGCCTGCCTGATGAGTGTGATTTTTTTTAAACCATATTGTATTCAGTATGTTAAATAGGGGGCAGGTGTCATAAGCCATACAAATTAATATTTAAACAAAGCACGACATAAAGAGCCCTCCCACAGGCCCGCCCCAAGTCACAAGAATCTCAATAACTGAAAATAAAGATTAAACAACAACCACAAGAAGAATTTCATCAACCCAGGTATCATTTTAATCAGTATAATGGTGCCAAACTGACTCTGTCTGTAGGTTACTGTGTACAATCCTGCTGAAAGGTTCACTTTAAGGTGAAAACAAACCTGGGTGCTGAAGTGGTGTTCATAGGTCACATATGGTGACAGATTCCCTTTAAAAGATTATTCTCAATATCAATATTTATGCCTGCCTTGCTCCCACTTCTTCTCTGCCTCCTAGCTTCCTACTTGCAAGCACGTGCTCCTTTGTTAGGAAATCAGCTGGGCAGTGCCTGATAGCTTAACTAGGGAAACTGGCTGGCAATGAGTAGTCAGGGATCCTTGTGAAAAACTATGATGTCCACAACAGAAGCAAAATAGTAAGGCAGTTGAAGGGTCAAAAAACAAGCTGAGGTCAACAATAGGAGATTACAAGCAAATTGAAGCAGATATATGAGTGTGAACCAGAGAGCAAAACTATAACTCTCAATAGGAACAGGCTTTCACCATACATAGAGAGTGACCTAAACCATGAATTAACAGCAGGAACCTTATTACAAAATGCCCTCCAGAATTTGGAAACAAACTGTGTCCTCCAGTCTAATACTACATTTTAGGGAATTCTTAGCAACAGGGTCCACAGACTTATAGGATTAGGAAAGGTTTCCAAGCAATGACATATTACTAATGGGAATAAAAGGACTAGAAATAGGAAAAACCCAATGTGGCTAAACAAAGAAGTAAGACAGGCAATTAACAGTAAAAAGAAAGCATTTGCACTATTAAAGCAGGATGGCACCATTGAAGCACTAAAAAACTATAGGGAGAAAAATACTTTATCTAAAAAGCTAATTAAAGCTGCCAAAAAGGAAACAGAGAAGCACATTGCTAAGGAGAGTAAAACTAATCCCAAACTGTTCTTCAACTATATCAATAGTAAAAGAATAAAAACTGAAAATGTAGGCCCCTTAAAAAATAGTGAGGAAAGAATGGTTGTAGATGACGAGGAAAAAGCTAACATATTAAACACCTTCTTCTCCACGGTATTCACGGTGGAAAATGAAATGCTAGGTGAAATCCCAAGAAACAATGAAAACCCTATATTAAGGGTCACCAATCTAACCCAAGAAGAGGTGCGAAACCGGCTAAATAAGATTAAAATAGATAAATCTCCGGGTCCGGATGGCATACACCCACGAGTACTAAGAGAACTAAGTAATGTAATAGATAATCCATTATTTCTTATTTTTAGGGACTCTATAGAGACAGGGTCTGTTCCCCAGGATTGGCGCATAGCAAATGTGGTGCCAATATTCAAAAAGGGCTCTAAAAGTGAACCTGGAAATTATAGGCCAGTAAGTCTAACCTCTATTGTTGGTAAAATATTTGAAGGGTTTCTGAGGGATGTTATTCTGGATTATCTCAATGAGAATAACTGTTTAACTCCATATCAGCATGGGTTTATGAGAAATCGCTCCTGTCAAACCAATCTAATCAGTTTTTATGAAGAGGTAAGCTATAGACTGGACCACGGTGAGTCATTGGACGTGGTATATCTCGATTTTTCCAAAGCGTTTGATACCGTGCCGCACAAGAGGTTGGTACACAAAATGAGAATGCTTGGTCTGGGGGAAAATGTGTGTAAATGGGTTAGTAACTGGCTTAGTGATAGAAAGCAGAGGGTGGTTATAAATGGTATAGTCTCTAACTGGGTCGCTGTGACCAGTGGGGTACCGCAGGGGTCAGTATTGGGACCTGTTCTCTTCAACATATTCATTAATGATCTGGTAGAAGGTTTACACAGTAAAATATCGATATTTGCAGATGATACAAAACTATGTAAAGCAGTTAATACAAGAGAAGATAGTATTCTGCTACAGATGGATCTGGATAAGTTGGAAACTTGGGCTGAAAGGTGGCAGATGAGGTTTAACAATGATAAATGTAAGGTTATACACATGGGAAGAGGGAATCAATATCACCATTACACACTGAACGGGAAACCACTGGGTAAATCTGACAGGGAGAAGGACTTGGGGATCCTAGTTAATGATAAACTTACCTGGAGCAGCCAGTGCCAGGCAGCAGCTGCCAAGGCAAACAGGATCATGGGGTGCATTAAAAGAGGTCTGGATACACATGATGAGAGCATTATACTGCCTCTGTACAAATCCCTAGTTAGACCGCACATGGAGTACTGTGTCCAGTTTTGGGCACCGGTGCTCAGGAAGGATATAATGGAACTAGAGAGAGTACAAACGAGGGCAACAAAATTAATAAAGGGGATGGGAGAACTACAATACCCAGATAGATTAGCGAAATTAGGATTATTTAGTCTAGAAAAAAGACGACTGAGGGGCGATCTAATAACCATGTATAAGTATATAAGGGGACAATACAAATATCTCGCTGAGGATCTGTTTATACCAAGGAAGGTGACGGGCACAAGGGGGCATTCTTTGCGTCTGGAGGAGAGAAGGTTTTTCCACCAACATAGAAGAGGATTCTTTACTGTTAGGGCAGTGAGAATCTGGAATTGCTTGCCTGAGGAGGTGGTGATGGCGAACTCAGTCGAGGGGTTCAAGAGAGGCCTGGATGTCTTCCTGGAGCAGAACAATATTGTATCATACAATTATTAGGTTCTGTAGAAGGACGTAGATCTGGGTATTTATTATGATGGAATATAGGCTGAACTGGATGGACAAATGTCTTTTTTCGGCCTTACTAACTATGTTACTATGTTACTATGTTACTAACAATCTTGTACAATAGTTGGCCGCTAAAAATTTCTGGTGACCATTTGGAGAATATTATTAATTCTAGGGTGACTGACAATCTCAGAATCATGGCACTCCTGAAAAATATGTAGTTGAAACTGTAGAGGTAGAAACAATTTCTGTGCAGGAGTAATGCTAGGAACTAACGATTAAGACCTACAGATGTCCTCAAAAAGATCCAGATAAACAGAAGACAGTACTTTACCATCAAATAAAATGAGGACCTGTTTGGAGTCATGAGAGTGAGAAGGACAGAAACTTCAGGAAAGGGATTCAACTTAAAAATTTTAAGTAAAAAGTTGTAAACCTTCCCTCCTCTGAATGCAGGTAACAGCGGTTTTACTACAGAAAGAAAAATATTGAGAACAAAGATCCCAAATGCATAGTGTGAGAAAACGGATTCCTGGCAAAAATACCGCCAATAGAATCCGGACTCACCAAATCCGCTCAAAACATATTATATTACCAGGAGGAAGAACTGAGCATCGATGAACAATTTCAATAAACTTTATTCAAAGACTACAAATAACATATAATTGCATTTCCAATATACTAAAGTAATATGAACAAAGATGAATGTTGGAGATATGCTGAAAACGTAGCCCCCATACCCCTACTCCCCCCCCTAAAGTATCTACCCAAAATGGGTACACATAGTGGACCCCTGCCCACCCCCCCAGAAATGAGGGAGGAAAGAAAAGAGGTGAGACACTGGACACTAATAACGATGTCAGTAAGAACACAAGTGTATCCACCCAGAAAAACACCTAGCCCTATGTGCCATATGAAATAATAAGTTAGGACCCCATAGGGTACCAAAAATCATAAAACTAACATGGGGCAATAACAGGGCTTAACCGGTCTGAAGACAGATAGAAAAAAAAAATGCCAGTGTAACTAACCTAAGAGGTAAGCGCCCATGCACACAGCGGTGCCATTCATGCTGACACAGGAAAAAACAGGTAGAAAATCATGGGAGCCAGCATGAGGACAGGAGCTTACCTGGTAACAGGGCAGGGTGGAGAGGCAGCCGGGAGGTGGTGCCCGACGCGCGTTTCGCGGCCACAAAGCGCCGCTTTCTCAAGGGGATAGCTGTAATGTGCCCAGAAGGACCTTGAAATAGCCCCTGACCCCGGTCACATGACGCCCGGCGGCCAATAGCAGTGGCGCTGTCGGCGCATGCGCACTGCGTCCGGCAGGTCCCGGCAGTGCAATCAAGCGTCAAAGCAAGTACGCACATGCAGGGAAAGCCTGCAGCGTGCGAACGAGCCATAAAGACGCCGATGCACACCGGGACAAGGCGGAACGCAGCGCGATACGCACTGCCACTGATGTTAATATAAAATAGTAATTTTAAGCGGTCAGGTGCAAGTGCACTGATCCAAAGTCCGCCCCCCCAATCCGATCAAGATACCCATCAGATTTGAATCCCACAGCCCACATATATGGGACACAAAGGCGCACGCAGGAACACATACAACAAAGTTGTTAAAAAGAGAGTAAATTGAAATGATTCAGTCTCTGTGCGCCGATTGACTGGTGCGGCAAACATGTTCCTCGCTTCATGCATGTATTGTCCAAGATGTTGAATGGGGAACGTCATGTTCAGTTGCGCCGTGATGACAGTCGATGGGGTCTTTACATCATGGAAGGGATGGTGATGGAAGTTAGCAGGGCCACAGGGCAATATAACAAGGAACACTTCTAGGCATAACATCACTTCGGTTCACTATTGGTATAGATATGTGGAAAAAACAAACATTAAAATCACATATAAAAAAGAGAAATTAAAACAGCATAAAAACAACCACCCGACTGCAATCGGGTATAGAGGACCAGATAAGGAGGATTATAAATACTATAATAGCATCAGGAGTGAACAGAAGGTACAAAATATAATAAACACGCCATGAGCAAAGTGGAGCGATGATCATAAATAGGAGGCGAAACTTAGTGCCTCATTTAGGCCATTTGGTGCCAACGTGCCAAGTTGCACTATCCATTTTGTTTCTTTTTGTGCCAACAATTTTTTGTTGTCCCCACCCCGAACTCCCAGATGTAGGACGTCGATGCCTCTCACCCTCAGTAATTTTGCATCACATTTATTAGTGTCCAGTGTCTCACCTCTTTTCTTTCCTCCCTCATTTCTGGGGGGGTGGGCAGGGGTCCGCTATGTGTAACCATTTTGGGTAGATACTTTAGGGGGGGGAGTAGGGATATGGGGGCTACGTTTTCAGCATATCTCCAAAATTCATCTTTGTTCATATTACTTTAGTATATTGGAAATGCAATTATATGTTATTTGTAGTCTTTGAATAAAGTTTATTGAAATTGTTCATCGATGCTCAATTCTTCCTCCTGGTAATATAGAAAGAAAAATATTTAGCCTTGAAAAGGACTACTAATAGCAATATTAGTAAACTCTTCCTATATCCCTGCTCTAAAGTACGCAATCCCTCCTATAACATCTGCCTTTGAACTGCTTCCTGAACACAGTGTACCAAGCATTATGTCACCGGGTTTATACACAGAGGTGTGAAAAAGTGTTTGCCCCCTTCCCGATTACCTATTCGTTTGCATGTTTGTCACACTTAAATGTTTCAGATCACCAAGCAAATTTAAATATTAAACAAAGATAACACAACTAACAACAAAATGCAGTTTCTAAATGAAGTTCTTTATTATTAAGGGAAAAAGAAATCCAAACCTACAGGGCCCTGTGTGAAAAAGTGATTGCCCCTCTACCCCCTTAAAACATAAATTACCTGTGCTTTATCACATCTTTGGGAAGCTGAGTTCAAATTTCCTAGTCAAGCCCAGGCTTTATTACTGCCACACCTGTTCTCAATCAAGAAATCACTTAAATATGACCTGCCTGACAAAGTGAAACAAATGGTCTTCAAAAGCCAGACATCATGCCCGATCCAAGGAAATTCTAGAACAAATGATAAACATGGTAATGGAGATCTGTCAGTCTGGAAATGGCTATAAAGTCATTTGGGGCTCCAGCAAACTACATTGAGAGTTATTATCCACAAATGGCAAAACATGGAACAGTGGTGAACCTTCCCAGGAGTGGATGGCCGACCAAAATTACCCCAAGAGTACAGAGACGACTCATCCAAGAGGTTACAAAAGACCCTACAACAACATCCAAAGAACTGCAGGCTTCATTTGCCACAGTTAAGCTCAGTGTTCATGATTCCACTGTAAGAAAGAGACTGTGCAAACTGGCCTGTATGGCAGAGTTCCAAGAGCAAAACCACTGCTGAGCAATAAGAACATAAATATTTGTCTCAGTTTTGCCAGAAAACATCTTGATGATACCCAAAATATTTGGAAGAATGCTCTGTGGACTGATGAGACAAAAGTTGAACTTTTTAGAAGGAGCATGTTCCATTACATCTGCCGTAGAAGTAGCACAGCATTTCAGAGAAGGAACATCATATCAACAGTAAAATATGTTGATGGTAGCGTGATGGTCTGGGGCTGCTTTGCTGTTTCAGGACCTGGAAGACTTGCTCTGCAAATTGAACCATGAATTCTGCTGAAAAATCCTGAAGGAGAATGTTCGGCCATTTGTTTGTGACCTCAAGCTGAAGCACACTTGGGTTATGCAGCAGTACAATGATCCAAAACACACTGGCAAGTCCACCTTTGAATGTCTTAAGAAAAACAAAATTAAGACTTTAGAGTGGCCTACTCTAAAGTCACCTTAATCCGATTGAGATGCTGTGGCATGACTTTAAAAAGTCTATGCATGTTTAGAAACCCTCCTGAATTGCAACAATTCTTCAAAGATGAGTGGGACAAAATTCCTCCAGAGAGTTGTAAAAGACTCATTGCTAGTTATTGCAAACACTTGACTGCAGTTGTTGCTGCTAAGGGTGGCCCAACCAGTTAGTTATTTTAAGAGGGCAATTACTTTTTCATGCAAAGCTCTGTAGGTTTGGATTTCTTTTCTCCTTAGTAATAAAGACCTTCATTTAAAAACTGCATTTTGTGTTTACTTTTATTATTTAAGATTTAAATTTGCTCGGTGTTCTGAAACATTTAATTGTGACAAACATGCAAAAGAATAAGAAATCAGGAAGGGGGAAACCACTTTTTCACACACCTGTAAGACCCCATGACATGATGCGGCCGGCCAATCACAATAATGCTGGTATCCAACATAGCTACGGCATTACCGTGTATGGCGGACAATCTCTGCATGTTTATTGGCTGCCTAACAGGCGCCAAGCATGCAAAGAGGGGATTAAATCATAATGCTGCAGCACCCACGATACTTGATCAAGAAACGACCAGTGGCATGCACGCTCACTCATTACTAATATTATTATTATTTATTTATTTATATAGCTCCATTAATTCCATGGTGCTGTACATGAGAAAGGGGTTACATACAAGTTACAGATATCGTTTACAGTAAACAGGTTTACAGTGACAGACTGGTACAGAGGGGAAAGGACCCTGTCCTTGCGGACTTACATTCTATGGGATGACATAATAAAGAAAGCTTGGCTATGTTGTCTGTAATGTACTGCATTATTTGTTAGTAAGCATATTGGAAAACTGAACAGAAATATAAAGCAATTTAATGTAACTAAAATTATCTATCTTTCCACCATCTCTTTATCTAAAATGTATTAAAATATATTTCTACATTCAGTAGATCTTCTGATTTTATATTAACTTCTATCTGTTCTGTAGTACTGCCATGCAGTTCCATCTTTTTTTGTTTTCTTACATAATGCACTTCCTTATTTTCAATAGTGAAGGAAATATAATGCTGAGAACCGGACCTGTCTGCTGCCTCCTCAAAGGTTTTCCTATAAGTGGAAAAGGGAAAGTCAGCACTGCCAATATTTCGAGGATATAGCTTATGCTACAATAGCTGGCAGTGCTGAGCTAGGGGTTTTTGTTGCCATACTAGGATGAAAGAAATCTATTTCCTGAAGTATTGTGCTAATATTTTGTTGGCAGACTTTTAGTGAGTCATAAATCAGAACCATTTTAATTTTATTTAGAAATTATCCTAGAATTCCTTCTTATGATTTTTTATGGAAATTTACACCACAGCAATACAACAATAACATGAAGTTGTATTTTATCTGAAATCCAAGTTAATTACAGGAGTGATTCATTCATTTTCAATCTGAATATGCCTGAAAAAACAAGCACTACTTGGTAATATTGTAAAAGGTTTGAAAATGGGTCCACCACCCCTTACAAAATGTAAGGACTCAAAAGAACCTCACTGTGATGTTCTAGACTGACAAAAGATGCATATTCCCATTTAATAGAGATTGCACTTTATGCAGGCAGAAAGCCGGGTAGAAGGAAGAAGAGATGTCTATTCATCAAGGCTAGTAGTGGTGATGAGTAGCACTCTCTGTATGGCACATTATCCAGGAATAGAGATTATTGAATATTTTGAAATTTGAATGCATGGGGTACGAGTAATCTTTTTTTTTAATTAGATTAGCAGCAAATTGGTTTGTTGCAAATATCAGTACTTCAAAGCGTCTTATTGCCTGGAAAAGATGTGACTTTATTGAATCCATTTCAAGCTTGTTAATGCAGTTCCAGCCAGCAATAGGTAAATGGATAATAACTAGGATGTGCTTGTTGCTTGACGAGCATTGGGCGGTGCTCGATTTCAAACTTGAATACTCATCACGCATATTTGGCGCCTGTCACACAGTCAATAAGTAAGCAGTAATTTCCAGCTAGTCACTGTAATTCCATAGCGATCTTGGTAGTGGCATTACTGTGATTTGCTGGCCGTATGACATCATCAGGTATTATAAAAGGACAGACTCCGCCAGGCTTGACACACTTTTGTGTGTGAAAAAATTGAATATATTGTGATCCATTGTGTATTATGTACTTTGAGGTACATTTTGGTGCTATATAACACTCCAAAAAGTGTTAAAACATTTTGCTGGATTCAATTTCTCATCCATACAATATTTTGTGCTCTGGGGTCCATTTCTGTGCTGTCCCAAAAAAGTTAAAACAAATTGGTGGGTTATATTACTCACCCATACAGTATTCTGTGGTCTGGGGTACATTTGTGTGATATAGAACACTCCAAAAAAAGCGTTAAAAAATTATCTGGATTCAATTTCTCACCCACAAAGTATTCTGTGTTCTGGGGTACATTTCTGTGATATATATCACTCCAAAAAAGGGTTACATTTCTTTTCAGTATTCAATTAGTCATCTGTACAGTGTAAACAGTGTAATGTGCTTAGTGGGGTCACAAAGATGTCAGCACTATGCAACAGCAGAGGTGACAGGAGCCTGTAGTCCAGATCTGGCCACATTCTTGGAACCACCAACTCCCGAACCCAGACTTCACCGCTGGGGTTCTTGTGGACTGAGAACGTGAGAGCCAGGATCCAGGAACTAGTGAGCAGACTCGGAGTCTATGCTGGTCGGAAGAGACAAGGAGGCAAGCCAGGACCAGGGCAGGAGAAATTCTAGCTGGCCTGCTAGCCACAAGGTACTGACAGTTGGCATTTCAGGGGAAATTTGCTACTTATGACTATCAGCAGAGAAGGGGGTCCATTAAAGAGATTGAGACCCAGAGTTTGAGAATCATGAAATTTGTTATTGTCACATAAACTCTAGAACTTATTTTGTTTAAAAGTTCATCGGTTTCTAATAAAAAACAAAAATTGTCCTGCTATAGGTGTACAAATTTGGTTCCCAGCCACTACTCTCATTGTGGCATCCCCACCTTGTACCAGCACGTGTCCAAGAACATCACCCTTGCCCTTACCAATGTGGTTACTGGGATTGTCCACTTGACAACTGACATGTGTACAAGCACTTGTGACCAGAAATGCTAGATTTCCCTGACGGCTCACTGCGTGAACATTGTTGAAGCCCAGGGCTAAGTCCCACCTGGGTACGGCATATGTGCTACCAACACCAAAGATTGCTTGCCTTGCTTCTATCAGGGTTTCCTCCACTTCCATCAGCAGTTCTTGCACTACTCCTTCTCATGCACATCGTCAGAGCACGTCATCCACATCAGCTGGAAGCTCTGCAGCATTGCTTGAGCGAAGTGGCAACAGGCTCTAATGAAGCTAATTTGCCCAAGAGACAAAAAGCATGCCGTGGAAGAGCTGTTGAAAGGAATAACAGACCAAACAGATGTGTGGCTTCTGTCACTGAACCTATAGAAAAGTATGATCGTGTGTGATAATAGCTATAATCCGGTGGCGACTATGAAGATTGGCAAGCTCACACACATACCTTGCTTGGCCAATGTGCTCAACTTGGTAGCCTATCCACATTTGCCAGAGCTTCTGGTCAAAGTACGGTAAAGGGAGCACCCATTTCTGCAAGTCCGCTACAGCTGTTCTCGTGCTGGTATTGCTGCAGCAGCGCATGCAAGTGCCAGCTCACTGACTCGTGTGCAAGGTCACCACATGCTGGAACTCCACACTGCTCATGCTGGCAAGGCTTTAAGAGCAGCAGAGGCCAGTTGTGGAATACCAGCTCCAACATGCCAGTAGGTATTCTGGTCAGCCTCAACACAGAATGGGTATTAATGTCTGACATTTGTGTGGTTCTCCAAGACTTTGAGGAGTTCACAATCATGGTGAGCACCAATGGCATCATAATCAGTGCAACAATCCCACTTCTGTGCCTATTAAAACAGTTGCTGCTGACAATGAAACATGAATCTTTGCATATGGACCAGGGGGAGACAGAGGATGATATTAGACAGAGAGATACTACCCAGCTCAGCCTCATCTCTTCTGCTCAGAGATGGATTGGGTAACAACGAGGAGGTGGATGCTGAGGAAGAGGAGGAGGAACAAGAGCTGGCCCAACAGAGGCTAGTACCCACACAAGCTTTGTCTCATCTCTCATGGATGGGCAGAGAAGAGAATGGAGGAGGAGATGATGAGTAATCATCATGGTGGAGACAGGGAAGTGTTGGCTGTATGGACCTTGGCACATATGGCAGACTTTATGTACCACTGCCTTTCCCATGACCCTCAAGTTACATTCATCTTGCACAAAAAAAGAGTGCTGGTTGTTCACCCTGCTAGACCCATGCTACAAGAGAACTTTGTATCTCTTCTTCCTGAGGTAGACAAGAATTCAAAAATTCTGCTATACCAGAAATCCAATGTGGAAAGTATGTAGAAAAAATTCCCATCAGACAATGCTAGCAGCAGGGGTCTTCCTTGCCCAACCAAAGAAAAGAGATGAGGAAGACACACAGGAGAGGCACTGTCAAAGGCCTGCGCCAAATTCATGACACCCTCCCAGCATCCATGCACTGATGTTTGGCTTTTTTGTAACATTTTTTACTTCCACTGAGTGTTTGTTTTTAGAAATCTAGAAATCATCCATGGAGTCAAAATTATCACTACACCCATAGATGAATTCCCAGTGGGGTGTAAATTCCATGAAGTGGGGGCTCCTACAGGGGTTTGCACCATTCTGGCACTTGTAGGCTCTACAAATGGAGTCAGCAAACTATTTCTAGGAAAATCTGTGTTAAATAGTGCTCTTTCCCTCCCAAGTCCTACTGTTTGGCTAAGTTGTACTTTTCAGTTACATATGGGGAATTGCCACATTCAGGAGAAATTATGTAACTTACAGTGCCTTTTTTTCTATTTCCCCTTGTGAAAATGAAAAATCTGGGTTTGAAACAACATTTTAGTGGTAACAATGTAATTATTATTTCTTCACTACCCAATGGTATAAAATTCTGTGAGACATCAGAAATGTCAATATACTGACTGCATCAGTAGATGTATTCACTAAGGAGAGCATTTTGTACAATGGGGTCACTTATGGGGGGTTCTGTTATTCTGGCACCTAAGGGACTCAGTCAGTGGGTCATGAAACCTGCAAACCTTTACAGGAAGATCTGCATTGCAATATGGTGCTGCTTCCCTTCTGAGCTTTGTACTGTGCCTTAAAAGTAGTTTCCAACAACATATTGGGTATTGGCGAACTCAGGAGAAATTGTGTAACAAATGATGCTTTCCATTTTCTCCTAATAACCCTTTTGAAAACTAAAAACTTGGGCTAAAACAACATTTTAGTGGTAAAAACGTAATTATTTTTTCTTTACCACCCAATGATATAAAAGTTACCTACCTGTGGTGTCAATATGCTCACTGCACTCCTTGATGAATTCATCGAAGGGAGTGGTTTGTAAAGTGTGGTCACTTGAGGGTTTCAGCTGTTATGGCACCTCAAGGGCTCTGCAAATTTGACTGGCAAACCATTCCAGCAAATAGGAACTCCAATATGGCGCTTCTTCCCCCATTTGAGCTTTGCACAGTACCCGAAAAGTAGTTTCTGGCCACATATAGGGTATTGGCGGACTAAAAAAATTGCATAACAAATGATGTGGCCCATTTTCTCCTAATAGCCCTTTTGAAAATGAAAAACACTTTAGTTGTAAAAATAAAATTTTTAATTTTCACAGCCCAATGTTAAACAATTTTGTGAATCAGCTATGGATTTAAAATGCTCCTTAAACCTCACTAGACAAATTCCTTAAGAGGTGTAGTGCCCATAATGGTGTCACTTTTGGGTTGTTTCTACTGTTTTGTCACCTCTATGGCTCTTCAAATGCGACACTGTGTCCTGCTAAATCTGTGCTCGAAAGATCAAATAGTGATCCTTCCCTTCTGAGCCCTGCCATGTGTCCAAAAGTAGTTTTCTCCCACATATGAGGCATCAGCATACTCAGGAGAAATTGCTTAACAAATTGGGTATTCCATTTTCTCCTGTTACCCTTGTGAAAATGAAAAATGTGGGGTTAAATCAACATTTTTATGGAACAAATGTTAATTTTTCAATTTTGTGCCCCAATGTTTTCAAATTCTGTGAAGCACCCTGTTGGTTCAGAATGCCCACCACCCCCTAGATAAATTCCTTGAGGGGTGTAGTTTCCAAAATGGTGACATTTATGGGTTTTTATGCTGTTTTTGTACATTGGGGGCTCTTCAAATGCAACAGTATTCACAGTCTATTGTGGCAAAATATGCACTTGAAAAGTCAAATAGTGTTCCTTCACTTCCGAGCCCTGCTATATACCCAAACAGTAGTTTTACCCCACATATAGGGCATCAATGTACAAAGAAGAAATTGTTCAACAAATTGGGTGGTCTATTTTCTCCTGTTACCCTTGTGAAAATGAAAAAATTGGAGCTAAAGCAACATTTTTGTGGACAAAATGTAAATCTTAATTTTTATGTTCCATTGTTTTCAAATTCTGTGAAACAAAGATAAATTCCTTGAGTGGTGTAGTTTCAAAAATGGGGTCACTTTTGGGGGCTTTCACTTTGGTGCCATAGCAACTCTTCAAGTGCGACATGAGAACCGCAGTCTATTATGGCCAAATCTGCGCTTGAGAAGTCAAATAGTGCTCCTTACCTTCAGAGCCCTGCCATGTACCCAAGCAGTAGTTTTACCCCACATATTTGTATAATCAGAAGAAATTGCACAACAAATTGAGTGGTCCATTTTCTCCTGTTACCATTGTCGAAACTAAACATTTGGAGCTAAAACAACATTTCAGTGAAAAACATGTAATTTTTCATTTTTTTTCCACTTTGCTATTATTCCTGTAAAGCACCTGAACAGTTAATAAACTTTCTTAATGCAGTTTTAAATGCTGTGAGGGGTTGCGTCTTTTCAATGGGGTAGTGATTGGGTGTTTACTGATATATATGACCCAAAATAACTGAAGTGGTCTCTAAAAAGAAACAAAAGATAAAGATACTGCAATTTTTTTCAACCCTTCTAACTTCCTAACAAAAAAAAATATGTTTAAAAAATTATGCTGACATAAAGTAGACAGGTGGTAAATGTTATTTATTAATTTCGTGCAGTATGACTTTTTAAAAATGTTTTTTATTTTCATGAAAAACTAAAATTATATCGACCTAATTTACTACTATCATGAAGAACAATGTGTCACGAAAAAACAATCTTCGAATGACTGATATATTTTGAAGCATGCCAGAGTTATTATAAAGTGACAATGGTAAGAAATTGAAATTTAGCCTGGTCAGGAAGGTAACAACAGGCGGTGGCTTGAAGGGGTTAAGGGAGAGATGTGTTTTTCATGGATTTTGAGCCTTTGGTATTTTTGCAAGTTTAGTTTTATGGCCAGGCATAACCTTTATTTTCAATTATGCAGAATATTTGAAACCATTGTGTATTTTAGACAAATTATATATATTTTAGCATTCCAAATGAATGAAGGCCGTAATGCTGGTGCTTGGTGTTTGACATTCATTGAATGTGATACTTGACTGCATAAAATGTACAGCATAGCAAAGTAGCCCTGACAGTTATCAACACTCATTTAGTCTGCCCTCACCCATCCAACTTCTGTCACAACCCTCTGGACATCCACATTTATTAATGTCTCAGCATATTATGTTTTGACCTGCTCTAGAATAAAAATAAAACATGTTTTTGTGAACTGTTGTTACTGTACAAAAAAAAGAGAAAGTCACACTAAAGCTGTGTAATCATCTATTTTTTGTTGCCAAATTGTATATCAGAGAGATTTACGTGTCACAAACTGAAAATCTGTTTTATTTCTAGAAAGGCACATTCATATATAGGGTATCACTTTTCATACTGATTATTAGAAAAACCTAATTTCTCCTCCCTTAGGAGGGATTTAACCAATAATCATTAGATTAGTGGACCACACTATCATATCAAAGTTCACATAGGTGTTCTAAAGCTACTGACAGGTATGATTTCTAGCACGTAGACACTTAATCAGTTTCTTTGATTCATAATGTTCATAAAGCATCCATTTTGTATATATGAATACATTTTGGATATCGTCAAGGAATTACATATCCTTAACAGTCCCCCCTGTGGAGATACGCAAAATCAAAACCCTATTCCCATCGAGCCTATCGATCTGTCCTAGTACATCGATGTTTGTTTCACCGCTTATAAGAAGACCCAACTCTAGTTGATGGAACCCCTCTTAACGGACTTGTGCAGAAGGAAGTCAGATCCACCTCTATCACTCATCAGCATGTCTCAGGCAGGTATACTCCAAGGGAAGTGGATATGGCAGTTTTCTCATGGTTTCACAGCAGCATCTTTCATTGATAGGATCCTTGAAGTCAGCGTGCATGGTCATCACTGTGGCTTCCATAGTTTCATCATCATTATTTTTAAGGCATGGAGCTACGCAGCATGGATTAAGGCTAATATGATCAAAATAGATAGAATAGCTACTCCAAATTTAGCAAGAGCTCTTTGCCATCCATCCCACCATCCAAACCAGGTATCCCATTGATCCTTTACAGCCAGAATTTTGGGCTAGTTCTTCTGATAGGGCAGTAAGGCTTTTGAGCATCTTAGTTATGCTTCCATCCGGGCTGTGATGGCGGGCATGTAAAAACAACAGCTAGTGCCTATCATCTTGTAGCTCTGCTACACTCTCACATTACTGATTTTACTACAATAAACAGCTTTTTTGCATTCCTCTTTTTACAGACTAGAAAACCAATGTTATTTAAAGGTGGGGATTGACCTTAAGTGAGGTGATGCCAATAGCTTTGATAATTCCACCAGATTCCAACCAGGCACATACATGCTTGGTTTGGCTGAGTGCACATGTGTTTTGTCTGAGAAGAGTGGGCTAAACCCCTGCTAATCATCAGTAATCCCTTTCTGACCTCGGACGGGATAGTACGTCCGAGGTCAGATCCGCTGCTTTGATGTGGGCTCCGGCGGTGAGCCCACATCAAAGCAGCGACATGCCAGCAGTTTTGAACAGCTGACATGTGCGCGCAATAGCGGCGAGTGGAATTGCGATCCAACCGCCGCTATTAACTAGTTAAATGCCGCTGTCAAACGCTGACAGCGGCATTTACCTACCGCTTCCGGCCACGCGGCCGGAAATGCGCGCATCGCTGACCCCGGTCACATGATCGGGGGTCAGCGATGCGTCAGGATAGTAACCATAGAGGTCCTTGAGACCTCTATGGTTACTGATGCCGGTTTGCTGTGAGCGCCACCCTGTGGTCGGCGCTTATAGCAAGCCTGTAATTCAGCTGCATAGGAGCGATCTGAAGATCGCTCCTAGGTAGCTGAGCCGATCCAGTTGTGCCAGCTTCTAGCCTCGCATGGAGGCTACTGAAGCATGGCAAAAGTAAAAAAAAATGTTTAAAAAATCTGAAATAAATAAAAAAAATATAAAAGTTTAACTCACCTCCCTTTCGCCCTATTCAAAATAAAACAGTAAAAATAAAATCAAATATACACATATTTGGTATCGCCGCATTCAGAATTGCCCAATCTATCAACAAAAAAAGGATTAACCTGATCACTAAACGGCGTAGCGAGAAAAAAATTTGAAACGCTAAAATTACGTTTTTTGGTCGCTGCGACATTGCATTAAAATGCAATAACGGGCGATCAAAAGAACATATCTGCACCAAAATGGTATCACTAAAAACGTCACCTTGGCATGCAAAAAATAAGCCCTCACCCGCCCCCAGATCACGAAAAATGGAGACACTACGGGTATCGGAAAATGGCACAATTTTTTTTTTTGCAAAGTTTGGAATTTTTTTCACCACTTAGATAAAAAATAACCTAGACATGTTTGGTGTCTATGAACTCATACTGACCTGGAGAATCATTATGACAGGTCAGTTTTAGCATTTAGTGAACCTAGCAAAAAAGGCAAACAAAAAACACGCATAGGATTGCACTTTTTTTGCAATTTCACCGCACTTGGAATTTTTTTCCCATTTTCTAGTACATGTCATAGTAAAACCAATGATGTCGTTGAAAAGTACAACTCGTCCTGCAAAATATAAGCCCTCACATGGCCATATTGTCAGAAAAATAAAAAAGTTATGGCTCTGGGAAGGAGGGGAGTGAAAAATGAACACGGAAAAACGGAAAATCCCAAGGTCATGAAGGGGTTAACTGTGGCTTATCAGCTGGGAAAACAGAAGGATCATGTATTCCAATTTACCATGCCTCATCCTGCAAAAAACAAGCCCTCATATGGCTATGTCGAGAGAATAATAAAAAAGATGTGGCTTTTGTAAGAAAAATCAATAGCTCAAACACAAAAAAAGCCTGGGTCCCTAAGGGGTTAACATTTGCAAGTGATGCCAAATATTTAGGTGCAGTTGATTGTGTGGAGAATATTTATTAATTGTGATTTTCCTACCTTCGAGAGCAAGCAAATATACAGCATTTATCTCTGACTTTTATTGCATATAGACAGTACCAGAATAACACATAACAAATCAAGAACTCCCACCTCACAGCCTTGGATGTCTTCAAAAAGAAGTAGCGGTTTGAAAGCTTTAGGCCATGTTCACACCATCCTTTTTTTAATGCGGAACCGCCGCGATTTTCCCGCTGCGGACCGCAGCTGTTTTCCATGCAGGGTACATTACAATGTACCCTATGGAAAACAGGAACTGCTGTGCCCACATTGCGGAAAATCGCGAAAAAAGCCGAGCTGAATAGCTGCGGTAAAAAAGAAGTACCATGTCACTTCTTTTTGCGGAACTGCAGCGGTTCTGCACCCATAGACCCCCATTCTGAGGTCAAACCCGCAGTAAAACCCGCAGATGAAAAAAATATCTGCGGGCTTTCTGTGGTTTGTGGTGCAGAACCGCTGCAGTGTGGCTGCCCCCCCGTGCCCCAATCCCACCCCCCCATGCTCCGATGCCACCCCCTGTGCTCCGACGCCCCCCGTGCCCTCATCTCCCCCCCTTATACTTACCCGGCCTCCCAGTGTCCGTCCGTCCGTCTTCTCCCTGGGCGCCGCCATCTTGCAAAATGGCGGGCGCATGCGCAGTGCGCCCGCCGAATCTGTCGGCCGGCAGATTCGTTCCAAAGTGCATTTTGATCACTGAGATATAACCTATCTCAGTGATCAAAATAAAAAAAATAGTAAATGACCCCCTCCCCCCCTCCTTTGTCACCCCCATAGGTAGGGACAATAAAAAAATAAAGAATTTTTTTTTTTCCCACTAAGGTTAGAATAGGGTTAGGGTTAGGGGTAGGGTTAGGGGTAGGGTTAGGGGTAGGGTTAGGGTTAGGGGTAGGGTTAGGGGTAGGTTTAGGGGTAGGGTTAGGGGTAGTGTTAGGGTTAGGGGTAGAGTTAGGGGTAGGGTTAGGGTTAGGGGTAGGGTTAGGGGTAGGGGTAGGGTTAGGGTATTTTCAGCCATTTTAACCCTAATAAACTTCCTAGAAAACACACAGACTCTGCATAGAAAACTGCATAAAAAAACGCACTAAAAAACGCATCAAAAAACGCACCAAAAAAGCACCAAAAAAAGGACCTGCGTTTTCTGCCAAGAACTGCGGTTTTTAGTGCAGAAAAAACAGCAGGGAAATCAGGAACGTGTGAACATGGCCTAAATCGTCAGCTATATTAAGACTTAAAGCAAACGTAAATGAGGACGTGCCATGCATCTAAAACTCATCTCATAATATTGCATACATTAATTCATACCTGATGAGGCTGGAGTGCATACTTTGAAAATCAATGTGAGAATGACTGTATAATCTTAATTTGAGAATTATACAGCCATTCTGATTGGATAAGTGCACCATTTGAATCAGGTCTAAGGCATCTATTTAAGAATGCATACTGTTTGCATTGTCAGATCTGGTGTCAGATGCACTTTAATCACCTTACCCCCGAAGATGGTTTGCACATTAATGACCAGGACAATTTTTTTAAATTCTGACCACTGTTACTTTATGAGGTAATAACTCTGAAATGCTTCAATGGATCCCCATGATTCTGATACTGTTTTTTCGTGACATATTATACTTCATGATAGTGGTAAATTTTCTTCAATGTGTTTAATTGTGAGAAAAATCGAAATTTTACCAAAAATTTTGAAAATTTAGCAATTTTCAAATTTTGAATTTTCATACCCTTAAATCACAGAGATATGTCACACAAAATAGTTAATAAATAACATCTCCCAACATGTCTAATTTACATCAGCACAATTTTGGAACCAAATTTTTTTTTGTTAGGAATAGGAAGTTATAAGGGTTAAAAGTTGACCATCGATTTTTCATTTTTCAAACAAAATTTATAAAACCATTTTATATAGGGACCACCTCACATCTGAAGTCACTTGGAGGGGATTATAAAGGTGCTTCTCACAAAATTAGAATATCATCAAAAAGTTACTTTATTTCATTTTTTAAATACAAAAAGTGAAACTCATATATTATATACAGCAATTACAAACAGAGTGATCTATTTCAAGTGTTTATTTATGTTAATGTTGATAATTATGGCTTACAGCTAATGAAAACCGCAAAGTCATGATCTCAATAAATTAGAATAAATAACAAAAAACACCTGCAAAGGCTTCCTAAGTCCCTTAGTCTGTTTCAGTAGGCTCCACAATCATGGGGAGGACTGCTGACTTGACAGATGTCCATAAGGCAGTCATTGATACACTCCACGAGGAGGGTAAGCCACAAAAGGTGGCTAAAAGGTAGCTAAAGAAGCTGGCTGTTCACAGAGTGCTGTATCCAAGCATATTAATGGAAAGTTGAGTGGAAGGAAAAAGTGTGGTAGACAAAGGTGCACAAGAAACAGGGATAACCGCAGCCTTGAAACGATTGTTAAGAAAAGGCCATTAAAAAATTTGGAGGAGATTGACAAGGAGTGGACTGCTGCTGGAATCATTGCTTCAAGAGCCACCACACACAGACATATCCAGGACATGGTCTACAGGTGTCGCATTTCTTGGGTCAAGCCACGTATAACCAATAGACAATGTCAGAACGTCTTACCTGGGGCAAGGAGTAACTAGACTGTTGCTCAGTAGTCCAAGGTGTTGTTTTCAGATAAAAATACATTTTGCATTTAATTTAGAAATCAAGGTCCTAGAGTCTAGATGAAGTGTGGAGAGGCACATAATGCAAGCTGCTTGAGGTCTAGTGTGAAGTTTCCACAATTAGTGATGGTTTGGGGAGCCATGTAATCTGCTGGTGTAGGTCCACTGTGTTTTATCAAGACCAAAGTCAATGCATCCGTTTACCAGGAAATTTTAGAGCACTTCATGCTTTAATCTGCTGACAAGCATTTTGGAGATGGAAATGTCATTCTCCAGCAGGAAGTGGCACATGTCCACACTGTCAAAAGTACCAATACCTGGTTTAAAAACAACAGTATCACTGTACTTGATTGGCCAGCAAACTCACCTGACCTTAACCCCATAGAGAATCTATGGGGTATTGTCCAGAGGAAGATGAGAGACACCAAACTCAACAATGCAGACAATCTGAAGGCTGCTGGTATCAAAGCAACCTGGGCTTCCATAACACCTCAGCAGTGCCACAGACTGATCGCCTCCATACCATGCTGCATTGATGCAATGATTGATGATTGATGATGCAAAAGGAACCCATACCAAGTACTGAGTGCATTTACTGAACATACATTTCAGTAGGCCAACATTTTGGATTTTAAAATTATTTTTCAAGCTGTTGTTATAATGTATTCCAATTTACTGAGATAATGACTTCTGGATTTTCATTGGCTGTAAGCCATAATCAGCAACATTAACAGAAATAAACACTTCAAATAAATCACTCTGTTTGTAATGGCTATATATAATATATGAGTTTCACTAAAATAAATTAACTTTTTGATGATATTCTAATTTTATGAGAAGGACGTGTATGTCAGAAAATGCCCAAAGGTTACATCATTCTAAAAACTGCACCCCTAAAAGTGCTCAAAACCACATTCAAGAAGTTTCTTAACCCTTCAGGTGCTTCAGATCCATTTTTTATTTTGAGAAGGATAACAGGAAAAATGGACCCAAAAATCTGTTGTGTAATTTCTCCTTAGCATGCCAAAACCCCATTTGAAGGAGAAAAACACCGTTTGGGCGGGAAGTGCCATTTGACTTTTGAATGCAAAATTTGCTGGATCAATTGGCAGACATAATTTTCACCCTCAGGTGATTCACAGGAGTTGATAACATTGAGTTGTAAAAATAAAAAAAATCACATTTTCCCAACCAATTTCTTTTTATCTCCAAATGTTGCATTTTTATAAGGGTAAAAGGAGAAATTGCACCATACAATTTGTTGTGCAATTTCTTCTGAGTATGCCGATACTCAATATGAGGGAGAAAACTACTGTCTGGGTGCATGGCAGGGCTTGGAAGGGAAGGAGCGTCATTTGACTTTTTGAATGTAAAAATTCCTGGAAGCATTTGCAGGCATCATGTCCTGTTTGGAGAGCCCTTGATGTGCCTAAACAGTGGAAACCCCACACAAGTGACCTCATTTTGAAAACTAAATCCCTCAAGGAATGTATCTAGATCATTATACCAAGAAACAGAAAGATGATCGGTACAGAGCTTCACTATAGCGCAATTGGAGATTCGCTTAAACGATCTGTTTCAGAAGGACAGATGAGGTCTCCCTTACTGTGAGCTGCGGGTGGTGCTATGCAATCGTCAGAGTTTTGTACAAGACCATATAATGAGAAGAAAAATGATGCAGCACTCACCCTTGCGCTTCTTCCAAGTGTGCTCTTTATTCAGCAAAACATACTATACATAGTATGAACCGGCATACGCAGTGATCTGTGAGGGAGCGGGAGTGAGGAGAGACCGGACGACAGCCGTTTCGCGCTACGGCGCTTCTACGGGTCCATGCTAAAAACAGGTGATGTCATTTCCTTTTTAAGGTTTTTTTTTTTTTTTTTTTTGACTCACCTGATTCTATTAATTACAATTGTGCAAGTTAAAAACAATGAGATCTCTTATTACAGAATGAACATTTACAAGTATATTACAAAATGAACATTTACAAATTTATTATAAGAACACCGCCATGTCAAGTTTGTCGTTAAGACCCCCTGGGCCCTGTGCGTTTGTTTGTAGGATCCATTTTGCTTCACGCTGCAGCAGTAGGCGGTCATTGTTACCGCCGTTTTGTGAACATTTAACTATTTCCAAACCTGCAAACCGCAATTGATCTGGATCACTATTATGTGTCTCTGCCATATGTTCTACAAAACGCACGCGTCCCTTTCCTGTCCGAATTGAGTTATAATGCTCTCGTATTCGGACTGTGAGAGGTCTAATAGTCTTACCTATGTAAAACCGTTGACACGGACAGAATATTACGTAAACCAGAAATTTACTCTTGCAGGTTATGAAGTCTTTCACAAAATGCTCAATTATACCTATTTGCAAGGGGTTCTCAATTTTATGCAGATGGCATATGCTACAATTGCCGCATCTGTGGTTACCTTGCGGTATAGTTTTTCCTAACCAATTATTTGTTGGTGGTGATACTTTATTTTTTACAACAAGGTCTCCTATATTAATTGATCTTTTATATGAGAATAGAGGACATGTATCCGGGAGATTTCTAAAGTCCACGTCTTTCTGCAGCACATGCCAATTTTTTCGTATTGCTGTTTGTATATCTCTATCTAAAGGGCTATGTTTAAATGTAAATGTGAATCTGCGATTTTTATTTTGATATTCGTTTGCATCTTTTCTTTTTCCATTGTTTTTTCTTTTTTTGCCCTTTTCTAACAGCTGAACTTGAGATAATTTGGCTGCTCTAATTTCTGCTTGTTGGAGAACATCTGTTGGATATCCTCTGTTTGAAAGGCGTGTTTTTAATTCTTCTACCTGAGTTTTATAATTTTCCTCATTATTGTTGATTTTACGTATTCTCACCATTTGACTATATGGAATACTGCGCTTCGTGTGATTCGGGTGGTCACTTTTAAAATGTAAAATGTTGTTCGTCGCTGTGCTTTATCTGTGGACTTTCGTTACTATATTTTCATTTACAATTTCTATTTTAACATCTAGGAATTCCAATTCTTTTTTATTGAATACTGAAGTAAATTTCATGTTTTCTTTATTATTATTGTTCAGGAAAGTAACAAATTCGTTAAATTTAATTTCTTCGCCATCCCACACCATAAAAATATCGTCGGCAAATCTTAAAAAAAGCCGAATGTGCCGAAGGTATGGGTTCTGGGGTCCGGTGACGTACCTCTCCTCAAAAGCTGCTAGAAACAGATTTGCGAAGACGCACGCCACCGGAGTACCCATCGCGGTACCAACTTTTTGCAGATACCATCTCTCCATGAACTTGAAAGCATTGTGTGATAAAACGAACTCCAGACTATCCAGCACAAAAGAAATAAAATTGGCGTCTTTATTTGTATTCATTAGAATGTGATGGACTGCCTCCAAGCCTTTTTGTTGTGGGATTCTAGTGTAAAGGTTTACAATATCTACTGATGCCAGAGCAAATGTAGGTTGCCATTGGAAGTCTTTAAGGGCCAGGAGAAAATCTCCTGAATCCTTTACGAAAGAGGGAATTTTTAACAGCAGAGGTTTTAGTAACCAATCTAAAAACTGTGATAAAGGTTCGGTCAGTGATTCTTTGCCCGAGATTATTGGGCGTCCTGGCGGTTTTTCCGCATTTTTGTGAATTTTGGGGATGCTGTACCACTGTGCGAATTTAGGAAGCTCTGGCATTAATTTTTCCGCTCTCCCTCTTGTTAAAGTCCCCTTTTCCACATATTTTCTTAATAGGCTCCTCAATTTTTCTTTAAATCTATTTGTGGGGTTGCCGTCTAATTTAATATAGGTTTCTGTGTCATCTAGTTGGGATAGTGCTTCTTCTATATAATAAGATCTTTCTAATAGAACAATGTTTCCGCCTTTATCCGCCCTCCTAATGATGGTATCATTCCACATTTGTATCTCTTTTAGGGCTTTTTCTTCCTGTGTTGTTAAATTTTTTAGTGGTTTTTTATATAATTAAAAGCATAAGAAAGTTACATTTATATAAATACTTTTGCAAAAACAGCTTCGAGAGAGCTTCTATGTCGGTCGCCACAGACAGTCCAGCAGAGATTAGTTCCCTAGGTTTCATGGCTTATTCTACCATGGATCCGAGGGACGTAGAAATGACACATTTATTAATAAATTTAAGTGGGAACGGTCAGGATTCAGATGAAAGAGCCCCAATACCCCCGACTAGTACAGAATTTGATCCATTCAAGGGAGGAGTTAGATCAAAATGGATGCCGCCAATCTCACCAGGGAATACAATAGATCTATTCCAAGACCTGGTAATCAAAGATATAAAGGCAATATTATATAAAAAACCACTAAAAAATTTAACAACACAGGAAGAAAAAGCCCTAAAAGAGATACAAATGTGGAATGATACCATCATTAGGAGGGCGGATAAAGGCGGAAACATTGTTCTATTAGAAAGATCTTATTATATAGAAGAAGCACTATCCCAACTAGATGACACAGAAACCTATATTAAATTAGACGGCAACCCCACAAATAGATTTAAAGAAAAATTGAGGAGCCTATTAAGAAAATATGTGGAAAAGGGGACTTTAACAAGAGGGAGAGCGGAAAAATTAATGCCAGAGCTTCCTAAATTCGCACAGTGGTACAGCATCCCCAAAATTCACAAAAATGCGGAAAAACCGCCAGGACGCCCAATAATCTCGGGCAAAGAATCACTGACCGAACCTTTATCACAGTTTTTAGATTGGTTACTAAAACCTCTGCTGTTAAAAATTCCCTCTTTCGTAAAGGATTCAGGAGATTTTCTCCTGGCCCTTAAAGACTTCCAATGGCAACCTACATTTGCTCTGGCATCAATAGATATTGTAAACCTTTACACTAGAATCCCACAACAAAAAGGCTTGGAGGCAGTCCATCACATTCTAATGAATACAAATAAAGATGCCAATTTTATTTCTTTTGTGCTGGATAGTCTGGAGTTCGTTTTATCACACAATGCTTTCAAGTTCATGGAGAGATGGTATCTGCAAAAAGTTGGTACCGCGATGGGTACTCCGGTGGCGTGCGTCTTCGCAAATCTGTTTCTAGCAGCTTTTGAGGAGAGGTACGTCACTGGACCCCAGAACCCATACCTTCGGCACATACGGCTTTTTTTAAGATTTGCCGACGATATTTTTATGGTGTGGGATGGCAAAGAAATTAAATTTAACGAATTTGTTACTTTCCTGAACAATAATAATAAAGAAAACATGAAATTTACTTCAGTATTCAATAAAAAAGAATTGGAATTCCTAGATGTTAAAATAGAAATTGTAAATGAAAATATAGTAACGAAAGTCCACAGAAAAAGCACAGCGACGAACAACATTTTACATTTTAAAAGTGACCACCCGAATCACACGAAGCGCAGTATTCCATATAGTCAAATGGTGAGAATACGTAAAATCAACAATAATGAGGAAAATTATAAAACTCAGGTAGAAGAATTAAAAACACGCCTTTCAAACAGAGGATATCCAACAGATGTTCTCCAACAAGCAGAAATTAGAGCAGCCAAATTATCTCAAGTTCAGCTGTTAGAAAAGGGCAAAAAAAGAAAAAACAATGGAAAAAGAAAAGATGCAAATGAATATCAAAATAAAAATCGCAGATTCACATTTACATTTAAACATAGCCCTTTAGATAGAGATATACAAACAGCAATACGAAAAAATTGGCATGTGCTGCAGAAAGACGTGGACTTTAGAAATCTCCCGGATACATGTCCTCTATTCTCATATAAAAGATCAATTAATATAGGAGACCTTGTTGTAAAAAATAAAGTATCACCACCAACAAATAATTGGTTAGCAAAAACCATACCGCAAGGTAACCACAGATGCGGCAATTGTAGCATATGCCATCTTCATAAAATTGAGAACCCCTTGCATAGGTATAATTGAGCATTTTGTGAAAGACTTCATAACCTGCAAGAGTAAATTTCTGGTTTACGTAATTTTCTGTCCGTGTCAACGGTTTTACATAGGTAAGACTATTAGACCTCTCACAGTCCGAATACGAGAGCATTATAACTCAATTCGGACAGGAAAGGGACGCGTGCGTTTTGTAGAACATATGGCAGAGACACATAATAGTGATCCAGATCAATTGCGGTTTGCAGGTTTGGAAATAGTTAAATGTTCACAAAACGGCGGTAACAATGACCGCCTACTGCTGCAGCGTGAAGCAAAATGGATCCTACAAACAAACGCACAGGGCCCAGGGGGTCTTAACGACAAACTTGACATGGCGGTGTTCTTATAATACATTTGTAAATGTTCATTTTGTAATATACTTGTAAATGTTCATTCTGTAATAAGAGATCTCATTGTTTTTAACTTGCACAATTGTAATTAATAGAATCAGGTGAGTCAAAAAAAAAAAAAACCTTAAAAAGGAAATGACATCACTTGTTTTTAGCATGGACCCGTAGAAGCGCCGTAGCGCGAAACGGCCATCGTCCGGTCTCTCCTCACTCCCGCTCCCTCACAGATCACTGGTTCATACTATGTATAGTATGTTTTGCTGAATAAAGAGCACACTTGGAAGAAGCGCAAGGGTGAGTGCTGCATCAATGTATCTAGATGTGTCTTGAGCACCTTGAATCCACAAGTGCTTCACAGAAGTTTATAACGTTGAGCCATGAAAATAATAAAATCACATTATCTGAAGATAGTTATTAAATTAGCCCCAAATTTTGCATTTCCATAAGGGTAACAGGAGAAACTGCTCAATAAAATATGTTGTGCAATTTCTTCTGAGCACACCAATATCCCATATGAGGGGGAGTACTACTTTTGAGACACAGTGCAAACCTCAGAAAGGAAGAGACGCAATATTGGAGTTCAGATTTTGCTGGAATGGTTTGAGGGTGCCAAGTCACATTGGCAGAGCCTCTGAGGTGCCAGAACAACAGAAACTCCCTATATGTGAACTCATTTTAAAAACTACACTCCGTAATAAATTCATGTAGGGGTGCATTGATCATATTGACACATGTGCCTCACAGAATTTGATACCATTGAGGGGTAAAGAAAGTATAAATTACATTTTTACCACTACAATGTTGTTTTAGCCAAAAGTTTTTAATTTTTCTAAGAGCTAATGGGACATTTTTTTTACACAAACTGAGGTCCATTGTTTCCTGAGTGCATCAATACCCTACATGTAATCGGGAAATGTTTTTCAGGCACAGTGCAAAGCTCAGAAGGCAAGGAGCACCAGATTTTACTGTTATGGATTGCAGGTGCCATAACCCACTGGGAGAGGCCATGGGGTGCCAAAACAGAAAAAAAACCATAAGTGATCCCATTTTACAAACTAAATCTCTCTATTAATTCATCTAGGGGTGCATTTATCATATTGACACCATGGGTGTGTGGGTGAATTTTATACCATTGGGCAGTGAAGAAAAAATAACTACATTTTTAAAACAAAAATTTTGTTTTAGACTCAGATTTTACATTTCCAAACAAGAAGTGGGTACAAATGGCCCCATAATTTGTGTTAGGGCTAGCGGAACGCACCAAATACTGAGACAGATAGAGTATGGTGCGTTCGCAGCCCGGGGTCCACCGTGCAGAGATGGAACCTGCTGCCAAGTAATGACGGACTATATGGCGGTACTCATAAGTATACACACGTGGGTTAGACTTCACCCAGCGTGAAGGAAGCGATCCTGTTGCGTCACAGGATCGCGGTACCGCACATAGAGCGCGAGGAAGTAGTCAGCGAACTCAACCCCAACTAGGATTGAAGTCCGATTAGACCCTTGCTGGCACAACACCGCAACTGGGTGTGTAAGGAAGCTGAATAACAATATTAGGGCACAAGAGTGCATGCGGTGCCGCACTGACGAACGCCACTAACCACCCAGGCTTGGGTAAGGAAAGCACAGAGGAAGTGCACGGCGCCGTACTGGCGGTCACAGCAACTGGACGCTGTAATGTGTGATTTGTGCTGTAGGATAAGTCGGGCGCTAGATAGCAACCATACACCTTCCGTGAACAGTCATTCAATAGGGAAGGGGTATCCAAGGACGACTTGCACTCACAACAAACACACGTAAGCAAATGTACACTAGCGCATGGCCGTGCGGTCATGCGTAGTTTATATAGTTGCAGCACAGGAAGTGGCCACAGAAACTTTGCCCTTCCAAGACCTGCCAAGAGGACCAATGGAATGTGCTGCAGAGCCTGAGCACATGACCCTCGATCTCCAACGGGAGATCTTGCCCTGGGCATGCTCAGTGTGTGCAGACAAGGACTTAGTCCCAGAGAAGTCCGCTCGCTGCTGACCAGCACTGGCTTTAATGGCAGAAGCTGAAGAAGCAGCAGTAACTCTCTGTACAGAGTGAGACTGAGCAAGACGCTGGGACCGACGTCCCTGCTGAGCAGACTCCACTGCGGCTGGATCAGAATGGGAGACGGCAGCGGAGATGGCTCGAGATTCTCCCTGTGCAGAAGCGGGAACTCGAAACCTAACATTACCCCCCCTCCTAGGGCCCCCCCCTCCTTGGGCCTCGCTACGCTCGAAGGCAGCAATGAGCTGTGGGGCCCGAATGTTTTCAGCAGGCTCCCAGGACCTGTCCTCTGGGCCATAACCCTTCCAATCCACCAGATAGAACTTTTTGCCGCGTACCACCTTGCACCCCAAAATAGCATTTACCTCGTAATCGTCCGTAGACGAACCCGATGTCCCAACAGATGACTCGGAAAACCGGGACATGTATACGGGTTTCAAGAGGGACACATGAAAGGTGTCGGTGATACCCAAGCGTGGAGGAAGAGCCAAACGGTAGACCACAGGATTAACCCGTTCGAGAACCTTGAAGGGACCCAAGTAGCGAGGAGCAAACTTAGTGGACTCAACTCGCAGCCTGATGTTACGGGCGGAGAGCCACACCAAGTCGCCAGGAGCAAAGGTCGGAGCAGGGCGCCGATGAACATCGGCGGAGGACCTCATTCTCTCCTTGGAGGCCCGAATGGCATCCTGCGTGCGGTCCCAAATGTCCCGTGCCTCCACAGCCCAGTCTGCCACCCTGGAGTCAGCCGAAGACACAGGCATGGGCACAGGAACACGCGGATGCTGGCCGTAATTTAGGAGGAATGGAGTCTGACCGGTGGAATCGGCTACGTTATTGTTAATTGCAAATTCTGCCCACGGTAGCAAGGATGCCCAGTCATCCTACCTGGCAGAAACAAAATGTCGTAAATATGTGACCAAGGTCTGGTTGGCCCTCTCTACCAACCCATTCGTCTCGGGATGATATGCTGAAGAGAGATTCAACTCAATACTGAGCAGACGACAAAGCTCTCTCCAGAATCGAGACGCAAACTGGGGACCCCGGTCACTAACAATTTTGTCTGGCATACCGTGTAGGCGAAAGATATGCTTGACGAACAAGACAGCCAACGCCCGTGCAGAAGGTAGCCGTGGAAGAGGCACCAAGTGCACCATTTTGGAAAAATGGTCGGTGATCACCCAGATAATGGTGCAGTTACGAGACTTGGGTAAGCCCACCACAAAGTCCATCCCGACCATCTCCCAGGGCCTGTCCGCCACCGGCAGAGGATAAAGCAAACCAGCTGGCCGTTGCCAAGGAGTCTTGTTCTTGGCGCAAGAGACACACGCCCGAACATACTCTGCGACATCACGAGCCATATGCGGCCACCAGTATGTCCTCGCCAGTAACTCAGATGTCCTTTTGGTACCAAAATGTCCACCCACCCTGGACGAGTGTGCCCAAGAGAGAACCTCCGGTCGCAAACTGGATGGAACAAAAGTCTTGCCCGGGGGCACAGACTCTAGCGAAACCGGAGCCACAGTTCTCAAGCTCTCGGTGGGGACAATAAGCCGAGGCTCCTCCTCCTCCTCCGCAGATGACACAACGGAGCGAGAGAGAGCGTCGGCCCGAATGTTCTTCTCCCCAGAAAGAAAATGGAGGGTGAAATGAAACTGGGAGAAGAATAAGGACCATCTGGCCTGGCGAGAATTCAACCGCTGGGCTGTCTGCAGGTACACCAAATTTTTATGGTCTGTGAAGACTTGGAAGGGAAAACGTGCTCCCTCCAAGAGATGTCTCCACTCCGAGAAAGCCAACTTCATGGCTAGCAACTCCCTGTCCCCGATGGAATAATTCCTCTGTGCTGGTGAGAAGGTCTTGGAGAAAAAGAAGGAAGGATGCTTCCGACCTTGAGCATCCTTTTGGAAGAGGACTGCTCCAGCACCAACAGAAGAGGCATCCACCTCCATGATAAATGGCTTATCAACATCGGGGCGATGTAGGATGGGAGCGCTAGCGAAGTGTGACTTTATAGAGTTAAAGGCCTTGGAGACCTCCTCAGACCACAATTTGGGATTCGCCCCCTTCTTGGTGAGGGCAACCAAGGGAGCTACCAAAGTTGAGAAGTGCGGAATGAACTGGCGATAATAATTAATGAACCCCATAAAGCGCTGCACCGCTTTGAGAGAATGGGGTTCCTGCCAGTCCATCACAGCCTGTAGTTTGGCAGGATCCATAGCCAATCCCTGGGCAGAGATGATGTAGCCTAGGAAAGGTAAGGACTCCTGCTCAAACATACACTTCTCCAACTTGGCATAGAGAGAGTTTGCCCGTAGGAGGTCGAAGACTTTGCAAACATCTCTCCGGTGGGAGTCAATATCTGGAGAGTAGATGAGAATATCATCCAGATAGACTACGACCGAGGTGGAAAGCATATCCCGGAAGATATCGTTCACAAAGTCTTGGAAAACGGCTGGGGCATTACAGAGCCCGAAGGGCATCACCAGATATTCATAGTGCCCATCCCTGGTGTTAAAAGCCGTCTTCCATTCGTCCCCCTCACGGATGCGAATCAGGTTGTAAGCACCCTGCAGATCTAGTTTAGTGAATACCCTTGCTCTCCGAAGCCTATCGAAGAGCTCGGATATCAAGGGCAAAGGATACTTATTTTTAACGGTGATGGCGTTAAGACCCCTGTAGTCTATGCATGGACGTAGTTCCCCATTCTTCTTCTGCACGAAGAAGAACACTGCCCCAGCAGGTGACACTGACTTCCTAATGAATCCTCTTGCCAGATTTTCCTGGATGTACTGTGACATGGCCTCCGTCTCCGGGAGAGATAGCGGATAGACTCGACCCCGGGGAGGCTCAGCACCAGGCAAGAGATCAATAGGACAGTCATAGGGGCGATGGGGTGGAAGGATCTCCGCCGCCTTTTTGGAGAACACGTCTGCATAAGACCAATACTGCTTGGGGAGAGAGGAAAGATCTGCGGGTACCTCAGTAGTAGCAACCTGAACGCACTCCCTCTGACACCTACCCCCACAAGATTCGCCCCATCCCAGGATTCTGCCAGAGGACCACTCGATATGAGGAGAGTGGTACCGTAGCCAAGGTATTCCCAACAGGACCTCATCAATTCCCTCAGGAATGACGAGCAGAGATATAATCTCCTGATGAGATGGCGACATGGACAGAGTAAAAGGGATGGTCTGGTGTGTTATCTGTGAGGGCAGTGTCGACCCATTCACCACTCGTACCGTTACTGGTTGAGCTAGCATAACCAGGGGTATTGCGTGACGTTGGGTGAAGGCAGAAGACATAAAATTGCCCTCCGCCCCAGAATCCACGCAGAGCTCTACCGAGTGGGAGAATGAGCCTATAGTAATTGTCCCCTTAAAGGACAATTTAGAGGCAAACGTCGCCGTGTCTAGTGTACCTCCACCTACTACCACTAGACGCTGACGTTTCCTCGACCGCTGAGAACATCTGGTGGCTAGATGTCCAGACTGCTGGCAAACATGACAGACCTTGAGTGCACAAGCGGTCCGGGACTTAGATCCCGCTTGTGACACTTCCCTGGCCTCATGTGACTCAGGAACCAGGACCAGAGATTCCAGAGGTTTGGCGAAGGTAGGAGCCAGCCGAAACCTCTGCCTACACTGGGCTCGCTCTAACCTCCGCTCGTTAAAACGGAGGTCAATTCGAGTGGAGACAGATATTAACTCCTCCAGTGTGGCAGGAATCTCCCTAGTGGCCAGAGCGTCCTTAACGTGGTCAGCCAGGCCCCTCCAAAATATGGGGATAAGAGCTTTATCCGACCAATCCAGCTCAGAAGCTAAAGTGTGGAATTGGACGGCAAAATGACTGACCAAGGACTCACCCTGAGTTAATGCCAGCAGTTGGAGCGCAGTATCATGGGTGACTTGAGGTCCTAAAAAGACCTGTTTCAGAGTGCTCAGAAACAGCGGAGCACTCTGCACCACATGATCGCCATGCTCCCACAGCGGCGTAGCCCATTCCAACGCCCTGTCCGACAAGAGAGACACTATAAATCCCACCTTAGCCCGCTCTGTGGGAAAACGTGCAGCCAGGAGCTCGAGGTGAATAGAGCACTGACTCACAAATCCCCTACAAAATTTGCTATCACCAGAAAATTTTTCTGGCAGCGGGAGGCGAGAAAATGTCGGAGCAGGGGTGGCAATGGACAGGGTTGCTGCAGCCACGCTAGCAGCCTGTACAGCAACTGCGGTAACATCCGCAGCTGAGGTTGCGCTCTCAAGAGCCGCCAACCTACCCTCCAGCTGCTGGATATACCGCAAGGATTGCTGTTTGTCCATCATTACTAGTCAGACCCTGGCGCTAGTGTAATGTTAGGGCTAGCGGAACGCACCAAATACTGAGACAGATAGAGTATGGTGCGTTCGCAGCCCGGGGTCCACCGTGCAGAGATGGAACCTGCTGCCAAGTAATGATGGACTATATGGTGGTACTCATAAGTATACACACGTGGGTTAGACTTCACCCAGCGTGAAGGAAGCGATCCTGTTGCGTCACAGGATCGCGGTACCGCACATAGAGCGCGAGCAAGTAGTCAGCGAACTCAACCCCAACTAGGATTGAAGTCCGATTAGACCCTTGCTGGCACAACACCGCAACTGGGTGTGTAAGGAAGCTGAATAACAATATTAGGGCACAAGAGTGCATGCGGTGCCGCACTGACGAACACCACTAACCACCCAGGCTTGGGTAAGGAAAGCACAGAGGAGGTGCACGGCGCCGTACTGGCGGTCACAGCAACTGGACGCTGTAATGTGTGATTTGTGCTGTAGGATAAGTCGGGCGCTAGATAGCAACCATACACCTTCCGCGAACAGTCATTCAATAGGGAAGGGGTATCCAAGGACGACTTGCACTCACAACAAACACACGTAAGCAAATGTACACTAGCGCATGGCCATGCGGTCATGCGCAGTTTATATAGTTGCAGCACAGGAAGTGGCCACAGAAACTTTGCCCTTCCAAGACCTGCCAAGAGGACCAATGGAATGTGCTGCAGAGCCTGAGCACATGACCCTCGATCTCCAACGGGAGATCTTGCCCTGGGCATGCTCAGTGTGTGCAGACAAGGACTTAGTCCCAGAGAAGTCCGCTCGCTGCTGACCAGCACTGGCTTTAATGGCAGAAGCTGAAGAAGCAGCAGTAACTCTCTGTACAGAGTGAGACTGAGCAAGACTCTGGGACCGACGTCCCTGCTGAGCAGACTCCACTGCGGCTGGATCAGAATGGGAGATCGCAGCGGAGATGGCTCGAGATTCCCCCTGTGCAGAAGGGGGAACTCGAGACCTAACATTTTGTTCCACAATTTCTACTGAACGTGGCAATTCCCCATACATGGCTGTACAGTACTCTTTAGCTATACAGAGAGAATCTGGAGGAACGGAGCGTTATTTGCCTTCTGGAGCTCAGGTTTTCCTAGAATAGTTTGCGGACTCATTATACAGAGCACCTAATTGTAAGAAGAGCAGAATCCCTCCTCAAGTGACCAATTTTAGAAATTATACTCCTTTGGGAATTTATCTACAGGTGTAGTGACGATTTTCCAGGAGCAAACAGCAATGTATATTGACGAGTGAAAATTGCAAACTGCCGCTGTAGTGACCAGTACGTTGCAGTCACCAGTACATTACGCTCAGCCCTTGCTTCTGGAGACATGCACTCGTAAATTAGGTGGGCTCTCATCGCTTTAGAAATGCCAAACTTGTGGATGCTATATGTTGTGTAGGTACACTGTGGGGCTCAGAAGAGATGGGGCATTTGGATTTGTGAGAGGAGAAATTTCTGAATTTCTTTTGGACGTTAAGGAGGAATTTTGATTTTCCAAAGTCTTAACATGGAGTAATATGGAAGCCCCCTATATTTCCGTTAACAGATGACGGACCTGAGTGGGGACTTACTTTTTTGAGGATTGAGTTGAGGCTTTTATTGGGAACATTTTACATAACATTTGTGAGTATATTTATCCTGCGCCAGAGGCGTAGCTAGGGATTTAGCTCAGGGGGGCGAAACATCGGAGTGGGCCCCTAGCCAGGTAACCCTGATTACAATTATGGTGGCACACCCTAATTGTCGGCATAGGGGAACCTCTGCTGATGACCATGGTTTTACTGAAAATAAATCTCTATAAAAAAAACAGCAATGTTATTACCGCCATATGGTGCTATATAACACTGCTGCAGAACATATAGATTACAGTACAGTTAAGCTCAAACTGGCCCATAGGGTAACCGGGGAATCCCCCGGTGGGCCCATGTGTAGATATGGGCCCCCAACCCCACTGTATGGGCAGTACTTGGTATAGTTCACTTGATTTACTGTGTACAGAAAAAACAGCATACCTACAGCTGCCCTGTACATAGCAGGGTGGCTCCACAGCTCTCCTATGCACAGTCTGAGTGGCCCACAGCAGTCCTATACATAGCAGGGTGGCTCCACAGCTGCCCTATACACAGTATGAGTGGTCCATAGCTGCTCTACACACAGTATGATGGGTCCACTGCTACCTCAAACACAATATAATGACCCCCACAGTAACACCCATGCTATATAATGGCCTCCACATTGTCTAATGACTCCCAGAATAGCCCCAATACGATATAATGGCATTTACACTTTATATTAACCTCTATAGTAGCCATGACCCCTAATCTGAAGAATGGTGCTCATATTAACTCTGACCCTGTATAATGGCCCCACAGTAGTCCCCACACTTTATATTGGCTCCCACACTGTATGAGGGCCTCTCACAGCAATCTCCATATTAGTTAATACATGGAACCAGTAGTACTTATGTGAGAAAAAGCGGCAACACTCACCGGTCCTGTGTGGTCCAAGTTTTTATTATTAAAACACATACATGGTATCTTCACGGCATCGGGAAACAGACGGAAGAGGAGGTGAGCAGGATGTGACGACGGCCGTTTCGCGCCGACGATAGCGCTTCCACGGAGACCCGTATGCCCGTATGGGGAGAAGTCGCCTGGGACCTGTCTGTAGGACTCATGCACAGCACCGCACTGTCAGCAGGTGGGGAGATGCTGCCAGGCACCTGTCTGTAGGACTAGTGCACTGCACCGAACTGTCAGTGGGAGGGGAGAAGCCATCGGGGACCTGTCTGTAGGACTAGTGCACAGCACCGCACTGTCAGCGGGTGGGGAGAAGCTGCCGGGGATCTGCCTGTAGGACTAGTGCACAGCACCGCACTGCCAGCGGGTGGGGAGAAGCCGCCGGGGACCTGTCTGTAGGGCTAGTCCACAGTGCTGCTCGCTCCCTAGCAGCTATTGTTTTTGCATTAAACACTGCAGCTTTAGGGTATGTGCAGACGTTACAGTAATTGGCAGCGCTTGGACGCAGCACATATCCGATGTGTCCAAAGTGCTGCCGCTATTGAACGCAGGTGATTCCGCATGTGTTCACTGAACCATGCCGATTCATCGCATTCAATACATTGTACGGGTGACATTTATCTTGGATAAATACACATGTTGTGCTCTGGAAAGACGCGCCGCATATCTGTCTCCACAGGTAAATCGCGGGTGTCGCAGGCGTCCGTGCACGCATATTTGACATGAGGTTTCTTGAAATCCCATCCACTATGCTGTAACATCTGCACGAGGCACAAGTACACAACATCCAACCGCAGCGTTTACTGACCGTGTGCATCTACCCTTATAGAGACAAACATGTCCGCCTGGTATACTACACATGGTGCTGATAGATGGTGTACAAACCATGAGCGGCCTGTAACACCGCTCAGGCTCCCTGTAAAACTTTATAACAATAATAAGTCACTTACTATGACAGTATTACATATAATGCAGCTCACAACATGGCTACTATATGGGGACTTGTTATACTAACAGGCTGGGGCTTATAAGACCCTGGCTGTAAGAATAATAAGCCTCATCAGCCAAACAGCACTTATTACATGTGATGTGGTGCAGAGCACTAAACACTATTATAGTAAGTATAATAATAAGGCCCCTGCCCTGTCCTCCCTCCACCACCCCTTCAGTACCCACCCTGCCCCCATCCTCTCACATTCACCCCACAGTGACCTTTACCTGAATTTAATTAGCTTACATTCTGGCAGCCTCCAGATGGAGTTTGCAGGCACTGCAGCTAGTTCATGGATGGCACTGCAATGTCTCACCAAGTGCTGCAGGCAGAGAGCTTGAGGTGAAGTCAGACATGGCCAGGCAGTGTCTGAGGTAAATCAGTGGTGAGGACCAGGACCCAGGGGAGCTCCAGTATGCATGAAGGAGAGCACACAGGAGTGGAGCAGAGCCTGTCAGAATCTTATTAGGAGAGCTCCTGCTGCACAGTACACTGCACTGAGGACTCTGCCACTGTGCCAGCCAGCGTGCAGCATCTCGGGAGGATAGGGGAGCAGGCAATGAGCCATGCTCTCCCTCAGCATACCTCCCAACTTTCGAGGAAGGGAAAGAGGGACAAAGTCGCCGCGCCGCGGCAAATTTTAGGCCACACATCTGGCCACACCCATTTCACAACTAGCCACGCCCCAACAATACCCATTTAGCACTTCTGATCACAATATTTCGTAAACAATAATTATAAACAAAAAAATATGGCCACACACGGCGCTCCATACTATACAATGGCCCCACACGACGTTCCATAGTGTACAATGGCCACACACGACGCTCCATACTGTACAATGGCCACACACACGACGTTCCATAGTGTACAATGGCCACACACGACGTTCCATAGTGTACAATGGCCACACACGACGCTCCATACTGTACAATGGCCACACACACGACGTTCCATAGTGTACAATGGCCACACACGACGTTCCATAGTGTACAATGGCCACACACGACGCTCCATACTGTACAATGGCCACACACACGACGTTCCATAGTGTACAATGGCCACACACGACGTTCCATAGTGTACAATGGCCACACATGACGCTCCATACTGTACAATGGCCACACACGACGCTCCATACTGTACAATGGCCACACACGACGCTCCATAGTGTATAATGGCCACACACGACGCTCCATACTGTACAATGGCCACACACGACGCTCCATAATGTACAATGGCCACACACGACGCTTCATACTGTACAATGGCCCCACACGACGCTCCATACTGTACAATGGCCACACACGATGCTCCATAGTGTATAATGGCCACACACGACGCTCCATAATGTACAATGGCCACACAAGATGCTCCATACTATACAATGGCCACACATGATGCTCCATACTGTACAATGGCCACACACACGACGCTCCATAGTGTACAATGGCCACACACGACGTTCCATAGTGTACAATGGCCACACACGACGCTCCATAGTGTACAATGGCCACACACGATGCTCCATAGTGTATAATGGCCACATTATGCTCCATACTGTATAATGGCCCCACATGATGCTGCGTACAGCATACTTGCCCCACGTGATGGTCCATACAGTATTATGGCGCCACATTATGCTTTGTACAGTATAATGGCCCCATACGATGCTGGGTATAGAATAATGGCCACACATAATGCTGGGTACAGTATACTGGCCACACATGGTTACCCCACCCCCATCATTGCCTTCTCCATCACTACACACAGACACCTTTCACCGCGCTCCCTCGCAGCAGCCGGCAGCTTCCACACCCACGGCGCTGAATGGTGTCATCCAGCTGCGCCGCTGACTGCTCACGTCGCTGCAGCTGTGATCTGCCACTGATAAAGACCTCCGTGTCTCCTGTGCCAGTCCGTGTCAGAGCGAGGAGCAATATCTGCTCCGATCTGACACAGCCAGCGTCCGCTCCGTACACATGCGACTCCGCTCCATACACCTCGTACACACACGACTCCGCTCCATACACCTTGCACATGTGGCTCCGCTCCGTACACACACGGCTCCGCTCCGTACACCTCATAGATACGACTCCTCCCCATACACCTTGTACACACACGGCTCCACTCCATACACTTCGTACACACACGGCTCCGCTCCATACACCTTATATACACACGGCTCCGCTCCGTACACCTCATACACACACACGGCTCCACTCCATACACTTCGTACACACATGGCTCTGCTCCGCACACCTCGTACACACGCTGCTCCGCTCCGCACACCTCGTACACACGGCTCCGTACACATTGCACACACGGCTCAGCTCCATACACCTTTCACACGCTGCTCAGATCCATACACCTTGCACACACACGGCTCTGCTACATTACAGTGTCAGACTGTCACAAGGGCTTTGGTTTAGCCTTTTCTATGGGGGGGGGCGAGAAATAGCAGCCACAATAGTGACGTGTCAGTGAGTCATCGATCTCACACTGATCTGCAGATAACAGTGAGCACTGAGCAGCCTAGGCAAACAGAGGGAGGCTGTTAGTGTGTCCATCCCTCCCTGCTCAGCCCCACTCATTCCAAGCACGATTACACTAGCCAGGCATTATAATTAGCAGCTCCAGTCCACTCACACTGGTCTGCTGCTTACATTGCCGCTGGCACCCAGGCTGTGCTCGGCTGTTACCTGTGTCGTCTCTCTGACCAGTGACGCTGGGAGACTCAGGAACATGGGGAAGGGGCGTGGCCTAACAAAAGGGGGTGTGACGGAGTTCTCCTGCTCTCTCCCGGGATGAGAGCGTCCTGTGCTGGACAGCGGGGCAAAGAGTCAAATCCGGGAAAGTCCCGCACAATGAGGGACGGTTGGGAGGTATGCCTCAGTGCTGCATGATAACAGAAGTGGGTGTGGGTGGGCCCCTTAATGACACTGGGCCCTGGGCGATGGCCCCCTCTGCCCCCCCCAGTAGCTTCGCTACTGTCCTGCACTCTACACTGAGCATTTACTTTGGGGTTTCCATCTAAATCTCCATTCACTATAGGGAGGCAGCAGAGTTCCTCTGGACTCTGTCTGGCCTCTGTTCAGTAGTGTCCTTATTTTCAGAAGTGCACAAAACTGTGGCCGATGGCACTTTTATGCAATCCTAAAAAGACGGACACCGCCGATCACAGGTCAGACGATGTCCACAGTGCCTCCATTTGCTTCTTTATAGGGAATCTAACATTGAGGATTCCATCTGAATCATGTATTTCAGAAATTTATATGGAAAACCCGGTCAAGTGCTCAGCGCAGAGCGCAGGATAAATGTGTGCCGAGCCTTACTGTGATATTTGGCTGCCAGAATGGCAAAAATCAACAGCAGATGAAGAATTGGTTTTATTTATTTTTTATGCCGTGCCTTATGCGGTATAAGTGATTAGGCGACTTTATTCTTTGGGTCGGAGCAACTACAGCGATACCAGATTTCTATCAGGTTTTTATGTTGGGCTGCTGTCACACACTACAGGATGCTTTTTTTGCAAAAACTGTTTTTTTTTGCATAACCATATTTTTAGAGCTATAATTTTTTTAATATTTTGGCCCACAGAGTCATGTGAGGTCTTGTTTTTTGTGGGACAAGTTGACATTTTTATTGGTACCATTTACAGACACATGACATTTTTTGATCACTTTCTATTCTGATTTTTGGGAGGCAGAATGAATGAAAACCAGCAATTCAGGAGGGGTTGATGTCATTCCATGTGTGGTAAAATTTATAAGGCAGTTTTATTCTTTAGGTCAGTACGATTACTGTGATAAGTCATTTACATTTTTTTTATGTTTTCGCTATTTTACACAATAAAACCTATTTTATAGAAAAAATAAATATTTTTGCATCGCTTTATTCTGAGAGCTATAGCTTTTTTATTTTTCCGCTGATGGAACTGTATGTGGTTTCTTTTTAGCGGGACAAGAAGTCGTTTTCAGGCATACAATTTTTATATAAATCTGTGCTTTTCATCACATTTTAGTCTACTTTTTGTTCCGCGGTATGATGATAACGCATTGCTTTTGTCTTGTTATTTATTTATTTTCTTTATGGTGTTCACTAAAGGGGTTAACTAGTGGGACAGATTTATAGGTCGAGTGGTTCTGGACCTAGCGATACCAAATTTGTGTACTTTTATTTTTTGTATTTTTTTCATACAAATATTTATTTATGGGTACAATATCTTTTGATTTTTTTATTATTAGCTCTTGATTTTTTATATATTTTAAGAATTAATTAAAAAACATTTTTTAACTTTTTTGTTTTGTCCCACTCTGGGACTAAGGCTGGGATCACACATGAGAGAAACACGTCCGTGTCTCGCATGTGAAACCCAAGTTGTGGCGCCGGCACTTGGGAGCCGAGCGTGCAGCTCCATGTGTTCCTATGCGGCCGCACGCTCCGCTCCCAAGTGCCGGCGCCAGAGCTTGGGTTTCACATGCGAGACACGGATGTGTTTCTCGCATGTGTGATCCCGGCCTAACTGTCAGCTCTGCACTGACAGATAAAGTTGCTGATCATGTTCTAAGCATGATCAAACAACTTTCCTAGCTCTGGTGACTCTTCCAGCTCCCGGAATGCTGTGATCGAGTTCAATTGCAGCAACTAGGGGGTAAAAATGCTGGGAGCGGTGCAGGAATTCTCCTGGCACTTAGTGTTGGGTGTCAGCTGTCAATGACATAACTGAAAAAAATTCTCATCCACTTACATGTTTCGAGGGCAGCAAATATTAAAAAGTGTGTAATCCAAAATGTGCAATATTTGAACTAGACTATAGACTATTCTAGTTTATATGCATCAATTATTTGAATTTGTATGTGCCCTAGATTCTACAGCTCCCAAATACCTAACCTACATGACATGATATCAAGGTTTTTTTCAAGTGTAGGTCAACATTTTGAAAGTTTTCCTTATTTGCATTTATGGAATGTTATTTATTATATTTAATGTATTTAAAGTGTTTGTCTCATGCACCGCTCTCCTGCCCCCCAGCTTTCGGCTTTCTCTTTTTGAGTAACAGATTGGACCAGTAGCATGGTTGAGCTGCCGGCCTAATCTGCACTCATGGCACAAACAGAGGCATTTTTGACTAATCAGAGGAGAGCAGGTGGACTGAAGCTGGCCAGATCCAGAGCAGTGCTTAAAAAAGCTGGTAAGAACTGCTGCACTTGTTGCCTAGTAGACCAGTCACATTGGATAGTCTACGGAAATGGGCAGTGACCTAGGCAACTAACTATACACAATCTAATTAAAAATCCTTCCTTTCTTGAGTACGGAGAGCTTTTTTAATAAAGAGGCAAATTACAAAGTTGCTTTACAATTGCACTTTACAATTTTACCCATTTCAGTAGACTGCATATGAGATTGACAAAATTTATCAACGTAACAGCAATATAACTGAAACACCACAACATATCATTGATGCACTCCTGCTCTCCTGCTTTGTCTGTCTATGAAGTGCACATAGAACATCACCCAGCTTTCCACACAGACTTTCCTCTGCTCCTAGCATTATCATGGTATGCTTCTCAGCTAACCCCAGCTTACCCTGTGATATTTATGACCTTGTTTACTCAGGCCTGATTGTATGCATCTGGTCCACTCTTAATTCTCTGACCAAGATGAGCAGAGTCCACTCCTCTCTGCTTCACACCTGAACGCACTTAGTTTGCCATATATTGCATAGCAAAAGTCTGCAATGACTTCAGTCTGCAGTGTGATCCCTTAGAAGTGTGTCCTTAAAAGTGTGGATTACAGTAGAATTAAAACCTGAATTGAACCGGAAGGGAACTGAAGGTAACTGGCCACAGTCATTGTAAACAATGTTTCTGTTTGTTTTCACTTTCACCCCTATAATCCTTCACTTTCTGCTACCTCCCCCAATCCCCACACCAAGTAAGGAACTGTTCATCTCCTCTTCAATCCTCCCCATCCACCTCACCTCCTCCTCAGAACTGATCCTTAACATACAATCTTCTGTCTCCAAGCACAGACAGCCCCCTCATGCCCTCTCCTGCTCCCACCTGCTAACACTTTCTCTGCTCCTTCTCACTGCTGGTGATATCTCTCCAAATCCTGGTCCTCCTCACCATATTCCCACAATCATTTCTACCTCCCATCCACGCTCTATCACAAACTTCCGTAACCTCTCTAACCTTATACCCATTCGCCCAGCCCCCGCCTCCCCAGTCCCACTAACAGGAGCTCTGTGGAACGCTCGCTCTGTCTGCAACAAGCTCTCCTACATCCATGATCTCTTTGTTACTACCAAACTTTCCTTCCTCGCCATCACCGAAACCTGGCTCACCCCTTCTGACACAGTCTCCCCTGCTGCACTCTCTTACGGTGGCTTCCACCTTTCCCACACACCCCGCCCCAGCAGCAAACATGGCAGAGGAGTTGGTTTTCTCCTGTCAGATAACTGCTCCTTCACCCCAATCCCACTGCCACCCTCTGTTACCCTCCCTTCCTTTGAGGTGCACTCTATGCGCATCTACTCCCCCACCAACCTCCAACTGGCTTTCATTTACCGCCCCCCAGGGCCAGCCACCACCTTCTTTGACCACTTCACCACCTGGCTACTTCATTTCCTTTCTGCGGACATCCTCACTATCATCATGGGCGACTTCAACATACCCATTGACACTTCCCTCTCAGCTGCCACTAAACTTCTAACTCTCACTTCCTCCTTCGGTCTCACTCAATGGTCTTCTGCAGCCACTCACAAAGACGGTCACACACTGGACCTCATCTTCACCCGCCTCTGCTCTCTATCTAACCTCTCTAACTCACCTCTTCCACTCTCTGACCACAACTTTCTCACATTCTCATCTCTCTCCACTCCATGTCTACAATCCCCACCCCACAAACTTTCACACCCTCGCAGAAATCTTAAACATCTTGACCTACATTCATTCTCTGAATCCCTCCTCCCCCTCACAGGCATAAGTTCCATACACAATGCGGATGACGCTGCCGCTCTATATAACACCACAATAGCTGTAGCTTTGGAATCTGCTGCCCCACTTACACATACCAAAGCTCGCAAAATCAACAGACAGCCCTGGCACACCAGCCTGACCAAAGAACTGAGGCGAGCTTCCAGGGCTGCTGAGCGCAGATTGAAAAGATCCCACTCTAATGAGCACTTCATCGCATTCAAACAGTCCCTCACTACTTTCAAGACCACACTCGCCACAGCTAAACAAACCTACTTCTCATCTCTCATATCCTCTCTCTCTCACAACCCTAAACAGTTATTCAACACCTTCAATTCTTTCCTCCGTCCCCCAGCACCTCCTCCCTCCCCACTTATCTCCGCTGAAGACTTTGCCTCATTTTTCAAGCAGAAGATTGATAGCATTAGAGACAGTTTTGGTCAACAACCCCCAGAGCCCTTCCTCCCGATTTCCCAGCCCTCCACCTCCAAAACCAACTTCTCCACCATTACAGAAGATCAACTCTCCACTCTACTCTCAAGATCGCATCTCACCACCTGTGCACTTGACCCGCTCCCATCCCACCTCATCCCAAACCTCACCACAATCTTCATGCCAACCCTAACCCATCTCTTCAACCTATCACTAACAACTGGTGTTTTCCCCTCAAGCTTTAAAAATGCCTCCATCACACCTATCCTCAAAAAGCCCTCTCTTGACCCATCCTCTGTATCTAGCTATCGCCCTATATCACTTCTCCCCTATGCCTCCAAACTACTGGAACAACACGTTTACCTTGAACTGTCCTCCCATCTCTCTTCTTGCTCCCTCTTTGACCGCCTACAATCTGGCTTCCGGTCACACCATTCCACCGAAACTGCCCTAACTAAAGTCACCAATGACCTCTTAACCACCAAGAGCAAGCGACACTACTCTGTCCTCCTCCTCCTCGACCTGTCGGCTGCCTTTGACACAGTGGACCATTCCTTTTATTATTGACCCTCTCATCCCTTGGCATCGCAGACTTGGCCCTATCCTGGATCTCATCATACCTAACAGACCGGACATTCAGCGTCTCCCACTCACACACCTCCTCCTCACCTCGCCCTCTATCTGTCGGAGTCCCACAAGGTTCAGTCCTTGGGCCCTTGCTCTTCTCCATTTACACCTTTGGCCTGGGACAGCTCATAGAATCTCATGGCTTTCAGTATCACCTCTATGCTGACGACACACAGATCTACATCTCTGGACCAGATATCACCTCCCTTCTAACCAGAATCCCTCAATGTCTGTTCACTATTTCATTCTTCTTCTCCACTAGATTTCTGAAACTTAACATGGACAAAACAGAATTCATCATCTTTCCCCCATCTCACGCGACCCCCCCAACGAACCTATCCATTACAGTAAATGGCTGCCCACTCTCCCCTGTCCCACAAGCTCGCTGCCTCGGGGTAATCCTTGACGCTGATCTCTCCTTCAAACCACATATCCAAGCCCTTTCCACTTCCTGCCGACTTCAACTCAAAAATATTTCACGAATCCGTTCATTCCTCAACCATGAATCTGCAAAAATCCTAGTCCATGCCCTCATCATCTCTCGCCTTGACTACTGCAACCTCCTCCTCTGTGGCCTCCCCTCTAACACTCTCGCACCCCTCCAATCTATTCTAAACTCTGCTGCCCGACTAATCCACCTGTCCCCCCGCTATTCCCCGGCCTCTCCCCTCTGTCAATCCCTTCACTGGCTCCCCATTGCCCAGAGACTCCACTACAAAACCCTAACCATGACATACAAAGCCATCCACAACCTGTCTCCTCCATACATCTGTGACCTCGTCTCCCGGTACTTACCTACCCGCAACCTCCGATCCTCACAAGATCTCCTACTCTACTCCCCTCTTATCTCCTCTTCCCATAATCGTATACAAGATTTCTCTCGCGTATCACCCCTACTCTGGAACCCTCTACCACAACACATTAGACTCTCGCCTACCATCGAAACCTTCAAAAAGAACCTGAAGACCCACCTCTTCAGACAAGCCTACAACCTACAGTAACCACCGATCGACCAAACCGCTGCATGACCATCTCTACCCTCACCTACTGTATTCTCACCCATCCCTTGTAGATTGTGAGCCTTCGCGGGCAGGGTCCTCATTCCTCCTGTACCAGTTATGACTTGTATTGTTTAAGATTATTGTACTTGTTTTTATTATGTATACCCCTCCTCACATGTAAAGCGCCATGGAATAAATGGCGCTATAACAATAAATAATAATAATGCACATGACAGTAATATATTGCTTCTCAAAGTCTTGCGCATCAAAATAGTTACCGTAATAGACCCTTTATGGGGAGTGATATGAAGAAGTGTTTATTAGACCTAGAGGCATGTTTCATTTTTTTTTTAGATATATAAATACTCAGGCATCTTAACCTAAAAAATAAATTATGCTTTACTACTAAAAAGAAAATATACTGAAAAAAAAAAAATACAATGGAGAAAACCTCATGGAGCAGTATGTTTTGAATAGGATACACTTTAGGGCTCATTTCCACTTGCGAGAAACACATCCATGTCTCACATGTGGAAACCAAGCTATGGCGCCGGCACTCCAGAGCGGAGCGTGCGGCCGCATAGGAACACATGGAGCTGCACAGCTCCGCTCCAAAGTTCCGGCGCCAGAGCTTGGTTTCCACATGCAAGACACGGACGTGTTTCTCACAAGTGGAAATGAGCCCTTAGTGTTAAAGTATGATAAAAACTTGCTCACCTATTTAGGTTGGGTACTGGACAATATGCATTTATAGCACAATTTAGTTGATAAATTGGGAAGAAACCACCAAAATGCAGGTTCCAGTCAGACACTGCTAGAGATGATCTTTTTGCTTACATTGTGATTGCCAGCTATTTTTATGAACATTTATTGATTTACCTTTGCATTAAGTGTAGACATCAAAAATTCCATTTAAATTTTATTCATGTAAGTTACCATATTTTTTTAATTAGACGCTCTTTTTTCCCTCCAAATGTTTTGATAAAAATGGTGGTGCATCTTATAATCCAAATGTACCTTACTGGGTGCGTCATATGCTCCGGTTTGTCTTATAATCCACAAAATACGGAACTCAGATTATGTAATCTCATGAATTTTTATTAAGTAGCTAACCTTTTATTTAGTGCGAGGTGCCTTTTTCTATTGTATCTGTATTTGTATTAGTTGTTTTACATACAAATCCATGTGATTACCATCACTTTGTAAGAAGAGCACATCCTGTGTTCAAAATTTCCAATTGGGCATGACATTTTTCCTGACATCCTATACCTGGAATGCAATAGTTTCTTTGTTGGAATGAAATAACGTTGAATTGGCTTTTATCTTCGGTGTTGGATAATATTCTTTCTTTTGATGGGATACAAGGAATGTGAACATTATTTATTTCAAGGGCAAGGCTTTTTCCATTTTCCCAGTTTTCTCAAGAGGAATGTTAATATGATGGTGAATGAACAGGACTGGATTGTCCACCAAGTTCTATAGGAATATTTTGGGCCTGATCTCATTCACCTGACAACTGCACTATTCAAGGAACAGTGGCATAATGTATAAAATATGCAATCTTCTTCCACTCCATATCCCCAGGAAAAAGTTGACAAAGTATTGTAGGGAGAGCGACTAGCCATTTCTATTGAAAGGAAAGAACGTCTTATTGACCATTAGATTTAACAACATTATCCTTTGAATAGCTCAGAGACGTCTGACATTGTTGGCAATGCAGAATAGTTTTAGAGAGCAGCAATTCCGACAAGTTAACAAAAAGCTGATTTAGAAAAAACTAATGCATAATTGAAGATAGTAGTGCTGAAAGCAAGAAATAAAGTTACTACTATAGAGATACAGATTTATTGAGGTCCTATAAAAGAAACATTACAGTAGTTCATTACCAGACTTTGTCTTTAAGAAGCTTTGCTATTGACCCCAATAGTTGTTCCCTTCAACACATTATCAGGGGAAGTTTTGCTGTTGTGCTTCCCTTCATTGTGTCCTAGGATACAATTTCCTGACAATGTCCTCCATGCCTCATTTGCTTTGGAAAAATATAAAGAAATAAATTATACAAAAAGTCTCTCCTGTGCTTAAAATTATGTAATTAACAGTATATAATATCATCACAATGTGTCCGTGCATATGTGACGTTGAATAAAATAATAGTAATAATATATGGACGGCAAATATATCTAACATCTAGGGACACCTGTGACGTCGGATAGTTGCCTACTTACTACAGTGTATTGCTCATATAACTTTCTGTGCAGTTTCTCCATCTACTACTTGAGCATGGAACCTGATTAGGTAAAATCATTTGCTATATATTATGCATGTCACATATTAAAGTTGCATGATATCACATCAAGTTTGAGAAAACCTGCCTGCCTTATATCAAACATGAGCAGATTGCATAGAGATTTGTAACCATTTTAACTAAAAAGAAGAGAAAGCCTATGTGTATGCAAAATGTCTTCAGTCCACTGTAGTTATCAGGAGACACACGTCACGCATTTGTCTGGCTATGTTCCAGTAACATCTATCTTTGCTTTCAAAAGACTGCCATAAATCTGATAAATGGTACTGACAGTGGGGGAGACTGTGCTGCTATTAATGCTGGGTTTGTGCTCCCCAATTTGCCATTTTATAAGCAGAGCATTCTGATCTGGTACTGGGAGCTTTCTGCTGGAACTAATATCAACACAAAAACTGTGTGCTGGGGGCTTCTTGATATGTCTATGAAAAACCAAACAGCTGCATGCAAGCATTACATTACAAGCACAAGTCCAAGCATTGGACTAGCAGACTGATGGGCTTGGGTTTTGGCGAATACAAAGGAATATTGCAAGCCTGACTGGATTGGGTCAACTATAAAGTTTGGTAGAGCAAGGATAATGTTATGGGGTTGTTCCCTACATTGGCCTAAAGGTACTGTCACACTAGACGATATCGCTAGCGATCTGTGACGTTGCAGCGTCCTCGCTAGCGATATCGTCCAGTGTGACAGGCAGCAGCGATCAGGCCCCTGCTGTGCTGTCGCTGGTTGGGGAAGAAAGTCCAGAACTTTATTTGGTCGCTGGACTCCCTGCAGACATCGCTGAATCGGCGTATGTGACGCCAATTCAGCGATGTCTTCACTGGTAACCAGGGTAAACATCGGGTAACTAAGCGCAGGGCCGCTCTTAGTAACCCGATGTTTACCCTGGTTACCATCCTAAAAGTAAAAAAAACAAACACTACATACTTACCTACAGCCGTCTGTCCTCCAGCGCTGTGCTCTGCACTCCTCCTGTACTGGCTGTGAGCGTCGGTCAGCCGGAAAGCAGAGCGGTGACGTCACCGCTCTGCTTTCCGGCCGCTGTGCTCACACAGACAGTACAGGAGGAGTGCAGAGCACAGCGCTGGAGGACAGACGGCTGTAGGTAAGTATGTAGTGTTTGTTTTTTTTACTTTTAGGATGGTAACCAGGGTAAACATCGGGTTACTAAGCGCGGCCCTGTGCTTAGTTACCCGATGTTTACCCTGGTTACCGGCATCGTTGGTCGCTGGAGAGCGGTCTGTGTGACAGCTCTCCAGTGACCAAACAGCGACGCTGCAGCGATCCGGATCGTTGTCGGTATCGCTGCAGCGTCGCTAAGTGTGACGGTACCTTAAGCCTCTTAGCTCCAATATAGCAAAATCTTAAAGCCTCGTCACACCAAAATTGTCATGTCCCATGACTGGGAATTATTCAGCATTGTATTATCATTGTACTGTTGTTGTTATGCAATCAGGTTTGCTCTTTTCAGAAATTTGTCCTGTCTCTCTCCCTGTAGTCCAGCTCTGATGCAAGTAACCCTTCAGTTCTTTCTGCTCAGTTAGTGTTCGTCAGACATCTTGTTAGGTTCTTCTCTTTATATTTGTTTCAGAATTTAGTTTTTACCTGTTGCAGCTGCTGTCACTTTTGTGCGTAATACAAGAATTCAGCCTTATTCCTCTACTGGGATCTTCATACACACGTGTTTAAAATTGTTAGTACCCCTCGTTTAATGACAGAAAAACCCACAATAGTCACAGAAATAACTTGAATCTGACAAAAGTAATAATAAATAAAAAATCTATGAAAATGAACAAATTAAATTCAGAAATTGCTTTTCAACAATGCTTCCACAGAATTAAAAAAAAAAAAAAAGCTCATAAAATAGGCTTGGACAGAATTAATGGTACCCCTGAAAATCATGTGACAAAAGGGACATATTAAATCAAGGTGTGTCCACTAATTAGCATCACAGGTGTCTACAATCTTGTAGAAAAAAAAAAGAAAATTAAACGACACCCATCGGACCGGACCGCCCTGCAGGTGAGTATAATAAAACTTATTTTCTTCTCTTGCAGGTTGGATCAGGACTATATATATATATATATATATATATATATATATATATATCATTATAGAATGATGTATATAAGCCCTGAAAGGCGGTGGCCATAACTCGTATCTTCCAAACCTGGTGACAGGTTCCCTTTAAGAAAGTATAGACCTCAGTCTGTGTGAAACATGAAATTTCTTGTAATGTGTCAGATTTATGGCAAAAATTGCTGCGTCACTTCACCAACAACTATGTGCAGCATATGAGTTGTATACATGGAAAAACCAGGAATCTGTTACAATTTTGAAGAAAGTTAATCCACACAATTCTCTAGAAAAACTGCAAAGTTTACAGCAACTTAAAGTGCTTGTCCACTACTAGGACAACCCCTTCTTAAACAAAATGTTCGCCCCCGATAAAAATAATAAAGCCTATACTCACATCCTATGCCGGCTTTGCTCCAGCGATGTTGGCACTTGCGGTCCTGGGGCTGTTATGCAGTGGAATGACATGTGATGCCCGATGCCAAATCAGCTCAGCGTCACTGTCTCCGCTTTTGGGAACTGAACATCAAGAAGTCCTGGATGAGCTGCAGCTCTGGCATCCTCTTCATGTACAGTTCGTACAAATGTGGAGACAGTGTCACCAGCGCTGACTGGGCGCTAGTGTCACCTGTCACAACACCGCATCACGGCCCCAGGGATAGAGAGAGTGCCAACACCGCGGGAACAGCGTTGGCACGGGAGGTGAGTATAGGCTTTATTATTTTATCAGGGCCGAATGTTTAGTTTGAGAATTGGTTGTCCCAATAGTGGACAACCCCATTAATTCTGAGAGCAACATCACAGTACGTGATATTAAGTCTAAGACGGATTAGGGGCATCATCTCACATTTCTGGATCCACGAAGCAGGTAAAATGATCATTAAAGCTATGTTCTTCCATATAGTCAACTCTCAGTGAGCAGCTTGTAAGGGCACGTGTAGAAGCAAAGACTAAGATACAAGCTGGCTTTGCACAAAAGAACACGGTCGCGCAGTGGTTAGCACATCAGCTTTGCAGCGCTGGGGTCCTGGGTTTAAACCCCACCAAGGACAACATCTGCAAAGAGTTTGTATGTTCTCTCCGTGTTTGCGTGGGTTTCCTCCGGGCACTCCGGTTTCCTCTCACATTCCAAAGACATACTGATAGGGAATTTAGATTGTGAGCCCCATCGGGGACAGTGATGATAATGTGTGCAAAATGTAAAGCGCTGCGGAATATGTTAGCGCTATATAAAAAAAAATAAAGAAAGAAGACTAAATTCGAATTGAGCATAGCAAAACAGAAAAACAGAGTTGGAATTCAGTGCAGCAACTCAAGCAGCACAGGAAAGGCCGGAGCGAGCCGTGCCCCCCCCCACGGCGTAGGCGAAGGCCTGCATGACAGTGGGGGGGAGAGGGGTAGATAATTTGAATGAGCAAGGGGAGGAGCTAGCTCAGGAGTTTATGGGAGTTTGGGGTTGGGGGCCGTCACTTCCCGCTCTTGGAGGATCGTGAGCAGACATACCGACATGTCTGGCATCGACGCGATCCTCGAGGGCCTCAGGGCGGCGGCAGCGCTTCATCCCCCCGGGTGGCTGTAGGAGCAGGTGGCCCACATCATGTCGGCGGCAGGGCCGTCCGGCGCTGCAGGATCGTCAGGCGCCGCAGGTTCGTCTGGTGCTGCGGCGCTGCTGGAGCGGCATTCTCGGAGGACGCGGCCCCCCGAGCGTCTTTCCCCAGACTCCGGTCCTCGAACCCCCCGAAGGCGCAGGAGCCCCTCCCGGGACCCTCCAGGCCGGGCGCCGGTAAGATCAGCGGCTGCGTGGCCCCGGCCTGGGAGGAATCCATCTGTCGGTCGGGGCTCATCGGCGGTTACGAGGCCTGCACCTCGCGGTGCAGCGGGGGCGGGGCCTCGATGCGCACGGCAATGACTGGGGCCTGTTAGAGCGGGAGGCCGCAGCGGTGTGGCTCCTGCCACGCAGCCTGCCTCGGCTGCATCTGGGTGGACGGCGGTTCCGGCAAGCAACGTCGGGGCGGGCGGTCTGCGGCTGGACGTACCCGGGCTGGCTCCACCTTCAGCGGCAGGGTCCTCTCCTGCATCTGGGCGACAGGACGGCTTCATGGCTGCAGCGGTCGGCGCTGGGACAGATGGGAGCTGGTGCGCTGCCAGCTCGTCCACGCAGGCACCTTTCTCCCCGGGAAGTCAGAGTCTGGATCCCTTATCTGCCGTGCCTGTACCTGGACAGGGCACGCAAGAGGACCTCATGGGACGTCAGGGTCGGGCGGATTCGGGCGGATCTTTTGCGGACACGGCGAGTCGGGGACGTCTGGATGCCAGCACTCCGGCTGGGGGGCCACAGATCCCTTGCAGCCCGGTGAGTATGCGTCTGTGTCAGGTCTGTGTTTACCTAATTTGGCGTCGCCTGCTCTTTTGGGTAGTCAGGGGGTTGGTAGTGTTGAGAGTGTTGCGGGTGATGCAGGTTCAGCAGGAGTTCGTGAGCTTTTGGGTAGCGTGCAGGATTTGTTAGCTAGGTTGGAGCAAGGTATGTCTGCGCAGTGGCATTTAGGGGCTTGGTTGAGCCCGCAGGTGGGGGCTTTTGGGTCGGTGGTGGCGCCAGTAGCGGCTCCGGCGCCGATATCGGTTTCAGTGCAGACGGAGAAGGAAAAAGAGTGTAGGGTGCATTTAGATGACAGGGCCCATGGCGAAGTTTATGTGTGTTTTGAGGGCCCGTTGGGGGCGCATCTAAAAAAGGAAGTTAGAAAAAAGATTGGGTATGACGAATATGTCGAGATATTCTCGTTACTTCCGTTAGAGAAATTTAATTTGGATAAAAAGAAAAAGGAGGAGGGTAAGAAGGAAGACGAGGAAAAGCGGCGATGGCGCCTGATTCCTCAGACGTTTGGTAACTGGCTGCAGGCTTTTGTCATTCTGGCTAGTGTGATTGGAGAAAAGGCGCCCGAGAATTGCTCGGGTCTGTTCTGTTACTTGGATTCGTTAGCGAGGCTCATCGGGTTTATGGTGGTCAGGCGTGGCTCAGGTATGATGAGCAGTTCAGACAGAGGAAGGCAGTTCGGCCAGCAATTCGCTGGGATCAAAAAGATATTGGGTTATGGTTGCGGGTTATGGCACAGTACAAGTTCGGCAACCCCTTTCACGGGGGGGCCGGAAATTCCAGCCAGGGTTTTCAGTCCAATACCGCGAGCGCCTCTAGTTCAGGAAGTCAAACAGGGGGTCAAAAATTGGGTGTCTGTTGGCAGTTTAACGAAGGCCAGTGTAGATTCGAGGCTAACTGCAAGTTTAAACACTTGTGTTCACACTGTAGCGGCTCCACACATGGCGCCGCAAAATGTTTCAAAAGGGTAGAGGCAAGTCAGGAAGCGGTAATACCCATGGGGGTGACACCGGTGATGTGGGAAAAGATGGTTCCTTATCTAAGTAGATATCCAGATAGGAAAAAAGCGGAGTTATTGTTGGCAGGTTTTCGGGAGGGTTTTGTAATCCCGGCCCCTTCTTATGATGTTCCTTGTGTTAGGAAGAATTTGCAGTCGGCTTTGTTGCATGCCGAAGTGGTTTCCGAGAAGTTGCGGAAGGAGGTTGCGTTGGGTCGGATGGCGGGCCCGTTTGAGTCACCGCCCTTTGTGGATTTGGTGGTTTCCCCGTTGGGGGTCGTGCCTAAGAAAGAGGCAGGGAAATTTCGTTTGATTCAGCATCTGTCTTATCCCAGGGGTATGTCAGTTAATGACGGGATTGACCCGGGGTTGTGCTCTGTGGTTTACGCGTCGTTTGACATGGTGGTAGAATGAGTTCAGAAATCCGGAAAAGGGGCCCTGCTAGCTAAGACAGATATAGAATCCGCTTTTCGGTTGTTGCCTGTTCATCCAGATAGCGTTTGGTTGCTGGGTTGTTTTTGGGAGGATCGCTTTTTTGTTGACAGGTGTTTGCCTATGGGGTGTTCGCTATCTTGCGCGTTGTTTGAGGCGTTTAGTTCCTTTTTAGAGTGGGTGGTTCGTGATGTTTCGGGGTGTGATTCGGTCATTCATTATCTGGATGACTTTTTGTGCGTCGGCCCGGCGGGGTCTGACCATTGTAAGACGCTTTTGAGAGCAATTGAATTGGTGGCGCATCACTTCGGAGTTCCGTTGGCTCTGGGCAAAACGGAGGGCCCGAGCACGTGTTTGTCGTTTCTGGGTATCGTGATCGATACTATTCAGTGGGAGTTCAGGTTGCCCATCGACAAAGTTAACATTAAGGGATTTGCAATCGCTCCTCGGGAAGCTTAATTTCGCTTGTCGAGTTATGCCTATGGGGAGAGTTTTTTCGAGGCGATTGGCCATGGCTACGGCAGGAGTTAGTGCTCCTCATCATTTTGTGCGGTTGTCAGCTGACCATAAAGAGGATTTGACGGTGTGGAGTGAGTTTTTGCAGAGTTACAACGGCCGTTCGTTGTTACAGGAGGGAGTGTTTGATAACGAGTCGTTGGATTTGTTTACGGACGCAGCCGGGGGGTCAGGCTTCGGGGCGTATTTTAAGGGACAATGGTGCGCGGTGACATGGCCACCATCGTGGATTTCTTCTAGCTTGGTTCGGAATATCGCACTTTTGGAAATTTTTCCTATCTTGGTGGAGGTGCATTTGTGGCAGCAGGTTTTTCGGAACAGGCGTGTTCGTTTTTACAAAGTCCAATAGTAGAGAAAACACATATCCGCACTGCTCAAAGGTCAAACTCAGTGACCGTATTATATTATCGGTCTAGCACCACAGAAAGTGATACTGGCTGTATGAATCCTTTACACCTAAATCAACGGGGTGCTGCTGCCAGAATAAATGTATACAGAATCCAATGGCAAAATAGAAAAAACAGGCGCGCACTTACCCTGTTGCGGTGAATATCACTTTATTAGGACATATAAACAAACGGATAGCAGGGAGGGATAGGGTCAGCCACGGACAACGATCGTTTCGTGCTCTACGGCACTTCAACGGGTCCTAACGCTGAGTGGAACAGGAAGGAGTTTTATAGACCCATCCGGATCCCAAACTCCTCCCCCTGGACTCCAAACATATACAGTGTTACATTTAAAACAAAATGATGTTAAAAACAACAATGATAAAATAGCACATGCTGAGAACTACAAATAAACCGAATATAACTTTTAGAAACAATGATTGAGACACTTTTATAAGAAAACCGACATGTCGACTTTGTCATTCAAACCAGATGGTCCTGCTGCGTCTGCGCACAGGATCCATCTGGCTTCCCTGCGCAGCAGGAGGCGGCACAAATCCCCTCCCCCCTCAGGCAACGAAACCCGCTCCAAACCCGCAAATCTCAGTACTTGGGCATCTCCTGCATGGTAAGTGTGTAGATGGTCTATTAACCTCGGAGCTCCTTTCCCTGTTCTAATGGAATAAAAATGCTCCCTAATCCGAACAAATAGCGGGCGAAATGTTTTGCCAATGTAGAAGCGTCTACACGGACAAAAAAGAACGTAGACGACATGGGTAGTCCTGCAAGAAATAAAGTCCTGTACAGTATGCTGGATATGACCTACTCTAATTCTATTACCTGTATGATGGTACTTGCAGAAATTGCAACCCCCACATGTGAAGTTGCCTTTAGGGATACTATCCATGAGCCAATTATTTTTGGGAGAAACAAAGCGGTTGCGGACTATGCTGTCTCTAATGTTTCTGCTGCGACAGCTAGCGAAGAGAGGTCCCCTATCTATTATTTCTTTAAGGTCAGTATCTTGTCGTAAAATACACCAATTTTTACGTATGACGGTTCTGATGTGGTTGTCAAGAGGGCCAAATTTAAAACTAAAGACAAACTTTTTTTTCTTCTTTTTTTTTGTCCTTTTTTAGAGGTGGTGGAAACATCCGTGGCTGCTGCTTTATCGTAGGCAGTTTTTAAAATAGACGGGGGGTATCCATGTTTCTTAAATCTTCCAATCAAATTGACTGACTGCTGCGCAAAACCTGCAGGATCACTATTCATTCTCTTAACCCTAAGAAGTTGACTATAGGGCAGAGATCCCTTCATGTATGGCGGATGAGCACTGTTATAATGTAATAAAGAATTACATGCCGAGGGTTTACGATGTACTCTAGTGGAGATCCCCCCGTCTTTAATGTGTAACTGGACATCCAGAAAGACCAAATTGGTACCTCCAAATTGCGAGGTAAACCCCATGTTCATGGTATTGGATGTCCCCAGGTACCTCACGAACTCCGTGAAGGCATCCTGGTGCCCATCCCACACCATGAACATGTCATCGACATATCTAGCATATAGCTTGACATGTCGAAGAAATGGGTTTTTGTTGGAATAAATATATTCCTCCTCAAACCTCGCAAGAAAAAGGTTTGCCAGGGTAAATGCGACGGAGGTACCCATAGCGGTACCCACCGTCTGCAGGTACCACTGGCCATCAAAAGAAAAAGCATTGTGTTCTAAAATGAACGAGAGTCCATCACAAATGAACTCCACAGTGTCATGACCAGTGGGAGTATTCTCCAAAATGCTTCTAATCGTTTTCACCCCCAACTTTTGTGAAATACGTGTATAAAGACTTTCGACATCGATCGAAGTCAAAGCATATGACTCCTGCCATTCAAAATCCTTAATCACATTCAGAAAGTCTCCCGTGTCTTTAATAAATGAAGGGACATCCAATAGCAGGGGGTGCAGCAGCCAGTCGATGTAAGAGGAGATAGGCTCAGTTAAAGAACCAACCCCTGACACTACGGGACGGCCAGGGGGGGCTTCCACTGATTTGTGTAATTTCGGTATGTGATACCAATGTGGGCGTCTCGGAAAATCCGGTAATAGCTTTTCAGCCTGTTTGCAAGAAAACACCTTTTTATCCACAAAATTTCTTAGCAAAGAACACAAAAGATTTTTAAATTTAAGCTTCAAATATGTTGTATCATCTGACAACTTTCTCAATGCCTCTGTTTTGTAGTATTCTCTTGTAAGCAGCACCACGTTGCCACCTTTATCCACACTGCGGACAACCACATCAGACCAGCCCTGTATTTCACCTAAAGCTTGTTTTTCCTTTAAAAGAAGGTTTTCTATGGGCTTTTCATATATTAAAGCCTCCATGTCTTTTAAAACCTGCGATTGAAAAACGTCTACAAGATTGCCTGGGGCTACTGGGGGCATATAGGTAGATTTATTACCTCCAGTAAAAGGTGCAATTACTCTATCTTTATGACTTACAGAAACTGGTGTAATACTCATAGAATCCAGAAGGTCACAGGTCTCCTCCCGCATATCACCAAACGGGTCCTCTGTAACAAAAAAGCCCAGGGGACCCACATGGCAAGGTGACTCACCTGGGAACACTTCACGGGGGGGTCGCATAATTATTAACTGCAGAGAACGACTTAAACAAATGAATCTTGCGAACCACCTTGAAAAGGTCGATTTTAAAATCTACCAGATTGAATGGTTCTGCTATACAAAAATTTAATCCTTTGGACAACACCGACAGATGTGCTTCACTCAAGGTTCGTGGGGTTAAATTAACAACCGCTACTTCGTTGGTCGCCACGAAACTTGTCGCCTTTTCTTTGGATTTTCTTCTGCCATTTCTCCTACCCCCTCGGCGCGTCCTGCGTCTAAAGGGGAAACACCTGAGATAGATGCTGGTGGCAAAGGCGTTTGATTTTTAGATGTACAAGGATCCTCTGTAGCACTTGAGTCTGAGTCTGTTGTAAGGTAATCTTTTTTATTTTTGTTCTTTTTAAACAGGGACTTGTTACGTCCTTGTCCCTTGTTCTGATTCCATTTGTTGCGGGATCTACGATGACCTTCTGATAGGCTGCCTTTATTCCAAGTAAAAATTCTGTCTGTTTCAAAATCAATTTTGTCCCTTATAAATTTGTCTCTTTTCCTTTGCTTTATCTCATTTTGCAGAATAACCAGTTTTGTGTCAAGTTTTTTGTCAATAGTTGACCATTGTGTATCAGACAACCTGGTTCTCAATTCTTCTTTAGTTTTAGTAAGTTCGGCTTTAGTGGCTTCATAATTAATAATGTTTTGCTTCAACACGAGGCGGAGTAATTCCTGAGAGCATTGTAGTAAGATTTTCTCCCACTCTTTAATGAAGGATACATTATCTTTATATTGAGCCATTTCTTTTATGACACGCAGTCCTCGCGGTACTCGACCGCACTCCATGTAGGACTTCAAAGAATGATTTGTCCAAAACTAATTTACCTCTCTTTCTGCGGCCATAAATAGTTTGTGTTCCAGCGTCTTCGTGCTAAGTGAAAAAACGTTGTCATGTAGTTCACATTCAGAAAAATAAGCATCCACATTTTCCCTCCCTGCTAGGAGTCCATGTGATAAGGAAACAGCCTCAGGCTCCATAGCTATGGAGATCCGAACAGTGCTAACAAGCAAAAGTCTGTTAATGATCACCTGGTGCAAGGGTGCAAGTTATATTCGGTTTATTTGTAGTTCTCAGCATGTGCTATTTTATCATTGTTGTTTTTAACATCAAAAACTAAAGAAGAATTGAGAACCAGGTTGTCTGATACACAATGGTCAACTAGTGACAAAAAACTTGACACAAAACTGGTTATTCTGCAAAATGAGATAAAGCAAAGGAAAACAGACAAATTTATAAGGGACAAAATTGATTTTGAAACAGACAGAATTTTTACTTGGAATAAAGGCAGCCTATCAGAAGGTCATCGTAGATCCCGCAACAAATGGAATCAGAACAAGGGACAGATGGATCTGGATAAGTTGGAAACTTGGGCTGAAAGGTGGCAGATGAGGTTTAACAATGATAAATGTAAGGTTATACACATGGGAAGAAGGAATCAATATCACCATTACTCACTGAATGGGAAACCACTGGGTAAATCTGACAGGGAGAAGGACTTGGGGATCCTAGTTAATGATAAACTTACATGGAGCAGCCAGTGCCAGGCAGCAGCTGCCAAGGCAAACAGGATCATGGGGTGCATTAAAAGAGGTCTGGATACACATGATGAGAGCATTATACTGCCTCTGTACAAATCCCTAGTTAGACCGCACATGGAGTACTGTGTCCAGTTTTGGGCACCGGTGCTCAGGAAGGATATAATGGAACTAGAGAGAGTACAAAGGAGGGCAACAAAATTAATAAAGGGGATGGGAGAACTACAATACCCAGATAGATTAGCGAAATTAGGATTATTTAGTCTAGAAAAAAGACGACTGAGGGGCGATCTAATAACCATGTATAAGTATATAAGGGGACAATACAAATATCTCGCTGAGGATCTGTTTATACCAAGGAAGGTGACGGGCACAAGGGGGCATTCTTTGCGTCTGGAGGAGAGAAGGTTTTTCCACCAACATAGAAGAGGATTCTTTACTGTTAGGGCAGTGAGAATCTGGAATTGCTTGCCTGAGGAGGTGGTGATGGCGAACTCAGTCGAGGGGTTCAAGAGAGGCCTGGATGTCTTCCTGGAGCAGAACAATATTGTATCATACAATTATAAGGTTCTGTAGAAGGACGTAGATCTGGGGATTTATTATGATGGAATATAGGCTGAACTGGATGGACAAATGTCTTTTTTCGGCCTTACTAACTATGTTACTATGTTAAGGGACAAGGGCGTAACCTTTTCAAGGTGGTTCGCAAGATTCATTTGTTTAAAGGGACACTGTCACCTGAATTTGGAGGGAACAATCTTCAGCCATGGAGGCGGGGTTTTTGTGTTTTTGATTCACCCTTTCCTTACCCGCTGGCTGCATGCTGGCTGCAATATTGGATTGAAGTTCATTCTCTGTCCTCCATAGTACATGCCTGCACAAAGCAATCTTGCCTTGCGCAGGCGTGTACTATGGAGGACAGAGAATGAACTTCAATTCAATATTGCAGCCAGCATGCAGCCAGCGGGTAAGGAAAGGGTGAATCAAACACCCAAAAACCCCGCCTCCATGGCTGAAGATTGTTCCCTCCAAATGCAGGTCACAGTGTCCCTTTAAGTCGTTCTCTGCAGTTAATAATTATGCGACCCCCCGTGAAGTGTTCCCAGGTGAGTCACCTTGCCATGTGGGTCCCCTGGGCTTTTTTGTTACAGAGGACCCGTTTGGTGATGTGCGGGAGGAGACCTGTGACCTTCTGGATTCTATGAGTATTACACCAGTTTCTGCAAGTCATAAAGATAGAGTAATTGCACCTTTTACTGGAGGTAGTAAATCTACCTATATGCCCCCAGTAGCCCCAGGCAATTTTGTAGACGTTTTTCAATCGCAGGTTTTAAAAGACATGGAGGCTTTAATATATGAAAAGCCCATAGAAAACCTTCTTTTAAAGGAAAAACAAGCTTTAGGTGAAATACAGGGCTGGTCTGATGTGGTTGTCCTCAGTGTGGATAAAGGTGGCAACGTGGTGCTGCTTACAAGAGAATACTACAAAACAGAGGCATTGAGAAAGTTGTCAGATGATACAACATATTTGAAGCTTAAGGGGGACCCTACGGTAAAATTTAAAAATCTTTTGTGTTCTTTGCTAAGAAATTTTGTGGATAAAAAGGTGTTTTCTTGCAAACAGGCTGAAAAGCTATTACCGGATTTTCCGAGACGCCCACATTGGTATCACATACCGAAATTACACAAATCAGTGGAAGCCCCCCTGGCCGTCCCATAGTGTCAGGGGTTGGTTCTTTAACTGAGCCTATCTCCTCTTACATCGACTGGCTGCTGCGCCCCCTGCTATTGGATGTCTCTTCATTTATTAAAGACACGGGAGACTTTCTGAATGTGATTAAGGATTTTGAATGGCAGGAGTCATATGCTTTGACTTCGATCGATGTTGAAAGTCTTTATACACGTATTCCACAAAAGTTGGGGGTGGAAACGATTAGAAGCATTTTGGAGAATACTCCCACTGGTCATGACACTGTGGAGTTCATTTGTGATGGACTCTCGTTCATTTTAGAACACAATGCTTTTTCTTTTGATGGCCAGTGGTACCTGCAGACGGTGGGTACCGCTATGGGTACCCCCGTCGCATGTACCCTGGCAAACCTTTTTCTTGCGAGGTTTGAGGAGGAATATATTTATTCCAACAAAAACCCATTTCTTCGACATGTCAAGCTATATGCTAGATATGTCGATGACATGTTCATGGTGTGGGATGGGCACCAGGATGCCTTCACGGAGTTCGTGAGGTACCTGGGGACATGCAATACCATGAACATGGGGTTTACCTTGAAATTTGGAGGTACCAATTTGGTCTTTCTGGATGTCCAGTTACACATTAAAGATGGGGGGATCTCCACTAGAGTACATCGCAAACCCTCGGCATGTAATTCTTTATTACATTATAACAGTGCTCATCCGCCATACATGAAGGGATCTCTGCCCTATAGTCAACTTCTTAGGGTTAAGAGAATCAATAGTGATCCTGCAGGTTTTGCGCAGCAGTCAGTCGATTTGATTGGAAGATTTAAGAAACATGGATACCCCCCGTCTATTTTAAAAACTGCCTACGATAAAGCAGCAGCCACGGATGTTTCCACCACCTCTAAAAAAGGACAAAAAAAGAAGAAAAAAAGTTTGTCTTTAGTTTTAAATTTGGCCCTCTTGACAACCACATCAGAACCGTCATACGTAAAAATTGGTGTATTTTACGACAAGATACTGACCTTAAAGAAATAATAGATAGGGGACCTCTCTTCGCTAGCCGTCGCAGCAGAAACATTAGAGACAGCATAGTCCGCAACCGCTTTGTTACTACCAAAAATAATTGGCTCATGGATAGAAGGCAACTTCACATGTGGGGGTTGCAATTTCTGCAAGTACCATCATACAGGTAATTGAATTAGAGTAGGTCATATCCAGCATACTGTACGGGACTTTATTTCTTGCAGGACTACCCATGTCGTCTACGTTCTTTTTTGTCCGTGTAGACGCTTCTACATTGGCAAAACATTTCGCCCGCTATTTGTTCGGATTAGGGAGCATTTTTATTCCATTAGAACAGGGAAAGGAGCTCCGAGGTTAATAGACCATCTACACACTTACCATGCAGGAGATGCCCAAGTACTGAGATTTGCGGGTTTGGAGCGGGTTTCGTTGCCTGAGGGAGGAGGGGATTTGTGCCGCCTCCTGCTGCGCAGGGAAGCCAGATGGATCCTGTGCGCAGACGCAGCAGGACCATCTGGTTTGAATGACAAAGTCGACATGTCGGTTTTCTTATAAAAGTGTCTCAATCATTGTTTCTAAAAGTTATATTCGGTTTATTTGTAGTTCTCAGCATGTGCTATTTTATCATTGTTGTTTTTAACATCATTTTGTTTTAAATGTAACACTGTTTATGTTTGGAGTCCAGGGGGAGGAGTTTGGGATCCGGATGGGTCTATAAAACTCCTTCCTGTTCCACTCAGCGTTAGGACCCGTTGAAGTGCCGTAGAGCACGAAACGATCGTTGTCCGTGGCTGACCCTATCCCTCCCTGCTATCCGTTTGTTTATATGTCCTTATAAAGTGATATTCACCGCAACGGTGTTCGTTTTTACTGCAACAATATGGGAGTGGTTTGAGCGATAAACAATCTGTCGGCTTCATCGCCTCCTGTTGTGTGGGTGTTGAGACAGCTGATCTTGTCGTGTTTGAGTTTGAACGCACAGGTGACTGCGACGCATGTTCCTGGTGCTCATAATTCCATTGCTGACGCTCTTTCTCGTTCACAGTTCAAACGTTTTCGGTAGCTGGCTCCGGAGGCGGAGGTCGTTGGGTTGGATTGCCCTGCGGAGCTTTGGCTTGTGGCGTCCGAGACGCGGAGGCGTTGATCAAGTCGTCGTTGGCTCCCAGAACGTGGGAGGCTTACCAGGCTACTTGGGTGGAGTGGATGGAAGTGTTGGGGGCTGCTGGGTGTGGGTCGGGCGAGCAGGAGCAAGCGGGAGTGTTGTTGTCTTGGTTGCGTCGGGGAGCTGCAGCGGGTTGGTCTCCGGCTAAGGTGTCACGGGTTATGTCAGCTTTGGCTTTCGGTTTTAAATTGCGTGGTCAATTGGATTTAACGAAGATTTTTCTGGTAAAGCAAGTAACATAGTAACATAGTAACATAGTTAGTAAGGCCGAAAAAAGACATTTGTCCATCCAGTTCAGCCTATATTCCATCATAATAAATCCCCAGATCTACGTCCTTCTACAGAACCTAATAATTGTATGATACAATATTGTTCTGCTCCAGGAAGACATCCAGGCCTCTCTTGAACCCCTCGACTGAGTTCGCCATCACCACCTCCTCAGGCAAGCAATTCCAGATTCTCACTGCCCTAACAGTAAAGAATCCTCTTCTATGTTGGTGGAAAAACCTTCTGTCCTCCAGACGCAAAGAATGCCCCCTTGTGCCCGTCACCTTCCTTGGTATAAACAGATCCTCAGCGAGATATTTGTATTGTCCCCCTACATACTTATACATGGTTATTAGATCGCCCCTCAGTCGTCTTTTTTCTAGACTAAATAATCCTAATTTCGCTAATCTATCTGGGTATTGCAGTTCTCCCATCCCCTTTATTAATTTTGTTGCCCTCCTTTGTACTCTCTCTAGTTCCATTATATCCTTCATGAGCACCGGTGCCCAAAACTGGACACAGTACTCCATGTGCGGTCTAACTAGGGATTTGTACAGAGGCAGTATAATGCTCTCATCATGTGTATCCAGACCTCTTTTAATGCACCCCATGATCCTGTTTGCCTTGGCAGCTGCTGCCTGGCACTGGCTGCTCCAGGTAAGTTTATCATTAACTAGGATCCCCAAGTCCTTCTCCCTGTCAGATTTACCCAGTGGTTTCCCATTCAGTGTGTAATGGTGATATTGATTCCTTCTTCCCATGTGTATAACCTTACATTTATCATTGTTAAACCTCATCTGCCACCTTTCAGCCCAAGTTCCTAACTTATCCAGATCCATCTGTAGCAGAATACTATCTTCTCTTGTATTAACTGCTTTACATAGTTTTGTATCATCTGCAAATATCGATATTTTACTGTGTAAACCTTCTACCAGATCATTAATGAATATGTTGAAGAGAACAGGTCCCAATACTGACCCCTGCGGTACCCCACTGGTCACAGCAACCCAGTTAGAGACTATACCATTTATAACCACCCTCTGCTTTCTATCACTAAGCCAGTTACTAACCCATTTACACACATTTTCCCCCAGACCAAGCATTCTCATTTTGTGTACCAACCTCTTGTGCGGCACGGTATCAAACGCTTTGGAAAAATCGAGATATACCACGTCCAATGACTCACCGTGGTCCAGCCTATAGCTTACCTCTTCATAAAAACTGATTAGATTGGTTTGACAGGAGCGATTTCTCATAAACCCATGCTGATATGGAGTTAAACAGTTATTCTCATTGAGATAATCCAGAATAACATCCCTCAGAAACCCTTCAAATATTTTACCAACAATAGAGGTTAGACTTACTGGCCTATAATTTCCAGGTTCACTTTTAGAGCCCTTTTTGAATATTGGCACCACATTTGCTATGCGCCAGTCCTGCGGAACAGATCCTGTCGCTATAGAGTCCCTAAAAATAAGAAATAATGGTTTATCTATTACATTACTTAGTTCCCTTAGTACTCGTGGGTGTATGCCATCCGGACCCGGAGATTTATCTATTTTAATCTTATTTAGCCGATTTCGCACCTCTTCTTGGGTTAGATTGGTGACCCTTAATATAGGGTTTTCATTGTTTCTTGGGATTTCACCTAGCATTTCATTTTCCACCGTGAATACCGTGGAGAAGAAGGTGTTTAATATGTTAGCTTTTTCCTCGTCATCTACAACCATTCTTTCCTCACTATTTTTTAAGGGGCCTACATTTTCAGTTTTTATTCTTTTACTATTGATATAGTTGAAGAACAGTTTGGGATTAGTTTTACTCTCCTTAGCAATGTGCTTCTCTGTTTCCTTTTTGGCAGCTTTAATTAGTTTTTTAGATAAAGTATTTTTCTCCCTATAGTTTTTTAGAGCTTCAATGGTGCCATCCTGCTTTAGTAGTGCAAATGCTTTCTTTTTACTGTTAATTGCCTGTCTTACTTCTTTGTTTAGCCACATTGGGTTTTTCCTATTTCTAGTCCTTTTATTCCCACAAGGTATAAACTGCTTAGAGTGCCTATTTAGGATGTTCTTAAACATTTCCCATTTATTATCTGTATTCTTATTTCTGAGGATATTGTCCCAGTCTACCAGATTAAGGGCATCTCTAAGCTGGTCAAACTTTGCCTTCCTAAAGTTCAGTGTTTTTGTGACTCCCTGACAAGTCCCCCTAGTGAAAGACAGGTGAAACTGTACAATATTGTGGTCGCTATTTCCTAGATGCCCAACCACCTGCAGATTTGTTATTCTGTCAGGTCTATTAGATAGTATTAGGTCTAAAAGTGCTGCTCCTCTGGTTGGATTCTGCACCAATTGTGAAAGATAATTTTTCTTGGTTATTAGCAGAAGCCTGTTGCCTTTATGGGTTTCACAGGTTTCTGTTTCCCAGTTAATATCCGGGTAGTTAAAGTCCCCCATAACCAGGACCTCATTATGGGTTGCAGCTTCATCTATCTGCTTTAGAAGTAGACTTTCCATGGTTTCTGTTATATTTGGGGGTTTGTAACAGACCCCAATGAGAATTTTGTTACCATTTTTCCCTCCATGAATTTCGACCCATATGGACTCGACATCCTCATTTCCTTCGCTAATATCCTCCCTTAAAGTGGACTTTAGACAAGACTTTACATAGAGACAAACCCCTCCTCCTCTCCGATTTTTACGATCCTTTCTAAACAGACTGTAACCCTGTAAGTTAACTGCCCAGTCATAGCTTTCATCTAACCATGTCTCGGTTATTCCCACTATGTCAAAGTTACCTGTAGATATTTCTGCTTCTAGTTCTTCCATCTTGTTTGTCAGGCTTCTGGCGTTTGCGAGCATGCAGTTTAGAGGATTTTGTTTTGTTCCAATCTCCTCGCTGTGGATTGCTTTAGAAATGTTCTTACCTCCCATCTGAGTATGTTTTCCTGGGTCTTCTTTGTTCAAGTCTAATGTTTTTCTTCCCGTCCCCTCTTCTTCTAGTTTAACGCCCTCCTGATGAGTGTAGCGAGTCTTCTGGCGAATGTGTGTTTCCCAGGTTTGTTGAGGTGTAGTCCATCTCTGGCGAGGAGTCCATCGTACCAGTAATTCACACCGTGGTCCAAGAATCCGAATCCTTGTTGTCTGCACCATCGTCTTAGCCAGTTGTTTGCATCAAGGATCCTGTTCCATCTCCTGGTGCCATGCCCGTCTACTGGAAGGATAGAAGAAAAAACTACCTGTGCATCCAGTTCCTTTACTTTCTTCCCCAACTCTTCAAAGTCTTTGCAGATTGTCGGTAGGTCTTTCCTTGCCGTGTCATTGGTGCCAACATGTATCAGAAGAAATGGGTGGACGTCCTTGGAGCTGAAGAGCTTTGGTATCCTATCGGTCACATCCTTGATCATCGCACCTGGAAGGCAGCATACTTCTCTTGCAGTTATGTCCGGTCTGCAGATGGCTGCTTCTGTGCCTCTCAGTAGTGAGTCTCCCACCACCACCACTCTTCGTTGCTTCTTGGCTGTACTTTTTGCTGTCACTTGTTGCTGTGTGCCCTTTTCTTTTTTGCTTGCTGGTATTGCTTCATCCTTAGGTGTGCCATCTTCATCCTCTACAAAGATTTGATATCGGTTCTTCAGTTGTGTGGTTGGTGATTTCTCCATGGTCTTCTTGCTTCTTTTGGTCACATGCTTCCACTCATCTGCTTTTGGAGGTTCTCTGACACTTTTTTCACCTTCTGTGACCAGTAGAGATGCTTCTGTTCTGTCTAGAAAGTCTTCATTCTCTTTGATGAGTTTCAAAGTTGCTATTCTTTCTTCCAGACCCCGCACCTTTTCTTCTAAAAGGGCCACTAGTCTACACTTCTGACAGGTGAAATTTGATTCTTCTTCTGGTCGGTCTGTGAACATGTAGCACATGCTGCAGCTCACCATGTAGGTTGTCACATCTGCCATGTTGCTCCTAGATCCTGCTGACTTGCTGTGTGTTTTCCTTCTTGTGTAATCTACTCAGCCAAGCTCTCTTGCAATAATATCCTACAGGCAAAAGTTTGGCGATGCTTTCCAAGCAGCTGGTCCCGGCTGTACCCAACGATCTTCTAGCTTAGGGAGACTTCGCTTTTCCCAGAAGGCACCTGGAATATGCAAATTAGCCTCCTCAAGCTTGAATCCCTGGTTTGTGGTCAAGGGTGGTCAAGGGTTTCCGGCGGGGGCCACGGCGCATGGATACCAGGCGTCCCGTGTCTTTCGGCTTGTTGGAAAGACTGGGTGGGGTCTTGGAGTCGGTCTGCGTGTCGGGTTTTGAATTGCGCTTATTTCGCCTAGCGTTTTCTTTAGCCTTTTTTGGGGCATTACGGGTGGGCGAGTTGGTTTCACCTAGCAAGAAGGTTGTGGGAGGTTTGTTGGCTCGGGAAGTGCTGTTATTGGCGGGCTGAGTCGAGTTGTGGCTGCGGCGGTCTAAGGTGGATCAGGAAGGTAGGGGGAGCAGGATCGTATTGGGTTCGGTGCCAGGGTCGGTTATGTGCCCGGTTACCTGTTTGAAAAATTTTTGGGATTTGGGGCCTAGTCGTGACCGGTCGTTATTATGCCATATGGATGGTTCCTTGTTGTCCCGGTATCAGTTTACGGTGATTTTTAGAAAGGCAATTGGGTTGCTGGGTTTGGATGTGGGTGGTTTTGCTTCCCACTCTTTTAGGATTGGGGCAGCGACGGAAGCAGCGTTGGGAGGCCTGGGGGCTCCGGCAATTCAGCGCATTGGGAGGTGGCGTTCGGATAGATATCGGAGCTATGTGCGCCCGTAAAAATTGTGGGGCTCTTTGGGAGGCGGGGATGGTTTGGCTGTTGGTTCATGTGTTGATTTTGAGTTTCTGCTTTGTGTTTTTTCTGGTGCCTCGCCTTTGTTGGTGTGGAGATTCGGCCATTCGTACGTTTATTGGGGAGCGCAGCGTGCCGACGTGCGGAGTGAGGGAAGGCAATTGGGTTTCGATCGCGAGGAGGCGGTAATCCGGTGGTTGGGTTTTCGGGGGTTGGTATGGCGTAGAGTTCTAAAGGAAATTAATGACGGTGTCCAGTTGGACAGGGCTCCAGATATTTTAGTTTTGCACGTCGGGGGGAATGACTTGGGGGCCCGTCCATTTAGGGAGTTGATTAAAGACATTAAGCAGGATTGTCTGCGTTTGTGGGTCCTGTACCCTGGTTTGACCATTGTTTGGTCAGAAATCGTGCCGAGGAAACGGTGGAGGAACATGAGGTCACTGGACAAGTTGAACAAAGCCCGGATAAAGGTTAATCGGGCGGTGTCCAGTTTCGTGGCCAGAAACGGAGGTGTGGCGGTGCGGCATTTTGAGCTGGAGAAAGGGGAGGGGGCCTTTTGGTTGGCGGTTGGGGTCCATTTGAATGCGGTAGGAATGGACTTTTGGGCCCTCGCTATTCAGGAGGGGATTGAACGGGCCATATTTTTTCGGAGTGGTGGGGTCTCGGGCCTTTGAGGGGTTCAAAGGGCCTTTCGTTGTGGCGGCTGGGGGGAGTCCTGGGAGTTGGTAAAAATTGGATTTGGGGATCCATTTTGGCATATGGCTCCTCTGTTTTAGTGTTGGTGTCTTTTGAATCTGGTGAATGGTGGTTGGGGAGTTCCGGCAGTGGTGGCTGGATCTCCTGGGAGTTTTTACCGTGAACAGTGAACCCTCGTTTGGGTTTTTGGTGCTCCCCAGCCAGGGTTTTGAACGGCTGGGGGTAAAGTTGGTGTTATGTATGTTCACGGTATAGCTTGTCAATCACCAGATTCTTGGAGCTCCTAGGACTCCTTCTAGCCTTTAAAATGTTATTTATTGTTAATAATGTATTATTGTTATATGTTTTAATAAAAAAAGGCTACTGTGGCCTAGATCATTCCAAAAGAATTACAGTGGTTATGTTTTCATTGGGTTAAGAATGATAGTTGGGGGGCCACGGGTGGGGATAAAACGGGTGGGGGTGTTGTAACGGCAAAGTCTACTCCTTCGACAATACCAGGGTCAAGGAAAGGCCGGAGCGAGCCGTGCCCCCCCCCACGGCGTAGGCGAAGGCCTGCATGACAGTTGGGGGGAGAGGGGTAGATAATTTGAATGAGCAAGGGGAGGAGCTAGCTCGGGGGTTTATGCGAGTTTGGGGTTGGGGGCCGTCACTTCCCGCTCTTGGAGGATCGTGAGCAGTCCCGCCCTCCCACCCTATTGTTATTCACATAAAATTAAAAAAAAGAGAAGGGAGGGGGTTTTATTAGGTTGCTCGTTAAATGGGAGGGTTGTTGTTTCTTTTGGGTCATTGTGGCCGTGGCGGCTGGGGGGAGTCCTGGGAGTTGGTAAAAATTGGATTTGGGGATCCATTTTGGCATATGGCTCCTCTGTTTTAGTGTTGGTATCTTTTGAATCTGGTGAATGGTGGTTGGGGAGTTCCAGCAGTGGTGGCTGGATCTCCTGGGAGTTTTTACCGTGAACAGTGAACCCTCGTTTGGGTTTTTGGTGCTCCCGAGCCAGGGTTTTGAACGGCTGGGGGTAAAGTCGGTGTTATGTATGTTCACGGTATAGCTTGTCAATCACCAGATTCTTGGAGCTCCTAGGACTCCTTCTAGCCTTTAAAATGTTATTTATTGTTATTAATGTATTATTGTTATATGTTTTAATAAAAAAAGGCTACTGTGGCCTAGATCATTCCACAAGAATTACAGTGGTTGTGTTTTCATTGGGTTAAGAATGATAGTTGGGGGGCCACGGGTGTTGTAACGGCAAAGTCTACTCCTTCGACAATACCAGGGTCAAGAGAAACACAGAGCTGAAAATGAATGCAGTGCGCAAAAGAGCAGAAATAGAGGTTCTAGATAAGGAATGTAATTATGCCATTGCAAAATTAAAGGTCCTGGGACAAGCTACCAGTGGTAGTCAAGCACACAAGAGACTGACTATGTGGTAAGCCAAAATAGTGAACCATTGATTGCTTCAATTTTTCCTGACAGTTTAGACATTTCACAAAAGTGCCAGGATGCAGGACCTTCTACAGCATCCTATATTCAGGTACAAAGCACTGCCTATTCATTACTTTGAACCTCCTTCATGCCCCAGAATCAGGACCGGCTCAAGGTTTTCATGGGCCCTGGATGAAAGACTCTCAATGGGCGCCTATAACACATATCACGATTCTTAATGTACAGGTACGACAGAGAAATATAGGTATAGTACAATGTCAAAGAATTTACTTACTTCTTACATGAGTGATATCTATTGTAAATTCTACAATAGCTCAGAAACCGAACAGTATAGTCCTCCATACAGTATAATTTGCACCACATAGTGCTCCATACAGAATAATGAGCCCTATATATTGCTCCATACAGAATAATCAGCCCCATATATTGCTCCATACAGATTAATGGACCCTATATAATGCTTCATACAGTATAATGAGCCACATATATTACTCCATACTATATAATAAGCCCCATAAATTGCTCCATACAGTATAATGAGCTCCCTATAATGCTCCAAACAGTATAATGAGCCCCACATAATGATCCAAACAGTATAATGAGCTCCATATATTGCTCCATACAAAATAATGAGCCCCATATAATGCTCCATACAGTATAATGTGCCCTATATATTACTCCATACATAATGAGCCCCATATAATGCTCCATACAAAATGGGCCCCGTATAATGTTCCATACAGTTTATGCTGGGCCCCATATATTGCTCCATACAAAATGGGCCCCATATAATGCTCCATACAAAATAGGCTTCATATAATGTTCCATACAGTTTATGATGGGCTCCATATATTGCTCCATATAGAATAGGCCCCATATAATACTCCATACAGTATATGGTATAATGCGCCATACAGCATCCATAAGATGCTCCATATATAACGGGCCCCATATGATGCTCCATATATTATGGGCCCCATAAGATGCTCCATATATAATGAGCCCCATAAGATGCTCCATAGATAATGATCTCCATATGATGTTCCATATATAATGGGCCCCATATAATGCTCCATATATAATGGATGCATATAATGATCCATATATAATTGGCTCCATAAGATGCTCCATATATAATTGGCCCCATAAGATGCTCCATATATAATGGGCTCCCTAAAATGCTCCATATATAATGGGCTCCCTAAAATGCTCCATATATAATGGGCCCCATATAATGCTCCAAATATTATGGGCCCCATATGATGTTGCATATATAATGGGCCCCATATAATGATCCATATATGATGGGCCCTATATAATGCTCCATATATGATGAACTCCATATAGTGCTGCAAACATAAAAAATAAAATACCTCTCCTCCCTGGCCGCTACTCTGCTCCGGACTCTTCAGCGTTGGCGTCTTCTGGCTCTCTGCAATGTAACTCTTCAGAGCAGAGAGCGCACACTAGTCATGTAATCGCGCCCTCTGTCTTGAAAAGTCAGTCAGAGGAGGCGGAAGATGTCGCAGCAGAGTAATGGGGAGAGGTAAGTTTTGCAAATACCAGGGCCCTGAGCAAGTGGGGGGCCACACACGCAAGTACTGGCACAGGCACCGGACCCCCATAGCACGCTAGTGACCCCGATGTCAAGTGGACCCTCCTCCTGTTCAAGGTCCCAGCACTTGACCAGGTGCGATGGGTGCTGACTAGGGTTGAGCGACCTTGACCTTTTTAGAGTCGAGTCGTGTTTTCGCGAAACCCGACTATCTTAGAAGTCGAGTCGAGTGGAATCGGCCGATTATGGCGAAAAGTCGGGTATCGCCCGAAACACGAAACCCAATGCAAGTCAATGGGGGAGCATAGTCGGCAGTGAGTGGAGGCCAGGAAAACACCTACACTGCCCATTTTAATGGCAAAAACATCCATTCTTGTTACAGAAGCTTGTCAATCGTAATTTACCTTATAATAATTGGAAGGCATTTGAAATTGGGGGTCATTTGGCTAAAGTTGTGGGGGGTAGGGCTGGTTCAAGTAATTAGTGGGCCCAGTAAATCTGGACCACGTCACGGCAGTGGAGCAGGGAGAGGTAAGTATTTCAACTTTGCAAGTGCTGTGATCCTGAGCAAGCAGGGGGGGCCCACTCGTTGGCATTGGCACTGGCACAGGGCCCCTCAAAGTACAGCGGTGTGTTTGCACGGCGGGGGCGCCTCCCACCGGCAGCAACACTTTTGCGTACTATGAGAGGCCCTGTGCCAGTGACGTCACCAACTAGTATTCCTCCCCCCACCTGATGAAGGAACCTGCACTTTCATCTGCACCTTCCTCTTTGTCCCCGTGTAAGGTGGTATGGTATGCGGGAAGAGGAACCTGACTTTCAGCAGGGTCACAATCTTGCTGTGTAGCGTGCACGGGGAATTTTGCGTTATGGGTCAATGTACCAGCAGACTCATCTATCACTGGCTGGGCAATGGGCAGGATGAGGAGGAAACACAGATATAGGCCCAAAGAATAAAGTTGGCTAAATGCAGTTCAAAATTGGTAACACAGGACTAACCAGGGGGCATTGCAGTTTAGGACAACTGGAATGAGAGGCTGACACAGAGAGTAGGCCCAAATCAGTAAGTAGTCAAAATGCAGTTCAAAATTGGCAACCGTAGTAAACAGGCGGCACAGCTTTGTTCAGTGGAGGAGAACAGCAAGGAGTGGCAGACACCGATAGTAGGCCCCAACCCAACTAGTAGGCCAAATGCAGTCTAACATTAACAACTACTTAACGAGAGCCTGAAAATGGAATTTCAGGACAGGAAACCAGGAGAACAGCAAGGAGTGGCAGACACCGATAGTAGGCCCCAAACCAACTAGTACGCCAAATGCAGTTGTTCCATTTAACCACAATTTAATGAGAGCCTGAAGATAGAAGCTCAGGAAAGGCAACCTGGAGAACACCTTGGAGTGTAACACACCATCTCTCTACACCCCATACCCAATTTGTAGGCCTAATGCAGTGTAGTTTCCAACAACTACTAAACTAGAGCATTAAGATCGAAGCAATGGCGAGGAAACCTGGGGAACACCTTGGAGTGTAAAACACCGTCTCTCTACACCCCATACCCAATTTGTAGGCCTAATGCAGTGTAGTTTCCAACAACTACTAAACGAGAGCCAGAAGATCGAAGCAATGGAGAGGAAACCTGGGGAACACCTTGGAGTGTAACACACCGTCTCTCTACACCCCATACCCAATTTGTAGGCCTAATGCAGTGTAGTTTCCAACAACTACTAAACGAGAGCATTAAGATCGCAGCAATGGCGAGGAAATCTGGGGAACACCTTGGAGTGGAACACACCATCTCTCTACACCCCATACCCAATTTGTAGGCCTAATGCAGTGTAGTTTCCAACAACTACTAAACGAGAGCATTAAGATCGCAGCAATGGCGAGGAAACCTGGGGAACACCTTGGAACACCATCTCTACACCCCAGACCCAACTTGTAGGCCGAATGCAGTGTTGTTTTCAACAACTATTTGAGAAGAGCCTGAAGATCAAAGCTCAGAAAAGGCAACCCGGGGAACACCTTGGAGCGGCAGACACTGGTAGTAGGCTGTAAACCCCAAATTTTGGTCAATGGAGTTTATGAAATGTTCCAGGGGTACACAGGCAGCATTGGTGTGGTAAGCGGAGGACAATTTATATTTGGGACTGCAGACAGACTTTGTAGGCTGTCCCCTGTGGACCATGCATCCACAACATTAACCCAGTGCGCCATAATGGACATCTAACCTTTCGTGGACATGCCTACTGGTCCATGCATCTGTTGTCAGGTGCACCTTTCTACTATTAGATAGCCAGAGAGCATGGACAATGCGGATTTTTGCATGATGCTGGAGTGCTGGGATGGCTTTTCTCGCAAAAGAAGTGACGACTGGGTAGCTCTTACCGTGGTACAGCGTAGTCCATCTGGGCTTTATAATTGTAAAATAGAGAAAAAAAATTGGCTGTATGCACTTTAAAATAGGTTACAGGGGTACACGGGCGGCAGTGATCTGGTCAGTGTAGTAGTAGAAAGAAGGGACCGCAGACAGGCTTCGAAGGCCTAACATAAAAAATTGGACAGGCTGTAGGCACTTTTACATTGGTTCCAGGGGTACACGGGCAGCAGTAGACAGGTCAGTGGAGGCCTAGTGGAAGGAGGGACCGCAGACAGGCTTCGAAGGCCTAACATAACAAAAATAGGGCTGTTGGCAATTTAAAATTGGTTCCAGGGGTACAAGGGCAGCAGTACAATGGTCAGTGGAGGCCTAGTGGAAGGAGGGACCGCAGACAGGCTTCGAAGGCCTAACATAACAAAATAGGGCTGTTGGCAATTTAAAATTGGTTCCAGGGGTACACGGGCAGCAGTACAATGGTCAGTGGAGGCCTAGTGGAAGGAGGGACCGCAGACAGGCTTCGAAGGCCTAACATAACAAAATAGGGCTGTTGGCAATTTAAAATTGGTTCCAGGGGTACACGGGCAGCAGTACAATGGTCAGTGGAGGCCTAGTGGAAGGAGGGTCCGCAGACAGGCTTCGAAGGCCTAACATAACAAAATAGGGCTGTTGACAATTTAAAATTGGTTCCAGGGGTACACGGGCAGCAGTACAATGGTCAGTGGAGGCCTAGTGGAAGGAGGGACCGCAGACAGGCTTCGAAGGCCTAACATAACAAAATAGGGCTGTTGGCAATTTAAAATTGGTTCCAGGGGTACAAGGGCAGCAGTACAATGGTCAGTGGAGGCCTAGTGGAAGGAGGGACCGCAGACAGGCTTCGAAGGCCTAACATAACAAAATAGGGCTGTTGGCAATTTAAAATTGGTTCCAGGGGTACACGGGCAGCAGTACAATGGTCAGTGGAGGCCTAGTGGAAGGAGGGACCGCAGACTTCGAAGGCCTAACATAACAAAAATGTCAATACAATGTTATTGTCAGTGCCAGGCATTGAAGGATGTCAGCGCATAGACTAAACATTGGTGGAGCTGTGAGAGATAATTTTGCAAGTGGTAGAGCACTGTTTGAGCTGGGGGGGGAACTGTCTTGTGGCCGGAGGTACAGGCCCAGGGCCCCTCATATTACAACGGTGTGTCTGACGTTGGGTGCGCACCACCACCGCCAGAGACACTTTATTGTACTATGAGGGACCCAGTGGCAGTGCCGTCGACCAAAAGCGGGCACACCCACCTCTTCAGACAAACAGCACTCTCACGGGTGCTGGCGCCAAGTGGCGATACCACGGCCCCGTGTGGGGAGTTTGGCCATTTAGTGAGGTGTAAACATGTCGTATGCTGGACAATCAGGTGCAGAAAATTACGAGATTGGAAAAGTCATTCAGAATAGTCCACAGGCAAGACCTTTTCATAGGAAAGCTAGGTGTCAGCCGGGCAAGGTGGGGCAAAAGATTTCGAAATCCAGTTGTGGTTCATTTTAATGAAGGTTAGATCATCTACATTTTGGGTAGCCAGACGAGTCCTTTTTTCTGTTAGTATTGAACCTGCAGCACTGAATACTCTTTCTGATAGGACACTAGCTGCCGGGCAAGCAAGCTCCTGCAATGCATATTCTGCCAATTCTGGCCAGGTGTCTAATTTGGATGCCCAGTAATCAAATGGGAATGACGGTTGAGGGAGAACGTCGATAAGGGATGAAAAATAGTTTGTAACCATACTGGACAAATGTTGTCTCCTGTCACTTTGAATTGATGCTGCAGTACCTGTCCTGTCTGCGGTCATAGCAAAATCACTCCACAACCTGGTCAGAAAACCCCTCTGGCCAACGCCACTTCTGATTTCTGCCCCTCTAACACCTCTGGTCTGCTGGCCCCTGCAGCTCGTGTGAGAACGATCACGGGCGCTGTGTGCAGGGAATGCCAGAAGCAAACGGTCAACAAGAGTTGATTGTATGGTTGCTAATATTAGTTCCAAGTTCTCATGTGGCATTATATTTTGCAATTTGCCTTTATAGCGAGGATCAAGGAGGCAGGCCAACCAGTAATCGTCATCGTTCATCATTTTAGTAATGCATGTGTCCCTTTTGAGGATACGTAAGGCATAATCCGCCATGTGGGCCAAAGTTCCAGTTCTCAAATCTGCGGTTGTGCTTGGTTGAGGGGCAGTTCCAGGCAAATCCACGTCACTTGTGTCCCTCAAAAAACCAGAACCCGGCCTTGCCGCGCCACCAATTTCCAGTGGCCCCGGAAAAGCTTCCTCATTAAAAATATAATCATCCCCATCATCCTCCTCGTCCTCCTCCTCCTCTTCGCCCGCTACCTCGTCCTGTACACTGCCCTGGCCAGACAATGGCTGACTGTCATCAAGGCTTTCCTCTTCCTCAGCTGCAGACGCCTGATCCTTTATGTGCATCAAACTTTGCATCAGCAGACGCATTAGGGGGATGCTCATGCTTATTATGGCATTGTCTGCACTAACCAGCCGTGTGCATTCCTCAAAACACTGAAGGACTTGACACATGTCTTGAATCTTCGACCACTGCACACCTGACAACTCCATGTTGCCATCCTACTGCCTGCCCGTGTATGTGTATCCTCCCACAAAAACATAACAGCCCGCCTCTGTTCGCACAGTCTCTGAAGCATGTGCAGTGTTGAGTTCCACCTTGTTGCAACGTCTATGATTAGGCGATGCTGGGGAAGGTTCAAAGAACGCTGATAGGTCTGCATACGGCTGGAGTGTACGGGCGAACGGCGGATATGTGAGCAAAGTCCACGCACTTTGAGGAGCAGGTCGGATAACCCCGGATAACTTTTCAGGAAGCACTGCACCACCAGGTTTAAGGTGTGAGCCAGGCAAGGAATGTGTTTCAGTTGGGAAAGGGAGATGGCAGCCATGAAATTCCTTCTGTTATCACTAACTACCTTGCCTGCCTCAAGATCTACAGTGCCCAGCCACGACAGCGTTTCTTTCTGCAAGAACTCGGTGTCTGTTGTCGCCCAAACACTTCATAGCCAATACAGCCTGCTGACGTTTGCCAGTAGCTGCCCCATAATGGGAGACCTGGTGTGCAACAGTGGCAGCTGCGGATGGAGTGGTTGTGCGACTGCGGTCTGTGGACGAGCTCTCGCTTCTGCAGGAGGACGAGAAGGAGGAGGAGGGGGTGCGAACGGCTACAGCCAACTGTTTCCTAGACCGTGGGCTAGGCAGAACTGTCCCAAAATTGCTGTCCCCTGTGGACCCTGCATCCACAACATTCACCCAGTGTGCCGTGATGGACACGTAACGTCCCTGGCCATGCCTACTGGTCCATGCATCTGTTGTCAGGTGCACCTTTGTGCTCACAGATTGCCTGAGTGCATGGACGATGCGCTCTTTCACATGCTGGTGGAGGGCTGGGATGGCTTCTCTGGAAAAGAAGTGTCGACTGGGTAGCTCGTAGCGTGGTACAGCGTAGTCCATCAGGGCTTTGAATGCTTCGCTTTCAACTAACCGGTAGGGCATCATCTCTAACGAGATTAGTCTAGCTATGTGGGCATTCAAACCCTGTGTACGCGGATGCGAGGCTAAGTACTTCCTTTTTCTAACCATAGTCTCATGTAGGGTGAGCTGGACTGGAGAGCTGGAGATCGTGGAACTAGCGGGGGTGCCGGTGGACATGGCAGACTGAGAGACGGTGGGAGATGGTATTGTTGCCGCCGGTGCCCTAGATGCAGTGTTTCCTACTACGAAACTGGTGATTCCCTGACCCTGACTGCTTTGGCCTGGCAAAGACACCTGCACAGATACTGCAGGTGGTGCGGAAAATGGTGGCCCTACACTGCCGGAAGGGATGTTGCGTTGATGACTAGCTTTATTGGCCGAGGGTGCTACAACCTTAAGGGACGTTTGGTAGTTAGTCCAAGCTTGCAAATGCATGGTGGTTAAATGTCTATGCATGCAACTTGTATTGAGACTTTTCAGATTCTGCCCTCTGCTTAAGGTAGTTGAACATTTTTGACAGATGACTTTGCGCTGATCAATTGGATGTTGTTTAAAAAAATGCCAGACTGCACTCTTTCTAGCATCGGATCCCTTTTCAGGCATTGCAGACTGAGCTTTAACCGGATGGCCACGATGTCCTCCAACAGGTTTTGGCTTTGCCACGCGTTTTGGGCCAGATACGGGCCCGGCAGATGGAACCTGTTGCGATGTTGATGCCTGCTGCGGCCCCTCCTCCTCCGCTTCAGAACTGCTGCCGCCTGCACACTGTTCCCCCAATGGCTGCCAATCGGGGTCAACAACTGGGTCATCTATGACCTCCTCTTCTAGCTCGTGCGCAACTCCGTCTGTGTCACCGTGTAAGTCGGTGGGAGAGCGTTCGTGACGGGGCAACATAGTCTCATCAGGGTCTGATTCTTGATCATTACCCTGCGAGGGCAATGTTGTGGTCTGAGTCAAAGGACAAGCATAGTAGTCTGGCTGTGGCTGTGCATCAGTGCACTCCATGTCAGATTCAACTTGTAATGGGCATGGACTGTTAACTGCTTCACTTTCTAAGCCAGGGATGGTATGTGTAAAGAGCTCCATGGAGTAACCCGTTGTGTCGCCTGCTGCATTCTTCTCTGTTGTTGTTTTTGCTGAAGAGGACAAGGAAGCGACTTGTCCCTGACCGTGAACATCCACTAACGACGCGCTGCTTTTACATTTACCAGTTTCACGAGAGGAGGCAAAAGAGCTAGAGGCTGAGTCAGCAAGATAAGCCAAAACTTGCTCTTGCTGCTCCGGCTTTAAAAGCGGTTTTCCTACTCCCAGAAAAGGGAGCGTTCGAGGCCTTGTGTAGCCAGACGACGAACCTGGCTCCACAGCTCCAGACTTAGGTGCAATATTTTTTTTCCCACGACCACCTGATGCTCCACCACTACCACTACCCTCATTACCAGCTGACAATGAACGCCCCCGGCCACGACCTCTTCCACTAGACTTCCTCATTGTTTTAAAAACGTAACCAAACTAACGGTATTTGTTGCTGTCACACAACTTACACGGTGAGCTATAACTTCAGTATGATTTAGCTACCCCTTTACAGGTGGGTGAGACCACAACGAAAATCAGGCACAATGTTACACACTCTGTTTTTTGTGGCACCAAATGAGAGAGATGCCACACACGCAGGACTGTCACTGAAGCACAAATGTAAATATTAATCTCCCACTGTTTTTCTTTTTTTTTTTTTCAGGGAGACTTTAGAAACAAAATAAAATAAAATGATTTTTTCAGGAAGAATTTAGAAACCAAATAACATAAAATTATTTTTCCAATGGCAATTTAGAAACCAAATAAAAAAAAAAAAAAAAAAAAGGCTTTCTATGCCCCTCTGAGTGAGAGATGACGCACACAGGAGTCAGGAGTGGCACACAAGCCCAGAGGCCAATATTTATCTCCCACTGATTGATTTATTGATTTTTTCAGGTAGAATTTAGAACCCAAATCAACCAAAAAAATAAATAGGCTTTCTATGGCCCACTATCTGAGAGAGAGAGATGGCACACCCAGGAGTCAAGACTGGCACACAAGCAGAAAGGGCAATATTAATCTCCCACTGATTTTTTTTTTTTTTTCAGGGAGACTTTAGAAATAAAACAAAATAAAATAAAATGATTTTTTCAGGAAGAATTTAGAAACCAAATAAAATAAAATGATTTTTTCAGGGAGAATTTAGAAAACAAATAAAACAAAAAATAGGCTTTCTATGGCCCACTGAGTGAGAGATGATGCACACAGGAGTCAGGAGTGGCACACAAGCCCAGAGGCCAATATTTATCTCCCACTGATTGATTTATTGATTTTTTCAGGTAGAATTTACAACCCAAGTCAACCAAAAAAATTAATAGGCTTTCTATGGCCCACTATCTGAGAGAGAGAGATGGCACACCCAGGAGTCAAGACTGGCACACAAGCAGAAAGGGCAATATTAATCTCCCACTGATTTTTTTTTTTTTCAGGGAGACTTTAGAAACAAAACAAAATAAAATAAAATGATTTTTTTCAGGAAGAATTTAGAAACCAAATAAAAAAAAATGATTTTTTCAGGGAGAATTTAGAAAACAAATAAAACAAAAAATAGGCTTTCTATGGCCCACTGAGTGAGAGATGACGCACACAGGAGTCAGGAGTGGCACACAAGCCCAGAGGCCAATATTTATCTCCCACTGATTGATTTATTGATTTTTTTCAGGTAGAATTTAGAACCCAAATCAACCAAAAAAATAAATAGGCTTTCTATGGCCCACTATCTGAGAGAGAGATATGGCACACCCAGGAGTCAAGACTGGCACACAAGCAGAAAGGGCAATATTAATCTCCCACTGATTTTTTTTTTTTTTTCAGGGAGACTTTAGAAACAAAACAAAATAAAATAAAATGATTTTTTCAGGAAGAATTTAGAAACCAAATAAAATAAAATGATTTTTTCAGGGAGAATTTAGAAAACAAATTAAACAAAAAATAGGCTTTCTATGGCCCACTGAGTGAGAGATGACGCACACAGGAGTCAGGAGTGGCACACAAGCCCAGAGGCCAATATTTATCTCCCACTGATTGATTTATTGATTTTTTCAGGTAGAATTTAGAACCCAAATCAACCAAAAAAATAAATAGGCTTTCTATGGCTCACTATCTGAGAGAGAGAGATGGCACGCTTAGGACTGGCACACAAGCCCAAAGGCCAATATTAATCTCCCTTTTTTTTTTTTCAGGGAGAATTTATAAAACCAAAAAAAATAAAAATAAATTGGCTTTCTATGGCCCACTATTTGAGAGACAGATGGCACGCTTAGGACTGGCACACAAGCCCAAAGGCCAATATTAATCTCCCACTGATTGATTTAGTGATTTTTTCAGGTACAATTTAGAACCCAAATCAACCAAAAAAATAAATAGGCTTTCTATGGCCCACTGAGTGAGTGATGATGTACACAGGAGTCAGGAGTGGCACACAAGCCCTGAGGCCAATATTTTTCTCCCACTGATTGATGTAGTGATTTTTTCAGGTAGATTTTAGAACCCAAATCAAGCAAAAAAATAAATAGGCTTTCTATGGCCCACTGAGTGAGAGATGGCACAGACAGGGATGGCACTCTAGCAGAAATGCCAATCTTAATCTCCCACAAAAAAAAAAAAAAAAGGAACTGTCCTACAATTACTATCTCCCTGCAGTAATCTCAGCCAGGTATGGCAGGCAGCAATAAGGAGTGGACTGATGCACAAATTAAATAAAAAGTGTGGACAAACAAACAAGATAGCTGTGCAGAAAGGAAGGAACAAGAGGATTTGTGCTTAGAAAAAAGCAGTTGGTTTGCACAGCGGCGTACACACAGCAATGCAGCAATCAGGGAGCCTTCTAGGGCAGCCCAATGAGCTACAGCGCTGAGAAAAAAAAAAAAAATGTAGCTTCCACTATCCCTGCACACCGAAGGTGGTGTTGGACAGTGGAAATCGCTACAGCACAAGCGGTTTGGTGGTTAATGGACCCTGCCTAACGCTATCCCTGCTTCTGACGAAGCGGCAGCAACCTCTCCCTAAGCTCAGATCAGCAGCAGTAAGATGGCGGTCGGCGGGAACGCCCCTTTATAGCCCCTGTGACGCCGCAGACAGCAAGCCAATCACTGCAATGCCCTTCTCTAAGATGGTGGGGACCAGGACCTATGTCATCACGCTGCTCACACTCTGCGTTTACCTTCATTGGCTGAGAAATGGCGCTTTTCGCGTCATTGAAACGCGACTTTGGTGCGAAAGTCGCGTACCGCATGGCCGACCCCGCACAGGGGTCGGATCGGGTTTCATGAAACCCGACTTTGCCAAAAGTCGGCGACTTTTGAAAATGAACGACCCGTTTCGCTCAACCCTAGTGCTGACACTGGCCCTGACCAAAGTGTGCCAGGGCCCTGCACTTCAGCAAACTCTACACACAGATGCATGCATGCAACCAATATGCCGGCATGTCACCATATCCCAGACAGCCACATAGTTCCAGTTCCATGCGTGGCAGAAAAGTTGCACATTAATAAAGTGCATACCATACTTCCCTGCATTTCTAGGTCAAGATAATATGAATAACAGTACTCAGCCACCAATTGTCTTTTCAAAATTAGAGAAAACTGACATGCTAGACTTTGCAAGGAACATGGTTCGCCATGAATTTACTAAGATTTATTTCACAAGATTCGATGATCAGCTTGTTAACTACAAAAATTGGAAATATACTCTACTTTAAGATCTGTAATTAGTGATCTTGGTACTACCATTGCTGAAGAGCTACATTTGCTGATCAGGTGGCTTGGTTGTCCTGAAGTCATAGAGTATGCACTGTTTGAATGACTACAGGATTTTTCAAAAATATCCCGTTAGGCCAGTTCAAAATTCCAAGCGCTCAGTGACTCCAGTTGGTAAAGCAGACAGGAATCTACCTGGCCTCAACTATCTAAACACTGCTTGTGGTCTAAACCCCATATTTTTTAATCTACCATACAATATTCAATAAAGGTGGACCATACATGGGTTGAGATACAAAAGAGAATATTCATTTTCTTTTCCTCAGTTTTCCTACCTCTGTGAATTTATCAAGAATATTACAGAGTATAAGACTAACCCAAGCTTTTCCTACTGAGAACTCAGGGTCCCTAATTTATCTCCTCCTAAGTATGAGAGTATGTTCTAAAGGTACTGTCACACTAGACGATATCGCTAGCGATCCGTGACGTTGCAGCGTCCTCGCTAGCGATATCGTCCAGTGTGACAGGCAGCAGCGATCAGGCCCCTGCTGAGAGATCGCTGGTCGGGGAAGAAAGTCCAGAACTTTATTTCGTCACTGGACTCCCCGTAGACATCGCTGAATCGGCGTGTGTGACACCGATTCAGCGATGTCTTTGCTGGTAACCAGGGTAAACATCGGGTAACTAAGCGCAGGGCCGCGCTTAGTAACCCGATGTTTACCCTGGTTACCATCCTAAAAGTAAAAAAACAAACACTACATACTTACCTACAGCCGTCTGTCCTCGGCGCTCTGCTCTCCTCCTGCTCTGGCTGTGAGCGTCGGTCAGCCGGAAAGCAGAGCGGTGACGTCACCGCTCTGCTTTCTGGCTGCCCGGCGCTCACAGCCAGACCAGAGAAGCAGAGCGCCGAGGACAGACAGCGGTAGGTAAGTATGTAGTGTTTGTTTTTTTTTACTTTTTAGGATGGTAACCAGGGTAAACATCGGGTTACTAAGCGCGGCCCTGCGCTTAGTTACCCGATGTTTACCCTGGTTACCGGGGACCTCGGGATCGTTGGTCGCTGGAGAACTGTCTGTGTGACAGCTCTCCAGCGACCAAACAGCGACGCTGCAGCGATCCGGATCGTTGTCGGTATCGCTGCAGCGTCGCTATGTGTGACGGTACCTTAAGAAAAAAAACTCCAGGGGGTCCTGTGTCACTGAAAAAGACTGATATTCTTTCCATGCATATGAGGGGCGTTCATTAAAGATTTTCCCTGACCCACTTCTATTTTTCACAGGATGCTGAAACTGCACATGTGTAATGATATAAGTCTCTATTGGTTACGTGTCAATTTGCAACTCAGAACTGATAACGGTCTTGATTTTACAGGTGCTGAAGTGGTGTGAGGTTTGATAATGGACCCAGTGGAATACAGAGCGGTAATCAATTTCCTTCACTTGAAAGGTTGCACATCAAAGGAGATGGTTGATGAGATGAAAGAGGTTTATGGTGATGATTCCCCATCATATGATGTAGTCAAGAACTGGCATCATTAATTCAAATGTGGTCGGACTTTGGTGCAAACAGCTCCAATTCCAGGGCGACCCCACTCCGCTATTGATGAACACACCATCCAGCAAGTGGAGTTCGCCATTTTGGAAAATTGCCTCGTAACCATTCACCACCTATCCCAAAATGTCAACACTAGTGTGGGGTCCATTGAAAAAATCATCCAAGACCATCTTCACATGCATAAGATATCCGCTCGTTGCTCACACCTTTTTAGAAGTAGGAAGTAGTTGAATGCTCTCATGCTCTATTGATGATGTGCCATGGAAACTCTGAGAACTTTTTCAATAGATATATCAAACAGGATGAAAGCTGGGTCCATCACTATGATCCTGAGACTAAAGTCCAGTCAATGCAATGGAAGCATCATGACTCACCGCCTCCAAAGAAAGTATGTGCCCAACCCTCGGCAGGTGAGGTCATGCTGATAGTATTTTGAGACCAGCACGGAGTAGCACTGATGAATTTCCTAGCAAAGAGCACCATGATCACTGGGGCATACTATGATAAACTGCTGCAGAAATTGCGGGAGGTCATCAAAACTAAGAGATGTGGCATGCTCACCAAAGGTGTCCGCCTTCTGCAAGACAATGCACCAGGTCACAACTCACATGTTGCCCAAATGGAAGCATGCTCCTGTGGCTTTGAAATTCTACCACATCACTCTTATTCACCTTACTTCGCACCATCAGACTTCCACCTCTTTCCAATAATAAAGTTATTTTTGAAGGGCAAGCATTTTCCAGATAATGAGACTCTGATTTTCGAGGTCACAATGTGGCTTTTAGAGCAACCTATCGACTGAGGGGGTGTTCAGATGTTCTACCGACATTTTGTGAAAGCCCAGAGCCCCCACAGTTACATGGTTTCCTATGCGGTAGACTCCGGGAAAATGGCTGCCGGGGGGGCAGCACATGCACAGATGGAGATCTCGGCACCAAGATCTCGGGAGATGAGATCTCAGGGCTGAGATACATATAACAAACAGTATCAAAATGTAATAACTAGTAACAATACTCACTTGCCAAACGCCCACTTACCAAACACCTACCTACTTCTGACCAACGGCATCACATCTCAGCTGACCTAAACCCAGTTGATAAAGGAAAAGGACTCACAGATGCATCTAGGCTTGTCATGAACATAGCTTCCTACGTAAGGATTCCTGTTCAAATAATACCAACAATACCAACAAGTTGTTGGAACTAGAGTCTGACAAAGTAATCAGACAAACTATCTCTACTCACTACACTTCTGAGGTACCAAAATTGAAAAGTCTCATCGCTTTGAGCGCTTCTCAAGCTGGTTATCTATTGTGCAGGCAGTTGTTGGTCTAACTCACATCACTCACTGTTTTAACAGCAAAAAATCATCAGAGTGTTGTAGCTGGCATATGTGTAAAAGACACCCTACTGTCATTGACATCGAACATGCCAGACAGGTCATCACAAAGTGTGTGCAACAAGAAGAATATCGTCACAAGATTGTCAGCATCAAAAATGGTACCAGTCTGTCCAAGAACACATTGCTTGAATTGAACCCAGTGGTCGATCACTACAAATTGCTAAGAGTGGGTAGTTATATAGAGAAATCTGATTTATGCTATAAGGAGCAGAATCCTACTATCATTCCAGGTCGTCACTAAATTGCAACTTTATTGGTTTGACACTATCATGAACGAGTATGGCACCAAGGCAGACAGCTTACTGAAGGCGCCATCAGGTCTGCTAGCTTGTGGACTATGGGAATAAAGAGATGTATCTCCTCAATGCTTCATAGATGCGTTAAGTGTCAAACGTTAAGAGTAAAACATTAGCATCAAAAGATGGTAAAACCCTCAGCAAATCCGCTATGTACAAATCAGCCAATCACGTATGTCGACATAGATGTCTTTGGCCAAATTGTAGATTGTTACAAGCAGGACCCGTGGTCGGAGGAGGTCTCCAAGGCCTTTCTCTTGATTAAGTCACACTTCGCTAGTGCTCCCATCGTACATTGCCCCGATGTAGATAAGCCATTTATTATGGAGGTGGATGCCTCATCCGTTGGTGCTGGAGCAGTCCTCTTCCAAAAGGATGCTCAAGGTCGGAAGTATCCTTGCTTCTTCTTCTCCAAGACCTTTTCACCAGTGGAGAGGAATTATTCCATCGGGGACAGGGAGTTGCTAGCCATGAAGTTGGCTTTCTCAGAGTGGAGACACCTCTTGGAGGGAGTGAGCTTTCCCTTCCAAGTGTTCACAGACCACAAGAACTTGGTGTACTTACAGACAGCCCAGTGGCTGAATTCTCGCCAGGCTAGATGGTCCCTGTTCTTCTCCCAGTTCCATTTTACTCTCCATTTTCTCTCTGGAGAGAAGAACATTCATGCCGATGTTCTCTCTCGCTCCATAGTGTCATCATCTGAGGAGGAGGAGCCTTGGCTTATTGTCCCTTCTGAGAGCTGTGGCTCCGGTTTCGCTAGAGTCTGTGCCCCCTGGCAAGACTTTTGTTCCATCTAATTTGCGACCGGAGATTCTCTCTTGGGCTCACTCGTCCAGGGTGGGTGGACATTTTGGGACCAAGAGGACATCTGAGCTTTTGGCGAGGACGTACTGGTGGCCGCATATGGCCCATAACGTCAGGGACTATATTCGGGAGTGTGTCTCCTGCGCCAAGAATCGGTCTCCTCAGCAACGGCCTGCTGGGCAACTTTACCCCCTGCCGGTGGCAGACAGGCCCTGGGAGATGGTCGGGATGGACTTTGTGGTGGTCTTACCCAAGTCTCGTAACTGCACCGTTATCTGGGTTGTCACCGATCATTTCTCTAAGATGGTGCACTTGGTGCCGCTTCCACGGTTACCTTCTGCACAGGTCTTGGCGGCGTTGTTCATTAAACATATTTTCCGTTTACATGGCATGCCTGATAAAATTGTCAGTCACCGGGGTCCCCAGTTCGCGTCTCGGTTTTGGAGAGAGCTTTGTCGTTTACTCAGCATAGAACTAAATCTCTCCTCTGCATATCATCCCGAGACGAATGGGTTGGTAGAGAGAGCCAACCAGACTCTGGTGACATATTTGTGACATTTTGTCTCTGCTTGGCCAGATGACTGGGCATCTTTGCTACCTTGGGCAGAATTTTCTATGAATAACGCCGTAGCCGATTCCACTGGGCAGACTCCTTTTCTCCTTAATTACGGCCAGCATCCGCGTGTCTCTGTGCCCATGCCCGTGTCATCCACTGATTCAAGGGTGGCAGACTGGGCAGTGGAGGCACGTGACATTTGGGACAACACACAGGATGCCATTCGGGCTTCCAAGGAGAGAATGAGGGTTTCTGCCGATGCTCACCAGCGCCCCGCTCTGACTATCGCTCCTGGTGACTTAGTGTGGCTCTCCGCCCGTAACATCAGGCTGCGAGTTGAGTCCACTAAGTTTGCGCCTCACTACATTGGTCCTTTCAAGGTTCTGGAACAGGTTAACCCTGTGGTCTACCATTTGGCTATTCCTCCACGCCTTGGTATCACCGACACCTTCCACGTTTCCCTCTTAAAGCCCATCTATATGTCCCGGTTTTCTGAGTCATCTGTCGGGACATCGGGTTCGTCCATGGATGAGTATGAGGTGAATGCTATCATGGGGTGCAAGGTAGTACGTGGCAAAAAATACTATCTGGTGGACTGGAAGGGCCACGGCCCTGAGGACAGAACCTGGGAACCTGTAGAGCACATTCAGGCTCCGCTGCTCATTGCAGCCTGAGTGTGGCGAGGCCCAGGGGGGGCCCTGGGGGGGTAATGTTAGGAGTCAAGTTCCCGCCGCTGCACAGGGGGAATCTCGAACCATGTCTGCTGTGGTCTCTCATTCTGCATCAGCCGCAGTGGAGCCTGCTCAGCGGAGACGTCAGTCCCAGCGTCTTGCTCAGTCTCACTTTGTGCAAAGGGTTACTGCTGCTTTTGCAGCTTCTGCCTTTGAAGCCAGTGCTGGGCAGCGGCGAGCAGACGCTTTTTGGACTAGGTCCTGCTTTTCCCCTTCTGAGCATGTCCAGGGCAAGATCTCCCGTTGGAGATCGAGGGTCACATGCTCAGATACTGCAGCAGATACTGTACCATTGGTCCTCCAGGAAGGTCCTGAAGGTGCTCAACTTCTATGTCAGCCACCCATTGGTCCTTCTGGGAAGGTCCTGTACATGCTGCAGCTATAAAAGGTTTGCATGGCCGCACGGCCATGCACTAGTGTATACTTGTTTATGTGTGTATGATGTGAGTGAAAGTCACTCTTTAATCATCCCCTCCCTTGTGTTTGAATGCTCGCGTAAGATTGTAATCCAACGCCCGACTTGTAACCAACACTGGTACACAAGCACCGTCTACTGCTGAGACCGCCAGTGTGGCGCCATGCACTATCACCGCGCTTTCCAAACCCAAGTCTGGGTGGTTAGTGGTGTCCGCCAGTGCGGCATCGCATGCACTCTCGTGCTATTTAATTATTAGTTTTGTTACGTGCGGTACTGCGGCCCTGTGACGCAACAAGGTTCGCTTCTTTCGCACAGGGTAAAGCTAACCCGTGTGTATCCTCATTGTACCGCCATATAGTCCATCATTGCTTAGCAGCAGGTTCCATCTCTGCACGGTGGACCCCGGGCTGCGAACGCACCTTATTCCTTTTCTGTAATTATTTGGTGCGTTCCGCTAGCCCTAACACAAACCAAGTGGTTCCAGATGCTAGCACTTTATCAATTTATCAGTTATTGTATGGGAATGTAAAGCATGCATTTTACTGTGGTTTTGAACATTGATTTTTAATATGATTTATTAAATTAGATCCAGAAAAATGACCACTCAATTGTGATAATTAAATGCTGACATTTTTATATGCTGGTTAGTCAACTTCTTTACCATATCTTTGTACAGTAGCTTCTAAAATAAGTATGGCTATCAGCTTGATTGACATAAAAATAATAACAGACAGTATCTTGTAAAGGGAGTAGTTACTAATGGAGTGTTTTTATGGGCAATGACCCTTTCATGTACTATTATACTTTTCTCTTTTCTTTAATAATGTATTGTCTGAAACATGTTTGTAAAATCCTCAAAGTGACTTTGAAGAAAACATCAATAACTATTATGAAATTGCCTTCTTGACGCATAGAGACTGGTTTGTTTCATTTAAAGAATCTACGACTTGGATGTGTAATTTACCTTTACACAAAAGCTCTCCAATCCCATAGGACAGGAAGTGGTACATAGCCCCAACCAAATTAATGTTTCTATTTAAAGAAAAAAGTGACCTTTATCTGCGTCCTCATGCACTTTAATTAAATAATATACTGTATATAGTTGCAAAAAACTTATTTAAATTTTGCTATTGATAGTAACTAGAGATTAGCAGATCAGACAAATTATGCAGAGTTTCCTGGGAAATTCAATTTGCAGCAAAGTCATTGTTCGTGAATTGAATGTCCCTTATTATGCTCTGGTGTCTCTCTGTAACCCAGAGCATAATAAAGGTAGAAAATAGAAAAAGGCTCATCTGGCTGCTGACATCTCCCTGGCTCCTCCAGTCGTCATTGTTCCACGTCCTGTCCTTGGTGTGCTATCTTGTCACCACTACCGAGTGCTGAATTCCTGGCTTTTCCATGCTAAGTCAGGACTTTTGGCTCTGATGAGACACAGGATGTTTCAGGTCTGCATTTTGGCGAATGCGTTTTTTCGTAATATTCTAGTAGAATTCAATTCCACTTGAATATGTTTGCTCATCTCGAGTAATAATCACAATAACAACTATATACAGTGGGGCAAAAAAGTATTTAGTCAGTCAGCAATAGTGCAAGTTCCACCACTTAAAAAGATGAGAGGCGTCTGTAATTTACATCATAGGTAGACCTCAACTATGGGAGAGAAACTGAGAAAAAAAAATCCAGAAAATCACATTGTCTGTTTTTTTTTATCTTTTTTTTGCATATTATGGTGGAAAATAAGTATTTGGTCAGAAACAAACAATCAAGATTTCTGGCTCTCACAGACCTGTAACTTCTTCTTTAAGAGTCTCCTCTTTCCTCCACTCATTACCTGTAGTAATGGCTCCTGTTTAAACTTGTTATCAGTATAAAAAGACACCTGTGCACACCCTCAAACAGTCTGACTCCAAACTCCACTATGGTGAAGACCAAAGAGCTGTCAAAGGACACCAGAAACAAAATTGTAGCCCTGCACCAGGCTGGGAAGACTGAATCTGCAATAGCCAACCAGCTTGGAGTGAAGAAATCAACAGTGGGAGCAATAATTAGAAAATGGAAGACATACAGGACCACTGATAATCTCCCTCGATCTGAGGCTCCACGCAAAATCCCACCCCGTGGGGTCAGAATGATCACAAGAACGGTGAGCAAAAATCCCAGAACCACGCGGGGGGACCTAGTGAATGAACTGCAGAGAGCTGGGACCAATGTAACAAGGCCTACCATAAGTAACACACTATGCCACCATGGACTCAGATCCTGCAGTGCCAGACGTGTCCCACTGCTTAAGCCAGTACATGTCCGGGCCCGTCTGAAGTTTGCTAGAGAGCATTTGGATGATCCAGAGGAGTTTTGGGAGAATGTCCTATGGTCTGATGAAACCAAACTGGAACTGTTTGGTAGAAACACAACTTGTTTCTACCAAAAAGAATACTGAGTTGCATCCATCAAACACCATACCTACTGTAAAGCATGGTGGTGGAAACATCATGCTTTGGGGCTGTTTCTCTGCAAAGGGGCCAGGACGACTGATCCGGGTACATGAAAGAATGAATGGGGCCATGTATCGTGAGATTTTGAGTGCAAACCTCCTTCCATCAGCAAGGGCATTGAAGATGAAGCGTGGCTGGGTCTTTCAACATGACAATGATCCAAAGCACACCGCCAGGGCAACGAAGGAGTGGCTTCGTAAGAAGCATTTCAAGGTCCTGGAGTGGCCTAGCCAGTCTCCAGATCTCAACCCTATAGAAAACCTTTGGAGGGAGTTGAAAGTCCGTGTTGCCAAGCGAAAAGCCAAAAACATCACTGCTCTAGAGGAGATCTGCAGGGAGGAATGGGCCAACATACCAACAACAGTGTGTGGCAACCTTGTGAAGACTTACAGAAAACGTTTGACCTCTGTCATTGCCAACAAAGGATATATTACAAAGTATTGAGATGAAATTTTGTTTCTGACCAAATACTTATTTTCCACCATAATATGCAAATAAAATGTTAAAAAAACAGACAATGTGATTTTCTGGATTTTTTTTTCTCAGTTTGTCTCCCATAGTTGAGGTCTACCTATGATGTAAATTACAGACGCCTCTCATCTTTTTAAGTGGTGGAACTTGCACTATTGCTGACTGACTAAATACTTTTTTGCCCCACTGTAAGTGTCCAATTTCTATACCATAGCCAAGAGCAGGCTTCTTAACTATTTATACTGAACTCCACCTTTCAGAACATCGTGATACCTGAATTTATTTTTATCTATCTCCTGAACCCAACCTAATATTAAAAAGAAGTTAAATGGAATTCAGGGTTCAGAGACATGTGCAGTATTTGGTCTCACCTGCTAAAGATGTCTCCATTTTGCTCCTCACCAGTATGACCTGCCTTTCAGTTTAGGAACCAGTGGTCAAGGGTAAACATTTGATCCTTTCCTCCAAAAGTAACCATCACAGTAATAACGTGGGAAGAAATTTTCCTAGAAAAAAAACTTTTGTCTTAAGGTACCGTCACACTTAGCGACGCTGCAGCGATACCGACAACGATCCGGATCGCTGCAGCGTCACTGTTTGGTCGCTGGAGAGCTGTCACATAGACAGCTCTCCAGCGACCAACGATGCTGGTAACCAGGGTAAACATCGGGTAACTAAGCGCAGGGCCGCGCTTAGTAACCCGATGTTTACCCTGGTTACCATCCTAAAAGTAAAAAAAACCAAACACTACATACTTACCTACAGCCGTCTGTCCTCCAGCGCTGTGCTCTGCACTCCTCCTGTACTGGCTGTGAGCACAGCGGCCGGAAAGCAGAGCGGTGACGTCACCGCTCTGCTTTCCGGCTGACCGACGCTCACAGCCAGTACAGGAGGAGTGCAGAGCACAGCGCTGGAGGACAGACGGCTGTAGGTAAGTATGTAGTGTTTGTTTTTTTTACTTTTAGGATGGTAACCAGGGTAAACATCGGGTTACTAAGCGCGGCCCTGCGCTTAGTTACCCGATGTTTACCCTGGTTACCAGTGAAGACATCGCTGAATCGGTGTCACACACGCCGATTCAGCGATGTCTGCGGGGAGTCCAGCGACGAAATAAAGTTCTGGACTTTCTTCCCCGACCAGCGACAGCACAGCAGGGGCCTGATCGCTGCTGCCTGTCACACTGGACGATATCGCTAGCGAGGACGCTGCAACGTCACGGATCGCTAGCGATATCGTCTAGTGTGACGGTACCTTTAACTGTTGATTTATCATTTAGCATCTAATCTAGACTTTATGCCCCTTGTATTTTGTAGTGGAGCACTGTCAATAATACATTACATTTACAATAATAAGAATTAAGGTTATCTTATCATTTAAATTATTATTTAAAAGAAGTACAATAAATCCTAACCTTAGAAAATTATTTACTTTAAAAGCTTTATATAATGCTATAAATTAGCTAATGCCTCTATCACTGTCATCAGAATAGCCTGGGCCCAATGTAGGGAATGGAAGGTACAACTGTCAGGTTTCTGTATGGTTTGAAAGGGGAGGGTAGGACATAAAGAGCAAAAGCTCTTTGAGGGGAAGGTACACGTTTAGGCAGATGGCGAACATGGTTCTCTGGGGAGAAAAAGGGACACATAGTTGGAGGAACACTGTGATGTTAATATGGAATGTCAAGAGGGGGCATACACAAGTTAGCAGAGGCTTTACAAGGGAGAAAAGGGGACAGTGAGAAACAGAGGTAGCAGGGAATTAGATTGGGGAGGAGGTAGTGGAGAGACACAAGGTAATAGTGGTCATGTAGGGTAGGTATAGGGGAATTGTGGTAGGGGCTCTGTGAGAATAAGGCAGATAGTTGATTTGTCCTTGCCCAAGTGACTTGCAAACAATGGCTCAAACAGAAGCTTCAAGTCACTTTCTCTGTGTAAGTCTATGGAGCCTTGTTCTAAGGCTTTATAAACTTACATTAAATTAAGTAGCCCAGCCTGACACTATGATCAGTGTGTGAGCCACAAAGAAGAAGGTGTCCGACCTACATTTTTTTTTTAACAAGGATAAAAGTTACCTGTCAAGGAAAAAAAAATCCAAATCTATTGATTAGTTCAAGTCCCACTGGTGGGACACCCACCAATCAGCAAGTTATCACTTATGCCACTGATAGGTAATAATTTGTTTATAATAATAATAATAATTTTTATTTCTATAGCGCCAACATATTCCGCAGCACTTTGCAGTTAGGCTATGTGCCCACGTTGCAGAAATGCTGCCAAATGTCCACAGCATTTCTGCAACTCCCTGCCACGAGTAAAACGCATGCGGAATTCGCATGCATTTTCCCTCAAGACACAAGCGTTTTGCAAGTGTTTTTAGCTTGCAGAATGGTTGCGCTTTTACAAGCGATTTGAAGCATCACTTGGAAAAGTAATTGACAGGTTGGTCACACTTGCCAAGCATAGTGCTTGACAAGTGTGACCAACTTTTTACTATTGATGCTGCCTATGCAGCATCAATAGTAAAAGAAAGAATGTTAAAAGTAATTTAAAAAAATAAAAAATATGGTTATTCTCACCTTCCGACGGCCCCCGATCTCAACGTTGCTCCTGGTACATTTCCAGGGATGCTTTGCGCGAAGGACCTTTGTGACATTACAGTCGCGTGACCACGACATCATCTCAGGTGATTCATTCATGCATACCTGGGAATGGAAGCCTCCGCGTGCACCACTGAGAGGCAGGAGGACTCCGGGGGCCATCAGAAGGTAAGTATATCCCTATTTTTTATTTTAATTCTTTTTTTTTACAGGAATATTGTAACCAGGGACTGGAGGAGAGTCTCCTCTCCTCCAAACCCTGGGTGCCATCCGCACATGAAGCTCTCACTTTGCGCATGGTTAGCATAGCCACATGCGTAAAGTGAACGTTTCAATGCAATCGTATGGTGGCGGAAATAATGAACATGCTGCGGATTTTACCGCTATGCGATTCTGCAGCGGGAAAATCTGCAGCATGGGCACAGCAACTGCGGAATCCCATGGGGTTGCATAGGAATGCGTTTTTAAGTGTTTTTTAAGCGTTTCTGCTGCGGCAAAAAATGCAGTGGAAACACATAAAAAACACAACGTGGGCACACAGCCTTAAACAGTTTCAAACACAACGATCATAAGTAACAGCGTTAACAATAATCTAATGATTAAAGCAAAATAAAACAACCCTGCTGGTGAGAGTTTACAATCTACTCTTGAGTCTTGACAACCTCTTCAGTATATTTTTAGATCTACAGGACTACCATAAAAAGACCCCATTATTAAAATTATAAAACAGGGGAATTTGTTTTTACATTATAATTTCTTTTGTTATTGTTTAGGATTAATGATACCAGTATAGTATTAGAATTGCTTTATCACAGTCAGTCAGAGTAGCCCACCACTAAGTTATCAATGGTACCCAATCATGAGTTACACAACCTGTAGCGCCACACTTCTGTCACACCCCAGCTCTACCAATTATTAAAAAGCCAAGAAAAACTGGTGTGCAACCACCAAAAGGCACACTTTTATGCACAATTCCAAATTAACCCCTTAGTGACAGAGCCAATTTGGTACTTAATGACCGAGCCAATTTTTGCAATTCTGACCACTGTCACTTTATGAGGTTATAACTCTAGAACGCTTCAACGGATCCCGCTGATTCTGAGATTGTTTTTTCGTGACATATTGTACTTCATGTTAGTGGTAACATTTCTTCGATATTACTTGCGATTATTTATGAAAAAAATGGAAATATGGCGAAAATTTTTAAAATTTTGCAATTTTCAAACTTTGTATTTTTATGCCCTTAAATCAGAGAGATATGTCACGAAAAATAGTTAATAAATAACATTTCCCACATGTCTACTTTACATCAGCACAATTTTGGAAACAACATTTTTTTTTGTTAGGGAGTTATAAGGGTTAAAAGTTGACCAGCAATTTCTCATTTTTACAACACCATTTTTTTTTAGGGACCACATCACATTTGAAGTCATTTTGAGGGGTCTATATGATAGAAAATAATGAAGTGTGACACCATTCTAAAAACTACACCCCTCAAGGTTCTCAAAACCACATTCAAGAAGTTTATTAACCCTTTACGTGCTTCACAGGAACTGAAACAATGTGGAAGGAAAAAATGAACATTTAACTTTTTTTTGCAAACATCTTAATTCAGAACCATTTTTTTTATTTTCACAAGTGTAAAAACAGAAATGTAACCATAAATTTTGTTATGCAATTTCTCCTGAATACGCCAATACCCCATATGTGGGGGTAAACCACTGTTAGGGCGCACCGCAGAACTTAGAAGTGAAGGAGCGCCGTTTGACTTTTTCAATGCAGAATTGGCTGGAATTGAGATCGGACGCCATGTCACGTTTAGAGAGCCCCTGATGTGCCTAAACAGTGGAAACCCCCCACAAGTGACACCATTTTGGAAACTAGACCCCTTAAGGAACTTATCTAGATGTGTGGCGAGCACTTTGAACCCCCAAGTGCTTCACAGAAGTTTATAACGTAGAGCCGTGAAAATAAAAAAATCGCTTTTGTTTACACAAAAATGATCTTTTTGCCCACAAATTCTTATTTTCACAAGGGTAACAGGAGAAATTAGACCACAAAAGTTGTTGTGCGATTTCTCCTGAATACGTCGATACCCCATATGTGAGGGTAAACCACTGTTTGGGCGCACCGCAGAGCTTGGAAGTGAAGGAGCGCCGTTTTACTTTTTCAATGTAGAATTGGCTGGAATTGAGATTGGACGCCATGTCGCGTTTGGAGAGCCCCTGATGTGCCTAAACAGTGGAAACCCCCCACAAGTGACACCATTTTGGAAACTAGACCCCTTAAGGAACTTATCTAGATGTGTGGCGAGCACTTTGAACCCCCATGTGCTTCACAGAAGTTTATAACGTAGAGCCGTGATAAAAAAAAATCGCATTTTTTCTACAAAAATGATCTTTTTGCCCACAAATTTTTATTTTCACAAGGGTAACAGGAGAAATTAGACCACAAAAGTTGTTGTGCAATTTCTCCTGAGTACGCTGATACCCAATATGTGGGGGTAAACCACTGTTAGGGCGCACCGCAGAGCTTGGAAGAGAAGGAGTGCCGTTTTACTTTTTCAATGTAGAATTGGCTGCAATTGAGTTCGGACGCCATGTCGCGTTTGGAGAGCCCCTGATGTGCCTAAACAGTAGAAATCCCCCACAAGTGACCCCATTTTGGAAACTAGACCCCCCATGGAACTTATCTAGATGTGTGGTGAGAACCTTGAATGCCCAAGTGCTTCACAGAAGTTTATAATGCAGAGCCGTGAAAATAAAAAATATTTTTTTTTTCCACAAAAAAGATATTGTAGCCCCCAAGTTTTTATTTTTACAAGGGTAACAAGAGAAATTGGACCCCAAAAGTTGTTGTCCAATTTGTCTTGAGTATGCTGGTACCCCATATGTGGGGGTAAACCACTGTTTAGGCGCACGGCAGAGCTCGGAAGGAAGGAGCGCCGTTTTGGAATGCAGACTTTGATAGAATGGTCTGCGTGTATTATGTTGCATTTGCAGAGCCCCTGATGTACCTAACCAGTAGAAACCCTCCACAAGTGACCCCATTTTGGAAACTAGACCCCCCAAGGAACTTATCTAGATGTGTGGTGAGAACTTTGAATGCCCAAGTGCTTCACAGAAGTTTAGAATGCAGAGTCGTGAAAATAAAAAATATTTTTTTTTTCACAAAAAAGATTTTGTAGCCCCCAAGTTTTTATTTTCACAAGGGTAACAGGAGAAATTGGACTGCAATAGTTGTTGTCCAATTTATCCCGAGTACGCTGATGTGCCATATGTGGGGGTAAACCACTGTTTGGGCGCACGGCAGAGCTCGGAAGGGAAGGAGCGCCTTTTTGGAATGCAGACTTTGATAGAATGGTCTGTGGGCATTATGTTGCGATTGCAGAGCCCCTGATATACCTAAACTGTAGTAACCCCCCACAAGTGACCCCATTTTGGAAACTAGACCCCCCAAGGAACTTATCTAGATGTGTGGTGAGAACTTTGAATGCCCAAGTGCTTCACAGAAGTTTAGAATGCAGAGTCGAGAAAATAAAAAATATATTTTTTTTCACAAAAAAGATTTTGTAGCCCCCAAGTTTTTATTTTCACAAGGGTAACAAGAGAAATTGGACCCCAAAAGTTGTTGTCCAATTTATCCCGAGTACGCTGATGCCCCATATGTGGGGGTAACCCACTGTTTGGGCGCACGGCAGAGCTCAGAAGGGAGGGAGCACCATTTGACTTTTTGAGCGCAAAATTGGCTGTCGTGTTTGGAGACCCCCTGATGTACCTAAGCAGTGGAAACCCCCCAATTCTAGCTCCAACCCCTAACCCTAATCCCAACCTGATCCATAATCCTAATCACTAACCCTAACCATAATCACAACCCTTACCCCAAAACAACCCTAATGTCAACCCTAACCATAACCCTAATCAAAACCCTAAATCCAACACACCCCTAATCCTAATCTCAACCCTAACCTCAAACCTAACCCTAATCCCAATACACCCCTAATCACAACCCTAACCTTAACCCTAATCCCAAACCTAACCCTAATCCCAAGCGTAACCCTAATGCCAACCCTAACCCTAATACCAACCCTAATCCAAACCCTAAACCTAATCCCAGCTCTAACCCTAACTTTAGCCCCAACCCTAGCCCTAACTTTAGCCCCAACCCTAACCCTAGCCCTAAGGCTACTTTCACACTTGCGTTGTTTGGCATTCCGTCGCAATCCGTCGTTTTGGACAAGAAACGGATCCTGCAAATGTGCCCGCAGGATGCGTTTTTTGCCCATGGTATTGCCGACGGATCGTGACGGATGGCCACACGTCGCGTCCGTCGTGCACTGGATCAGTTGTGTTTTGGCGGAGCGTCGGCACAAAAAAACGTTCAATGAAACGTTTTTTTGTACGTCGCATCCGCCATTTCTGACCGCGCATGCGTGGCCGTAACTCCGCCCCCTCCTCCCCAGGACATAGATTGGGCAGCGGATGCGTTGAAAAACTACAGCTGCTGCCCACGTTGTGCACAATTTTCACAACGTGCGTCGGTATGTCGGGCCGACGCATTGCGACGGCCCCGTACCGACGTAAGTGTGAAAGAAGTCTAACCCTAAATTTAGCCCCAACCCTAACCCTAAATTTAGCCCCAACCCTAACCCTAAATTTAGCCCCAACCCTACCCCTAACCTAACCCTACCCCTAACCCTAACCTAACCCTACCCCTAACCTAACCCTAGCCGTAACCCTACCCCTAACCCTAACCTAACCCTACCCCTAACCTAACCCTAGCCGTAACCCTACCCCTAACCTAACCCTAGCCCTAACCCTACCCCTACCCTAACCCTACCCCTAACCCTACCCCTAACCCTACCCCTAACCCTAACCCTAACCCTACCCTACCCCTAACCCTACCCCTAGCCCTAACCCTAACCCTACCCTACCCCTAACCCTACCCCTAACCCTAACCCTACCCCTAACCCTAACCCTAACCCTACCCTACCCCTAGCCCTAACCCTACCCCTAACCCTAACCCTACCCCTAACCCTAACCCTACCCCTAACCCTAACCCTAACCCTACCCTACCCCTAACCCTACCCCTAGCCCTAACCCTAACCCTACCCTACCCCTAACCCTACCCCTAACCCTAACCCTACCCCTAACCCTAACCCTAACCCTACCCTACCCCTAGCCCTAACCCTACCCCTAACCCTAACCCTACCCCTAACCCTAACCCTACCCCTAACCCTAACCCTAACCCTAATTTTAGCCCTAACCGCTGTTCTCCTGCCGGCCGGCAGATGGAGACAGATGGCGGGCGCACTGGGCATGCGTCCGCCATGTTCTTCTGCCGGCGGCCAGGAGGAGCAGCAAGAGGATCCAGGGACAGAGGTGAGTATGCTAGGGTCCCCGAATCCCCCTATTTCTCTGTCCTCTGATGTGCGATCACATCAGAGGACAGAGAATTACACTTTACTTTTTTTTTTTTTTTTTTTGCGGTCGCCGGTAAACAGTTAATTACCGGCGATCGCAAAACAGGGGTCGCTAAAACCGACCCCCGATCATGCTCTTTGGGGTCTCGGCTACCCCAGGCAGCCGAGACCCCAAAGATTCTCCCGGTGCCGGCCGGCGGGCGCACTGCGCATGCGCCCGCCATTTTGAAGATGGCGGCGCCCACCGGGAGACACGAGGAGCATCGGGGGAGCTAGGTGAGTATTGGGGGGCCACCTGGGACCCCTTTTCTCTGTCCTCCGATGTGCGATCACATCGGAGGACAGAGAAATTAAAAAGAGATCGCTTTTTTTTTTTTTTTTTTGCGATCGCCGGTAAACGGTTAATTACCGGCGATCGCAAATGCGGGGAGGGTTAAAACCCCCCCGAATCATGTTCTCTGGGGTCTCGGCTACCCTCGGCAGCCGAGATCCCAGAGAAAATCGGCCTGTGGGGGGCGCTATACACTTTTTCCACAGCGCCGTTAATTAACGGCGCTGTGGTTTAAGTACCCTTAGCGGCCGCCGTTAAAAGGCGTATCGGCGGTCGCTAAGGGGTTAAGCAACAATTTGTGGCTTTTCAAAGCGATTCACACCAGAATTGTTGCGTTATTGCCTATTTGTTCTGGTCCTTTCCATCATAGACAGCAATAACTTTTCAACAATAGGAACTATGTTAACTCTTTTGCCAGATAGCTTCAGGTAGATAGACCAAATAGTTTGTACAGTGTTGTCCTTTTCAAGATCACTTTTGATAGTTACTACTTACCACTGCATACCAGAATCACTCCACATGGACTTTCCTTTTGTAGATGCTGTCATCTAGCCATCACAAATTGGCACTTGTCAAAAATCCTTACACCTAGATGCTTGCCCATTTTTTTCTAATATCAATGTATCAACTTCAAAAACTGATTGTTGATTTGTTGGGGGGAAAATGGAAGTTGGTGAAGAGTAAGTACGTCATTATTCCCATTATCCATTATTCTGTAAAAACTACACAAGTAAAATGGTTTTGTTTTATTAGGCTCACCCAGTATATCCCACCCCTTGACAGGTACGGAGATAATCAATGTTCTTTATTTAACTGTCAATGCTTTTACATTGAGGAAAATCAAAGAAAGAGGGAAAATTTTTCCTATATTCTGTATAAAGTATGTTATGAAATCAATTACATTTACCACCTCAAATAGCCCATTTATTCCCCCAGGTACTGTGATCCCATCTGTATACATTGCATTTGAATTTATATTTTAAGATAAGGTAAATTCGGCTTGCAAAATGTGTTCATGTCCCATAGTAAGTCTAACGCTAGGGGGTACCCGGAGAGGAGAGCAGTAACGTGACTATATGTTATTTTTTAATAAGGGATATTGAATTTGCAGAGAAGAAATTGAAAAGCAAGTTGGCAAATTCTAATCCTGTCAGATCCACTCGTCTCTACTGTTAACAGCAAAAAAAATACTAAGTCATGTTTAAAGGAGTTAATAAAACTGTCTAAAAGAAAAATCTAATTTGTTGCCCATTGAAACCATTGACAGCAAATTTTTAATTTTCTATTTTGCTTTTCAAAAATAACAGTTGCTCTATGATTGGTTGTTAGTGGCAAAAAAAAGACAAAAGAGAGTTTTTCTTATAGACAGTTTTATAAATCTGCCTCATATATTATTATTATTATTATTATTTATTATTATAGCGCCATTTATTCCATGGCGCTTTACATGTGAGGAGGGGTATACATAATAAAACAAGTACAATAATCTTGAAAAATACAAGTCACAACTGGTACAGGAGGAGAGAGGACCCTGCCCGCGAGGGCTCACAATCTACAAGGGATGGGTGAGGATACAGTAGGTGAGGGTAGAGCTGGCCGTGCAGCGGTTTGGTCAATCGGTGGTTACTGCAGGTTGTAGGCTTGTCGGAAGAGGTGGATCTTCAGGTTCTTTTTGAAGGTTTCGATGGTAGGCGAGAGTCTGATATGTTGTGGTAGAGCATTCCAGAGTAGGGGGGATGCACGAGAGAAATCTTGTATGCGATTGTGGGAAGAGGAGATAATAGGGGAGTAGAGAAGGAGATCTTGTGAGGATCGGAGGTTGCGTGCAGGAAAGTACCGGGAGACGAGGTCACAGATGTATGGAGGAGACAGGTTGTGGATGGCTTTATATGTCATGGTTAGGCTTTTGTACTGGAGTCTCTGGGTGATGGGGAGCCAGTGCAGGGATTGACAGAGGGGAGAGGCCGGGGAATAGCGGGGGGACAGGTGGATTAGTCGGGCAGCAGAGTTTAGAATAGATTGGAGGGGTGCGAGAGTGTTAGAGGGGAGGCCACAGAGCAGGAGGTTACAGTAGTCAAGGCGAGAGATGATGAGGGCATGGACTAGGGTTTTTGCAGATTCTTGGTTTAGGAATGTGCGGATCCGTGAAATATTTTTGAGTTGGAGGCGGCAGGAAGTGGAAAGGGTTTGGATATGTGGTTTAAAGGAGAGATCAGTGTCAAGGATTACCCCAAGACAGCGGGCTTGTGGGACTGGGGAGAGTGGGCAGCCGTTTACTGTAATGGATAGGTTCGTTGGGGAGATCGCGTGAGATGGGGGAAAGATGATGAATTCTGTTTTGTCCATGTTAAGTTTTAGAAATCTAGTGGAGAAGAAGGATGAAATAGCAGACAGACATTGAGGGATTCTGGTTAGTAGGGAGGTGATATCTGGTCCAGAGATGTAGATCTGTGTGTCGTCAGCATAGAGATGATACTGAAAGCCGTGAGATTCTATGAGCTGTCCCAGGCCAAAGGTGTAGATGGAGAAGAGCAGGGGTCCTAGAACTGAACCTTGCGGGACTCCGACAGATAGGGGGCGAGGTGAGGAGGTGGTGTGTGAGTGGGAGACGCTGAATGTACGGTCAGTTAGGTATGATGAGATCCAGGATAGGGCCAATTCTGTGATGCCAAGGGATGAGAGGGTCTGCAGCAGCAGGGAATGGTCCACTGTGTCAAAGGCAGAGGACAGGTCCAGGAGGAGGAGGACAGAGTAGTGTCGCTTGCTCTTGGCGGTTAATAGGTCATTGGTGACCTTAGTTAGGGCAGTTTCAGTGGAGTGGTGTGACCGGAAGCCTGATTGAAAGCGGTCGAAGAAGGAGCAGGAAGATAGATGGGAGGACAGTTCAATATGGACATGTTGTTCCAGTAGTTTTGAGGCAAAGGGGAGAAGTGATATAGGGCGCTAGCTAGATACAGAGGATGGGTCAAGAGAGGGCTTTTTGAGGATAGGTGTGATTGTGGCATGTTTAAAACTTGAGGGGAAAATGCCAGTTGTTAGTGATAGGTTAAAGAGATGGGTTAGGGTTGGGATGAAGACTGTGGTGAGGTTTGGGATGAAGTGGGATGGGAGTGGGTCAAGTGCACAGGTGGTGAGATGCGATCTTGAGAGTAGAGTGGAGAGTCCGTCTTCTGTAATGGTGGAGAAGTTGGTTTTGGAGGTGGAGGGCTGGGTAGTTGGGAGGAAGGGTTCTGGGGGTTGTTTACTAAAATTGTCTCTGATGTTCTCAATTTTCTGCTTGAAAAATGAGGCGAAGTCTTCAGCTGAGATGAGTGGGGAGGGAGGAGGTGCTGGGGGACGGAGGAGAGAGTTGAAGGTGTTGAATAACTGTTTGGGGTTGTGAGACAGGGAGGATATGAGAGATGAGAAGTAGGTTTGTTTTGCTGTGGCGAGCATGGTTTTGAAAGCAGTGAGGGACTGTTTGAATGCGATGAAGTGCTCGATGGAGTGGGATCTTTTCCATCTGCGCTCAGCAGCTCTGGAAGCTCGCCTCAGTTCTTTTGTCATGCTGGTGTGCCAGGGTTGTCTGTTGATTTTGCGAGCTTTGGTATGTGTGAGAGGGGCAAGAGATTCCAAAGCTGCAGCTATTGTGGTGTTATATAGAGTGGCAGCATCATCCGCATTGTGTAGGGAGCTTATGTCTGTGAGAGGGAGGAGGGATTCAGAGAGTGAGTGAAGATCAAGGTGTTTAAGATTTCTGCGAGGGTGTGAGAGTTTGTGGGGTGGGGGTTGTAGACAAGGAGTGGAAAGGGAGGAGAATGTAAGTAGGTTGTGGTCAGAAAGAGGAAGAGGTGAGTTTGAGAGGTTGGATAGGGAGCAGAGGCGGGTGAGAATGAGGTCCAGTGTGTGACCATCTTTGTGGGTGGCTGTGGAAGACCATTGAGTGAGGCCAAAGGAGGAAGTGAGAGATAGAAGTTTAGTGGCAGCTGAGAGGGAAGTGTCAATGGGGATGTTGAAGTCGCCCATGATGATAGTGGGGATGTCGGCGGCGAGGAAGTGGAGTAGCCAGGTGGTGAAGTGGTCGAAGAAGGTGGTGGCTGGCCCTGGGGGACGGTAGATGACAGCCAGTTGGAGGTTGGAGGGGGAGTAGATGCGCACAGAGTGCACCTCAAAGGAAGGGAGGATAACAGAGGGTGGCAGTGGGATTGGGGTGAAGGAGCAGTTATCTGACAGGAGAAAACCAACTCCTCCGCCATGCTTGCTGCTGGGGCGGGGTGTGTGAGAAAGGTGGAAGCCACCATAAGAGAGTGCCGCAGGGGAGGCTGTGTCAGAAGGGGTGAGCCAGGTTTCAGTGATGCCGAGGAAGGAGAGTTTGTTATTGATAAAGAGGTCATGGATAAATGGAAGTTTATTGCAGACAGAGCGTGCGTTCCATAGTGCTCCAGATAGGGAAATTGGGGGAGTGGGGGCAGGATGAATGGGTATGAGGTTACTGTGGTTGCGAGGACGTGTAGAGGATCGTGGCAGGGGATTAGAAATGAGTGTGGGGATGTGATGAGGAGGGCCAGGATTTGGGGATATGTCGCCAGCAATGAGGAGCAGCAGACTGAGCGTTAGAAGGTGTGAGCTGGATAGGTCATGATGTGGCCGTGTGTGCCTGGCGAGAAAGGATTGTATGTGGAGGAATAGTTCTGTGGAGGAGGTGAGATGACTGGGGAGGATGGAGGGAGAAATGACTAGTTCTTTACTGGGTGGAGGGACTACAGGAGATAGGAAGAAATAGAGTAGTATGGGGGTGAATGTGAAAAGAAACCGAAACATTATAGTGGTTTTCTATTCCTTTACCTTCCAGTCAATTCCAGTCCAATTCTAGTCTAATTCATAGCAATTAAAAAACTGCAATTTAAAAATGCAATTTCTAAGATGGTCAGACACGTCTGGTCAGACTCATGGCTATGAATTTATGGGCACCTAAGGGCTCACAGCTGAGAGGGAGGATGTGGGCGTGTGTGTCTAGAGCACATGTTCACAGTTAAGCCAGGTCATAAAGAGGGGGTGGGGTAGATGGCCACTCAGGTATGCAAGCAAGAAGCAAGGGAAGTGAAATACGAATGGATAGAAAACAATGGGTAAGCAAAGCATACCAGGTGGGAATTATATGCAGTTCACATAAACACACATTGCAGGAAAGGCAGAGTAGATGGACAGCAGCATACCAGGTGGGAATTATATGCAGTTCACATAAACACACATTGCAGGAAAGGCAGAGTAGATGGACAGCAGCATACCAGGTGGGAATTATATGCAGTTCACATAAACACACATTGCAGGAAAGGCAGAGTAGATGGACAGCAGCATACCAGGTGGGAATTATATGCAGTTCACATAAACACACATTGCAGGAAAGGCAGAGTAGATGGACAGCAGCATACCAGGTGGGAATTATATGCAGTTCACATAAACACACATTGCAGGAAAGGCAGAGTAGATGGACAGCAGCATACCAGGTGGGAATTATATGCAGTTCACATAAACACACATTGCAGGAAAGGCAGAGTAGATGGACAGCAGCATACCAGGTGGGAATTATATGCAGTTCACATAAACACACATTGCAGGAAAGGCAGAGTAGATGGACAGCAGCATACCTGTGGGTAGACAAAACAGCTTGATTAGAGGATACACGTGGTGATGAGGATGATGAAAGTACAGCAGTGATGAATGCTCAAATGCCCCATGGAATTCTAGTCTAATTCATAGCAATTAAAAAACTGCAATTTAAAAATGCAATTTCTAAGATGGTCAGACACGTCTGGTCAGACTCATGGCTATGAATTTAATATATTTAATATATGGCCAGCAATGTACAATAGGGTTTTTTTCCAAGGAGGCTGTACAGTATATCTAAGGATAAGTTACAATACAGTTTAGAAGTCATTACAAGTGAATATTTACAGATTCTTAGATAGTTCTAATTGTGCTATTGTTTTAATATAATTTAAAGGAAGCCTGTCCCTGCCGGAACACATATTAAACTGTTTGTACAGGTATATGGAATTAAGCCCATATAAAAAATCATAACTGCGGTATAGAATTCAGTGTGTTAGTGGCTGAGATGCAAATGAGGGTTCTTTGGTGCACCCTTAGCATGGCCAAGAGCTCAGTGCACCATTATTCCACATCGATTTGCATGCTGACCAATTCTCTTTATCCTGACTGACAGTATTTGCTTGCTCAAAGAAATAACGGCCTGAACTCAATCCGATATGCATTGTCACTGAAGATCAGCAGCGCTGATGCAGGAGCACATACAGTATGGGTGTGAGTGTGTTCTCAACCCTGATTCCTGTCACAAGCCAATGGTGAGAGCGCAACTGCACTGACACTGTGTGAGTGTCACTGAGCTACTTCAGTGTCAGTGTGCTAAGGATTGAGTTCTGGCAGCACTGGGTGTGGGAAAGTGAGCACTGTCAATCATGAAAAGGGAAAGTGTTTGAAATGCAAATTTAGTGGGTATAACAGTGCACAAAGTCCTTATCCACACCAAAGGTGCACTGAAGAGTCTTCATTTGCATATGAAATTAAATGCTTTTTCTCAGCCACTGAAAACATGAAATATATAGCGCAGGTAAGATTTTTATAGGCCCTAAGTCCCTTTTTGCATAATTTGCATTTTGGAATTGGCAAACTCCCCTTAACTTCCATATTCAATGTAGATGAAATCTATCATTCCATTTTTAACATGTTTATTACTTCTACCACTAGTGGGTGATCAAGCACACTAAAGTCCATTGATCTGAAGAAAAGTAGGCAACTTTATTACATTAACATTTTTTACTGTTAAAATGGAATAGTTTCAGAGAAAAATATAATATCCAACAAATTTAATGGCAAAAGAATTAACTTGAAATTCAAAAAAATATAGTTTTACTTTTGTATAAGATCAACTAAAATAAATTTTAACCCCTTCCCAAAATTTGCAGTACATAGACATCATGATCGGGAAGGACTTCCCAACCAATGCAGTACATGTATGTCATGGTGATCACCAATGCACAAGGCTTGGCGCACATTTCTCCTGAGCTCTGCGCTGATCGCTTACCCCCGGGTTTTCATGAAAATATCTGAAATACATGATTCACATGGAACCCCCTGTGGAAGATTCCCTATAATGAGGCAGATGGAGGCACCATGGGCGCAGTCTGGCCTGTGATCCGGCAGTGTCCATCTTTTTAGTTGGAGTGCATAAAAGTGCCGTCGGCCACAGCTTTCTGCACCTCCAAAAAAAGGACACTGCTGAACAGAGGCTAAACAGAGTCCAGAATAACTCTGCTGCCTTATTATAGTGAGTGCCACCCTCAGGGGTTTCATCTGAATTACGTCACTCAAAGATTTAACGTGAAACCCCGTTGTAAGTGTTCAGCGTAGAGCGTTGGATAATTGTCATCCAAATTGTTATGTAAAATGTTGCCAATAAAATTTTCAACTCAATCCACAAAAAAGCAAGCCCTCACTCAGGTCCGTCCTCTGTTATCAGAAATATAGGGGGTTTCCTCCTTACTGGTAGCATGAAGGCTCTGGAAAAGTGAAATGGCTCCTACAATGGTCACTACAATGGCAGTTTGCAATTTTCACTCAGCAAAATCCACTGGTCCTTGTTTCTGGAAAACTTCCATGGAGCCACAATCGTCACGACACCTGTAGATAAATTTCCAAAGGGGTATAATTTCCAAAATGGCGTCACTTGAAAGGGGATTCTGCTCTAATAACACTTAGGGGCTCTGTTTATGAAATCCAAAAACTATTATAGAAAATTCTGTTCTCCAGGATGCCTCCTGTATAACAGTACTGCTTAGCCATACAGCGAGATTTGAGAGGGATGGATTGCTGTTTGCCAATAGTGTTCTGTCCCTTCCGTGTAGTACAGTAGTAGTGTTCAGCCAAATTTGGGACATTTATACATTCAGCAGAAATTTTGGGACAAGTTTTGGGGCCATTTTTACCCAGCTTCCCTTGGGAAAATGTAAAACATGGGGCTAAAACAAAATTTTGGTGGTAAAAATATAACTATTTTCTTCTCCATTGCCCAATGGTATAAAATTTTGTGACCCACCTGTGGTGTTAATATGACCACTGCACCCCTAGATGAATTCATTGAGAGGTGTAGTTTGTAAAATGGGGTCTCTTATGGGTGGTTCTGCTGTTCTGGCACCTCAGGGGCTCTGCCAATGTGACATGGCACCCTCAAACCAGTCCAGCAAAATCTGAACTCCAATATGATGCATCTTCCCTTTTAAGCTTTGCACTGTGCCTCAAATGGAGTTTTCAATCATATATGGGGTATCTGCGTACTCAGAAGAAATTGCACAACAAATTGTGGGGCCCATTTTCATCCTTGTGAAAATAAAAAATTGGGGCTGAAATAACATTTTTGTGGAAAAAAATGCTCACCGCACATCTAGATATATTCCTTGAGAGGTCTAGCTTCCAAAATGGTGTCATTTGTGGGGGTTTTCCACTGTTTAGGCACATCAGGGACTCTCCAAACATGACATGACACCAGCAGAAAATTATATCAAAGTCTGTGTTCCAAAACATCACTTCTTCTTTTCTGAGCCATGCCTTGAGCCTAAATAGTATTTTACCCCCACATTTGTGGTATCTGCATATTCAGGAGAAATTGCCAACAAATTGTATAGAGCAATTTCTCCTCTTACCCTTGTGAAAATGCAGAATTTGGGGCTAACTTTTTTGTGGGGAAAATTTGATTTCTTATTTTCACGGCTCAATGTTAAAAATTTCTGTGAAGCACCTGAGGGTTCAAGGTGCTCACCACACATCTAAATAAGTTCGTTGAGGGGTCTAGTTTCCACAATGGGGTCACTTGTTGAGGGTTTCCACTGTTTATGCAAATCAGGCACTCTCCAAACGCGACATAATGTCCGCTAATTATTATAGCAAATTTTGCATTTAAAAAGTCAAATGGCGCTCCTTCCCTTCCAAGCCCTGTTAATAATAAAGGTTTGGATTTCTTTTTTGCTTAGTAATAGACGCCTTCATTTAAAAACTGCATTTTGTGTTTACTTGTGTTATCTTTGTCTAATATTTAAATTTGCTTGGTGATGTGAAACATTTAAGTGTGAAAACATGTAAAAGAATAGGAAATCAGGAAGGGGACTGTAATGTCCACACGGTGTAAGGAATTTAAGAGAGAGTAAGCTTTAACTGTATTTTATTCTTCTCTTTTCCTCCAGCACACAACATACAGCAGCATAAGATTTCCTCCTCAGGCCAGAACTGAAACTGAAACTACTCTCCACTCCCGTCCTCGCTTTCTTAACCCCTCTGTGACCTTAGACGTACTATCCCGTCGAGGTGCCCTGGGCTTATCTGACCCTGGACGGGATAGTACGTCATAGCCGATCGGCCGCGCTCACGGGGGGAGCGCGGCCGATCGCGGCCGGGTGTCAGCTGCTTATCGCAGCTGACATCCGGCACTATGTGCCAGGAGCGGTCACGGACCGCCCCCGGCACATTAACCCCTGGCACACCGCGATCAAAGATGATCGCGATGTGCCGGCGGTGCAGGGAAGCACCGCGCAGGGAGGGGGCTCCCTGCGGGCTTCCCTGAGCCCCCCGCAGCAACGCGATGTGATCGCGTTGCTGCGAGGGTCTCCTCACCTCCCTCCCTGCTCGAGCCCCGGATCCAAGATGGCCGCGGATCCGGGTCCTGCAGGGAGGGAGGTGGCTTCACAGAGCCTGCTCAGAGCAGGCACTGTGAAGCAGCCTGCACTCCTATCAGATCAGTGATCTGACAGAGTGCTGTGCAAACTGTCAGATCACTGATCTGTGATGTCCCCCCCTGGGACAAAGTAAAAAAGTAAAAAAAAAAATTTCCAAATGTGTAAAAAAAATAAAAAAAAATATTCCAAAATAATGAAAAAAAAAATATATATTATTCCCATAAATACATTTCTTCATCTAAATAAAAAAAAAAAAACAATAAAAGTACACATATTTAGTATCGCCGCGTCCGTAACGGCCCGACCTATAAAACTGGCCCACTAGTTAACCCCTTCAGTAAACACCGTAAGAAAAAAAAAAAAAAAACGAGGCAAAAAACAACGCTTTATTATCATACCGCCGAACAAAAAGTGGAATAACACGCAATCAAAAAGACAGATATAAATAACCATGGTACCGCTGAAAGCGTCATATTGTCCCGCAAAAAAAGAGCCGCCATACAGCATCATCAGCAAAAAAATAAAAAAGTTATAGTCCTGAGAATAAAGCGATGCAAAAATAATTATTTTTTCTGTAAAATAGTTTTTATCGTATAAAAGCACCAAACCATAAAAAAATGATATAAATGAGGTATCGCTGTAATCGTACTGACCCGAAGAATAAAACTAATTTATCAATTTTACCAAACGCGGAACGGTATAAACGCCTCCCCCAATAGAAATTCATGAATAGCTGGCTTTTGGTCATTCTTCGTCACAAAAATCGGAATAAAAAGCGATAAAAAAATGTCACGTGCCCAAAAATGTTTTCAATAAAAACGTCAACTCGTCCCGCAAAAAACAAGACCTCACATGACTCTGTGGACCAAAATATGGAAAAATTATAGCTCTCAAAATGTGGTATTGCAAAAAATATTTTTTGCAATAAAAAGGGTCTTTCAGTGTGTGACGGCTGCCAATCATAAAAATCCGCTAAAAAACTCGCTATAAAAGTAACTCAAACCCCCCTTCATCACCCCCTTAGTTAGGGAAAAATAAAAAAAAATGTATTTATTTCCATTTTCCCATTAGGGCTAGGGTTAGGGCTAGGGTTAGGGCTAGGGCTAGGGTTAGGGCTAGGGTTAGGGCTAGGGTTAGGGCTAGGGTTAGGGCTAGGGCTAGGGTTAGGGCTAGGGTTAGGGTTAGGGCTAGGGTTAGGGCTAGGGTTAGGGCTAGGGTTAGGGCTAGGGCTAGGGTTAGGGTTAGGGCTAGGGTTAGGGCTAGGGTTAGGGCTAGGGTTAGGGCTAGGGTTAGGGTTAGGGCTAGGGTTAGGGCTAGGATTAGGGTTAGGGTTGGGGCTACAGTTAGGGTTGGGGCTAAAGTTAGGGTTAGGGTTTAGATTACATTTACAGTTGGGAATAGGGTTGGGATTAGGGTTAGGGGTGTGTCAGGGTTAGAGGTGTGGTTAGGGTTACCATTGGAATTAGGGTTAGGGGTGTGTTTAGATTAGGGTTTCAGTTATAATTGGGGGGTTTCCACTGTTTCGGCACATCAGGGGCTCTCCAAACACGACATGGCGTCCGATCTCAATTCCAGCCAATTCTGCGTTGAAAAAGTAAAACAGTGCTCCTTCCCTTCCGAGCTCTCCTGTGTGCCCAAACAGGGGTTTACCCCAACATATGGGGTATCAGCGTACTCAGGACAAATTGGACAACAACGTTTGTGGACCAATTTCTCCTGTTACCCTTGGGAAAATACAAAACTGGGGGCTAAAAAATAATTTTTGTGGGAAAACAAAAAGATTTTTTATTTTCACGGCTCTGCGTTATAAACTGTAGTGAAACACTTGGGGGTTCAAAGTTCTCACAACACATCTAGATAAGTTCATTGAGGGGTCTAGTTTCCAATATGGGGTCACTTGTGGGGGGTTTCTACTGTTTAGGTACATTAGGGGCTCTGCAAACGCAATGTGACGCCTGCAGACCAATCCATCTAAGTCTGCATTCCAAATGATGCTCCTTCCCTTCCGAGCCCTCCCATGCGCCCAAACGGTGGTTCCCCCCACATATCGGGTATCAGCGTACTCAGGACAAATTGGACAACAACATTTAGGGTCCAATTTCTCCTGCTAACCTTGGAAAAATACAAAACTGGGGGCTAAAATATAATTTTTGTGGAAAAAAAAATATTTTTTATTTGCATGGCTCTGCGTTATAAACTGTAGTGAAATACTTGGGGGTTCAAAGCTCTCACAACACATCAAGATGAGTTCCTTAGGGGGTCTACTTTCCAAAATGGTGTCACTTGTGGGGGGTTTCTACTGTTTAGGTACATTAGGGGCTCTGCAAACGCAATGTGACGCCTGCAGACCATTCCATCTAAGTCTGCATTCCAAATGGCGCTCCTTCCCTTCCGAACCCTCCCATGCGCCCAAACGGTGGTTCCCCCCCACATATGGGGTATCAGCGTACTCAGGACAAATTGGACAACTTTTGTGGTCCAATTTCTCCTGTTACTCTAGGGAAAATACAAAACTGGGGGCTAAAAAATAATTTTTGTGGGAAAAAAATTTTGTTTTATTTTTATGGCTCTGCATTATAAACTTCTGTGAAGCCCTTGGTGGGTCAAAGTGCTCACCACACATCCAGATAAGTTCCTTAGGGGGTCTACTTTCCAAAATGGTGTCACTTGTGGTGGTTTTCAATGTTTAGGCACATCAGTGGCTCTCCAAACGCAACATGGCGTCCCATCTCAATTCCTGTCAATTTTGCATTGAAAAGTCAAACGGCGCTCCTTCCCTTCCGAGCTCTCCCATGCGCCCAAACAGTGGTTTACTGCCACATATGGGGTATCAGCGTACTCGGGACAAATTGGACAACAACTTTTGAGGTCCAATTTCTTCTCTTACCCTTGGAAAAATAAAAAATTGGGGGCAAAAATATAATTTTTGTGAAAAAATATGATTTTTTATTTTTACGGTTCTGCATTATAAACTTCTGTGAAGCACTTGGTGGGTCAAAGTGCTCACCACACCTCTAGATAAGTTCCTTAGGGGGTCTACTTTCCAAAATGGTGTCACTTGTGGGGGGTTTCAATGTTTAGGCACATCAGTGGCTCTCCAAACGCAACATGGCGTCCCATCTCAATTTCTGTCAATTTTGCATTGAAAAGTCAAACTGCGCTCCTTCCCTTCCGAGCTCTCCCATGCGCCCAAACAGTGGTTTACTGCCACATATGGGGTATCAGCGTACTCAGGACAAATTGGACAACAACTTTTGAGGTCCAATTTCTTCTCTTACCCTTGGAAAAATAAAAAATTGGGGGCAAAAATATAATTTTTGTGAAAAAATATGATTTTTTATTTTTACGGTTCTGCATTATAAACTTCTGTGAAGCACTTGGTGGGTCAAAGTGCTCACCACACATCCAGATAAGTTCCTTAGGGGGTCTACTTTCCAAAATGGTGTCACTTGTGGGGGGTTTCAATGTTTAGGCACATCAGTGGCTCTCCAAACGCAACATGGCGTCCCATCTCAATTCCTGTCAATTTTGCATTGAAAAGTCAAATAGCGCTCCTTCCCTTCCGAGCTCTCCCATGCGCCCAAACAGTGGTTTACTGCCACATATGGGGTATCAGCGTACTCAGGACAAATTGGACAACAACTTTTTGGGTCCAATTTCTCCTGTTACCCTTGGTAAAATAAAACAAATTGGAGCTGAAGTAAATTTTTTGTGTAAAAAAGTTAAATGTTCATTTTTATTTAAACATTCCAAAAATTCCTATTAAACACCTGAAGGGTTAATAAACTTCTTGAATGTGGTTTTGAGCACCTTGAGGGGTGCAGTTTTTAGAATGGTGTCACACTTGGGCATTTTCTATCATATAGACCCCTCAAAATGACTTCAAATGAGACGTGGTCCCTAAAAAAAAATGGTGTTGTAAAAATGAGAAATTGCTGGTCAACTTTTAACCCTTATAACTCCCTAACAAAAAAAAAAATTGGTTCCAAAATTATGCTGATGTAAAGGAGACATGTGGGAAATGTTACTTATTAAGTATTTTGTGTGACATATCTCTGTGATTTAATTGCATAAAAATTCAAAGTTTGAAAATTGCGAAATTTTCAAAATTTTCGCCAAATTTCCGTTTTTTTCACAAATAAACGCAGGTACTATCAAAGAAATTTTACCACTATCATGAAGTACAATATGTCACGAGAAAACAATGTCAGAATCACCAGGATCCGTTGAAGCGTTTCGGAGTTATAACCTCATAAAGGGACAGTGGTCAGAATTGTAAAAATTGGCCTGGTCATTAACGTGCAAACCACCCTTGGGGGTAAAGGGGTTAAAGAGACAGATCTAATTCTTATACATTACATCATCCCCTTTATATATATATATATATATATATTAACCTAAAACAAATATTGACAACGTAACAATAAGAAAATGTCCAAGAAAAACCATATGTCTGTATTGTCTTATTCCCCCTTTTTTTAAAACTGTATCTCTTCAATAAGTCTCGATGGAGCCCTTCTTTCCCATGTAGGGTAATGTCTGGGTTCATTGGGGGTGTCCAGTGCTGACGGATCAGTCACCTCTTGTTGGTCCTCTCCACCATCGGGTATCAAATCTTCCACTGGTGGGAGTTCATTACCATTGTTCTGCGGTATGATTTTAAAATGTGAGGAATTTCGAGTGATGGAGTGTCCGTCTCGCTCAGCCGTGACCATACTGCCTTTTCTCTCAGTAACATTATATTTTGCAGGACTATATAAAGCTGAGGTTTTGTTGGTTGATTTTTGACGCACAACAACCATATCACCTCTTTTGATGGCACATGGCTGTGCCCGTCGCCTTCTGTCTGCATAATGTTTTATGGCTTGCTTGTTAAAGAAATTCGTTGATCGCACTGAAGAGTCATTTGGTAAGGGATGACTGGTCACATCAGGGGTCCGTGTACGAAGAGTTCTGCTGAACATTAGATGAGATGGCGCAGCATTAGTGGTGGAATGTGGCGTGTTGCGGTAATTGTGCAGGAATTTGTATAGTGACTGTTTCAGTGGGGTGTGCTCCAGGCTAGCTGCCTTGATTCGTTTCCCCATAGTGCGCATGAAATGTTCTACGATTCCATTAGCTTGCGGCCAGCAAGGTGTGATTTTTCTGTGGCTGAACCCCAAGTATTCAGAAAACTGTGCAAACACATGTCCATTGAATGGAGGTCCATTATCTGTTTTGACCACTCTTGGAATGCCATATGCAGAGAATGTGTCGTCCAGTTCTGGTATGACACTATTAGCAGACGTTGAAGAGATGAATGAAATGACAGGGTGTCACGATATGGTATGAAATAGTTGCTCTTCAGCTCATGAGGTGGGCTAAACCCCCCCTTCACTAGCTGACTCTACTTGTTTCTCTCTGGGCTACAGACTGTATGCTAGAAGGGGGTTTTATTGCCCTGGGGTCGTAAATTCCAGGCTCAGAGGAAAGTCCCTCACCCCTCCCACCTTCACCAGTTAGAACTGGAAAAATGGCTCCAAAAATCCATGAAAGATTCTTTGTTTAGTTTTTGTTAGATATTAGGCAAACGATTAAAGCTAGAAATACGAAAATATATATTCTTATCCTCACTCGGTGTATCTACCCATCCCTTGAAACTCGGGCTTCTAACTCCGTCTGGTAAAGAAGTAGGGTTTTCTCTGTAAATATGTATCCCAGATAGGACATATTTGATCTCCTTAGAATGCTCACGTTAATCCGAGATGAATGATAGGTTTGGTCTGACTCTGTCATGTGTTGTAGCGAAGTTATAGCAAGTAGATAAATTTAAGATTGAAGTACTCAGAATGTAGAGAGAGGAGGGTCTGGATAAGCCAGCCCTTCTGTGATGTCAAAGCCTTAAGGTATTAAGTTGTGGCAGGCTCCCCAGCTCAGTCTTCTGCTTGATTTCTTCTTCTGGACTTCTTGTCCTATTGTCCTGGAAGAGCTGAGTACATCCCATGGACTGGGATGTATGGAAACTGCACTAGCCTGGGGTGTCCGCCATGCTTTTAACATGTGAGTGTTATCTTTTCTCATTTATTCCCTTTATGTTATAATTACCCATGTACATATTTGCAATTGTCTCATTTGTAACATCTTTATAAAATATTTTTGATAAAGTACTGCCTAATTTGTTAATGGGATATACTATTATATGTTAGTTCAGTTCTCCATGCTCTAAAAGCCGTACCCTGTCTCTTGAAGAGAATTACACTACTGTGTTGGGTTAGCTTCGGACCCGTTTAATCGAAGCTGGTGGCGGCGATACCGTGTGCAGACTGTTGAGTGATGCTGTAGCGACTGCGGCATTGATAATTATTGTTCCTGCCTGAGTGGGAGTAGTTATCGCGTCGTTGCAGCGTGCCCAATAGCCAGTACATAGCAGGCAGCCTTTCTGGCGACTAATTACCCAGGGTGCAGTACCTAATCTGACCTGAGAGTAAGGGGGGCGCCAGAGAGCTGCAAGTGTTAAGTGGTACTGTAAGTGGGATATACATAAATCCCTGCAGTTCGTGGTATATAGCAAAGCAGTGGGATACCTAGAATACGCCCCTGCTGTAAACTAAGAGGTCAATAGCCTTGTGTGTGGTTTTTCATCACATCGTGGAGTGGAGGGATAACTAAGATAAGCCCCCCTGCACATGTGATAGCCGTCTGTTGGCCTAAAGTCACCTCAATCAGTGACGTAGGGGTGACGGTCACGGTGTGAATCCTGACCAATTGGTGACAGCGGTCAGGGGAATCGTGACAATTGGTGGCAAGGCGGTGGGATATCTTAGAGCATTAGTGATTTGGTTTGAGTAATCATTCCTCTCACTAAAAACTTGCAGAAAGTTCTTGCGAGAACTCTGCGCAAATAAGTTTGGAGAACGAACTCAGTGCTTTTTAGTTGTGAGACAATTGCGTACTGGTAATTATCCCTTCCCTTTCTCTTCGTTTTTCTATCCTATCTTTTATTTGGCAACCATGGTTGTGCGGGGAGAAACCTTCTATGAGCAGCAGACGAGAGACACCCTTGTTGCCTTATGCAAGTCACAGCACATTGACTTTGCGGGCAAAAACAAAGCCCAACTGGTCGCAGTTCTGGTGCAATGGGAAGCCGACCAAGCCAGGTCACAGAGCCCAGAGGCCGCAGAAGCCAGCACAAGCGAACATGGTGCTGCAGCAGAAGTCCAACCACTGAATACGGGCCCTACTGGCAACCAGGGGGGTGCAGACCTCCTCCTGCAGCTGGCTCTGCAACAATGCTCCGCAGATGACCTAGAGAGACGTCTGCAGCTGATCCAGCAATACCAGGAGCGAACCGAGCGAGAGGCCCAGGCCCAGCGAGCCGAGCGGGAGGCTGAGAGAGCCGAGCACCAAGCCCAGCGAGAACATGAACTGTAGATGCTCCGGCAGGGGGGATGCCCTCCACCGCCCAGAGATGTGAGCCCAGCAGCGCTCAGATACCTAAGCCCCGGCCCGATCACTTCCCTGTTATGGAGAAGGACGGAGACTTGGACACTTTTCTGCGGGCCTTTGAGAAAGCCTGCAGACAGTACCGGCTGCCTACAGATGAATGGGCCCGATACCTGACACCCGGGCTGAGAGGTAAATCTCTGGAGGCATTTGCTGCCCTCCCTCAAGAACAAGATGGTGACTATGAGGCCATCAAGCAGGCTCTGATAGCCAAGTACCAGCTTACACCCGAGGTGTACCGTAGAAAGTTCCGGACCCTCCAACGTGGCCCACACGACAGTTACAGTGATGTGGTGCATGGACTGAGGACCCACTTTGACCAGTGGACCCAAGGACTGTCAGTGACCACCTTTGCACAGCTGCGAGATCTGATGATCAAAGACCAGTTCTTTCATCTTTGCCCAGCTGAGGTGCGACAGTTCGTGATGGACAGAGAACCCAAAGACGTGACGAAAGCAGCGCAGATTGCCGATGCCTATGAGGCCAACCGTAGATCGGAAGTGCGGAAGCCAGTCACCACCAGCTGGAGAGGGGGTAAGCCTGCAACCAACGCCAGTACCCCTGCCAGCCAGCACACCAGAGGTCCTGGCCCTGTGGCCAACAACACCAGACCTACCACCGAACCTCGCCAGTGTTACTACTGCAAGCGGCCTGGGCATATCAGTACCTTCTGTCCAGGCAGGCCGAAGAACCCCCCAGCCAAGGCCCCAGGGCCTAATGCAGCAGTTCTTTTGGTGGGTGGTGTGGTTGGGAGGGTGTGTGACAACGTACAGCCCGTCACTGTGGGGGGCCATGTTTCTACAGGCCTCAAGGACACCGGGGCTGAACGAACCCTCATCCGACCCGAACTGGCGGCCCCTGAAGAAATCATTCCGGGGAAAACCCTAACTGTCACTGGGATTGGGGGCATCAGCTGTCCCTTACCGATGGCCCGGGTTTTTATTGATTGGGGTGCTGGGAGCGGGGTGAAGGAAGTGGGGCTGTCGGATAATTTGCCCACTGATGTTTTGTTGGGGACTGATTTGGGGAGGATGTTTGCATACTACGTCACTGATACCCCTCCCCAATCTACTAATAAGGGTAACGTTAACCCTGATGATGATGATGGGAGATCGCATGTGTTACCTGACCATGCTTTATCTTGTAATGATGCATCTAATAACCATTTTTTCCCTAGGATTGATGGTGAAAATGTTGTACCTGTGCCAGCTGAACCTGATAATGATTTTTCTGTGAAGGTTAATGTGTCCATAGGTACAGGCGTGCCCAGCCACGTCGCTCTGCGGAGTGAGACGGCTGAGGAACCCCTAACAGGGGCAAGTGTCGGTGCTACAGGAAATGGGGAGATGCATGGGAACCGTGAGGAAGGTGATGCCATGAAAGTGACCAGTGCCACCGAGGAAGGTAACTGGCCCATAAGTAGCACTGCTCCTGAAGTGTTGGGGGTGGATGGGGAGGTAGAGCCCATAGCAGCGCCGGCTGATGGGACTGTAGAAACCCCCGGGGAGACAGCCTACGTAGCTGCTGTCACCCGCAGTCAGAGTGCCCGGAACGCAGATAACTGTCAGCCTTCCGGACCCTCCTCAGTCATCACTGTGACTGAACCAGAGGTGGACCCAGAGCAGGTCCAAGAGGGTTCCCGTGGGGAAGGGACCCTGACATCGCTTCTGCCTTCCCCTAGCCAGGAGTTTCAGGCCGCTCTGCACACAGATGCGAGCCTAGAGAGTTTGAGACAACTTGCCGGGACGCACTTCTCCGAGACTGATAAGGAGAAGGTGTTCTGGGAACAAGGAAGGTTGTACCGGGAGACAGTACCCGGAGAATCACAAAAGGAGTGGTTGAGGGAAAGACAGCTGGTCGTCTGTTATGTTTGCTAATGACAGGTGTTATGAAGGCAATCCAGAAACACAGTGTGCTTAGCGATCAGAGCGCACACAGTGATCTGACAAATACCCAAAAATACAAGAACGAGCTCTGAGACGTGGAAACTCTGTAGACTGCACACCTGATCCTATCCTAAACACAACTAAAAGCGGCTGTGGATTGCGCCTAACAACTACCTAGGCAACTCGGCACAGCCTAAGAAACTAGCTAGCCTGAAGATAGAAAAATAGGCCTGACTTGCCCCAGAGAAATTCCCCAAAGGAAAAGGCAGCCCCCCACATATAATGACTGTGAGTAAGATGAAAAGACAAAACGTAGGGATGAAATAGATTCAGCAAAGTGGGGCCCGATATTCTAGGACAGAGCGAGGACAGTAAAGCGAACTTTGCAGTCTACAAAAAACCCTAAAGCAAAACCACGCAAAGGGGGCAAAAAAAACCCACCGTGCCGAACTAACGGCACGGCGGTACACCCTTTGCGTCTCAGAGCTTCCAGCAAAACAAAAGACAAGCTGGACAGAAAAAAAGCAACAAAAAAGCAAAAAGCACTTAGCTATACAGAGCAGCAGGTCACAGGAACAATCAGGAGAAGCTCAGATCCAACACTGAAACATTGACAAGGAGCAAGGATAGCAGCATCAGGCGGAGTTAAGTAATGAAGCAGTTAACGAGCTCACCAGAACACCTGAGGGAGGAAGCTCAGAAGCTGCAGTACCACTTGTGACCACAGGAGTGAATTCAGCCACAGAATTCACAACAGTACCCCCCCTTTAGGAGGGGTCACCGAACCCTCACCAGAGCCCCCAGGCCGACCAGGATGAGCCGCATGAAAGGCACGAACAAGATCGGAAGCATGAACATCAGAGGCAAAAACCCAGGAATTATCTTCCTGAGCATAACCCTTCCATTTAACCAGATACTGGAGTTTCCGTCTAGAAACACGAGAATCCAAAATCTTCTCCACAATATACTCCAATTCCCCCTCCACCAAAACCGGGGCAGGAGGCTCAACAGATGGAACCATAGGTGCCACGTATCTCCGCAACAACGACCTATGGAATACATTATGTATGGAAAAGGAGTCTGGGAGGGTCAAACGAAAAGACACAGGATTGAGAACCTCAGAAATCCTATACGGACCAACAAAACGAGGTTTAAATTTAGGAGAGGAAACCTTCATAGGAATATGACGAGAAGATAACCAAACCAGATCCCCAACACGAAGTCGGGGACCCACACGGCGTCTGCGATTAGCGAAAAGTTGAGCTTTCTCCTGGGACAAGATCAAATTGTCCACTACCTGAGTCCAGATCTGCTGCAACCTATCCACCACAGAATCCACACCAGGACAGTCCGAAGACTCAACCTGTCCTGAAGAGAAACGAGGATGGAACCCAGAATTGCAAAAAAATGGAGAAACCAAGGTAGCCGAGCTGGCCCGATTATTAAGGGCGAACTCAGCCAACGGCAAAAAGGACACCCAATCATCCTGGTCTGCAGAAACAAAACATCTCAGATATGTTTCCAAGGTCTGATTGGTTCGTTCGGTCTGGCCATTAGTCTGAGGATGGAAAGCCGAGGAAAAGGATAGGTCAATGCCCATCCTACCACAAAAGGCTCGCCAGAACCTTGAAACAAACTGGGAACCTCTGTCAGAAACAATATTCTCAGGAATGCCATGCAACCGAACCACATGCTGAAAGAACAAAGGTACCAAATCAGAGGAGGAAGGCAATTTAACCAAGGGCACCAGATGGACCATTTTAGAAAAGCGATCACAGACCACCCAAATGACTGACATCTTTTGAGAAACGGGAAGGTCAGAAATGAAATCCATCGAAATATGTGTCCAAGGCCTCTTTGGGACCGGCAAGGGCAAAAGCAACCCACTGGCACGAGAACAGCAGGGCTTAGCCCTAGCACAAATCCCACAGGACTGCACAAAAGTACGTACATCCCGTGACAGAGATGGCCACCAGAAGGATCTAGCCACTAACTCTCTGGTACCAAAGATTCCAGGATGACCAGCCAACACCGAACAATGAAGTTCAGAGATAAGTTTATTAGTCCACCTATCAGGGACGAACAGTTTCTCTGCTGGACAACGATCAGGTTTATTCGCCTGAAATTTTTGCAGCACCCGCCGCAAATCAGGGGAGATGGCAGACACAATGACTCCTTCCTTGAGGATACCCGCTGGCTCAGATAAACCCGGAGAGTCGGGCACAAAACTCCTAGACAGAGCATCCGCCTTCACATTTTTAGAGCCCGGAAGGTACGAAATCACAAAGTCGAAGCGGGCAAAAAATAACGACCAACGGGCCTGTCTAGGATTCAAGCGCTTGGCAGACTCGAGATAAGTCAAGTTCTTAAATATCAGTCAATACCACCACGCGATGCTTAGCTCCTTCAAGCCAATGACGCCACTCCTCGAATGCCCACTTCATGGCCAGCAACTCTCGATTGACCACATCATAATTTCGCTCAGCGGGCGAAAACTTCCTGGAAAAGAAAGCACATGGTTTCATCACTGAGCAATCAGAACCTCTCTGTGACAAAACCGCCCCTGCTCCAATCTCAGAAGCATCAACCTCGACCTGGAACGGAAGAGAAACATCTGGCTGACACAACACAGGGGCAGAACAAAAACGACGCTTCAACGCCTGAAAAGCTTCCACAGCAGCAGAAGACCAATTAACCAAATCAGCACCCTTCTTGGTCAAATCGGTCAATGGTTTGGCAATGCTAGAAAAATTACAGATGAAGCGACGATAAAAATTAGCAAAGCCCAGGAACTTTTGCAGACTTTTCAGAGATGTCGGCTGAATCCAATCCTGGATGGCTTGGACCTTAACTGGATCCATCTCGATAGTAGAAGGGGTAAAGATGAACCCCAAAAATGAAAATTTCTGCACACCGAAGAGACACTTTGATCCCTTCACAAACAAAGAGTTAGCACGCAGGACCTGAAAAAACATTCTGACCTGCTTCACATGAGACTCCCAATCATCTGAGAAGATCAAAATGTCATCCAAGTAAACAATCAGGAATTTATCCAGATACTCACGGAAGATGTCATGCATAAAAGACTGAAACACAGATGGAGCATTGGCAAGTCCGAACGGCATCACTAGATACTCAAAATGACCCTCGGGCGTATTGAATGCAGTTTTCCATTCATCTCCTTGCCTGATTCTCACCAGATTATACGCACCACGAAGATCTATCTTAGTGAACCAACTAGCCCCCTTAATCCGAGCAAACAAGTCAGATAACAATGGCAAGGGATACTGAAATTTAACAGTGATCTTATTAAGAAGGCGGTAATCAATACACGGTCTCAGCGAACCATCCTTCTTGGCTACAAAGAAGAACCCTGCTCCCAGTGGTGATGACGATGGGCGAATATGTCCCTTCTCCAGGGATTCCTTCACATAACTGCGCATAGCGGCGTGTTCGGGCACGGATAAATTAAATAATCGACCTTTAGGGAATTTACTACCAGGAATCAAATTGATAGCACAATCACAATCCCTATGCGGAGGTAGAGCATCGGACTTGGGCTCTTCAAATACATCCTGATAATCAGACAAGAACTCTGGGACCTCAGAAGGGGTGGATGACGAAATCGACAAAAATGGAACATCACCATGTACCCCCTGACAACCCCAGCTGGATACCGACATGGAATTCCAATCCAATACTGGATTATGGGTTTGTAGCCATGGCAACCCCAACACGACCACATCATGCAGATTATGCAACACCAGAAAGCGAATAACTTCCTGATGTGCAGGAGCCATGCACATGGTCAGCTGGGCCCAGTATTGAGGTTTATTCTTGGCCAAAGGTGTAGCATCAATTCCTCTCAATGGAATAGGACACCGCAAAGGCTCCAAGAAAAACCCACAACGTTTAGCATAATCCAAATCCATCAGATTCAGGGCAGCGCCCGAATCCACAAAAGCCATGACAGAAAACGACGACAAAGAGCATATCAAGGTAATGGACAGAAGGAATTTGGACTGTACAGTACCAATGACGGCAGACCTAGCGGACCGCTTAGTGCGCTTAGGACAATCAGAAATAGCATGAGTGGAATCACCACAGTAGAAACACAGACCATTCAGACGTCTGTATTCCTGCCGTTCAACTCTAGTCATAGTCCTATCGCACTGCATAGGCTCAGGTTTAACCTCAGGCACTACCGCCAAATGGTGCACAGATTTACGCTCGCGCAAGCGTCGACCGATCTGAATAGCCAAAGACAAAGACTCATTCAAACCAGCAGGCATAGGAAATCCCACCATGACATCCTTAAGAGTCTCAGAGAGACCCTTTCTGAACAAAGCTGCCAGCGCAGATTCATTCCACTGAGTGAGTACTGACCATTTCCTAAATTTCTGACAATATACTTCTATATCATCCTGACCCTGGCACAAAGCCAGCAAATTTTTCTCAGCCTGATCCACTGAATTAGGCTCATCGTACAGCAATCCGAGCGCCAGGAAAAACGCATCGACACTACTCAATGCAGGGTCTCCTGGTGCAAGAGAAAATGCCCAGTCTTGAGGGTCGCCGCGCAAAAAAGAAATAATAATCAAAACTTGTTGAATAGGATTACCAGAAGAATGAGGTTTCAAGGCCAGAAATAGCTTACAATTATTTTTGAAACTTAGAAACTTAGTTCTATCTCCAAAAAACCAATCAGGAATAGGAATTCTTGGTTCTAACATAGATTTCTGATCAATAGTATCTTGAATTTTTTGTACATTTATAACGAGATTATCCATTGAAGAGCACAGACCCTGAATATCCATGTCCACACCTGTGTCCAGAATCACCCAAATGTCTAGGGGAAAAAAAAAAGTGAACACAGAGCAGAAAAAAAAAAAAATGATGTCAGAACTTTTTCTTTCCCTCTATTGAGAATCATTAGTTTGGCTCCTTGTACTGTTATGTTTGCTAATGACAGGTGTTATGAAGGCAATCCAGAAACACAGTGTGCTTAGCGATCAGAGCGCACACAGTGATCTGACAAATACCCAAAAATACAAGAACGAGCTCTGAGACGTGGAAACTCTGTAGACTGCACACCTGATCCTATCCTAAACACAACTAAAAGCGGCTGTGGATTGCGCCTAACAACTACCTAGGCAACTTGGCACAGCCTAAGAAACTAGCTAGCCTGAAGATAGAAAAATAGGCCTGACTTGCCCCAGAGAAATTCCCCAAAGGAAAAGGCAGCCCCCCACATATAATGACTGTGAGTAAGATGAAAAGACAAAACGTAGGGATGAAATAGATTCAGCAAAGTGGGGCCCGATATTCTAGGACAGAGCGAGGACAGTAAAGCGAACTTTGCAGTCTACAAAAAACCCTAAAGCAAAACCACGCAAAGGGGGCAAAAAAAAACCACCGTGCCGAACTAACGGCACGGCGGTACACCCTTTGCGTCTCAGAGCTTCCAGCAAAACAAAAGACAAGCTGGACAGAAAAAAAGCAACAAAAAAGCAAAAAGCACTTAGCTATACAGAGCAGCAGGTCACAGGAACAATCAGGAGAAGCTCAGATCCAACACTGAAACATTGACAAGGAGCAAGGATAGCAGCATCAGGCGGAGTTAAGTAATGAAGCAGTTAACGAGCTCACCAGAACACCTGAGGGAGGAAGCTCAGAAGCTGCAGTACCACTTGTGACCACAGGAGTGAATTCAGCCACAGAATTCACAACAGTCGTCCCACAGCAATTCCGGGGTGAGTTGTTGCGGATTGCCCATGAGATTCCGCTAGCTGGACACTTGGGGATCAGCAAAACTAAGGCCCGGCTGTCTCAACACTTCTATTGGCCTAAGATGTGGACAGATGTGTCAAACTACTGCCGCTCCTGTATCACTTGTCAAAGAGTGGGGAAAGCGGGGCCTGCTATTAAGGCTCCCCAGATCCCTTTGCCAGTGATAGAGGAGCCTTTCCAGAGGATCGCGGTGGACATTGTGGGCCCGCTGGCCGTCCCCAGCAGCTCTGGAAAGCAATATATCCTTACTGTGGTAGACTACGCTACCCGGTACCCAGAGGCAGTAGCTCTGTCGTCAACTAGGGCAGATAAGGTGGCGGATGCCCTGTTGGCTATCTTTTCACGTATAGGGTTTCCCAGGGAAATGTTTACTGATCAAGGGACCCAATTTATGTCTCGCCTAATGGAGGCTCTCTGTAAGAGAATGCAGGTGAAGCACCTGGTATCGAGTGCGTATCACCCACAGACCAATGGCCTGTGTGAACGCTTCAATGGTACCCTCAAACAGATGCTACGCATGCTGGTTGAGACTCAAGGGCGCGACTGGGAGCGGTACCTCCCACACCTGCTGTTCGCTTACCGAGAGGTTCCGCAGGCCTCGACGGGGTTCTCCCCCTTCGAGCTCCTGTACGGCAGGCGAGTCTGGGGACCCCTTGGGTTGGTAAGAGAATCCTGGGAAGAGGAGCCAAACCCTTCTGAAGTGTCCATAGTGGAGTATGTCATGCGCTGGTACGACCAGAACGCCCGGGAGCAGACCTACCACGTGGGTCAAAAGGTGTGGGTGCTGGTCCCCGTACCAACGGATAAGCTTCAGGCAGCCTGGGAGGGCCCGTACGTCGTCCACCAACAGCTCAACCCGGTTACTTATGTGGTCACGCTTGACCACGATCGGGGTAGGCGAAAGGCCTTTCACGTCAACCTGATGAAGGCTCATCACGAACGTGAACCTTTCGTCCTACCGGTCTGCAGCTTGCCCGAAGACGGGGAGGAAGACACCCTCCTGGACATTACGCTACTGTGAATCCTGACCAATTGGTGACAGCGGTCAGGGGAATCGTGACACAGGGTATATAGAATATTCATCAATTGTTACTAGAATGTATTGGCCATTTGGTAATGGTCCATATATGTCGACTGCCACTTCCTCCCATATAGCAGTGGGTAACGGAGACATTTGTAATGGCTCTAGAGTTGATGATGGAGTAATTAATTGACAAGTGGAGCAATGTCCAATCTTCTCTTCCACCAATTTATCCATATTTGGGAACCACACTTTTTCTCTGAGTAACTTTTTTGTGCCAACAATTCCTAGATGACCTTCGTGTGCTATCTGTATGACTAGGTTGCGCAAGGCCTTAGGTACAACCAGTTTGGTACCACGAAGGATGAGTTGATCTTCAGTGACTGATAATTCCTCACGTACATTTGAAAATAGTTTTAACTCTTTCAGATCAATCCCATCTTCAGGAATTTTTTTCTTTTGAATTTCATGCCACCTTCTATTTTGGATAATTTGTATTAAGGCACAGAGTGTCTTGTCACTTGTTGTTGTATTCACAAACTGATCAACAGAAAGTGCTTTTGGCACGGCGTGAGCTGCAACAAAGTGGACGTATTCTTCAATGGAGGAATGCACAGGTAAATCATCATTCGTGGGATGTCTTGAGAGATAATCAGCCGGATTGCTGTATTTTCCAGGTTTGTGAACAATTTTGTAATTATAGTCCTGTAGACGTAGACCCCATCGTTCAATCCGTGCTGGCATTTTAGCTCGGGGATTTCCAAAAATTGTAAGGAGAGCTTGATGATCTGTGACAATAGTCGGATCCTTCAGACGGAACCTGAAAACTCATCTCTTCAGGAAAGCCTACAGCCTGCACTGACACCGCTGCTGCCTCATCACCAACGAAGCTACCGCCTCACCAACACCGGAGCTACCGCCTCACCAACACCGGAGCTACCGCCTCACCAACACCGGAGCTCCTGCAACCCTCAACCTATTGTCTCCTTCCCCATAATCCTGTAGAATGTAAGCCCGCAAGGGCAGGGTCCTCGCCCCTCTGTATCAGTCCGTCATTGTTAGTTTGTTTACTGTATGTGATATTTGTAACTTGTATGTAACCCCTTCTCATGTACAGCACCATGGAATCAATGGTGCTATATAAATAAATAATAATAATAATAATAGTGAAGGGAGCGCCATAGAGAAATAAGTGAAAGTGTTCACATCCCCAGACGACTGCCAAGCTTTCTTTTTCAGGTTGTGAATACTTTCTTTCAGTGCTTGTTAAGCTTTTACTTGCATAGGAAATGATGTGGGGACTTTGATTGTCATCCTTGTATTGTGCTAAAATTGCACCCAGTCCCACGGGACTAGCATCCACAATCAGTTTGGTTCGAAAAGCTGGATCAAAATAGGCCATGGTGGTTGTTGAGCAGAGTTCGTTTTTGATTGTTTCAAAAGAGGCCTGACAGTCTTGGGACCATTGAAAAACGCAATTTTGTTTCGTAAGTTCCCTTAATGGAGTGCGGATTGTCGAAAAATTTGGAATATATCTAGCACAGTAACTTGCCATTCCAAGAAAAGAGCGCACTTCACTGGCATCCTGTGGAATTGAAGCTGCTCTGATGGATTCCACTTTCTTGGGATCAGGTCGTACTCCTTCCACCGAGAAAATGTGACCATAGAACTCCAATGAATTTTTATCAAATTCGCATTTTTCTTTGTTTAAAGTGAGTCCAGCAGAGAGCAGACATTCAAAGATAGCATATAGAGCACGATTATGTTCAGCTTGAGTTTTCCCAAAAACCAGTATGTCATCACTGTAATTAAAGGCATTTGTAATATGTTGAATGACGCTCTTTATCGTATCTTGAAAAATTTCTGCTGCTGAGCAGACCCCAAACGTCAATCTTTTGTATCTTCTGAGACCCACATGGGTGGAAAATGTTGTTAAGTATCTGGATTCTGGACTCAATTCTAATTGATGATAGCCCTTATTGAGGTCGAGCTTTGAAAAAACAGTTGCTCCATTTAATAAATTAATAATGTCATCAATTGTGGGTGAGATGTGTCTTTCCCTTTGAATAGCAGTGTTGGGCAGGCGCATGTCAACACACAGTCTTACCTGCTCTGGAGTCTTTGGTTTTGGAACTACCACAAGTGGAGAGACCCACGGAGTGGGACCAGATACAGTTTCAATGACATCATCATCCATGAGTAATTGGAGTTCCTTTTCTACCTTCTTTCTCAGGTGAAATGGAATACGCCTGTGAGCCTGGGCTACTGGACGGACACTGTCATCCACATGAAGATGCACTTGAGAGTCCTTTAATTTTCCTAATCCACTAAATAGGGAGGGAAAACTATTCACCATGGCTTGTACATCCAGGTCCGCAGGGTCGGTTATGGTATGAACAATCTGGATGAGTCCTAGCTTCAAGGCAGTGTGATAGCTGAGAAGACAGCCTCCCGATCCTTGTAATGTGTGAAAAGTGGTTTTCTGCCTATTTTCTTTATAGCTAAGTTCAGCATCAAATTGTCCCATTGTAACTAGAGGTGTTTTAGATCCATATGGGAAGATTTTAGTATGCACTTGCTGTAAGACTGGCTTTGTTTTCAACTGTTCATAAGTATTGCTGTCTATGATATCCACCGAAGCTCCTGTATCTATTGTAAAGGTGATATCCGTGTTGCAGATGGTGAGTGTAATACATGGAGACTGCACTGAGCCAGTGACAGAAGTTGTGAACACATAGTTCTCAGCCACAGACATTTCTTCAATATCCTGATTTACCATTTTTATATTTGCAGGCTTTGTAATTGGCAGAGGAGACTTGTTGGGCGCTGATTTGCAGACAAGTGCAAAATGGTTCCCTTTTCCACATTTACTGCAAGTTTGTCCTATAGCTGGACATTTGTTCATGTGGTGAGGGAAATCTTGTCCACATCTATAACATTTCTTCTGTCGCGGGGCCTGCTTGCCTTGTGCACTGTTATGTTTGAGATTATGCACATGTAAATTATCCCCACTCTCCATTGCAGTTGCCTGATGATTTGCTATCTCTATAGCACGGGCCATCTTGAGTAAATCATGCAGAGAGAGATCCTGCTGCAGAGCTTTACGCCTTATGGTATTAGACGAGCAGGTGACAATTACTTGAGTTAGGATTTCATCATCTACGTCAGTAAATGCACACCCATGTGCTAGTTCTTTTAGCCGGGTGACATAGGTGTCTATGGATTCTTCTGGAAGCTGCTTAGCAATCCTGAACTTGTATCTTTCATATCTGATGTTTTGTTTAGGGTTGAAGTAGTCAGTGAGAGCTTTGGAGCAGTTGCTGTACGTGTCTGTCTCCGCTGCTGGTAATGTGCTATATATGTCATAGACTCCTGTGCCTATATATATATATCTATTGCTTCCAGGAAATTCTCAAATCGATTTAACCATTTTCTCCAGTTATGAGAGAGATTAGTGACATCAGTCTTATCAAACTGTGGGAACATGTGCAAGTATTCAGCCATGTTGGAGTCTCTCAGTGGCGCTGGCGTGTGAAGCAGTAAAGCAGGGGTCAGTACTCACAGTAGCAGGTGATTCAATCCCATCCTTGTCGCCAGTTGTAATGTCCACACGGTGTAAGGAATTTAAGAGAGAGTAAGCTTTAACTGTATTTTATTCTTCTCTGTTCCTCCAGCACACAGCATCACAGCAGCATAAGATTTTCTCCTCAGGCCAGAACTGAAACTGAAACTACTTTCCACTCCTGCCCTCGCTTTCTTAACCCCTTACCGGCATCGGACGTACTATACCGTCCGATGCCGGCTCCCCTGCTTTGATGCAGGGCTCCGCGGTGAGCCCGCACCAAAGCCGGGACATGTCAGCTGTTTTGAACAGCTGACATGTGCCCGTAATAGGTGCGGGCAGAATCGCGATCTGCCCGCACCTATTAACTAGTTAAATGCCGCTGTCAAACGCAGACAGCGGCATTTAATTACCGCTTCCGGCCGGGCGGCCGGAAATGACGTCATCGCCGACCCCCGTCACATGATCGGGGGTCGGCGATGCGTCTGGATGGTAACCATAGAGGTCCTAGAGACCTCTATGGTTACTGATCGCCCGTCGTTGTAAGCGCCACCCTGTGGTCGGCGCTCACAGCACACGTGCAATTCTGCTACATAGCAGCGATCAGCAGATCGCTGCTATGTAGCAGAGGCGATCGTGCTGTGCCTGCTTCTAGCCTCTCATGGAGGCTATTGAAGCATGGCAAAAGTTAAAAAAAAAGTTTAAAAAAATGTGAAAAAAATAAAAAAAACATAAAAGTTTAAATCACCCCCCTTTCGCCCCAATCAAAATAAATCAATAAAAAAAATATCAAATCTACGCATATTTGGTATCGCCGCGCTCAGAATCGCCCGATCTATCAATTAAAAAAAAGTATTAACCTGATCGCTAAACAGCGTAGCGGGAAAAAAATTCGAAACGCCAGAATTACGTTTTTTTGGTCGCCACGACATTGCATTAAAATGCAATAACGGGCGATCAAAAGAACGTATCTGCACCGAAATGCTATCATTAAAAACGTCATCTCGGCACGCAAAAAATAAGCCCTCAACCGACTCCAGATCATGAAAAATGGAGACGCTACGAGTATCGGAAAATGGCGCAATTTTTTTTTTTTTTTTTTTTTTAGCAAAGTTTGGAATTTTTTTTCACCACTTAGATAAAAAATAACCTAGTCATGTTTGGTGTCCATGAACTCGTAATGACCTGGAGAATCATAATGGCAGGTCATTTTTAGCATTTAGTGAACCTAGCAAAAAAGCCAAACAAAAAACAAGTGTGTGATTGCACTTTTTTTGCAATTTCACCGCACTTGGAATTTTTTTCCCGTTTTCTAGTACACGACATGCTAAAACCAATGATGTCGTTCAAAAGTACAACTCGTCCCGCAAAAAATAAGCCCTCACATGGCCAAATTGACAGAAAAATAAAAAAGTTATGACTCTGGGAAGGAGGGGAGCGAAAAATGAACACGGAAAAACGAAAAATCCCCCGGTCATGAAGGGGTTAAAGAGACAGATCTAATTCTTATACATTACAGGGACAAACACTTTTTCACACAACTGTACATGCGCCCCCCACACCACAAGTCCATACACTGTAAAATACAAATAAATTTATATAATTTATACAATGTGATTTTCTGGATTTTATTTTTGATATTCTATCCCTCAATGTTAAAATTAACCTACCCTTAAAATGATAGACTATTCATGTATTTGTCAGTGGGCAAACTTACAACATCAGCAAGGGATCAAATATTTATTTCCCCCACTGTATATGTCCTTTACTTTGCTTTTTGAGGTTGTTTTATGCAGCATTGTCAAGCCCCTAGTGTGAACTGTGAGCCCACCAGTGCTGCAGTCAACATTGAGAGAGCACAGTGGAAGTAAATCTACCTGAATCCAGAGATCCAGCCTCAGAACAGTCAGGAATGCTCTATGTGAAAGAGCGCTGGGCTTCTTTCTTGGTAGACCGGCCACTGCTGATAGACTAGGTAATCTTATCAAGGAGCAGTACCTAATAAATGAAAAATGCTTTTATTATTGAGAACATAGAGGATTTCTAATAACAAGTAAATTCTAAAGTTGCTTTTCCTTACAAGCGCTTTGCAGTTTTACCCATGTAATATGAGAATAACCCTTTAATGATTTTCCATTGGCATGAATAAGGTTGAGTGAAGCTCTTGGTTTTATGACTGCATTATTCCATTTCCTGCTGAAGGGAATTCATGTGGGAACTTGCTCAGTGGACTCTCTAGCTCAAGGCCATTGTGAAGCTTATCAACTCTCACTGTTTGAAGTGCTAATGGCCTGCCACTGGCTATTGCAACTGGTTATGAACTCATCAGACCTGACCTTTCATATATCACCATTATAAAGCATATGTGTTTCCCTTTGAACAAGATTTTTCAGCTTATACACTGATACCATCTATATAAATAGGTCAGTGTCATTTTATTATGCAATATCTAATGCAATTTCTTGTCTGTTTGTCAGCCCGAATGATAGCACAGATCTAAAATTCTACTGGCTTATATTGGAGGCAAGCTTGTTGAGAGTGTGAGACTATATAAAGCTGTGGGAGATTTAAGTCATTTACACAAATTGATTATCATGGAAACCAAAAATGTTTATAAAATTAGCTTATCTGTGGTTGATTGAATTTTCTGAACACCTAAAAGTTTGTTGGGGTTACATCCTCTCATTTAAGCAGGCATCTGCTATTTCAGTGGTCCCCAACATTATTTACTTGGACAGCAACATTCAGCTCTGAGAGATCTTTGGAAGCTAAAAGAAGACCTCTCACCCTTCCAAGAAGTAGTGACATCCTGCTTCCACCCCCTCAAATTAGCTTCAAGCACCTGTTCCGCTTGGCAGTTTCATCCTTTCTTCAGCTTACTATACCTAATTTATATGTAATCCCCCAACACCAATTTATACGCATCCAGATATGCTCTTCTTTGCAGGGCTTCTCACAAAGTCCCCATCTAGAGACCTGCTCTTCATAACTGTTTGCTAGACCTGGTGCTAGCGCACCAAGCTGAGAGACAGCTGTTAGCCACACATCATAAGCTTGCGAGCAAAAAGTGGCGCCTAAGTCAATAGTTGGGGGATACGTGTGCTATTCACTAATACAGTCAAAAGTGATCTCGGTGCACTGTGTCTAATAGGTGCTCAAATAATAGTCTGGGCAGGATCTCTGCACTTGAATGCCAAATGCCAGAGATTGATAGCTGCATATAAGAAGTTAAACAGCAATGAACAGACCAAAGTTTAACCGCTGCTGTTAGCGGCAGAAGCTGGCTATATAACATATGTGTAACCACTCCAAACACCCACATTCAACATAGGATATATATTCACGTGCTACGTTGGGAAAAGATTGAAATTACAGGAGAAACATACCACTACCACCATATAAAAATGCAATTCCATCAAATGGAAAATTACCATAGCATATACTGGCACTCGTTTTTTAGAAAAGTTATCTTAAAGGGAACCTGTCACCTGAATTTGGCGGGACTGATTTTCGGTCATATGGGCGGCAATCTTGCCTTGCGCAGGCGTGTACTACGGAGGACATAGAATGAACTTCAATCCAATATTGCGGCCAGCATGCAGCCAGCGGGTAAGGAAAGGGTGAATCAAACACCCGAAAACTCCGCCCATATGACCGAAAACCGGTCCCGCCAAATTCAGGTGACAGGTTCCCATTAATGAGAAAATCATCTTACGTTTAATTAGCTCAGTGGTCTTAAACTCGGCGGAGTAGATGAGCCACACATAGAAAACATTTGAAGTTGAGAGGCTGCATTTATTGTGGGACAATATGAAGTTTTCGTTATACCAGTTTTTTTTCTATACGAGCCTCCTTCCTTAAATAATTATCTATCAACCATTATCACTATTTCCAGTAGTAAGGGGGTTAAATGTTCATGATCAATGCTAATGCTAGTCATAGCCATTGGAGCAAGGTGTCATCTATGATTTACAGTTAATACTCGCTGATGGTGCCACCTCTGCTAGCGAGCTGGTGCCATCATTGCGGCATACATAAATGACGTTTTGCAAAAATTCCCCTCCCCCTGTACCATACATTTACAGCGGATGTTGGGAATGAGTTCAAAAAATTCACATCTCCTTACCATCAGCAATCCAGATGTCTCCACTTCAACACTGAGCTTGGGCATGCTGTCATTAAGGGGCGCTAGAGTGTTTCTTGAGCGTTCTGGTGAACATGACATCCTTGGGGCCCGCATGTGGCCCTTGGGCAGCATGTTTGCGAACCCTAATTTATAGGAATAATGTGTACTTTGTGCATGAATGTTTTTATGACAATTAAGACTAATTTCTACAAAAATTTACATCACATACTGTACATCTAGATACTACTTTAAAAAATGAAATGGCCGAGGTTTTACCGAAAGGCTCTTACACAGTCATAATTTTGCTTTGCTAGCTGATTCCCAATCAATGCTTTATATGCCCTCTCTTTCCCTCAGTTTATCTCAGTTTACCCTTTCCTTTTTCTGAATTTGCCAACAAACACATTTTCTGCTGTTCCTCCAGACCATTCATTAAATTCACCTCTTGTTTTTTCTTACAGTTTTCTCCAGTCACTGTTTATTTTTTTTAACGGGTTTCCTATTATTACGACAAAGAAAATAAACTGTCATAGCCTAACCAGTTCCACTGTAGAAAGGTCTTGTCTTATTTTTTCTTAAAAAAAAAAGTGACAGAAAAATAATCTTTAATCTAAGGTTTTTCTTGGCAAGCAGAATTCCCTGACTTGACACTTGCTGTATCAAACCTTGGATTCGTTTCAGTACAAGGATATCCTTTAGAAAACAAAATTCGTCCACCACATGAAAAAAAAATACTTCATTTATTTATTTAAGAACAGGTTTAGCATTAAATGGTCTACATCTTAATATATCTTAAATAAAAACCTTGCAGAATAATATAAAATGTATGTATTCAATGTACGTGTGTACAGGTGTTTGCCTGAGGCAAACTCTTAGATGTCAATTACATTTTGGAATAATTCTATTTCTTAAAAAAACCTGAACTATTGAATTAGAACATCCGGTAACCGTAATATCTAGACACAAGCAATGGACTGCGTCTGAGATCATGACACAGTTGGAGGATAAAGAGATGCAAATTAAATTACAAAACCACCCTAAATCCAGAAAAGAATTATTGTTGTACTTGATCAGGCAAATTAAGATGGCCTCATTGATGAATAACGTTATGAGTAGTGATGAGTGAATATACTCGTTACTTGAGATTTCTCGAGCATACTTGGGGGTCCTCCGAGTATTCTTTAGTGCTCGGAGATGTAGTTTTTCTTGCCGCAGCTGAATGATTTACATCTGTTAGCCAGCATAAGTACATGTGAGGATTCCTTAGCAACCAGGCAACCCCCACATGAACTTATGCTGGCTAACAGATGTAAACCATTCAGCCGCGGCAAGAAAAACTAATTTTCCGAGCACTAAAAAATACTCGGAGGACCCCCGAGCATGCTCAAGAAATCTCAAGTAACGAGTATATTTGCTCATCACTAGTTATGAGTTTCTGCTAGTGTCTCATCCAGTAACACCTGTTATATATTATAACTGTACAAAAAGACATGGACCGCACATCCAAAAATCACACATTGATCTGAACATGCGGTTCTTAGTTTATTATCCTGATCTGACTGTATGAAGCCCACTACCATGTTACAGTGCACCACTCAGTAGGTCCCTGACCTAAAAGGTACAACTAACGCCAAAGCAACAGCGCGCCAGTAGGGAGAGTGACCTAGTGCAGCATAGCACCAATGCTGCAAGGCAAAGCCCCTATGGCTCCAGGTAACCCCACAAGCATATCATCACAGTAGCAATGGCTGCCACACAGCACCATCACCAATTTAAGAGAGAAAAAAAAATCACCTTCTACATGTTGTCAGACTGTAAGCTGAGAGCAAAGAATAGTCAAATTCCTATTAGCAATCTAACAACACCTCTTTGATATATACTTCTGCAAATACATAAGACGCTTAGAAAGCAAAAAGGTGGCCCTATTGTGACTGTAATTTATCCCTGTTTAATTACATAGGTCAATATCCACGAATTAATTTATTATTCATTTGATATGGCAGGTATTTAAATTAGTCTCATAACATTGTAAAAACGGAGTAAATATTTTTGGATATTTAAGCTCTGTTACTTGTCCGATTGTATTTTGAAAATGATTTGATTTAGATATTTTCAATCTTTATGGATTTTTAAAACTTTGTAATCTAGCTCACATAGGATTGGATATTTCCAATCACACGATTACACAGGATATGACATAAAAAGTCAGATTTTATTATTGCCACATGCAATGAATAAGGATTGAATTCTGAAACGCGTCTGCTTGATTTGCACATTTTTTCATACCCATACACACTGTTGCAACTTTTAAGGATTGCTAATGAAGACTTAGGAAAGATATATATCTTGGTACCATGTTAGCCAGTAGATAGAAAAATATTTAGAATTGAGAGTCCTCAGTGGTTGATACCTTTTAATGGCTAACTGAAAAGATGGTAACAAATTGCAAGCTTTCGAGACTATACAGGTCTCTTCATCAGGCAAGTAAAAGAAATTCTGAAGAATCACATATTTATGCACAACATAGCACAGAAAAAAAAAGGAAAAACCATGGATAAGACAAGTGACATGAAGCAGAATTACCATGAGTGATAAACAGTTATGTCCATAAATATTGGGCCAGTTCTTAGATAAGGATTGTTTTATTGTCCTCTGATTGGGGTCTGGTTCTGTTGTGATGACCCCTCATAGTCTGAGGGGCAAGTTCCTTAGTTGATGTAAAAAGACATAAATCCGTGCGACACATTCATTCCTGCAGTGAGACTGTCAAAGGTCGTCATCAGTTTATATTCCCATACTCTTCTGTCTCTCTTAGATTTGAAGCTACCTTTTAACACAAAAATGTATTGCCACAGGTAGATCCATTCTTTTTTCTCTTATTGTGTGGCGGTGAGAATTCATTCTTGTTCTAAGCTTTTGCCCTGTCTCCCCCACATACAGACCCCCAGTTGGACATTTAGTACAAATAATTAGCTACACCACATTAGAAGTGACGCAGCTGAAAGTACCTGGTATCTTGTAGTCCTGATGTAAATTGGGGATCTTTATCTTGTCCATGGTCATTATAAATGGACAGGTTTTACATTTTTTCTGGTTGCAAGGAAAGGTACCTGCAGCTGTTGGAGAGGACAGGGAGCTCTTGACAATGATGCTTCTTAGATTTGGGGGCTGCCTAAAACACAGTAGTGGGGGGGGGTCTGGAAAAATGGATTGTAAGCGGGCATCTTTTTGTAGTAAAGGTTGTAATTTCCGTGCAGCTCCCCTTAGCACCTCCAGATTTGGATTGTAGGTAACTACTAGAGGTAACTGGTTATTTTCTTCTTTAGCTTTGTAACGTAGCAGGTGATTCCTTGATATTCTGGTGGCTCTTGTAATCTGGTTTTCAGTTGTTCTTGGATTGTAGCCCTGATTCAAAAAGGTCTTTCTGAGGCGACCAAGGTGTTCATCCCTATCCATCAAACAAAAGGTGGCTACTTTGAAGAACCTAGAATATAAGACATATTTTCAGCTGTTTCACACTTTTTTGTTAAGTATATAATTCCACACGTGTTAATTCATAGCTTTGATGCGTTCAGTGTGAATGTACAATTTTCATACTCATGAAAATACAGAAAAATCTTTAAATGAGAAGGTGTGTCCTAACTTTTGGCCTGTACTGTATATATATATATATATATATATATATATACATATATATATATAGGTGATTTTTGTAAAAATATAACAAATAAATAACTTTTTTACGTAGTCCCACTATGGGACTTTCACTTTCTGAAGTGATCGCAGTTGTAAGGTTATAAGGCATAGCAATGCAGGAGCATTGTTGTACATTACAAACTGTCAGCCCTGCAGACACAAGTTAGTTTGATCATGCACTGCACATGATCTAACTAACTTCCTAGTGCCTGGTGATCCAGATATCATCATAATGATATCGGATCACCTTGGCAACAATCGGAATCCCGCGATGATGTCGCTGGGTGTCCGATTCAAGGGCAGAGGTGTTTTCTTCCCTCTGTCTGCTCCCAAAATGCTGTGATTGAGTTTAAATGCAGCATTTAGGGGGCTAAAGTGCCAGGAGCGGTGCAGGACTGCTCCTGGCACTGAGTGCCGGGTGTCAGCTGTCAGAATCAGCATTTGTGCTTGCAAAATCGCCTGGACATATCCATCCATCCCATGCCGGTAAGCGCCAGTCCACTGGGATGTATGGATACGTCTATGGTTGGAAAGAGGTTAAATGGGGAGTGAGAGATACAGGGTGGAAAGACCTAGAATTACTATTCCATTTGAATACAATGAAATGTTATGGGTTAAACATAGATTTCAAATGAGGAGACATTACTGGATGGTTTTCATTCTGCTTATGTCCTGACCTGGATAGGAAACAGGGAGAGTCACAGATAAACTGCTGTGCTGCTTTATAGAAAAGTCTTCATACAAGATATGGGGCAAAAGTGTAGTTTATTTAGTTAATACGTTTCAGAGCTACATACAAAGTAACAAGTAAACCCTGTCGACCCCCTAATCTTCCTCCCCTTCTGCATTTATAAGCTCTTGCCACTGACACCAAGCTGCCACATACTTCGTCCACGTGCTCGACGAGACCAGATTTCTAACCAATTTCATGGCTGAACTGAAATCAGATCCCACAACTGATGGAGCCAAACCATTTGTTGCTGCGCCCCAACCGGTACCAGCTCCCAAAATCATTGCCACTGCAAGCGAGACAAAGCGTCAGCTATTGAATTCTATATATTAGTGACATGGGCAGCACAACGTCAGACATTAACCCCTTCATGACCCGGGTATTTTCGTTTTTGTTTTTCGCTCCCCTCCTTCCCAGAGCCATAACTTTTCATTTTTCCATCAATATAGGCATGTGAGGGCTTATTTTTTGTGGGACAAGCTGTACTTTTGAAGGACATCATTGGTTTTAGCATGTCATGTACTAGAAAATGGGAAAAAATCCAAGTGCGGTGAAATTGAAAAAAGGTGCAATTCCACACTTGTTTTTTGTTTGACTTTTTTGCTAAGTTTATTAAATGCTAAAACTGACCTGCCATTATGATTCTCCAGGTCATTACGAGTTCAAAGACACCAAACATGTCTAGGTTATTGTTTATCAAAGCGGTGAAAAAAAAATCCAAACTTTGCTAAAAAAAAATTGCGCCATTTTCCGATACCCGTAGTGTCTCTATTTTTTGTGATCTGAGGTTGGGTGAGGGCTGATTTTTTACGCGCCGAGCTTACGTTTTAAATGATATCATTTTGGTGCAGATACATTCTTTTGATCGCCCATTATTGCATTTTAATGCAATGCCGAGGCAACCATAAAAATGTAATTCTGGCATTTCAAATTTTTTTCTCGCTACGCCGTTTAGCGATCAGGTTAATCTTTTTTTTATTGATAGATTGAGCGATTCTGAACATGGCGATATGTGTAGGTTTGATTTTTTTTTATTTTATTTTGAATGGGGCGAACGGGGGGTGATTTAAACTTTTAGATATTTTTTTATTATTTTCATATCTTTTAAAACTTTTTTTTGTTTATTTTTGCCATGCTTCAATAGCTTCCATGGGAGGCTAGAAGCTGACACAATTCGATCGGCTCAGCTACATAGGAGCAAAGCTCAGATCGCTCCTATGTAGCTGAATTCCTGCATTGCTATGAGCGCTGACCACAGGGTGGCGCTGATAGCAATCCGGCATCAACAACCATAGAGGTCTCAATGAGACCTCTGTTTGTTTATGTCGATGCATCGCTGACCCAATCATGTGACGGGGGTCAGCAATGCGCTCATTTCCGGCCGGGTGGCAACATCCCCATGCATACGGGCCAACCACAAATTGATGGGCCGCATAGTACATGGTTCAACCAAAAAGGGAATCTTAAAACCAAAACTGAAACTCTCCTGCAACAAGCAGGCCATCCCTCTAGCGGGATACCTACTTAAAAAAGGTAGGATCCGATCTACTCTCACCAGACTTCTATTTTTGCTGAAGACTCGCTTACTTTGCCCTTTCCCTTTTTAAAACATTTGGTATTGCTGTGGGATCCTCCACATCCGAAGCATACATGCTTAAACTTGCATGAAGATCAAAAACTGCACTCTTTTTCATTGAATTGCCAACTCACGCCTTTTCTTGTACTGGAAGACGATGCTGCAATACTGGCGGCATGTCCAGAACTCCAAGGAAAGGACTGCAATGTCAATTTGGGGGCTGCCATTAGGCTCAAACATAAGCTAATAAACTTATGGACCCAGGGAAAATTTGGTCAAACCTCTTTCCTCTGCCAAAATTGTTCATTATAACACAGCCTTGCTATACCATCATAAGTGTGGTAGCACCAGACCATAATTATTTTTGCTTAGACAGCCAGTGCTATTTACAATGCAGAGGAGTGTCGATGGGTGGGAAACACTCACCCTCACTCGCCAACTTAATGATGGCTTATTGGGAGAACAAGTTTTTGTACACGATTGACAATCCTTTTTTATCACACATTTTCTGGTATGGCAGATACATTGATGACACACTGATTATTTGGTCTGGTGATGCCATATCAGAATTCATCCGTTTCCCTTAATTCTAATTAATTTAACCTTTTCTTTACAGACACTGCTCATTTGTCTTCTATTTAATCTTTGGATTTACAATTGGAAGGTGTGAATGGAAGGAATATTATCACATCCACATTTTCCAAGCCCTTATTAGGCAATTCCATTTTACATGCAAAGAGTAGTCACCCCGAACATACAATTAAATCTATACCAGTAGGGGAATTAACTCGCATTACTAAAAACTGTAATGAGGATGCTATTCGGAGGAAGAAGTGAAAAAATGCTGTGATAAACTAAAAAGAAAGGGTTATCCTTAACGGTCTTTGAATAGAGCAGTGGATATAGTGCACAGAAAGCACAGGTGAGATCTTGTTACAAGCATAGGATCAAGTCCCCAAAGGGTTGCAAGTCAGCTCTTTCTATTCAGTATAGTCCTCAGTTTTCTAAAATTAAATAGCTAATTCAGAAACATATTCCTATTTTATATGAGGATTGTACTGCATCTACCATTTTAGAATCGGGTTGTCACATAGTTGCTAAGAGAGCTGCGATATTGGGAAATATTATTTCACCCATCCTCTTTAATCCCACAGCCAGACAAAACACATGGGTATACCATCCGGTTTCTTTGGCTCCAGAGGATTTAGATGTTGAACATGTGAACATTCTGCAACAACTCACACATTCTCCAACTTTAATAACACCCAACAATTTAAAATACAACAATATATAAACTGCAACTCTCGCAATGTTGTCTACATGATAAAGTGCATTGAGTGTGATCTGATGTACATAGGTTGTACCATCCGCAATTTAATTAACCCTGCTGTTCTGTTGGTCAAAAATGACCGACTTTGAACTTCAATATTCTTTAAAATATTCAAGATGCGGCTCTCAAACCCGTGGCCGACCGACCCATCCTCATTTAAGTCAATCAACCACAAGTTTCAGAACCGCATCTTGAACACCCCAAAAAATACCAAAGTTCAAAATAGGTCTCCCCAGACCGAACAGAACAGCAGGGTTTTAAAGGTCAGAATTTCTGAACACATAACTGACATTCCTTTTCTTTCCAGTTCAAATCATGCAATTTCATTTGCATCCAGGCATTTTATTCATTGTCATCAAAGAAGTACTGCTTCATTTCGGATTTCTAGAATAGAATGCATTGCACATCCATCAAGAGACATCTATTGACCAGAGAGGCATTTTGGATTTTTTATTTGGGAACATGCCATCCTGCGGGTCTGAATGTTTGCAAGGAAATTATGTTCCATTGTAAAAAAAAAATTCTTCTTTTTGTGTCAAAGTATATGCATGTAATGACCTGATTTTATGTATTTCATACTTTTTCCCTTGTTTCTATTCCTCTCCTTTGCTTCCCCTCCACTCTTCCCCCTTTTTTTTGCATATGGAATTTTTATGTGATTAACATATTTGTCATGTGATTTGAAATCTCTCTTTCATTGGTCACATTTTGTATAAAAGCTGTACAGGACCTGTTCATGTATAGTTTGATAAAGGACGCCTTGAGCGTTTAAAACGTGAAACTATATCTTGCCATGTGAACTTTGCCATTGCCATGGTTTTTTAAGAACCTTTTCTCATCAGTATGACAGCTTCCCTGAGGTTTGTTCTTTTTTGAGAAGGAAATTGGTAATATTGTAATCATGGAACTAAACCGGTATGAGTAGTAGATATTAATAGATCAAGCTATTGTGCAGAAAATGATAAATGTAAGTAGTGACAATGCAGTTTTGTACAAAATCATATTCTCATTCAATGCCAGGGTAAAAATTGTAAGTTGTTTTAGGCTGGGGTCACACTGCGTTAGTGCAACCCGTTTAGCGCTAAGCGCTAGCGGGTTGCGCTAACGCAATGTCTTTTTCGGGGTCGCGTTAAACGTCCCCGCTCTCGCAGATCCCCGATCTGCGAGAGCGGGGAACGAACCTCGGGCGCGCCGCGGACGCTGCAAGCAGCGTCCGAGGCGCGCTACAAAAGAACGGCACATCGCTAGCGCGTGCCGAAAATGACACGCGCTAGCAATGCGCTTTTACATTGCGGGCAATGTGAGCGCTAACGGACGCGTTGCACGGCGTTAATTTCGCCGTGCAACGCTGTCCGCTAGCGCTCACATTAAAACGCAATGTGAACCTAGCCTTATCTACAGGCTTGGTAGAAAGATATTTTTGCCAATCACTACACAGCAACACATAAAGCAGTGAGATTTCAGCTTTGATTGCCATTATTATATAGTCAGCAAATGTAAAGTGAGACATTAAGCAATATATCATAAGGGATTTTTTCCCTGCTACCCGGGAACTTTTAACATACAGATATTTTGAGATCTTTTTTATTATTACTGGCCACTATTTAATAGTTAGGCTGCTTTCACACATTAGTTTTTTGCCGTCAGGCAGAATCTGACATTTTTTTTTTTAAAACGGATCCGTTGCATCAGTTTTTCACAATTTGTAACGGATCCATTTAAAAAAAAATAATCAGTTTTTTTCGCCTAATCTGAGTATGTGGATCTGCTGGCTATTGTGAATTCTGGGGAGAGAGAGAGACTCTCCAGAATGGAAAAGGCATGTGCGTTTTCTCCGGCCGACTGATCCGGCAAAAAGCGGATGTAACGTGAAAGGAGCTCGGAAAGGAAGGAGCGCCGTTTGACTTTTCAATGCAAAATTGACTGGAATTGAGATAGGACACCATGTCGTGTTTGGAGAGCCCCTGATGTGCCTAAACATTGAAACCCCCCACAAGTGACACCATTTTGGAAACAAGACCCCCTAAGGAACTTTTCCAGATGTGTTGTGAGAACTTTGCACCCCAAGTGTTTCACTACAGTTTATATCGCAGAGCCATGAAAATTAAAATTATTTTTTTTTCCACAAAAATTATTTTTTAGCCTTCAGTTTTGTATTTTCCCAAGGGTACCAGGAGAAATTGGACTGGAAAAGTTGTTGTCCAATTTGTCCTGAGTACGTTGATACCCCATATGTTGGGATAAACCCCTGTTTGGCACAGGGGAGAGCTCGGAAGGGAAGGAGCACTGTTTTACTTTTTCAAAGCAGAATTGGCTGGAATTGAGATCGGATGCCATGTCGTGTTTGGAGAGCCCTAATGTGCCTAAACAGTGGAAACCCCCCAATTCTAACTGAAACCCTAACCCAAACACACCCCTAACCCTAATCCCAACCATTGCTCTAACCACACCCCTAACCCTAATCCCAACTGTAAATGTAATCCAAACCCTAACTTTAGCCCCAACCCTAACTTTAGCCCCAACCCTACCTTTAGCCCCAACCCTAACTTTAGCTCCAACCCTACCTTTAGCCCCAACCCTAACCCTAACTTTAGCCACAACCCTAACTTTAGCCACAACCCTAGCCCTAAATTTAGCCCCAACCCTAACCCTAACCTCAACACTAATCCCAACCCTAACTGTAGCCCTAACCCTAACTTTAGCTCCAACCCTAACACTAACTTTAGCCCCAACCCTAATTCTAACTTTAGCCCCAACCCTAACCTAACCCTAATGGGAAAATGGAAATAAATACATTTTTTAAAATTTTATTATTTTTCCCTAACTAAGGGGGTGATGAAGGGGGGTTTGATTTACTTTTATAGTGCTTTTTTAAGTGGATTTTTATGATTGGCAGCACTAAAAGACGCTTTTTATTGCAAAAAATTGTTTTTGCATCACCACATTTTGAGAGCTATAATTTTTCCATATTTTGGTCCACAGAGTCATGTGAGGTCTTGTTTTTTGTAGGACGAGTTGTTGTTTTTATTGGTACCATTTTTGGGCACGTGACATTTTTTGAACGCTTTTTATTCCGATTTTTGTATGGTAGAATGAACAAAAACCAGCTATTCATGAATTTCTTTTGGTTGGGGCGCTTATACCGTTCCATGTTTGGTAAAATTGATAAAGCAGTTTTATTCTTCGGGTCAGATCGATACGATTACAGTGATACCTCATTAATATATTTTTTTATGCTTTGGCGCTTTTATACGATAAAAATTATTTCATGTAAAAAATAATTATTTTTCCATCGCTTTATTCTGAGGACTATAACTTTTTTATTTTTTCATTGATGATGCTGTGTGGTGGCTCCTTTTTTGTGAGACAAGATGACGTTTTTAGCGGTACCATGGTTATTTATATCCGTCTTTTTGATCGCGTGTTATTCCACTTTTTGTTTCGTGGTATGATAATAAAGCATAGTTTTTTTTTTTACAGTGTTCACTGAAGGGGTTAACTAGTGGGACAGTTTTATAGGTGGGGTCGTTACGGACGCGGCGATACTAAATATGTGTACTTTTATTTTTGTTTTTTTATTTAGATAAAGAAATGTATTTATTGGAACAATATTTTTTTTCTTTATTTAGGATTTTTTTTTTTTTTACACATGTAAATATTATTTTTTTTACTTTTTTACATTGCCCCAGGGGGAACATCACAGTAAAGTGACCGGTCGCTGATCTGGGAGGCTTCTTCGCGCCTGCTCTGATCAGGCACTTGAAAGCCACTTCCCTGCAGGACCCGGAAGGCCCCCCGTGGCCATTTTGGATCCAGGCCTGCAGGGAGGAGGAGGTAGGAGACCCTCAGAGCAACGTGATCACATCGCGTTGCTCCGAGGGTCTCAGGGAAGCACGCAGGGAGCACCCTCCCTGCACGATGCTTCCCTGCGCCACCGGAACGCTGTGATCATCTTTGATCGCAGTGTGCCGGGGGTTAATGTGCCAGGAGTAGTGTTGAGCGATACCGTCCGATACTTGAAAGTATCGGTATCGGATAGTATCGGCCGATACCCGAAAAATATCGGATATCGCCGATACCGATATCCGATACCAATACAAGTCAATGGGACATCAAGTATCGGAAGGTATTCTCATGGTTCCCAGGGTCTGAAGGAGAGGAAACTCTCCTTCAGGCCCTGGGATCCATAGAAATGTGTAAAATAAAGAATTAAAATAAAAAATATTGATATGCTCACCTCTCCGGCGGCCCCTGGACATCACGCTGCTAACCGGGAGGCTTCTTTGTTTAAAATGCGCGCCTTTAGGACCTGCGAATGACGTCCCGGCTTCTGATTGGTCGCGTGCCGCCCATGTGACCGGCACGCGACCAATCAGAAGCCGCAACGTCATTCGCAGGTCCTCAATTCCTAGAATTAGGAGTTTTTGTGAATGAGAATGACGTCGCGGCTTCTGATTGGTCGCGTGCCGGTCACATGGGCGGCACGCGACCAATCAGAAGCCGCGACGTCATTCTCATTCACTAAACTCCTAATTCTAGGAATTGAGGACCTGCGAATGACGTCACGGCTTCTGATTGGTCGCGTGGCGGTCACATGGGCGGCACGCGACCAATCAGAAGCCGGGACGTCATTCGCAGGTCCTAAAGGCGCGCATTTTAAACAAAGAAGCCTCCCGGTTAGCAGCGTGATGTCCAGGGGCCGCCGGAGAGGTGAGCATATCAATATTTTTTATTTTAATTCTTTATTTTACACATTTCTATTGATCCGATACCGATACCCGATATCACAAAAATATCGGATCTCGGTATCGGAATTCCGATACCGCAAGTATCGGCTGATACCCGATACTTGCGGTATCGGAATGCTCAACACTAGCCAGGAGCGGTCCATGACCTCTCCTGACACATAGTGCCGGATTTCTACTGCGATAGTCAGCTGACACCCGACCGCGATCGGCCACGCTCCCCCTTTGAGCGCGGCTGTTCGCGTTAGACGTACTATCCCGTCGGTGGTCATACGGGCCCATACCACCTCGACGGGATAGTACATCTAATGTCAGAAAGGGGTTAAAGCGAACCTGTCAGCAGGATTATGCTAAGTAACTTACAGACGGTGTCAGCCATGATCATTAACATTAACAGAAATAAACACTTGCACAATATTTTTTTTTATAAAAATGTATTGAACATACATTCTGCAACTTTATTGGAAATGAAGTTTTGCACCTTTTCCTTTCCTCTTCAAAGCTTCTCTTGAAAACGTTTCTCTTAGAGAAGGTCTGTGTATGTTCTCTGTGAAGCATCCAGCAGAAGTCCTCCATTATGTTCACGCTCCATCTACCTTGGTATCGTCGTTCCATCTCCTTGATATTCTGATGAAATCTTTCTTGTGGCTCTTCCCTAAGAGCACCAAGGTTTACAGGAAAGAAGTCCAAATCGAAATGTAAGAAATGTAACTTCAACTTCATCAGTCAACCCAAGGCTTTGAAATGTTTCAGCATGTTCCCCACAATGGACTTAAATGTTGGATCTTTGTTGTTACCTAGAAATTCCTTCATGACTTCTCTAAGCCCTTTTCCCCAAGCGTGGTTGGCATGTTAATGACCAAGCCAATTTATACAATTCTGACCACTGTCCCTTTATGAGAACTCTGGAACGCTTCCATGGATCCCGATGATTCTGGTTTTCATCTGCCTATGCAGCGTCAATAGTAAAAACATCTAATGTTAAAAATAATAAAAAAAATAACAAATCATTATATACTCACCTTTTGCGACGCTCCGGTGACCTCCGGCAGGTTCCGGTGCCAAGAATGGTATGGGAAAAGGACCTGCCATGATGTCACGGTCATGTGACTGCGATGTCATCACAGGTCCTGTGCCCCTGCGCGAGAATGACCTGCCATGACATTACGGTCATGTGACCGAACTACAAGGGGCCCTTGGAAGGTGAGTATATGTTTATTTTTTATTTTTTAACCTGTGACATAGGTGGATGGGCAATATACTACATAGCTGGGTAATATATTATGTGACTGGCCAATATACTACGTGGCTGGGCAATATACTACGTGGCTCTGTGCTGTATACTACATCGCTGTGCAATTTACTATGTAACTGGGCAATATACTACGTGGCTGGGCAATATAATACATCACTGGGCAATATACTACGTAACTGGGCAATATACTACATCGCTGGGCAATATACTACGTGGCTGGGCAATATACTATGTGGCTGGACAATATGTGACTGGCCAATATACTACGTGGCTGGGCAATATACTATGTGGCTCTGTGCTGTATACTACATCGCTGTGCAATTTACTACGTAACTGGGCAATATACTACGTGGCTGGGCAATATACTACATCACTGGGCAATATACTACGTAACTGGGCAATATACTACATCGCTGGGCAATATACTACGTGGCTGGCCAATATACTACATGGCTGGACAATATACTATGTGGCTGTATACTACGTCGCTGTGCAATATACTACGTGGCTCTGTGCTGTATACTATGTCACTGGGCAATATACTATGTAGCTGGGCAATATACTACATGGCTGGGCAATATACTACGTGGCTGGGCAATATACTACGTGACTGGTTAATATACTATGTAACTGGGCAATATACTATGTGGCTGGGCAATATACTACGTGACTGGGCAATATACTACGTGGCTGGGCAATACACTACGTGGCTCGGCAATATACTACGTGGCTGGGCAATATACTACATGACTGGGCAATATACTACGTGGCTGGGCAATATACTACGTGGCTGGGCAATATACGTGGCTGGGCAATATACTATGTGACTGGGCAATATACTACGTGGCTGGGCAATATACTACATGACTGGGCAATATACTACGTGGCTGGGCAATATACTACGTGACTGGGCAATATACTACGTGGCTGTGTAATATACTATGTGGCTGGGCAATATACTACGTGACTGAGCAATATACTACGTGGCTGTGTAATATACTACGTGGCTGGGCAATATACTACGTGGACATGCATATTCTAGAATACCCGGTGCGTTAGAATCGGGCCACCATCTAGTAGTTATAATAATTATATATACGTTTGTATATATTATAGATTTGGGTACGTTTTTCACTTAGTTTTGTAAGTAACTATGGCGAAAGTGTCTGTAAGTTCATCCAAAAAACATACATATGAAGAATTCAGATTATGACCCCTATTGAGGAAAGTGATAACAAAATTTCACTCATAGAATCTATTGAACGTGGTGAACGCACACGGTTCAGTGAAGACATGTAGATTTACCAGCGTTCAATAAACGGCAGCCCTTTGAATTCAGCGAACAAGCGAACATGTGCTGCGTCCAATGCGCTGCTACTTCCAGATCATGTGCACCCGGCCCAAGAGATCAAAGAGCAGTTAGATTGCTTGCAGGACAACTCTAGTAGCTAGTCATAACTCTACTGACACTCACTGCTGTGGACCAGTGACTATAATTCAAGGAGGAAATCTGGGGCAAAAATGCAAGATATACATCACACCATCGGTAGTTCTGCCAAAAAATGTGTGATTATGGAAGTCTCAACAGAAACACTTGAACATCAAAAAGTCAGAAGTGAGAAATGATCTTGGAAATCTCAGTCAATCCTTGGTGGTTGGTTCCCACAAAGTGTAATGATATGCAACCATTTCCACATGGATGTTATGGATGTTGGTCTTTTGCAAATATATAAAAAGCTAATCAAAAGATTGGACCTAAGTGTGCAAAAGCTAGTTTGTCTCCACTTTTTTGTTTTGTTTCAACCAAATAATGTAGAATCCTTTAAAATTCTGTAGCGAAAATGCAAAAAATACATTGACACATCATCTCTAAATAAGAATTTAGTTACAAAAAGACTGAAAAACATATTTGATTAATTAGCTATTTCTCTTATATAGGATCATGTAAATGTCATTGCTGTATGAAAAGAAATGCATTCATTTTCCCAGTTATCTCTGCTGGATAATTGTACGACAACTTGTTTCCTGTTCAGCTTAGCTCGTTTCCTCTCCACTCATGTCTAAGAACATTCTCCATTTCCTTCTATCTGTGGAATTCCACCTCCTTGGCAGTGTCTTCCAAATTATACATTGCTACTGTCATTATGTGAAGGACACAAATTAAGACAAAGCATTTGTTTTGATTTGGCTGATGTATTTTCAATTAAAGGCAATAAAGGGATATTATGCACCAACTAAAATGCTAAAGCATATTTTATAAAATCACAGTATTTAATACTGCAAAATGACATATATTTATTAATTATTACTGCTACATTATTTGATTTTAACTTAAATAGGTATAACAAATTAATTTGCATTAAAATGAACCGGTTAGACTGGTTTTAGGATGGGTGGAAAGTATGATTTTAAATATTTCATAGAAAGTCAAACATAAATATAGGGGGTTTGTAAGCTTCCCAATTATGACTTTCAGCCATCATAAAAAAAATTAAATAATGTAACTCGCTAACCTAATATTATTGGTTTCTAAGATATAGATAAGAGGCAGAGAAACCGTTACAGTAGCAGGAACAGAGGGGGCACGACCACTATGGAATTTGGCTTGCTTGTGGATAGTGATACAGAGCAGTTCAGTAATTGTTTCTAAATTCTTCTGTATGTATTTTATGTACATTTGCAAGCTGAGATACAACTGTGCTCAAAAGTTTACATACCCCGACAGAATTTTTGCTTTCTTGCCCTTTTTTTTTAGAGTGTATGGATAACACCAAAACTTTTTCTCCACTCATGGTTAGTGGTTGGGTGAAGCCATTTGTTGTCACTGTGTTTTCTCTTTTTAAATTATAATGACAACAGAAAACATCTAAATGACCTTGATCAAAAGTTCACATACCCTGGTAAATTTGGCCTGATAAGATGCACAAATGTTGACACAAGGTAACATCCTCACCTGTGACCTGTTTGCTTGTAATCAGTGTGTGTGCATAAAAACTGAGTGAGTTTCTGGGATCCAGACAGACTCTTGCATCTTTCACCCAGCCACTGATGTTTCTGGATTGTGAGTCATGAGGAAAGCAAAATAATTTGTCAATGGATCTAAGGGAAAAGGTAGTTGAACTGTATAAAACAGGAAAGGGATAACAAAGATATTCAAGGAATTGATAATGCCAGTCAGCAGCGTTCAAACTGAGATTACCAAATGGAAAATCAAGGGATCTGTAAAAACAAAACCATGGTTAGGTAGACCCACAAAAATTTTGTCCACAACTGCCAGGAAAATTGTTCGGGATGCAAAGAAAAACCCTATGGACTATGAAGAAAGGAACACCATGTTAGGGGTCAAGTTCCCGCATCTGCACAGGGGGAATCTCGAGCCATCTCCGCTGCGGTCTCTCATTCTTCCCCTGCCGCAGTGGAGCCTGCTCAGTGGAGGCGTCGGTCCCAGCGTCTCGCTCAGTCTGATACTGTGCAAAGGGTTACTGCTGCCTTTCCACCTTCTGCCATTGTAGCCAGTACTGGTCACCGGCGAGAAGATGTCTTTGGGACTAAGTCCTACTTTTCCCCTTCTGAGCATGCCCAGGGTAAGATCACTCATTGGAGATCAAGGGTCACATGCTCAGGTACTGCAGCAACTCCCATTGGTCCTCTAGGAAGGTCCTGAAGTTGCTCAAGTTCTGCGGCAGCCTCCATTTGGTCCTTCTGGGAAGGTCCTGAAGTTGCTGCAGCTATAAAAGGTTTGCATGACTGCACTGCCATGCGCTAGTATCAGTTTATGTTATGTGCTTTGCACCAGTGTGGTATTGTGTATGTATTTAGGGCCCCAGCTGAAATAAGCCCCTAGAATACCTGCACCTCCGGGGAGGAGTTTTGTGTGTATGTATTCAGGGTACCGGCAGAAATAAGCCCCTAGTATACCGGCACCTCCGGTGAGGAGTTTGTGTGTGTGCAAGACCACTGACTGCTATCAGCTCAGCAGTTAGCTGTGTACTCCTGTGAGTCTAACAGGGCACAGTGCTTTCTTTTGTCGGCGACTTTGTGAAGTAACAGAGTTCACTTATACCGCCATATAGTGCCATTTGCTAGCAGCAGGTTCCTCCTGCACGGTGGACCCCGGGCTGCGAATGCACCAATAACTTCATTTATTTACTCGGTGCGTTTCGCTAGCACTAACACACCATTCCTACTGTCCTGCGATAACCATTTGTTTGCTGTACTCATAATGAACTCTTCTCTGCAATACTTGTGCTGTTCATACTACAGTGCAGCTGTAACAATGTGTAATAATCTCTACCTGCAGGAAATCATAAATTTATTTACCATCTCTGCAATTGGCCATCTGTCTGCTGATAGTGTACAATTCTCCCATTTATCAGTTCTTTGCTCCTATTCCTGGAGTCTTTCTTTGCTTGCCGACGTGCATACTTTACTGTCCTGGCCCTCGCTGAATCACATGCAGTTATGTCTGCTTTGTAGTGATGAGCGAACGTGCTTGCCACTACTCGGTACTCACCCGAGTATCAATATGCTCGGTGTACTCGGCGAGAACAAAGTATTTCCGGGATTATTTGGCGGGAGCTCAGGTCTCCTCCTTTTAGTTTTGGCACTTTTCAGAGCACCAATCAGCATGCAGGGATTGTCTGCTATGCACTGTAATACCGCAGCCATCTTTGTTGTGGTATTACAGTGATTTGTTGGCCACACAGCATCATCAGGTCTATAAGAGACATGGCATCGCCCTGCTTGCCGCATTCTGCTCCGGACTCAGCTAGTGTAGGGAGAGCTGCTGCTGAGATAGGGTCAGATTCTTATATTTATTAGTTAGTGTGGGTTTACTAGTGTTCAATCCACAAATCCTGATAAACCAACAGTCCTATTTAGGGCTAATTCGGGGGTACATAGATTGCAGAGCTAGGCAGGCAGGGGAGTCTATGTGCACATATCCACATCAGTGCAAGACCTGCAGGCACTGTATGTGAGTATATAGATCTCACTGCATACCTCAAAAAGCTCCATTCCTGTCTGCTGCTGCATATTTTATATATACGTAGCTGCAGGTATCCATGGCAATTGTTTTTTTTTTTTGGCAACTTATACCTGCTCATTTTATTAGAAAGCAATCCATAGATCTCTTTTTTCTACATTTATTTGCTTGGACACACTGCAGACTACAGCCAGGTCATTGCAATACAAGAGTGTGAAAATCTAAAAATGTATTCAGATGTGAGTGCGCAGAAAAATCTGGCCATTTTGGTACTATATTATTTTTGAAGGATCTTACAACATTTTTGGACACCATTTTGCTGCCCCAAATATCTGTAGCTGGCCCAAAAATATTTAGCTATATTTCGTATATTTATTACTGATTTGTACGCCACACGCATCGCATTTCTTTGCGATAAATTTCTTACAATTTTAGTACTCCAATTTTTTTTTAGTAACATAGCCTACTTATTGACACAATTTTGGTGGGCCCAAAAAAATCAAGGCCACCTTTTGATCAGTCTGTTATCTCTGTCTGATGCCTGGTCTATCTGTGGTCTTCAAATTCTTGCTTTTCAGGCATAGGCATACATTGCATTTTGTTGGTCTATTAGCCCTGGTCTACTCAGTATTTAGTGGTTTAATTTATTTATATATATTTAAAAAAAGGCCACACATTTAAACAGTCTGTTACCTCCATCAAACGCCTGGTATGTCTGTGGTGTCTTAATCCTCGCTTTGCAGGCATATGTTGCATTGTTTTGTCTGCTAGCCTTGGCCTACTCAGTATTTAGTGGTTTAAAATGTTTTTTTTTTTAAAAAGGCCACACATTTAAACAGTCTGTTGTGTCCGTCAGACACCTAGTATATCTGTGGTGTCAAAATCCTCGCTTTGCAGGCATACATTGCATTGTTTTGTCTGCTAGCCTTGGTCTACTCAGTATTTTGTGGTTAAATTTTTTTTTTTTAAAGACAACATATTTAAACTGTCTGTTATCTCCGTCAGATGCCCGGTGTATCTGTGGTCTCCAAATACTTGCTTCTCAGGCATACTGATCACATATAAGTTTTCTCCAAATTAATCCATTTGTATTGAACTTTTCAAATATTTCAGTAGTCCATTTAAAATGGGCAAGGCAAGGGGCAAGGGATGGGGAAGTGGACGTGATGCTGATGGTGCATGCAGAGGACGAGGCCATGGCAAAGCTGAAAGTGGGCCACAACAAAGACCCATATCTTCTGGCTTGACCTTCCTGTCCCAGTTTCTAGGGGACCGCAGCACACCATTATTGAAGACAGAGCAGTGTGAAACGGATGTTGGTTGGATAGTGGATAATGCTTCCAGTCACTTAGCCACCACCACCACCACGTCTTCCACGTGGTCAAGTCTGAGTAGCCGTGAGTCTGGACAACATATTACTTACCCTGATCCTCCTCCCTCCTACCATGCCGAGTGCCCTGAGACAACTGATCCCACACTTGGACACTCCGAAAAGCTGTTCAGTTTTCCATTTAAAGATTCCGGACTCTCGGCCGGTCAACTTGAAGTGGGGCCAGATGAGATCGCATGTAGCGATGCCCAATGATTTGAACAGCCACGCTCACACGAAGGTAATGGTGGGAAATTGTCACAAGAGGTGGACGATGATGAGACACAATTGCCAGAAAGTCAGGAGGAGGAGCAGGGTGCGGATGTGGAAGATGAGGTGATTGATGACATAGTAACTGACCCAACCTGGCAGGAGGACATGCAGAGTGAGGACAGCAGCATATCACCTGTTGTGAATTCTGTTGTCGAGCTCCCTCCTGTGGTCATGAATGGTACTTCGGTGAGTTCGGTCCGTGGGCTCCCTCTGGTGGCTGTGAGTGGAGCTGCTGCTTCTGAGGTTCCTTACACAGGTGACGTGGCTTATCCTTTGGTTGGCTTCTCTATTTAACTCCACTCAGATCGTTTCTCCATGCCAGCTACCAATGTTTTAGCATTGGTTCAGTTCGCTCCTGGATCTGTCTGGTGTCCTGTCTTCTCCTGCAGAAGCTAAGTTCCTGATTGTTATTATTGTTCTTGTTTCTTTGTCCAGCTGGTTATCTTGATTTTGTCTTGCTAGCTGGAAGCTCTGGGATGCAGGGTGGCACCCCCGCACCGTGAGTCGGTGCGGAGGACCCTTTTGCACACTCTGCGTGGTCTTTTGTAGGTTTTTGTGTTGACCGCAAAGATTCCTTTCCTATCCTCTGTCTATTTAGTAAGTCGTGCCTCCCTTTGCTGAAACCTATCTCATTTCTGCATTTGTGACTTTCATCTTTACTCATAGTCATTACATGTGGGGGCTGCCTATTCCTTTGGGGAATTTCTCTGAGGCAAGGTAGGCTTTATTTCCTTCTCTAGGGCTAGCTAGCTCTTAGGCTGTGACGAGGCGCATAGGGAGCGTCAGGAGCGCTCCACGGCTATTTCTAGTGTGTGCGATAGGATTAGGGCTTGCGGTCAGCAGAGCTCCCACATCCCAGAGCTCGTCCTGTATGAGTTTAACTATCAGGTCGGGTGCTCCTAACCACCAGGTCATAACAATCACCCCAACAGGCAGGAAGAAGCAGTGTGGTGGCTGCAAACAGAAGGCGTGCATCCTTTCCCCGTAGCACCAACATGACGGAAGTTGCCATTCAAACTGTTAGATCTTCCAGAGTCTGGTTATTTTTTAAAGACACTGCTGATAACCCCAAACAGGCCATTTGCAGTAAATGCCATGCCCGCATCAGCAGTGGTAGCAAAATTACCAGCCTGACCACCACCAATATGATCATGTACATGGCAGCAAAGCACCCGACTTTGTGGGCCGAACCCCAGGCTCCAGGAACACTGTCTGCAGGCGACACCACTGCTTCTTCCACAGTTTTGCATAGAAGCCAATCCCCAGCTCATCGTGCATGTGAAGAAGCCTCGTGGCCTGCTCTGTTATTGCCCACAGTCAACCAGCACCATCATCAAGCTTGTCCACATCCTTGTCCCAGCGCAGCCTTCAGTTGTCTCTATCACAGTCATTGTAATGCAAGTGGAAATACTCAGCCAACGCCCCACAGGCCACAGTACTAAATTCTAACATTTCTCATCTGCTTGCGCTCGAAATGTTGCCTTCTAGGCTTGTTGAGAAAGAATATTTCTGCAACCTGATGGCGGTGGCCGTCCCAAGGTACTCGGTGCCCAGTCACCACTGTTTCTCCTGGTTTGCCGTACCGACACTACACCAACACGTGTCCCACAACATTATTTGTGCCCTCAACAATGCTGTTACTGGGAAAGTTCACCTAACCACAGACTCGTGGACAAGTGCTTGAGGGCAGGGATGGTAAATCTCACTGACAGCACAATTGGTTAACAAAATGGAAGCTGGGACCCAGTCAGATCTTGGGATGGAACACATCCTCCCCACGCCAAGGATTGCGGGCCTTATGTCAATCAGGGTTTCCCCCACAGTCTGCAGCTTCTACACCTCCTCCTCTTCTTCAGCCTCCATCTCTGAAATGAGAACATCAGTCAGAAGCCAGAAGCACTGCAGCACTGCCTCAGCCAAGCGGCAACAGGCTGTGCTGAAGCTAATCTGCTTAGGTGACAAACCGCACAATGCTGAAGAGTTGTGGACAGCTCTGAAAGAGCAGTCAGATTTTTGGATTACACCGCTGAACCTACAGCCAGGCATGGTCGTGGGTTTCAATGGCCAGGACCTGGTGGCGGCTCTGAGGCAAGGTGAGCTGACACATGTACCTTGTCTGGCCCATCTGCTTAACCTCATCGTTCAATGTTTTTTCAAAAGCTACCGAGAGCTGCCAAATCTTCTAGTGAAAGTACGCCGCCTGTCTGCCCATTTTAGAAAGTCAGCTACAGCTTCAGCCACCCTTGCTGTGCTTCAGCAGTGTTTGCAGCTTCCGGTTCACCGACTGGTGTGTGATGTCCCCACGTGTTGGAACTCTACAATGCATATGTTGGAAAAAATTTGTGAGCAGAAGGCAGTTGTTGACTACCAGCATCAACAAGGTCATCGTTATTCAGTTTAGACTCAACATATAAGACCTCAGGAGTGGACATGGATGTCAGACATATGTACCATCCTCAAAACTTTGAGGATTTCACCAAGAAGGTGAGCGGTGATGACACCATAATTAGCATCACCATCCCGCTTCTCTGCATTCTGAAACCTTCTCTGCTCACAATTAAAGAGGATACATTGCAGGCAGAGCACGAGGACATGGAGCAAGCAAACATACAGGGGGATTCCACTCTGCCCAGCCTCATGTATTCTCAATGAGGATTGGTAGACAATGAGGAAGAGAAAGAGGAGGAAGAACAGGAGTTACTTTCATGCGCTATAAATGGTACTACAAGCACAGCTGTCATACCATCTCTTCAGCATGGATGACCTGAGGACAGGGAGGACAGCATGGTCAGTCATCCTGTTGGTGAGGACATGGAAGTCTTGCATGTTAGCTGTCTGGCAGACATGGCTGACTTTTTGTTGACCCTAGCATTATTAAAATTTTCAGTGACACTCATTACTGGTTTGTGACACTTCTAGACCTATGCTACAAGGAGAACTTTCAATCTCTTCTTCCAGAGGCAGACAGGTGTACTAAAATGTTGCAGTACCAGAAGGCCCTTGTAGTGGAATTACTTAAAAAATTCCCATATGAGAACGCTGGCAGCAGATGTCAGAGTTTGATGTACAACCAAGGAGTCCAAGCGAGAGAGCAGAAGTACAATCCAGCTCAGGCAGGGGAACAATGGCAAAGTTTTGGGACAGTTTTTTTCAACCCTCCCATTGTGCCGGCACAGAGGCAAGGGGTTCTGTCACAAGAAGTGCAATGTTTGTGAAGATGCCAAGGGAGTACCTTTCTTATAGTACCAAGTCCTCCGTGACTCCTCTGTGCCTTTTAAAAAACGGGGTATCCAAGCTGGACACATGGCATGAACTGGCTCTCTATGCCTTGAAGGTCCTGGCCTGCCCTGCTGCTAGCATTCTGTCAGAGCGGATTTTTAGTGCTGCTGGTGGAATTATAACAGATAAGCACATCCGCCTGACAACTGAAAATGCTGACAGGCTGACTCTTATAAAAATGAACAAGGGCTGGATTGGGCAAGACTTCTGTACACCACAGAATGAAAACAGCGAAACATAACCTCAAATACATTGTCATTTTTGTGGAGGTGTATTCTCATGCACCTCTTCACAGCCACACAGGGGTAAACGCTTCCTAATTTGGTCTGTTTTGTGTTATCCTCCTCCTTATCCTCATCCTCATCATCCACAACCATACGAACACCATGGTGAATGTATTCCGTGATGCAAAAGTCACTCATTTTTTGTGCAAGGGTGTTTTTATGATGCCCGTTAATAATTTTAAGCCCCAAAAATTCCCCAGGGGGAAATGTTTGTCAGCCCATGCACTTTGTGTATGGGCATTACAAGTCTAGGAGACCTGCTCCTTTAAATTGGGCCTAGTTTTTAATGAGGCCTTCCTCAACGTCTCATCATTCTCCGCTACTAGATCACCCGGGTTAACGTGTTCTGTGCTGCAACAGCCAGTCTAATTTTTGGCAATGGTGTCTATCATGCCCATAAAATATTTTTTAAAAATGTATCCCCCATGGGGAAAAGTTTGTCAGCCCATGCACTTTGTGTATGGGCATTGCAAGTCTAATAGACCCGCTCCTTTTAAATTGGGCCTAGTTTTTAATGAGGCCTTCCTCAATGTCTCATCATTCTCCACCACTAGATCACCAGGGTTAACATGTTCCGTGCTACTACAGCCAGTCCAATTTTTGGCAAGGCTGTCTATCATGCCAATAAAATATTTTTTAAAAATGTACCCCCATGGGGAAATGTTTGTCAGCCCATGCATTTAGTGTATGGGCATTATGAGTCTAGAAGACCTGCTCCTTTATAATGGGACAGGTTTTTTATGAGGTCCTCATCCATGTTTCTTCCAAGAGGGGATTGTGTTGCTTGCAATTTTGGGTCAAGGTGGCCCTTGCATTCAATACATAAGGAAACAGTATGGCAGGACCAACTGAATAATGTGAAGTGAGTTTTCCTGTGAGCATCCAGTACCTGGGTTCAAAGGCTTATTAGAGTGCATATGACTTGGTAGCAAGGCCGGCCTTGCTGTTAATACGTAAGAGAACAGTATGGCAGGACCAACTGAATAATGTGAAGTGGGTTTTCCTGTGGCCATCCAGTACCTGGGTTCAAAGGCTTATTGGGGTGCATATGACTTGGTAGCAGGGCAGGCCTTAATAATAATAATAATAATCTTTATTTATATAGCGCCAACATATTCCGCAGCGCTTTACAGTTTAACAGTTTCAAACACAACAGTCATAGGTAACAATGTTAACAATACAGTAATAAAGCAAAATAAGACAAAATAAGACGACCCTGCTCATGAGAGCTTACAATCTACAATGAGGTGGGGGAGATACAAAGTACAGGTGTGTATTTACAATGATGTATTTACAATGATGGTCCAGCCATCTTCATGGAGTGGGGGGTAGATGGAGATACTGAATGGGCTACACACACACACAAACATAAAATGAGTTTGATTAGGGAACGTGATAGGCCGCTCTGAACAAATGAGTTTTGAGCGAGCGCCTAAAACTATGCAAGTTGTGGATGGTCCTAATATCTTGGGGTAGAGCATTCCAGAGGATTGGCGCAGCACGGGAGAAGTCTTGTAGTCGGGAGTGGGAGGTACGGATTAGTGCAGAGGTTAGTCGAAAGTCGTTTGCAGAGCGCAGTGGTCGGCTAGGCCGATAGACAGAAATGAGGGAGGAGATGTAAGGGGGTGCCGCACTGTGAAGAGCTTTGCTGTTAATACGTAAGAAAACAGTATGGCAGGACCAACTGAATAACGTGAAGTGGGTTTTCTTGTTGCCATCCAGTACCTGGGTTCAAAGACTAATGGATTCTTGGGGTGCTTATGACTTGATAGCAGTACAGACCTTGCATTCAATGCAACATTTTTCAGGAAGCCCTTCTGTACCTCTTGTGAAAGGGGTATTGGGGTGCGTCGTAATTCTTGGCAGCCCTGCCACTCACTGCATAGGCAATAACAGCATAGGAGACCCACTGTTTAATAATAGCCCTTTAAGATTATTAATGCCGCCTGATGCCCCTCTAAAAATAGGCTTTGTGACTTTAAGAGTGCATCCGTGCATCCTTCATAAATGAAACAAGATGTTTCTCCTTATGTGTCGCACAACACATGGCCAGCTAGGGTTGTTAAATTTTACAATGACATTTCCTAGTGAATGCATTTGTATTGGTTGAAAGCAATGTTAAAGTTGAAAAACGCATCAAAAACGCTGCGTGTGAACATATCCCAAGTGGTGGAGGAACATTTAGATCTGGGGCTAATTATTTTGTCTTATATACAAGTCATTACCCTGGAAAGGATGTACCGCAAACATATTTATCAGCAAATCTATTTTGGTTTTGTTTTTGTATGTTTTTTGGGTCACCTGTAAAAATGGCATGAAACTCTGACAATATTGTTTACAGCTGAGACCTAGGAGTCAGAAATGCTTCCAGGGGCAATCCTCTTTATGTTCCAGTATCATTTGAGCAGTGTTTCCACCATTTTCAGATGTTTTTAGACCTTAAAAAGACCCCCGGGGGAATCACGGTAAAAATACTTGGGTTTCCCTTTGACTTACATTGGGCTCGTTGCACGGGTCGAGTACCCGAGTATTCCAATTTGCTTGACCTGAGCAACGAGCACCCGAGCATTTTAGTGCTCACCCATCACTACTGCTTTGCCTTTAGTCCATGTTGCTTACCCTGACCTTAGGCTTAGAGAATCCACTTCACGAACTGAGCCCATAACATCACATTTACAATATGCAAATTGCCTCTTTTGAGAAAAAGAGGACTTAAACTCTATAGCGTCACCTATAGGAAGTAGCGATCCTACAAGTCAAAATCAACCCTTTAACGAGTCATCCAATGTGACTTAGGATAAAAGCCAAATAAGTATCTCAATTCGCAGACATGGTGTTTCGGGCTGTTGCCCCTCGTCAGTGCGAAGCATGAGAACTGATTTGGCTAGGTGAGAGGCTCTGGACTGGGGTCCAAGCCAACTGGTATGTCACTCTCCATAAGGAGAAACGTTACCTCTTAGACCCCAGTCCAGAGCCTCTCACCTAGCCAAATCAGATCTCATGCTTCGCACTAACGAGGGCCAACAGCCCGAAACACCGTGTCTGTGAATTGAGATACTGATTTGGCTTTTATCCTGAGTCATATTGCACGACTCATTAAAGGGTTGATTGTGACTTGTAGGATCGCTACTTCCAACAGGTGGTGCTATAGAGTTTAAGTCCTCTTTTTCTCAGAAGAGGCAATTTGCATATTTAATTTCCCAGAGGAGCATTGCACGGCGAATAAGCCTCCTTACCTTGACAAGCCAGCTGGTATGCCACACAACATTTACAATGTGATACATGTGACTGCTAGCTCCAGTATAACTATTTAACTAGTTGCAACCCCTGTGGCTCTGCAACGTTGCATTGAAAACTAAGAATAATTAATAAAAATATTACATTATAAAAGATTAAAGGGATTTATTAGGAACTGGACAATTGTTTCAAATAGATAAATAGCATTATTGTTATAGATAATATACATATACTAAATAATTATGCATTACATATTAGCATTATGCAAAAAAAAAATTGTCATTCTTATTTCATGGAAAAAAACAATTACACAGAATCTGTAAATAATAGCACTCCAAGATATCTTCATATGGTACATTCCACAATAACGGAAAGCAAGGTATAACAAGGAAGAAAAAAATCAATTCCAGGTGCGTGCTGCAATGTAAAAAATGCAAAGGCATGCAATATTGTGTGTATTGATGTAGCTTATAAGCACTGACAGCACTTTTAAATCACTGCAAACAAGCCTCATCAGCAATATACAGTACCTACCCTGGATCTTTCACACTTCTATTCAGCTGCTATTTTACTGGATTCAATTGATACATATGTTATAAAAGTGATTGCTACAGCTATGAATGTGAACAATTCAATTCAGTTTTGTATTTGTCTTTTCATTTTTCACAACTGAAACCTCAGCACATACAGGTCCTTCTCAAAAAATTAGCATATAGTGTTAAATTTCATTATTTACCATAATGTAATGATTACAATTAAACTTTCATATATTATAGATTCATTATCCACCAACTGAAATTTGTCAGGTCTTTTATTGTTTTAATACTGATGATTTTGGCATACAACTCCTGATAACCCAAAAAACCTGTCTCAATAAATTAGCATATTTCACCCATCCAATCAAATAAAAGTGTTTTTTAATAACAAACAAAAAAACCAACAAATAATAATGTTCAGTTATGCACTCAATACTTGGTCGGGAATCCTTTGGCAGAAATGACTGCTTCAATGCGGCGTGGCATGGAGGCAATCAGCCTGTGACACTGCTGAGATGTTATGGAGGCCCAGGATGCTTCAATAGCGGCCTTAAGCTCATTCAGAGTGTTGGGTCTTGCGTCTCTCAACTTTCTCTTCACAATATCCCACAGATTCTCTATGGGGTTCAGGTCAGGAGAGTTGGCAGGCCAATTGAGCACAGTAATACCATGGTCAGTAAACCATTTACCAGTGGTTTTGGCACTGTGAGCAGGTGCCAGGTCGTGCTGAAAAATGAAATCTTCATCTCCATAAAGCATTTCAGCCGATGGAAGCATGAAGTGCTCCAAAATCTCCTGATAGCTAGCTGCATTGACCCTGCCCTTGATGAAACACAGTGGACCAACACCAGCAGCTGACATGGCACCCCACACCATCACTGACTGTGGGTACTTGACACTGGACTTCAGGCATTTTGGCATTTCCTTCTCCCCAGTCTTCCTCCAGACTCTGGCACCTTGATTTCCGAATGACATGCAAAATTTGCTTTCATCAGAAAAAAGTACTTGGGACCACTTAGCAACAGTCCAGTGCTGCTTCTCTGTAGCTCAAAAGTGGCTTTACCTGGGGAATGTGGCACCTGTAGACCATTTCCTGCACACGCCTGTGCACGGTGGCTCTGGATGTTTCCACACCAGACTCAGTCCACTGCTTCCTCAGGTTCCCCAAGGTCTGGAATCGGTCCTTCTCCACAATCTTCCTCAGGGTCCGGTCTCCTCTTCTCGTTGTACAGCGTTTTCTGCCACATTGTTTCCTTCCAACAGACTTACCATTGAGGTGCCTTGATACAGCACTCTGGGAACAGCCTATTTGTTGAGAAATTTCTTTCTGGGTCTTACCCTCTTGCTTGAGGGTGTCAATGATGGCCTTCTTGACATCTGTCAGGTCGCTATTCTTACCCATGATGGGGGTTTTGAGTAATGAACCAGGCAGGGAGTTTATAAAAGCCTCAGGTATCTTTTGCATGTGTTTAGAGTTAATTAGTTGATTCAGAAGATTAGGGTAATAGGTCGTTTAGAGAACCTTTTCTTGATATGCTAATTTATTGAGACAGGTTTTTTGGGTTATCAGGAGTTGTATGCCAAAATCATCAGTATTAAAACAATAAAAGACCTGACAAATTTCAGTTGGTGGATAATGAATCTATAATATATGAAAGTTTAATTGTAATCATTACATTATGGTAAATAATGAAATTTAACACTATATGCTAATTTTTTGAGAAGGACCTGTATTATTTGTGATATAAGAGGATAAATTCCAAAAGTTAGAAATATTGTGGCTTGCAGAAGTATTCACCCCCACCCCTTGGCATTTTTCATGTTTTACTACCTCACAACATGGATATTCACTGGTTTCTTTAAGATTTTGCATCAGTTGATGTAAAGAACATGCCTACCACTGTAAACATTTGGTTTTCTTTTTATTGTGAAACAAACAACAAATAGGACAAAATAACTAAAAACTTCAGTGTGCATAATTATTCATCCCCTTAAAGTCAGTACTTTGTAGAGCCTTCTTTTGCAGCAATTTACAGTTGCAAGTCACTTTGGATAAGTCTCTATAAACTTTTCACATGTTGTTACTGGGATCCTCAAGGCAAAACTGTTCCAGCTCCTTCAAGTTAGATGGTTTCCTCTGGTGTTCAGCAGTCTTCAAGTCTGACCACGAATTCTCAATTGGATTAAGGGCTGTGCTTTGACTAGGCCACTTGAAAACATTTACAGATTGCCCATTAAACCACTCGCTTTATCAGTATTCTTTGAGCAATTGTCTTGTTGGAAGGTGAACCTCTGTCCTAGTCTCAAATCACTGACAGACTGAAACAGGTTTTGCGCAAGAATATCCCTGTATTTTATACCATCCATCTTTCCCTCAACTCAGACCATTTTCCCTGTCCCTGCTGCTGAAAAACATCCCCACAGCCTGATGCTGCCACCACATTGTCTCACTGTGAGGATGGTGTTCTTAGGGTGAAGCTGTGTTGATTTGGTAGCACACATAACGTTTACCTTGGTGGCCAAAAAGTTCAATTTTGCTTTCATCTGACCACAACACTTTCCTCCATACATTTGAGGAGTCTCCCACATGTCTTTTGGCAAACTCAAAATGAGCCTTAAAATTTGTGTGTGTGAGTAAAGGCTTTTTTCTGACCACACTTCCATAAAGGCCACCTATATGACGTGTATTGCTTACTGCTGTCACATGCACAGATACTCCAGTCTCTGCTTGGGAACTCTGTGGCTGCTTCAGGCCACCTTTGGTCTCTGTGCTGCCTCTTTGATTAATACCCTCCTTGCCGAGGCTGAGAGTTTTGACGGGCGGCCTCTCTTAGCAGGCTTGTTGTGGTACTATGTTGTTTCCATTTAATGAAAATGGATTTGATGGTCCTCCGTGGGATTATCAGAGATTAGGATATTTTTTTGTAACCCAACCCTGAATTGTACTTCTCAACAACTTTGTCCCTTACTTGTTTGGAGATCTCCTTGATCTTGATGGTGTTGCTTGATTAGTGGTGCTTTTTGCTTAATAGTGTTGCAGCCTGTGTGGACTTTCAGAAAAGGTGTATATATACTGACAGACCATGTGACACTTAGATTGCACACAGGTTGACTTCTTTTCATTAAGAATGTGACTTATGAAGGTAATTGCTTGCACCAGAATTTCTTTACTGGCTTCATTGCAAAAGCGTGAACACACTTGCCAATTTTTCGTTATTTGATTGCATAAATTTAAATTATGCCTATATTTTTCTCCCTTCACTTCACCAACTTACACTATGTAGTGCTGATGCATCTTGCACAAATCGGGTTACAAAAATATTTAAACACAGATTGCAATGTAATTGTGAAGGCTGGGGGGATTTAATGGCATTCTATAATCCTCCTGAAAACATGAGTAGCTGTAACAGGACAACTGGCTCAGCTGGTGGCCAAGCCATTTCAGCTTAAAAGCAGAAATTCCAACCCCCACTAGCTTATCTAGTATCCAAACTCCTACAGGAAGACCTCCTGCGGAGCCGTTGCAGTGTAACTGCTTTGTTCAGACAGCAAGGATTTCATAAAGAGAATATGGACTTATCATAAGTCACACCCCGGTTACATTTTTGAGATATCTGGAATGGGCTAAACACCTTCCAGGGTCTCAAACTGTTCTAGCACCCTAGGGTGGGGTGATACGTAGAATGGCTAAAAGGAACAAGGTAGCAAAACCATGTTTGGTCTCAACATGTAGCAGTTGCCCGGCTGGATCCAATGGCGCCAAAATCATCTCCCTTGGATCGTCCATTAGGAAGTTATGACCCATCTTTTGTTTTGGGGTTTTTAGCTGCTGGATGCAAGGGTAGGAAATTTAGGTCCAGCCCAGGGGGCAGGAAAGGAGTGATCCTAAGAGGTTAACTGCTTGTGTAAAGCATGTCCTATTGTTTTTTTCCAGGGAGGTCACGATGATATATCATGTGGGGAGAAGTCAAGGAACAGAGAAGACCACCAGTCTCCCATGTAGTAGCACTTGCCCAACAAGCCAGGCCTTTCATCTGACTTGTAACTAACTCTTATATTCTGCATACTTTGTCTCACCACTATTGTATTTGCACATCTGACCATTGCATATGTATAAATATTGTACATATAGTGTTTTGTCTCATGTGCCCCTAAGGTAATCGAATATATAATTTTTACATAGCTGCTTCTCCCATGCGGGTGGAAGATCCTCTTTACAGATGGCACAGGCTTTGTGCTTTGTTTTACCTACGCTTTTCCTCCCCTAAAAGAGACAAATAATAATCTTACTGTCTCTAACTTTCACGAAGATCAACTTACCACCTCCAAATCCCATAAATACCGGTTGGGGATTCTCTGCCTCTGGCTTTTTCCCCGACGCCGTGCTGGACTCCTTGCTGTACTGAGACCTTTGGCGTTCTTTGCTGGTGTCCTGGTGACCTTTCTGCTGTCGCCTTTTTTGCTGCTGCTGCTGAAGCGATGCTATAGGTGGAGGTGATTCAGGCAAGGGAGATGCCGGGCCGCTCATACTGCTGCTGGTCTGCTGTCACTGCCAATAATGCGTGCTGCGCTTGATGCTGCGACAACTCTCCTAAGGCTCTTGCCGATATACTGCAGAGCCACTGGGAGGAAGTAAAACCTCCCTTTTAAAGCTCCTGCCGTTTTTTTTTTTTTTCTTTCCCCCGGCGCCTGCGCAGTAGCGCTTCAGCCGACGGCAAGGAGCGTTGAACGCCGGCGCCTGCGCAGACGCTTCTGCGGCGCCTTTGCAACGCCCAAGCGTCAGATAGGCGACGCCTGCGCAGTGGCGTCCAGACAACGGCGAGGAGCGCCGAATGCCGACGCCTGCGCAGTCGGTTCCGGCGGCGCCTGCACAGATCCAAGCCCCAGCGTCTCGCGAGACCAGCGCAACTCCGGGCATGCGCATACTCTCAAGATGGCCGCCCGGAGTGCAGTTATGGCGCTGCTGACCGGCACCCCCGGTCCTATGCAGACCCTACCGCGCGGCTCTGCATGCCCGATGGCGTGCAGTGTGCAGGCTGACGCGTGCTAGGGGAGGGCCGCGCCGCACCTCCCGCAACCACAGAGGGACCCCCCTGGATGTTGCCGCTGCTGCATCTTACCTAGGGAGGTGACCGCGAACTCCTTATCACCTCCCCCACTCACCCTAGAGGCCCACTAGCCCCCAGCGGTGGTGCTTCGGGTCACCACCCCAGCCGAGGCAGAGGGACCCCAGCTGCCTGAGTCGGACTGGTTGGCCCCGGAATTCCAACGTTGAACCGGTAAGTCCGTAGGTCTCCCATCAAGGACAGGAAACCAACTGGGCTGCTCTTTTATCTCGATCCATGAATCCACACTTCTGTGTTCTTGGTTTAACTTTCTATGCTACGGTGGCTGATTTCTGACCCAATAAGATTTTCTTAATTGACCGGGTTTATATCTAACTAGGAACTGATGGCAGTACTACAGAGCTACCCAGGCGTTGTTTCACTAGTGCTAGTGAAAGGGGTCTCTCAGCCTAAGAGGGTTGTGAGTGAGTGTGGTGTCATGTCAGCCACTCCTTGGGCCACGTCTTCTCACTCCCCGTGTCTCCCTGGGCCGGTGTGGACAGGGAGTGTCTGTGTATATCTGTGCTTAGGTGACCTTACGGGTCCCTAGGGAGTGTGGAATGTCAGGTTGGTGCAAGTGAGGAGAACGTAATATGTGATCCCTCGGACCTAGTAGTGACGTCAGGTGGGGTGGCGAGGTGCAAGTTCTTCACATGTGATGGCAGCAGAGGGATTCTGCGTGAACTCTCTGGTGCCATCCTTCACAGCAACAAAATAGGAAAAAAGCCAATGGGGTCAATACAATCGCAAGCTATTGTATTTATTTATTACCTACAGGGGCATGTAAACGTTTGGGCACCCCTGGTCAAAATTACTGCTATTGTGAACAGTTAAGCAAGTTGAAGATGAAATGATCTCTAAAAGGCCTTAAGTTAAAGAGAATACAATTCCTTTGTATTTTAGGCAAAAAAAGAAAATTTAATTTTTTTTTACATTTTAAACATTATATAAAGGAAAATGGGTTAATGCAAAAGTTTGGGCTCCCTTGGAGATTTGTGTGCTCAGATAACTTTGATAAAGGGTTCACACCTTAATTAGCCTGTTATGGCTAGAGATGGGCAAACCTTTTAAGGTTCAGTTCGATTTGGATCCGCGAACATCCCGATGGACAAACATATTCCACAGGTGGTTGAGTGATCAATTGACTCACAGTAGAAATTTGACAATGGCACAGCAGCAGTCAGCCATGGGCCATGCATGACCCCAGGGACTGGGCCAGCATTTAGAGCTTTGAATTTAAGTTTAAATTAAGACGAGGTGGGTGATGGACCGATGTAAGCCTGCTGTCATGTGAGCCTTGATACCTCATGCAACAGCTCAAACTGTTTTTTTACTCAGCCACACTCAGGTGGCACAAATATCAACTTGGTAGACCACTAATGTTAGAAAAATCTAAGGATTGTAACACAGGTGGTTGACTGATCAATTCATCCACAGTAGAAATTTGATAATGGCATAGCAGCAGTCAGCCATAGCCATGCATGAGGTATAAAGATCTGGGCCAGCATTTAGAGCTTTGAATTTAAGTTTAAATTGAGACAAAGTGGGTGATGGACCGGTGTAAGCCTGCTGTTCAGGGAGCCCTGATATCTCATGCAACAGCTTAAACTGCTTTCTTACTACGCCACATTTAAGGATAGTATATAAAGGCACAGATGATTGGCCTCGGGGAGACCAAAACATCCAACACTGCGGAGACACCATCACGTGTTTCTCAACGCAGTGATTCCAGAACACTGCCCCCATCCCTTATGGGAAATATGCAGATGCAGGTAAAGAAGCTGCGGAGACACCATCACGTGTTTCTCGACGCAAGCAGTGAATAGCCAGGCCTTTCCCCGGGAAGGAACAACCACGGGAAGGGCAGCATCCTATGAAGGAAAGCCACCTATGCCAAGCATGGTATCCATCCACAGACAGCTGTTTCGGGGTGTTTGCCCCTCATCAGTGTGGAGTAGGAATCTGGCTATTAGGAGCAGTGCCTAGTAAAAAGGCTATAAAGGCACAGATGATTGGCCTCGGGGAGACCAAAACATCCAACACTGCGGAGACACCATCACGTGTTTCTCAACGCAGTGATTCCAGAACACTGCCCCCATCCCTTATGGGAAATATGCAGATGCAGGTAAAGAAGCTGCGGAGACACCATCACGTGTTTCTCGACGCAAGCAGTGAATAGCCAGGCCTTTCCCCGGGAAGGAACAACCACGGGAAGGGCAGCATCCTATGAAGGAAAGCCACCTATGCCAAGCATGGTATCCATCCACAGACAGCTGTTTCGGGGTGTTTGCCCCTCATCAGTGTGGAGTAGGAATCTGGCTATTAGGAGCAGTGCCTAGTAAAAAGGCTATAAAGGCACAGATGATTGGCCTCGGGGAGACCAAAACATCCAACACTGCGGAGACACCATCACGTGTTTCTCAACGCAGTGATTCCAGAACACTGCCCCCATCCCTTATGGGAAATATGCAGATGCAGGTAAAGAAGCTGCGGAGACACCATCACGTGTTTCACGACGCAAGCAGTGAATAGCCAGGCCTTTCCCCGGGAAGGAACAACCACGGGAAGGGCAGCATCCTATGAAGGAAAGCCACCTATGCCAAGCATGGTATCCATCCACAGACAGCTGTTTCGGGGTGTTTGCCCCTCATCAGTGTGGAGTAGGAATCTGGCTATTAGGAGCAGTGCCTAGTAAAAAGGCTATAAAGGCACAGATGATTGGCCTCGGGGAGACCAAAACATCCAACACTGCGGAGACACCATCACGTGTTTCTCAACGCAGTGATTCCAGAACACTGCCCCCATCCCTTATGGGAAATATGCAGATGCAGGTAAAGAAGCTGCGGAGACACCATCACGTGTTTCTCGACGCAAGCAGTGAATAGCCAGGCCTTTCCCCGGGAAGGAACAACCACGGGAAGGGCAGCATCCTATGAAGGAAAGCCACCTATGCCAAGCATGGTATCCATCCACAGACAGCTGTTTCGGGGTGTTTGCCCCTCATCAGTGTGGAGTAGGAATCTGGCTATTAGGAGCAGTGCCTAGTAAAAAGGCTATAAAGGCACAGATGATTGGCCTCGGGGAGACCAAAACATCCAACACTGCGGAGACACCATCACGTGTTTCTCAACGCAGTGATTCCAGAACACTGCCCCCATCCCTTATGGGAAATATGCAGATGCAGGTAAAGAAGCTGCGGAGACACCATCACGTGTTTCACGACGCAAGCAGTGAATAGCCAGGCCTTTCCCCGGGAAGGAACAACCACGGGAAGGGCAGCATCCTATGAAGGAAAGCCACCTATGCCAAGCATGGTATCCATCCACAGACAGCTGTTTCGGGGTGTTTGCCCCTCATCAGTGTGGAGTAGGAATCTGGCTATTAGGAGCAGTGCCTAGTAAAAAGGCTATAAAGGCACAGATGATTGGCCTCGGGGAGACCAAAACATCCAACACTGCGGAGACACCATCACGTGTTTCTCAACGCAGTGATTCCAGAACACTGCCCCCATCCCTTATGGGAAATATGCAGATGCAGGTAAAGAAGCTGCGGAGACACCATCACGTGTTTCTCGACGCAAGCAGTGAATAGCCAGGCCTTTCCCCGGGAAGGAACAACCACGGGAAGGGCAGCATCCTATGAAGGAAAGCCACCTATGCCAAGCATGGTATCCATCCACAGACAGCTGTTTCGGGGTGTTTGCCCCTCATCAGTGTGGAGTAGGAATCTGGCTATTAGGAGCAGTGCCTAGTAAAAAGGCTATAAAGGCACAGATGATTGGCCTCGGGGAGACCAAAACATCCAACACTGCGGAGACACCATCACGTGTTTCTCAACGCAGTGATTCCAGAACACTGCCCCCATCCCTTATGGGAAATATGCAGATGCAGGTAAAGAAGCTGCGGAGACACCATCACGTGTTTCTCGACACAAGCAGTGAATAGCCAGGCCTTTCCCCGGGAAGGAACAACCACGGGAAGGGCAGCATCCTATGAAGGAAAGCCACCTATGCCAAGCATGGTATCCATCCACAGACAGCTGTTTCGGGGTGTTTGCCCCTCATCAGTGTGGAGTAGGAATCTGGCTATTAGGAGCAGTGCCTAGTAAAAAGGCTATAAAGGCACAGATGATTGGCCTCGGGGAGACCAAAACATCCAACACTGCGGAGACACCATTACGTGTTTCTCAACGCAGTGATTCCAGAACACTGCCCCCATCCCTTATGGGAAATATGCAGATGCAGGTAAAGAAGCTGCGGAGACACCATCACGTGTTTCTCGACGCAAGCAGTGAATAGCCAGGCCTTTCCCCGGGAAGGAACAACCACGTTGAGAAACACGTGATGGTGTCTCCGCAGTGTTGGATGTTTTGGTCTCCCCGAGGCCAATCATCTGTGCCTTTATAGCCTTTTTACTAGGCACTGCTCCTAATAGCCAGATTCCTACTCCACACTGATGAGGGGCAAACACCCCGAAACAGCTGTCTGTGGATGGATACCATGCTTGGCATAGGTGGCTTTCCTTCATAGGATGCTGCCCTTCCCGTGGTTGTTCCTTCCCGGGGAAAGGCCTGGCTATTCACTGCTTGCGTCGAGAAACACGTGATGGTGTCTCCGCAGCTTCTTTACCTGCATCTGCATATTTCCCATAAGGGATGGGGGCAGTGTTCTGGAATCACTGCGTTGAGAAACACGTGATGGTGTCTCCGCAGTGTTGGATGTTTTGGTCTCCCCGAGGCCAATCATCTGTGCCTTTATAGCCTTTTTACTAGGCACTGCTCCTAATAGCCAGATTCCTACTCCACACTGATGAGGGGCAAACACCCCGAAACAGCTGTCTGTGGATGGATACCATGCTTGGCATAGGTGGCTTTCCTTCATAGGATGCTGCCCTTCCCGTGGTTGTTCCTTCCCGGGGAAAGGCCTGGCTATTCACTGCTTGCGTCGAGAAACACGTGATGGTGTCTCCGCAGCTTCTTTACCTGCATCTGCATATTTCCCATAAGGGATGGGGGCAGTGTTCTGGAATCACTGCGTTGAGAAACACGTGATGGTGTCTCCGCAGTGTTGGATGTTTTGGTCTCCCCGAGGCCAATCATCTGTGCCTTTATAGCCTTTTTACTAGGCACTGCTCCTAATAGCCAGATTCCTACTCCACACTGATGAGGGGCAAACACCCCGAAACAGCTGTCTGTGGATGGATACCATGCTTGGCATAGGTGGCTTTCCTTCATAGGATGCTGCCCTTCCCGTGGTTGTTCCTTCCCGGGGAAAGCCCTGGCTATTCACTGCTTGCGTCGAGAAACACGTGATGGTGTCTCCGCAGCTTCTTTACCTACATTTAAGGATAGTAACACAGGTAGTTGACTGAAAATAAGTACAGGCCTGCTGGTCTGTGACCTCTGCTGCTACAGGCAACACATCATGAAGGAGACCCAACTTGGAGTCCAAACATTTTAAAAAAATTATTGCCACACACCACGAAAGTAGCATCAATTTCCCCAGAGTAAAAATAGTATACTGGAACTCTGACACCCCTTCCACTACAGGCAAACCACCAGATGGAGACCCAACTTGAAGTCTGTAAATTTCAAAAATGTATTGCCATACACAACTAGAGTAGAAATAGTATAATGGCGTAGCATTTTGACAACTTCTGTTATTGGATTGGCTACTCGACTTCCTTTCTTTGGCAGCCGCACAGCGGTATTACTCTTATTATTATTATTGTTTATTGTTATAGAGCCATTTATTCAAAGGCGCTTTACATGTGAAAAAGAGTATACATAATAAAAACAAGAACAGTAATGTTAAACAATACAAGTCACCGACTGCTACAGGAGGAGAGGGACCTTGCCTCTGAGGGCTCACAGACTACAAGGGATAGGTGAGGATACAGTAAGTGAATGTAGAGCTGGCCTTGCAGCGGTATGGTGGAATGATGGCTACTGCAGGCTTGTCGGATGAGGTGGTTCTTCAGATTCCTTGTCAAGGTTTCCATGATAGGCAAGAGTCTGATATGTTGGGGTAGAGAGTTCCATAGTACAGGGGATGCACGGGAGAAATATTGTATGTGATTATAGAAAGAGGAGATAAGAGGGGAGCAAATAAGGAGATCTTGTGAGGATCAGAGGTTGCGTACAGGTAAGTACTGGGAGACTAGGTCATAGATGTATGGAGGAGAAAGGCTGTGGATGGCTTTGTATGCCATGGTCAGGGTTTTGAACTGGAGTCTCTGGGTAATGCAGAGCCAGTGAAGAGATTGACAGAGAGGAGAGGCCAGGAAATAGCTGGTTGATAGGTGGATTAGTCGGGCAGTAGAGTTTAGGATAGAGTGGAGGGGTACGAGACTGTTAGAAGGGAGTCCACAAAGCATGAGGTTGCAGTAGTCAAAGCGGGATATGATGAGTGCATTGTCTAGGGTTTTTGCAGATTCTTGATAAAGGAATGCATGGATCAAGGAAATATTTTTGAGCTGTAATTGGCAGGAGGTGTAAAGGGCACAAATATGTGTTTGGAAGGAGAGATCAGAGTCCAGGGTTACCCCGAGGCAGATAGCTTGCGAGAAGCCCTCATCTATGCCTTGCAGATGAGGGCCGGAAAGAGCATGTGCTGCAGTGGATGGCAAGCGCTGCATCAAGTGGCTTCTCCTCCTCTTCCTCCACCTTAATATAAGCAGGTTGTGAGATGGGGAGCAACAAACAGTCCTGCACCCTATCTCTCCCTGGCAGCATGCACGGAGTACTCACTAGCCCCGCATGTTAAACACCTCGCTCCATGGTAACCAAAGGGCACCCTTCACGTCTTTCCTTGCAGTCTCTGTCAGCGGTGGCAGTGGTGGTGCTTGGGCGCGGGCAACAGTCCTGTACGAGCCAAATGTGGCTTGGCAAATATATACTGGCAAAGTCAGGGTGCAAGTGTCTGTCCAGTTCCCAGTCACTCTTATGTGGCATGTGCGCTGTACTCATGGACACGGACCAGACAGCCCCTTCTTCTCTGGTAGTCACCGGGCTCACACTTCACGTCTCCTTCTCTCTGGTCCCCACGGCTGGCGGCGGTAGATGACGAATGCAAACCTTTGCTTGGCTGGTGCTCCCAGGATCAATCACTTCTCTCCCTGGCTGTAGCTGAACACACGACTCCGCTGAGCACAGTGGTCCCTCTGCAGACAGTGGGGGACCCTCTCTATGCAGCCTGTTGCACTGTTGGTACTTTGTGGGGTGGACGAGGTGCGCTGCTCACCTGACTGCATGCTGCCCCAGGTTGGCGCCAAGCTCCTCTCTGCTGTGCACGCTTTCTCCTTTATATGTCCCAGCCCCCCATGTTCAGGAGGTTGGTCCAGCTCGCTACTATTTCCATTAGGGAACAGGGGATGCAGCCTTATCAGTTCTGGACTAGAAGCGCAGGTACCCGTGGTCTGGTCATCCCCCTTACATTAAAATCACACACAGTACAGTCCTCAGAGGTGGGATCCCAATTACCCTTGTTTACCCCTGTGTCACAACTCCCCAACTGCCCAACAGGTGGGTGAATCTGCAGAGACTCAGATACCTGTGGCACATGCGGACTGCACTGTACTGTCAGGGCAGAAAGAGGAGGAGGGTGAACCTTAGGACAAGGAGTGAGAGAACAGAGAAGATGATGTTGAGGTTGTAGATCCTTCTTGGTGTTAACCCAGAGACATGCAGCTGAGTAGCTCCACAGAGGAGATGTAGGAGGAAGACGAGGAGGGTATGTTGTGGTTCCCGCATAGACACAGAGTAATGCAACCACGACAAGCACTACATCATCAGCCACAACTCTGGCTGTGGCCAGCAGTGGTCGCGGGTCTGCAGTTCGCATGGTTGACAAGGATTGCCTAGCCTGGACCTTTTTTGAGACTGAAAATGATGATCCAATTCACGTTATCTGCCAACTTTGTAAAAAAATACTTAGTAGAGGAAAAACTTCAAATAATTTGACTACTAAATGCATGAACCGGCACATGCACGATCAACATGCCTTAGTCTGGGAATCTCACTGTGCTAAAATGCAGCTTAGAGGGCTTCGCCAGCAATCAGCAGCTCCACCAACCGCATCTGCTGCTTCTTCCTCCTCTGTCACCATGGTGAGTGTTCACACACATGTCTCTGGTCGCAGAACTTCCATTTTTTACCCACTACAGTTGGGGGGAGAGAGAGCTCATCAACTGTTATGGAAGTGAACATGCCTGCTATTTTTTACTGATCTCTGATATCCAGCACATTACATCTTTCTCAATCCATCATAACATCTCCACCTGCACCTCATTGACAGTCCTGCAGTTAGTCGTGTTCACCCTATTCCACCCTCTCTCAGCACAGCAGCCAACCCTCCGTCCCGCAGTTGTGGTTACGTAAAAGATTGTTTCCTCCTACATATGCCAAGGCTAAGAACTAGAACTTCACCATCTCCAATCTGTTGGCAGCAAAATGCTGCCTTTTTGCCTGGTGTATTCACACACTTTCCGAAAGCTGATGGTCGTCACAGTCCCCCAGTACTAGTTGCCGATTCACCATATTCCTTCTCTAAGAAAGATGTGCCTGCACTAGAACAGCATGTCATAGACAACATCATTCCTTGAAAAAAATCTATCTGCCAGAGTGCATTTCACTACTGTCACCTGGATAAGCAAGAATGGACAGGGGAGTTACATGTCGGTGACTGGGCACTAGGTGAATCTGGTGGCAATGAGGGCTAGTAGGGAAGGGTCTGCTCCACAAGTCTTGAAATCCCTAAGGCTTGTAGGTCACTTGGGAATGGAGAACTAAACCACTACACACCAAGGAATGGAGAACTAAACCACTACACAGCAGAAGAGGGAGAACTAAACTACTAGACAACAGGGGTTGGAGAACTAAACTACTAAACACCTAAGGTTGGTACAGCAATTTCTCTGCCACTATCCCTGCCTGGATGCACTGCTGCAGAAAGCACGGACACCTTCACCATTCACACCAAGTGGGTCATCGACTTGTATCACTACAGAGGTCTTTCGGGCTACTGGGTATCTGGATGATAAGCATTTTGCAGACATGGTGGAATTCTTTGCGTCACACACGCCGATCCAGCAATGACAGCGGGTGATCAGCGACCAAAAAATGGTCCTGATCATTCCCCAATGACCAACGATCTCCCAGCAGGGGCCTGATCATTGGAAAAAAAGGAGAAAAAGAAACACTGCTACAAAAATGCACACCACCCAATATATAAACATACAAAACAAAACACTTTATTGGCATGAACAATAAAAACAATTAAAATCACTACGCCACTGCGGACCACCTGGATACATAATATACATAACTATATATACAAACAATTTATACTGCCTGTCAATATACCCGTAGGATATATAGAGACGTATATAATAATGCCTACCTACCTAGCGGCTCATGGGGTATCTAAGGGCACACATATAGCACGGCAACTCTCAAGACCCAAAGAATGAATAGGCTAAGTAGGCACAAAGCCACCCATATAATGGTGGAAAAGGTCCCCACACATGAGTCTAAATCACGAAGGCTTAATAACCTACGGTATAATACAAACCAACCTATAGACAGATAAGATGGAGTATCCAGGGCGCTGGGTGGACCATAGCCCCACGCGTATCGCCTCCCGAATGAGGCTTCATCAGGGGCCTGATCGTTGGTCGCTGTCACACATAACGAGATCGTTAGCGGGATCGTTGCTACGTCACCAAAAGCGTGACATTGCAACGATATCGTTAACGATATCGTTATGTGTGACTCCAGCTTTAGTCTCATGCAGCTGTCATATACAACTGTCACCCACAGGATTTTTAACGACTGGGGTCAAAAATTCACTTAATCCTTAGCACTGTGACAAAGTGACACTGAGAATTAAGGCCCCTTAAAGACCACCATTAAAAGGTGTATTGGCAGTCATAAAGAGGTTATACTATGTTTTCTACATTCTCCCTTTAAATCTACTATATAATTGTCTAAGACAGGCATGTCAAACTCTGGGTACCCCGAGGGCCACATGAGTAACAAGAGGTTGTTGCGAGGGCCGCACACAGCAGCTAATGTCACACACGTATGTTAACAGCAGTCAATGAAAACAAGATATGACGTAGTAATATGTAACAGCAACATATATTTGCAGTGCGCAAGAGCAACTATTATATTCAACAAAAATACAGCAATTAAAAACTAAACATTTATTTGCTATCTTTTTTTTCAATCATTAGTGTTTTGTCCTGAGGCTTGACACCTCAGTCTGTGCACACTGCCAGGTGCGTGCATAACGTACAAACCCCATCCCAGAAGGTACGTGCACACTGCCAGGTGCGTGCATAACGTACAAACCCCATCCCAGAAGGTACGTGCACACTGCCAGGTGCGTGCATAACGTACAAACCCCATCCCAGAAGGTACGCACACACTGCCAGGTGCGTGCATAACATACAAACCCCATCCCAGAAGGTACGTGCACACTGCCAGGTGCGTGCATAACGTACAAACCCCATCCTAGAAAGTCTGTGCACAATGCCAGGTGCGTGCATAACGTACAAACCCCATCCCAGAAGGTACGTGCACACTGCCAGGTGCGTGCATAACGTACAAACCCCATCCCAGAAGGTACGTACACACTGCCAGGTGCGTGCATAACGTACATACCCCATCCTAGAAGGTACGTGCACACTGCCAGGTGCGTGAATAACGTACAAAACCCATCCCAGAAGGTCCGTGCATGATGTGTACAGGAGGAGGGCCACTCACTTACTTCTTTGCCTGTGCGGCAGTGGGTCCCTTCTTCCTCGGTCACAGTATCCCAGTCACTCTCAGCCTTCCTGACTTAGGACGGAGATCAGCAGCCACGCGAGCCGCAGATGTACAAAACGCGCGATCAGCACTTCCGGTTCTTCATTCATTGGCCGATATCCCTGCATATGACCTGCTTACGTCATCAGCAGCCGACCAAAGTACACACATCATGGATTGACACGGAGCTAGTTGGTCGGCTGCTGATGACGTAAGCAGGTCATATGCAGGGATATCGGCCAATGAATGAAGAGCCGGAAGTGCTGATCGCGCGTTTTGTACATCTGCGGCTTGCGTGGCTGCTGATCTCCGTCCTAAGCCAGGAAGGCTGAGAGTGACTGGGAGCATCTGTGGCCCACACAAAAGTCTCAAACTTTGTGTTTACAGACAAAGTTTGAGACTTTTGTGCGGGCCGCAGATATGCCTGTAAAGGGCCGCATGCGGCCCGCAGAACGCGTGTTTGACATGCCTGGTCTAAGAGTCATTTCCATCTGTCTGTCTGTCTGTCATGGAAATCCCAAGTCGCTGATTGGTCGCGGTCAAACGGCCACGATCAATCAGCGATGGGCACAGAGCAGCCATGAAATGGCCGCTCCCTACTCCCCTGCCGTTAGTGCCCGCTCCATACTACCCCCTCCAGTCAGCGCTCACACAGGGTTAATGGCAGCATTAACAGACCATGTTATGCCGCGGTTTAACGCACTCCGTTAATGCTGCTATTAACCCTGTGTGACCAACTTTTTACTATTGATGCTGCCTATGCAGCATCAATAGTAAAAAGATCTAATGTTAAAAATAATTTAAAAAAATAAAAAAATCATTATATACTCACCTTCTGTCGGCCCCCGGATCCAGCCCAAGCCTTTCCCGCTCCTTGCGACGGTCCGGTCCATGCATTGCGGTCTCGCGAGATGATAATGTAGCAGTCTCATGAGACCGCTATGAAATCATCTCGCGAGACCGCAATGCACTCTTGGGACCGGGGCATCACGAGGAGCATCGGTAAATGCCTGGGCTGGATACAGGGGCCGACGGAAGGTGAGTATATAACTATTTTTGATTTTAATTCTTTTTTTAACAGGGATATGGTGCCCGCTGTGCTACATACTGCATGGGCTGTGTTATATACTATATGTCTGTACTATATACTATGTGGGCTGTGCTATATACTACGTGGCTGTGGTATATATTACGTGGCTGGGCAATATATTACATTGCTGTGCTCTATACTATGTGGCCTGGGTTATATACTGCATGGGTAGTGTTATATACTATGTCTCTGTGCTATATACTACGTGGCTGTGCTCTATACTACGTGGCTGTGCAATATATTACGTGGTTGTGCAATATATTACATGGCTGTGCAATATACTACGTTGCTGTGCAATATATTACGTGGCTGGGCAATATACTACGTGTCTGTGATATATACTACGTGTCTGTGCTATATACTATGTGGCTGTGTTATATACTACTTGGCTGTACAATACACTACGTGTCTGTGCTATATACTAAGTGTCTGTGCTATATACTGCGTGGCTGTGTTATATACTACGTGTCTTTGCTATATACTATGTGTCTGTGCTATATACTATGTGGCTGTGTTATATACTACGTGGCTAGGCAATATACTACGTGGCTGGGCAATATACTACGTGGGCTGTGCAATATACTACGTGTCTGTGCTATATACTACATGGCTGTGCTATATACTACGTGGCTGTGTTATATACTATGTGGCTGTGCTATATACTAAGTGGGCTGTGTTATATACTATGCAGGCTGTGTTATAAGCTACTTGGCTGTGCTATATTTCTCTGCTGTATCTGTGCATCATGAATCATGGTATGTGTTAAAGAGGGGGGCCCACTCTTTCGCCCGGGGCCCTCAAAAACTTGGAGCCGGCCCTGGCTTCACTGATTGGTCACGCCCGGCTGCGAATAATCAGCGACAGTTGCAGTCCGCCCACGAATTGGCGCAGAATTTGAACCACGTGTTGCTAATTGGTCGCAGCCGGCCGGCCGAATCCTTTGTATAAATTGCATTATTCTGAATACTTCATAAATAAACTACATACATATTCTATAATACCCGATGCGTTAGAATCGGGCCACCATCTAGTATAATATAATCTCAGATCATTGTAATCTGTGGTACTATAGCCATGGTCAAAACTTTTTAGACTGACACAAATTTTGGTTTTCACAAAGTTTGCTGCTTTGGTGTTTTTTGGTCTTTTAGTCTGATTTTTCTGTGGTTGATGAAGCACAATTATGAGCATTCTATAAGTTTTTAAAATTTTATTGAAAAATGCATCAAGTTTATGCAAAGTCTCAATGTTTACAGTTGTAGACACTTAATTTATTTTCAAGGCTTTTGCAAATCATCTTAACAAGCAAAACATTGAAATTTTGTGTCCAATACCAGGAAACTCCCCCAGATCTCAATCCCAAAGAGAATCTGTGGTCAAATCTTAAAAAGTGTGTGTGTGTGTGTGTGTGTTGGGGAAACAAAAACACAGACATTGTGATAAATTCCAAGCACTTATTATGTAAAAAAGGGTTGACATCAGTCCGTATTTGTTCCCGAAAACTCATATTCAGCATGTCAGGACAAATGGCAGGAGTCTTGAAAAATCACTATAAATATTGAGTCTTATTTGATATACAATACCTACTTGTATGCATAAATTTCTGTTCGCATCTGCATTGTGGCAGATTACCATTTTTTAAGCTGTGTACTATTGTATAACAACATAACATGATATTGATCTGAATTGAAGATTGGTATTGGCAATCAGTTCTTAGCGGTTATACTTGTTCTTTATTTCTTATATTAAGGTCAAGATTTGCAATTATTTTTCAAAATTAAAGTGCTAAGTATTTCAGAAATCACAATATCCACAGTATGAGTAACAGAGTATAAATTGAATTTTTTTTTAGAAAAGACATACAGTAACACTAACAATTCTGTATTTACTTTTTAACAGTTTTTTTAAGTGTCTCAGATTTCGAATGCACCAATTGACTACATCAAATTAGGTATTCTATACATAGTAGGTATTGTATGACAAATAATATTTTGAATAATTGTAAAAAAAATTTTAAAAATGACTTTTTTTTTAGAAATTATAGTCAGGGAATGTGATGAGCGAATTCATATTTCTTTAGTAGTTTTGACTTTAAAGCTCTTCTAACAATGATGTCCCTTCCTGCTTTATTTGTACATTGTTTTATGTGTTTCGTTCAGGAATCAGGATGTTGCTACTTCCTGAAAATGAGTAGACAAGCGAAAATAAAAAAGAAAGAAAATAGACAAATAGGAGCCAAAACTTCCTAAAATGAGCAATTAACCATGCACATAGAAACAAGCACAAACAAACATTGGGCAGATATTGGTGAAATTATGTTCTAAATCAGATTATGTAGCTTCATTCTAAAACTGACAAATATGTGTAGAGAGACAAAAGTCAATAGTTTTCATTAAAAGTAATAGGCCAGTAATATTTGAATAAACTGCTTCTATATGAAATACCCCATCCGGATTACAACACTTGAGTGTAAAAGTAAGTCCATATGGGTATATCCCACCCATAATCTGCAGAGAAATCTGGAAGAAAATCCTCATTAAACATTGGATTTAATGATGTACACCGTACATTAGTACAGATATCATCACAACATCCACAGACATCTTTGCCTAAAGATCTAAATTCCTCACAAGGATGACACAGAAGACTTTCATGTCTATGCTATTCCAATACCTTTGACACTCATTTTAGAAGGAGGAATACAAATCTTTGATTTACTGCATTATATGTAATTAAAAATGGTGAAAATTGTGACTAGATGTCCCATGATATGTGGAACAAATGAATGATTAAAGGGAACTTCACCAAAGGTTTCAATGTAATCTGTATAATAGCGCCATTACAACTATGTCTTTATTTTACATCTTGTTGACAGGTTCCCTTTAAATCACCAATCCAGCGGGGTTTTTTTATTGCACCACTGGAATGGTGCTTTAAATGTATGTTTTCTGCCCCCTGTTTGATACTCACTTTCTGTTTTCATCTCTATCTGCCACTGCTCCCCTTGGTCTCTGGCGAAAAGTGACCTGCCTGCAGTTCCAATGTTTCATGGAATTGTGCGGTGGTCAATTTTCAATAAAATTCTATGAAAGCTTTGTTCTGGCTCTCATAGACTTGCATTGAGAGCGTGTGACATAGCTTCTGATTTCTAGCCAATCAGAAGCTACTGTCACAAGATGGAGCCGTGGGACTGAAGCAGCACCAAAAATCGGTAAAGAAGATGGAGGGTGAATATGTCACCGGTGGGCCGAGGACATACAAGATAGAAAAACTATTCCAGCTTCATCAAATCCAAAGGTTTATTGTCAAATCTTTGAAAGGCGATTACAGAAAAATGGGTCTACTTGGTGACCTCAAACCCTTGACCAATTTTTTTTAAAATTAACTTTTAAAATTTGACAATAAACCTTTGGATTTAATGAATCTGGAATACTTTTTTTTATATGGCGTCAAATGTTTTTCCTTCTTCTGCACGCTGAGGGTCGCTATAGGTGAGCGGTCTTCTAATCTTTATTCACGTCTTACATTTAAAGCAAAAAAAAAACCACTTGAGTGGTGCTTTAAGTGGGTAGTCGATCTTCATCATAAACATTTTTATTAAAGGTGCAATAGAATCTTTCAAATATGTGTCTAAACTATATTCACTAAAAGTCCATGCACATTGTAAGATTATCATGACGAAACATTTATTCTCTGTAGATCACTGACAAACTAGCAAAACAAATAATTTTTTGTGCTGTACAAAAGATATCTGGTTTTTGGCAGCACATCATCCTGTGTACACAGGACTAGTGGTACCTAGAACAATAGCAGATTATTCAGTGCTCATCTGAAGAGTAGTCTACCTGAGTAAACAGGCTATTAAACGATCACCATCAGCAAACAAGTGGCCAATCTACAGCCATTTAATGCCGCTGGTTTTGTCATGTAATGGACCTTTATACACATGTAATCAAAGCAAGGGACCATCTGCTGATGACAACCTGGTGTTCATAAGAGTTTAAGATGGAATAGTATCAGATGCGTTCGCAGTCCGAGGTCCACCGTGCAGGTGAAAACCTGCTGCTAGTGATGACGGACGATATGGTGGTACAATGTGAATACACACACAGGTTTACTTCACCCTGTGTGAAGGAAGCAAACCCTGTTGCGTCACAGGGCCGCGATATCGCACCAAGAGCGCAAACAAGGAGTCTCAGAACTCAATCAAGTCATGCGCTCGACACCGCTACTGGGGTGTCAGAGTGACTGAAATAAATGTATTAAAGATGCACGTGAGTGCGTGCGGTGCGCACTGGTGGACGCCACTAACCACCCAAGCTTGGGTCAAGAAAGCGCTGAGAAAACGCATGGGGCCGCACTGGCGGTCACAGCAACTAGATGCTGTAATGTGTGTTTCGTGCTGATGGCTTAGTCGGGCGCTAGATAGCTACCATCATTTGCGAACAGTCAACAACACTAGGAATGGGAATGATTTAGGAGCTTTCATCCATCGACATACATCCATCTACACACACATTATATCAAGTCATTACTAGCGCATGGCCGTGCGGTCATGCGCAGCTTATATAGTTGCAGCACGTTCAGGACCTTCCAATAAAGGACCAATGGGAAGCTGCTACCAAAGTTTTGCCCTTTCTGGACCTTCCTGGAGGTCCAATGGGATGTGCTGCAGTACCTGAGCATGTGACCCTCGATCTCCAACGGGAGATCTTGCCCTAGGTATGCTCAGAAAGAGAAAAGCAGGACTTAATCCCAAAAGCATCTGCTCACCGCTGCCCAACACTGACTTCAATGGCAAAAGCAGGAAAAGCAGCAGTAACTCTTTGTACAGAGTGGGAAAACGAGCCCCCTCCAAGAGATGTCTCCACTCCGAAAAGGCCAACTTCATCGCTAGCAACTCCCTGTCCCCGATGGAATAATTCCTCTCCCCTGGTGTGAAGGTCTTGGAGAAGAAGAAGCAGGGATGCTTCCAACCTTGAGCATCCTTTTTGAAGAGGACTGCTCCTGCACCAACGGAAGAGGCATCCACCTCCATTATAAACGGCTTATCCACATCGGGACGATGTAGAATAGGAGTGCTAGCAAAATGAGACTTAATAGAAGAAAAGGCCCTGGAGACCTCTTCAGACCACAACTTGGGATTTGCTCCCTTCTTGGTGAGGGCCACCAAGGGAGCTACCAAAGTTGAGAAGTGGGGAATGAACTGGCAGTAATAATTAATGAACCCCATAAAGCGCTGCACCGCCTTAAGAGAATGGGGCTCTTGTCAGTCCATCACAGCCTGTAGTTTGGCAGGATCCATAGCCAATCCCTGGGCGGAGATGATATAGCCCGGGAAAGGTAAAGACTCCTGCTCAAACATACACTTCTCCAACTTTGCATAAAGAGAGTTTGCCCATAGGAGGTCGAAGACTCTGCCAACATCTCTCCGGTGGGAGTCAATGTCTGGAGAAAAGATGAGAATATCATCCAGATAGAGTACGACTGAGGTGGAAAGCATATCCCGGAAGATGTCGTTGACAAAGTCTTGGAAAACGGCTGGGGCATTACAGAGCCCGAAGGGCATCACCAGATACTCATAGTGCCCATCTCTGGTGTTAAATGCCGTTTTCCATTTGTCCCCCTCACGGATGCGAATCAGGTTGTAAGCACACCGCAGATCTAGTTTAGTAAACACCCTTGCTCCCCAAAGCCTATCAAAGAGCTTAGATATCAAGGGCAAAGGATACTTATTCTTAACAGTGATGGCGTTAAGACCCCTGTAGTCTATGCATGGACGTAGTTCCCCATTCTTCTTCTGCACGAAAAAGAACCCTGCCCCAGCGGGTGACACAGACTTCCTGATGAACCCTCTTGCCAGATTCTCTTGAATGTACTGAGTCATTGCCTCCATCTCCGGGAGAGATATCGGATAGACTCGACCCCGGGGAGGCTCAGCACCAGGCAAGAGATCAATAGGACAGTCATAGGGGCGATGGGGCGGAAGGGTCTCCGCCGCCTTTTTGGAGAACACGTCTGCATAAGACCAATATTGCTTGGGGAGAGAGGATAGATCTGCGGGTACCTCTGTAGTAGCAACCTGAACGCACTCCCTCTGACACCTACCCCCACAAGATTCACCCCATCCCACAATCCTGCCTGAGGACCACTCGATGTGAGGAGAGTGGTACCATAGCCAAGGTATCCCCAACAGGACCTCATCAATTCCCTCAGGAATGACGAGTAGAGATATAATCTCCTGATGGGATGGCAACATGGACAGAGTAAAAGGGATGGTCTGGTGTGTTATCTGTGAGGGCAGTGTCGACCCATTCACCACTCGTACCGTTACTGGTTGAGCTAGCATAACCAGGGGTATTGCGTGATGCTGGGCGAAGGCAGAAGACATAAAATGGCCCTCCGCCCCAGAATACACGCAGAGCTCTACCGAGTGGGAGGATGAGCCTATAATAATTGTCCCCTTAAAGGACAATTTGGAGGCAAACATCGCCGTGTCTAGTGTACCTCCACCTACTACCACTAGACGCTGACGTTTCCTCGACCGCTGGGGAAATCTGGTAGCAAGATTTCCTGACTGCTCCGGTCCGGGACTTAGATCCCGCTCATAACACTTCCATGGCCTCATGTGACTCAGGAACCTGGACCGGATATTCCAGAGGTTTGGCGAAGGTGGGAGCCAGCCAAAACCTCTGCCTACACTGGGCTTGCTCTAACCTCCGCTCGTTAAAACGGAGGTCAATTCAAGTAGAGACAGTTATTAATTCCTCCAGTGTGGCAGGAATCTCCCTAGTGGCCAGAGTGTCCTTAACGTGATCAGCCAGGCCCCTCCAAAATATGGGGATAAGGGCTTTATCCAACCACTCCAGCTCTGAAGCTAAAGTGCGAAAGCGGACGGAAAAATGGCTCACCAAGGACTCACCCTGAGTTAATGCCAGCAGTTGGAGCGCCGTGTCATGGGTGACTTGAGGTCCTAAAAAGAGATGCTTCAGAAACAGCGGAGCACTCTGCACCACATGATCGCCACGCTCCCACAGCGGCGTAGCCCACTCCAACGCCCTGTCCGACAAGAGAGACACAATAAATCCCACCTTAGCCCGCTCTGTGGGAAAACGTGCAGCCAGGAGCTCGAGGTGAATAGAGCACTGACTCATGAATCCCCTACAAGATTTGCTATCTCCAGAAAATGTTTCTAGCAGCGGGAGGCGAGATAATGTGGGAACAGGGGTGGCAGTGGACAAGGTTGCTGCAGCCACGCTAGCAGCCTGTACAGCAACTGCAGTTACATCCACAGCTGAGGTTGAGCTCTCGAGAGCCGCCAACCTACCCTCCAGCTGCTGGATATACCGCAAAGATTGCTGAATGTCTGCCATTTACTAGCCAGACCCTGTCGCTAGTATTCTGTTAGGACTGGCGGAACGCACCAAGTTTAAGATGAAATAGTATCAGGTGCGTTCGCAGTCCGGGGTCCACCGTGCAGGTGAAAACCTGCTGCTAGTGATGACGGACGATATGGCGGTACATGTTATGAAAGGCAATTCAGTACTACAATGGACATAGCGGTCAGAGCACAGACAGTGATCTGACAATAACCCAAAATCATAGAACGAGCTCTGAGACGTGGGAACTCTGCAGACCGCAATCCCTAATCCTCTCCAAACAACACTAGAGGCAGCCGTGGATTGCGCCTAACTCTGCCTATGCAACTCGGCACAGCCTGAGAAACTAACTAGCCTGAAGATAGAAAATAAGCCTACCTTGCCTCAGAGAAATACCCCAAAGGAAAAGGCAGCCCCCCACATATAATGACTGTGAGTTAAGATGAAAAGACAAACGTAGAGATGAAATAGATTCAGCAAAGTGAGGCCCGACTTTCTTAACAGATTGAGGATAGAAAAGGTAACTTTGCGGTCTACACAAAACCCTAAAGAAAACCACGCAAAGGGGGCAAAAAGACCCTCCGTACCGAACTAACGGCACGGAGGTACACCCTTTGCGTCCCAGAGCTTCCAGCAACAAATTAGACAAGCTGGACAGAAAAAATAGCAAACAAATAGCAAAGAAGAACTTAGCTATGCAGAGCAGCAGGCCACAGGAATGATCCAGGGAAAAGCAAGTCCAACACTGGAACATTGACAGGAAGCCAGGATCAAAGCATTAGGTGGAGTTAAGTAGAGAAGCACCTAACGACCTCACCAGATCACCTGAGGGAGGAAACTCAGAAGCCGCAGTACTACTTCCCTCCACCAACAGAAGCTCACAGAGAGAATCAGCTGAAGTACCACTTGTGACCACAGGAGGGAGCTCTGCCACAGAATTCACAACAGTACCCCCCCCCTTGAGGAGGGGTCACCGAACCCTCACCAGAGCCCCCAGGGCCGACCAGGATGAGCCACATGAAAGGCACGAACAAGATCAGGAGCATGGACATCAGAGGCAAAAACCCAGGAATTATCTTCCTGAGCATAACCCTTCCATTTAACCAGATACTGGAGTTTCCGTCTAGAAACAAAAGAATCCAAAATCTTCTCCACAATATACTCCAATTCCCCCTCCACCAAAACCGGGGCAGGAGGATCAACAGATGGAACCATAGGTGCCACGTATCTCCGCAACAATGACCTATGGAATACGTTATGTATGGAAAAAGAATCTGGAAGGGTCAGACGAAAAGACACAGGATTAAGAACCTCAGAAATCCTATATGGACCAATGAAACGAGGTTTAAACTTAGGAGAGGAAACCTTTATAGGAATATGACGAGAAGATAACCAAACCAGATCCCCAACACGAAGTCGGGGACCCACACGGCGTCTGCGATTAGCGAAACATTGAGCCTTCTCCTGGGACAAGGTCAAATTGTCCACTACATGAGTCCAAATCTGCTGCAACCTGTCCACCACAGTATCCACACCAGGACAGTCCGAAGACTCAACCTGTCCTGAAGAGAAACGAGGATGGAACCCAGAATTGCAGAAAAATGGCGAAACCAAGGTAGCCGAGCTGGCCCGATTATTAAGGGCGAACTCAGCCAAAGGCAAAAAGGACACCCAGTCATCCTGATCAGCAGAAACAAAGCATCTCAGATATGTTTCCAAGGTCTGATTGGTTCGTTCGGTCTCGCCATTAGTCTGAGGATGGAAAGCCGAGGAAAAAGACAAGTCAATGCCCATCCTACCACAAAAGGCTCGCCAAAACCTTGAAACAAACTGGGAACCTCTGTCAGAAACGATATTCTCTGGAATGCCATGTAAACGAACCACATGCTGGAAGAACAATGGCACCAAATCAGAGGAGGAAGGCAATTTAGACAAGGGTACCAGATGGACCATCTTAGAAAAGCGATCACAGACCACCCAAATGACTGACATCTTTTGAGAAACGGGAAGATCAGAAATAAAATCCATAGAGATATGTATCCAAGGCCTCTTCGGGACCGGCAAGGGCAAAAGCAACCCACTGGCACGAGAACAGCAGGGCTTAGCCCGAGCACAAATCCCACAGGACTGCACAAAAACACGCACATCCCGCGACAGAGACGGCCACCAAAAGGATCTAGCCACCAACTCTCTGGTACCAAAGATTCCAGGATGACCAGCCAACACCGAACAATGAACCTCAGAGATAACTTTATTGGTCCACCTATCAGGGACAAACAGTCTCTCCGCTGGACAACGATCAGGTTTATTAGCCTGAAATTTTTGCAGCACCCGCCGCAAATCAGGGGAGATGGCAGACACAATTACTCCTTCCTTGAGGATACCCGCCGGCTCAGACAAACCCGGAGAGTTGGGCACAAAACTCCTAGACAGAGCATCCGCCTTCACATTTTTAGAGCCCGGAAGGTACGAAATCACAAAGTCAAAACGGGCAAAAAACAGCGACCAACGAGCCTGTCTAGGATTCAACCGCTTAGCAGACTCAAGATAAGTCAAGTTCTTATGATCAGTCAATACCACCATGCGATGCTTAGCTCCTTCAAGCCAATGACGCCACTCCTCGAATGCCCACTTCATGGCCAGCAACTCTCGGTTGCCCACATCATAATTTCGCTCAGCAGACGAAAACTTCCTGGAAAAAAAAGCGCATGGTTTCATCACTGAGCAATCAGAACCTCTCTGCGACAAAACAGCCCCTGCTCCAATCTCAGAAGCATCAACCTCGACCTGGAACGGAAGAGAAACATCTGGTTGACACAACACAGGGGCAGAAGAAAAACGACGCTTCAGGTCTTGAAAAGCTTCCACAGCAGCAGAAGACCAATTGACCAAATCAGCACCCTTCTTGGTCAAATCGGTCAATGGTTTGGCAATACTAGAAAAATTGCAGATGAAGCGACGATAAAAATTAGCAAAGCCCAGGAATTTTTGCAAACTTTTCAGAGATGTCGGCTGAGTCCAATCATGGATGGCTTGGACCTTAACAGGATCCATCTCGATAGTAGAAGGGGAAAAGATGAACCCCAAAAATGAAACCTTCTGCACACCAAAGAGACACTTTGATCCCTTCACAAACAAAGAATTAGAACGCAGGACCTGAAAAACTGTTCTGACCTGCTTCACATGAGACTCCCAATCATCCGAGAAGATCAAAATGTCATCCAAGTACACAATCAGGAATTTATCCAGGTACTCTCGGAAGATGTCATGCATAAAGGACTGAAACACTGATGGAGCATTGGCAAGTCCGAATGGCATCACTAGATACTCAAAATGACCCTCGGGCGTATTAAATGCAGTTTTCCATTCATCTTCTCGCCTGATTCGCACCAGATTATACGCACCACGAAGATCTATCTTGGTGAACCAACTAGCCCCCTTAATCCGAGCAAACAAATCAGATAACAATGGCAAGGGGTACTGAAATTTAACCGTGATCTTATTTAGAAGGCGGTAATCTATACAAGGTCTCAGCGAACCATCCTTCTTGGCTACAAAAAAGAACCCTGCTCCTAATGGTGACGATGACGGGCGAATATGCCCCTTCTCCAGGGATTCCTTCACATAACTGCGCATAGCGGCGTGCTCAGGCACGGACAAATTAAACAGTCGACCTTTTGGGAATTTACTACCAGGAATCAAATTGATAGCACAATCACAATCCCTATGCGGAGGTAGGGCATCGGACTTGGGCTCATCAAATACATCCCGGTATTCAGACAAGAACTCTGGAACCTCAGAAGGGGTGGATGACGAAATTGACAGAAATGGAACATCACCATGTACCCCCTGACAACCCCAGCTGGACACCGACATGGATTTCCAATCTAATACTGGATTATGGGCTTGTAGCCATGGCAACCCCAACACGACCACATCATGCAGATTATGCAACACCAGAAAGCGAATAACCTCCTGATGTGCAGGAGCCATGCACATGGTCAGCTGGGTCCAGTATTGAGGCTTATTCTTGGCCAAAGGCGTGGCATCAATTCCTCTCAATGGAATAGGACACTGCAAGGGCTCTAAGAGAAACCCACAACGCTTAGCATACTCCAAGTCCATCAAATTCAGGGCAGCGCCTGAATCCACAAATGCCATGACAGATTACGATGACAAAGAGCAGATCAGGGTAACGTACAGAAGATATTTTGACTGTACCGTACCAATGGTGGCAGACCTAGCGAACCGCTTAGTGCGCTTAGGACAATCAGAGATAGCATGAGTGGAATCACCACAGTAGAAACACAGCCCATTCAGACGTCTGTGTTCTTGCCGTTTAACTCTGGTCAAAGTCCTATCGCACTGCATAGGCTCAGGTTTAAGCTCAGGTAATACCGCCAAATGGTGCACAGATTTACGCTCACGCAAGCGTCGACCGATCTGAATGGCCAAAGACATAGACTCATTCAAACCAGCAGGCATAGGAAATCCCACCATGACATCCTTAACCCCTTACCGGCATCGGACGTACTATACCGTCCGATGCCGGCTCCCCTGCTTTGATGCAGGGCTCCGCGATGAGCCCGCACCAAAGTCGGGACATGTCAGCTGTTTTGAACAGCTGACATGTGCCCGTAATAGGCGCGGGCAGAATCGCGATCTGCCCGCACCTATTAATTAGTTAAATGCCGCTGTCAAACGCAGACAGCGGCATTCAACTACCGCTTCCGGCCGGGCGGCCGGAAATGACGTCATTGCCGACCCCCGTCACATGATCGGGGGTCGGCGATGCTTGTGAATGGTAACCATAGAGGTCCTTGAGACCTCTATGGTTACTGATTGCCCGTCGCTGTGAGCGCCACCCTGTGGTCGGCGCTCACAGCACACGTGCAATTCTGCTACATAGCAGCGATCAGCAGATCGCTGCTATGTAGCAGAGCCGATCGTGCTATGCCTGCTTCTAGCCTCTCATGGAGGCTATTGAAGCATGGCAAAAGTTAAAAAAAAAAGTTTAAAAAAAATGTGAAAAAAATAAAAAAAACATAAAAGTTTAAATCACCCCCCTTTCGCCCCAATCAAAATAAATCAATAAAAAAAATATCAAATCTACGCATATTTGGTATCGCCGCGCTCAGAATCGCCCGATCTATCAAATAAAAAAAAGTATTAACCTGATCGCTAAACAGCGTAGCGGGAAAAAAATTCGAAACGCCAGAATTACGTTTTTTTGGTCGCCACGACATTGCATTAAAATGCAATAACGGGCGATCAAAAGAACGTATCTGCACCGAAATGCTATCATTAAAAACGTCATCTCGGCACGCAAAAAATAAGCCCTCAACCGACCCCAGATGATGAAAAATGGAGACGCTACGAGTATCGGAAAATGGCGCAATTTTTTTTTTTTTTTTTTTTTTAGCAAAGTTTGGAATTTTTTTTCACCACTTAGATAAAAAATAACCTAGTCATGTTTGGTGTCTATGAACTCGTAATGACCTGGAGAATCATAATGGCAGGTCATTTTTAGCATTTAGTGAACCTAGCAAAAAAGCCAAACAAAAAACCAATGTGGGATTGCACTTTTTTTGCAATTTCACCGCACTTGGATTTTTTTTCCCGTTTTCTAGTACACGACATGCTAAAACCAATGATGTCGTTCAAAAGAACAACTCGTCCCGTAAAAAATAAGCCCTCACATGGCCAAATTGACGGAAAAATAAAAAAGTTATGGCTCTGGGAAGGAGGGGAGCGAAAAACGAACACGGAAAAACGAAAAATCCCCCGGTCATGAAGGGGTTAAGGGCTTCAGAGAGACCCTTTCTGAACATAGCTGCCAGCGCCGATTCATTCCATTGAGTGAGCACGGACCACTTTCTAAATTTCTGACAATATACCTCTATCTCATCCTAACCCTGACAAAGAGCCAGCAAATTTTTCTCTGCCTGATACACTGAATTAGGTTCATCGTACAGAAATCCGAGCGCCAGGAAAAACGCATCGATATTACTTAATGCAGGATCTCCTGGCGCAAGAGAAAATGCCCAGTCCTGAGGGTCGCCGCGCAAAAAAGAAATAACAATCAAAACCTGTTGAACTGGATCACCAGAGGAGCGAGGTTTCAAGGCCAGAAACAATTTACAATTATTTTTGAAACTCAGAAACTTAGTTCTATCTCCAAAAAACAAATCAGGAATAGGAATTCTTGGTTCCAACATAGCTTTCTGATCAATAGTGTCTTGAATCTTTTGTACTCTTGCCGAGAGCTGATACACAAATGAAGACAGACTTCTAATGTCCATCGCTACACCTGTGTACTGAACCACCCAAATGTCTAGGGGAAAAAAAAGGCAAAAAACAGTGCAAAGGAAAAAAAATGGTCTCAGAACTTCTTTTTTCCCTCTATTGAGAATCATTAGTACTTTTGGCTTCCTGTACTGTTATGAAAGGCAATTCAGTACTACAATGGACATAGCGGTCAGAGCACATACAGTGATCTGACAATAACCCAAAATCATAGAACGAGCTCTGAGACGTGGGAACTCTGCAGACCGCAATCCCTAATCCTCTCCAAACAACACTAGAGGCAGCCGTGGATTGCGCCTAACTCTGCCTATGCAACTCGGCACAGCCTGAGAAACTAACTAGGAAACAGGAACACAGGATAAGGGTATACCGTGAAGATTGGTAGAGCAGCTTAGTATACATTTTTTGCAAAAAACGTATCAACCAAATACCCTGTTTTTTACATCTTTTACTAGCACTTGCGGATTACTGCAACATTTTTTCAAACTGAGTGTTTTTGGTTTCACTATTCTCTTTTGTGTCTTCAGGTTTCTTGGTGGTGTGTGAACATGATCATACAGACTTGTTCACTGTGCAAGTAGCCCATGTGTTCCTGTTTCCATAATTGTTCTCTTGTGTCTACAAGACTGGGAAGTTCCACTACTCCTCTTGGGCTATCTGCACAAAAGCTGTTCTACCCTGTATGCACACATGGATTATTCCTCTCTGAACCCTGTTCACACAGGTTATATACAGATGATCAGGTTTTTAAATACATCAGATAGGGATTGCATACATTAGTTAGGACTGCTCTGATAAGGGTATACCGTGAAGATTGGTAGAGCAGCTTAGTATACATTTTTTGCAAAAAACGTATCAACCAAATACCCTGTTTTTTACATCTTTTACTAGCACTTGCGGATTACTGCAACATTTTTTCAAACTGAGTGTTTTTGGTTTCACTATTCTCTTTTGTGTCTTCAGGTTTCTTGGTGGTGTGTGAACATGATCATACAGACTTGTTCACTGTGCAAGTAGCCCATGTGTTCCTGTTTCCATAATTGTTCTCTTGTGTCTACAAGACTGGGGAGTTCCACCACTCCTCTTGGGCTATCTGCACAAAAGCTGTTCTACCCTGTATGCACACATGGATTTTTCCTCTCTGAACCCTGTTCACACAGGTTATATACAGATGATCAGGTTTTTAAATACATCAGATAGGGATTGCATACATTAGTTAGGACTGCTGTGATAAGGGTATACCGTGAAGATTGGTAGAGCAGCTTAGTATACATTTTTTGCAAAAAACGTATCAACCAAATACCCTGTTTTTTACATCTTTTACTAGCACTTGCGGATTACTGCAACATTTTTTCAAACTGAGTGTTTTTGGTTTCACTATTCTCTTTTGTGTCTTCAGGTTTCTTGGTGGTGTGTGAACATGATCATACAGACTTGTTCACTGTGCAAGTAGCCCATGTGTTCCTGTTTCCATAATTGTTCTCTTGTGTCTACAAGACTGGGGAGTTCCACCACTCCTCTTGGGCTATCTGCACAAAAGCTGTTCTACCCTGTATGCACACATGGATTTTTCCTCTCTGAACCCTGTTCACACAGGTTATATACAGATGATCAGGTTTTTAAATACATCAGATAGGGATTGCATACATTAGTTAGGACTGCTCTGATAAGGGTATACCGTGAAGATTGGTAGAGCAGCTTAGTATACATTTTTTGCAAAAAACGTATCAACCAAATACCCTGTTTTTTACATCTTTTACTAGCACTTGCGGATTACTGCAACATTTTTTCAAACTGAGTGTTTTTGGTTTCACTATTCTCTTTTGTGTCTTCAGGTTTCTTGGTGGTGTGTGAACATGATCATACAGACTTGTTCACTGTGCAAGTAGCCCATGTGTTCCTGTTTCCATAATTGTTCTCTTGTGTCTACAAGACTGGGGAGTTCCACCACTCCTCTTGGGCTATCTGCACAAAAGCTGTTCTACCCTGTATGCACACATGGATTTTTCCTCTCTGAACCCTGTTCACACAGGTTATATACAGATGATCAGGTTTTTAAATACATCAGATAGGGATTGCATACATTAGTTAGGACTGCTGTGATAAGGGTATACCGTGAAGATTGGTAGAGCAGCTTAGTATACATTTTTTGCAAAAAACGTATCAACCAAATACCCTGTTTTTTACATCTTTTACTAGCACTTGCGGATTACTGCAACATTTTTTCAAACTGAGTGTTTTTGGTTTCACTATTCTCTTTTGTGTCTTCTGAGAAACTAACTAGCCTGAAGATAGAAAATAAGCCTACCTTGCCTCAGAGAAATACCCCAAAGGAAAAGGCAGCCCCCCACATATAATGACTGTGAGTTAAGATGAAAAGACAAACGTAGAGATGAAATAGATTCAGCAAAGTGAGGCCCGACTTTCTTAACAGATCGAGGATAGAAAAGGTAACTTTGCGGTCTACACAAAACCCTAAAGAAAACCACGCAAAGGGGGCAAAAAGACCCTCCGTACCGAACTAACGGCACGGAGGTACACCCTTTGCGTCCCAGAGCTTCCAGCAACAAATTAGACAAGCTGGACAGAAAAAATAGCAAACAAATAGCAAAGAAGAACTTAGCTATGCAGAGCAGCAGGCCACAGGAATGATCCAGGGAAAAGCAAGTCCAACACTGGAACATTGACAGGAAGCCAGGATCAAAGCATTAGGTGGAGTTAAGTAGAGTAGCACCTAACGACCTCACCAGATCACCTGAGGGAGGAAACTCAGAAGCCGCAGTACCACTTCCCTCCACCAACAGAAGCTCACAGAGAGAATCAGCCGAAGTACCACTTGTGACCACAGGAGGGAGCTCTGCCACAGAATTCACAACAGGTACAATGAGAATACACACACGGGTTTACTTCATCCTGTGTGAAGGAAGTGAACCCTGTTGCGTCACAGGGCCGCGGTATCGCACCAAGAGCGCAAGCAAGGAGTCTCAGAACTCAATCCCAAGACACAGGAATAGAGTTCATAAAAACCTCATGTGCTCGACACTGCTACTGGGGTGTCAGAGTGACAGAAATAAATGTATTAAAGATGCACGTGAGTGGTTGCGGTGCTGCACTGGCGGACGCCACTAACCACCCAGGCTTGGGTCAGGAAAGCGCTGAGAAAGCGCACGGCGCCGCACTGGCGGTCACAGCAACTAGACGCTGTAATGTGTGTTTCGTGCTGATGGCTTAGTCGGGCGCTAGATAGCTACCATCATTCGCGAACAGTCAACAACACTAGGAATGGGAATGATTTAGGAGCTTTCATCCATCGACATACATCCATCTACACACACACATTATATCAAGTCAATACTAGCGCATGGCCATGCGGTCATGCGCAGCTTATATAGTTGCAGCACATTCAGGACCTTCCAATAAAGGACCAATGGGAAGCTGCTACCGAAGTTTTGCCCCTTCAGGACCTTCCTGGAGGACCAATGGGATGTGCTGCAGTACCTGAGCATGTGACCCTCGATCTCCAATGGGAGATCTTGCCCTGGGCATGCTCAGAAAGAGAAAAGCAGGACTTAATCCCAAAAGCATCTGCTCGCCGCTGCCCAACACTGACTTCAATTGCAGAAGCAGGAAAAGCAGCAGTAACTCTTTGTACAGAGTGGGACTGAGCAAGATGCTGGGACTGATGTCTCCGCTGAGCAGACTCCATTATGGCAGGAGAAGAATGGGAGACCGCAGCGGAGACGGCCTGAGATTCCCCCTGTGCAGAGGCAGGAACTCGACCCCTAACACACTGCAATTTTAAATAAGCACTTTATTAATATAAATTAATTTATTTTCATCAGCAAAATTTATATTTTAATCTAGCAATCTTTAGATAGAGTCTAGTTGCCATCAGCTAATTGTAAACTACTAACTCAGCACTATATGTGCTGTAGCCTACTTTCCTGGGCTTATGTCACTAAAGCTACCAACCTCAATGATACATATCTCCCCTCAAGGATCTGTCCGGTGGCCATCTTACATACTGCCCTCTGTCCAAAGCCGGGGAAGCTTGCCACCTTCCGCTAACAAACAGTGCACCCTCGAAAGTTCATCAGCATTGCCATGCAGTTTCCTTGGTCTGTGATCTACATGAACGTTAAAATCCTGAAGTGCTAGATACCACCAGGTAACTCGGGCATTGTTCCCCTTCTTCTCCCTCATCCACTTCAGTGGGGCATTGTCTGACACTAGCTTGAATTTCATGCATAAGAAGTAATACCTTAGAGTGTCCAACACCCACTTGATGGCTAAACATTCCTTCTCCACTATGGAGTAATTCATCTCGCAGGATGACAGCCTCAGACATAGATACATTATGGGGTGCTCTTCCTCATTCACCTTTTGTGAAAGGACAGCACCCAGCCTGACATCTGATTTTTCCATCTAGACCACAAACTCCTAAGAGAAATCTGGTGCCACCAACACATGACTAGCTTCAGTTCCTGGAAGGCTGTTTCAGCTTCTAGAGACCACTTAGCCTTAGCCAACTTACGTGTAGTACATCCTATATAGGATATTTGCCAAATATCCTATATAGGATGTACTACACGTAAGTTAAAAACTCGAATAACAGAGCATATTAGAGATGCTACCTGTTTAAACATAGTTAATAGAAATGTATCTATGGTATCGAGACATTTTCATACACAGCACAACGTGTAATTTTCTAATAAAGACATATCTGCTGGAGCTGGAATACTTTTCATATTTGGAGTCTTCTCCTTGGCATCTTGGGACATGGGAATTTACCAATATCCTTTGGTAAGGTCAAGGGTGGTAATGTATCGGGCCAGCCCTAGCCATTCAGTAAATTCATTGACTTCAATCATTCAGCTTCCTATCATCATTTTTCATCTGGTTTCGGCACTAAGACTATGAGACTGGACCAGCCACTCTAGGACTGTTCAATGACTTACAGGCTTAGCACCACATCATCTCTCCGAGGGCTTCGAGAATCTGATATGACTTCAAGTTCACCCTAACATGAAACTCTGTGAGAATCTCATTCTCTACAGTATGATCTGAGTACAACCCAGTAATTCTGAGAACAGGAGACTGTTCCGATACAGCAGATCTCAGCACTGCTGCTTTTGCGCATGCGACAGTGACTCTGCCACCTTGTTCTCTTTCACATCAGCATCATACTTTGTCACCAAACACAGAGCTTCTATAGGCTCCCTATTTTTCCATGGCTTAATCAGGTTGACAAGGTACACCAGGTAGGGCTTCCTTCTCACTGGTTGGTGGACTTTATAGTTGACGTTACCAACCTTGTCAACTACTTCAGAAGGACCCTGCTACTTGGCTAGAAATTGCCTCTTTACCATAGGTATCAGCACCAGTACCCGATCCCCAGGATTGAAGTGTCTCACCCTTGCCGATCTATTGTATACCCTTGACTGTGCCTCTAGTGCTTTGAGGAGGTGTTCTTTCACAATGGGCATTACCTTGACAATTCTCTCTTGAATCTGGGTGACATGTTCACTTATATTACTGTAGGGTGTAAACTTCAACACCCAGGTCTCCTTCACTACATCCAAGAGTCCACATGGGTGTCGGCCATACAAGAGTTCAAAATATGAGAAACCAGTAGAGGTCTGTGAGATTTCGGAGATGGAGAACAAAAGGTAAGGCAGTAGACAGTCCCAGTCTTGGCCATCCTTCTCTACGACCTTCTTCAACATGGCCTTCAATGTTTTATTAAACCTTTCCACCAAACCGTCCGTCTGCAGATGGTAGACTGAAGTCCTGAGTTGTGTGAGTTACAGGGTTTTGCACAACTCCCTAATCACTTTTGACATAAAGGGAGTCCCTTGGTCCATTAGAACCTCCTTAGGCAACTTGGTTCTGGAAAGATATGGACCAACTCTTGGGCTATACTAGTGATATGGCCTCCGGATACCGTTTAGCATAGTCCAGTACCATCAGGATATACTGATGCCGTCTGGTGGATTTGACCAGTGGTCCCACTAGATCCATGGCCATACGATTGAATGGTACCTCAATGATAGGCAATGGCACTAAGGGGCTACGGAAGTGAGACAACAGAGAGGTCAGCTAACAGGTGGGACAAGACCTACAATAATTCATGATTTCTCAGTGACAACCGGGCCAGTAGAACCTCTGGAAAATCCATTCCTGGGTTTTTTCTACTCCTAGATGACCAACTAACACTTGCGTATGGGCCATATCTAACACCCTTCATCTGTACTGCCCTGGCACCAGTAACTGCTTGATTACCTCCCCTCTCAGCTTGGTGACCCTATATAGACACTCCCCATTTACAAAAAAATACGGATATCGGGGGTCAGCCCCGGCATTGACAGAGTCTCCCTTTGAGGCCATCAAGGTAGCCCCAATAAAAATTCTTTCTCTTAAAATGACCCTTCTTGTGGCATTAACATCAGCCCATAGGGTTAGTGATATTCAGGCCTTGTCCAGAATTCCACCATATACCCAGTTTAGGGAGGATAGGGACATATTGATGCAGGATCCCTCGTATTTACCAAAAGTAGACTCAAAGTTCCACAGACTACAGGAGATAGCACTCACATCCTTCTGTGCCAACTAGTGTTGAGCTATCTACCTAGTTTTCAGGTTCGGTTCGGTTCATCGAACAGGGACGTGTTCGACGAATGTTCGTCGAATGTTCGATGAACACCGTCGAACCCCATTGAAACCAATGGCAAGCAAACACATAGAAAACACTTTAAAAGGTGTCCAAAAGCTGACAAACTGCTCAGAAGACACAACAAACACATGGAAAAGTCACAACTACATATAGTCATGCGAAAAGAAAAGAGGTGGAGGAGTAAAAGGAGGAGGAGACACAGATATAGGCATGTCATGCCTTTCTATAATCAAGAAAGGCTGGAGTAAAAATCTAAAATCACTCCACCAACACCCAGACGTCTTGACAAAAAAAAATAAAAATAGAAATATCTTTCCTTAGAAGACGTAGTGGTACCCCCATTGGGAGTTGTGCCAAAAAATGAACCCAATACATTCAGACTAATCCACCATTTGTCATATCCAAGGGGCAGGTCAGTAAACGACAACATCGACGTGGAACCTCCTTTGACGAGGCAATCAGATGGGTAAAGAAGTTGGTAAGGGGAACCCTAATGGCCAAAACATACATTGAGGGGCGTTCCGGTTACTATCTGTGCCTCCGAGTAGTGCCCTCCCATTGGGCTGCTTCTGTGAAGGAGCATACTACATAGATCACTGTTTGCCCATGGGGTGCTCCATATCCTGCTCTCTATTTGAGGCGTTTAGTTGCTTCCTCGAATGTGTCGTCATGGACGTTTGTAAGGCGGCAGATATTATCCATTACCACAATGACTTACTATGCCTGGGCCCAAAAGATTCGCCACAGTGTGAAAACACGCGGTAGTGCACCTGTGAGAAGGAGAGAGCTGGAGGGAAAGTGGACACCCCAGAGCCGAGGGGTTAGAATGAGAAAGGAAGAAAGCGGTGTAGCTTGCTTCATGGGTAGGGTACTCTGCTGAGTAGCAGAAATTGCTACTAGGCCCAAAAGGATTTCCTGGGCCAGATGCCATTAAAAAATAGTATTTAGGTAAACAGGTGGTAAAGGACAACCAGCCACCTAGGGCAAAAAGACCCAACCCCAGAAAAAGATCACAGAGCAGGGTATACGTATTATAATAGTTACATAGTTACATAGTTATTAAGGTTGAAGGAAGACTATATGTCCATCTAGTTCAACCCATAGCCTAACCTAACATGCCCTAACATAAATCATCATCTTTATTGGTAGTGGTGATACACATAAATAAAAGTGCACATGTTGGATAAAATAACAGGGATAAAATCTCCAAAGAAGTTATATATAACAACCAATATAGGCATAAGGTGTACCCAATAAGAAAAAAATGTATATATATCAGGGCTCCAAGGGACAAATAGAGTAACACTGTGAGACCATGTAGTGATAAAATGTAAAAAATGTGACGTGAGCAAAAAATATATAAAAGGATAAAAAGTAACCTGTAATAGGGTTGTAGAAATAACTAGTATATACTTAAAGTGCAATATGTGCAAATGTGCAAAACTGCAGAGTAAAACTGGTGTAAGAAACTCTCACAACATACTAAGTGCTGAACCACACAGTATAACCCAGGCAAGGGGTAAAAGAACATAGACAGGGAAAAGTTTATAACGGAGCTCCTGTACCTTATGTTGTCACCGTATCCAACAAAACGCACCCCGACGCGCGTTTCGGATTCACGATCCTTCATCAGGGGTGTAGCTTGCTTCATGGGTGAAGTACGCTGCTGAGTAGCACCAAATTCTACTAGACCCAAAAGGATTTCCTGGGCTAGATGCCGTTACAAAATAGTAGTTAGGTAAACAGGCGGTGTAGCTTGCTTCATGGGTGAAGTACACTGCTGAGTAGCACCAAATTCTACTAGGCCCAAAAGGATTTCCTGGGCTAGATGCCGTTAAAAAATAGTACTTAGGTACACAGGCGATGTAGCTTGCTTCATGGGTTCGTCGAACGACTCGAACACCGCCCAAAACAGCTTGAATTTGAAATTGGCGAACAGTTCGACTCGAACACCGCTCATCTCTAGTGCCAACCCCAGGAATCAAAGGGAAGAAAGACTCTCTTCATTCGATGTTAGGAGGCGTCTTCTGAGGTATATTTCTATAACTGACCCTTGGACGAAAGAGAATTCTTTATTTATCTCGTTTTAGGGGGCTAGGAAGGGGCTTAATGTCTCTAAAGGCACTTTAGTTACAAGGATTAGGGAAGCAATTTCTTTGGCCTATACAGCAAGTGGTGTTGCAGTTCCAGAGGATCTGAAGGCTCACTCCACACGAGCAGTGGTGACTTCCTGGGCAGAGAGATCGGAGGTGTCAATTAAAGAAATATATAAGGTGGCTACCTGGTCTTCTCCTTCCTCATTTTTCAAACATTATAGGTTTGATATGGATGCCTCCTTCGATCTCACATTTGGGAGAAGGGTGCTTCAATATGTAGTCCCTCCCTAATTTTCTTACCTCTCTGTAATTCTCTCATGGTGCTGTCATGGGAGACCGAATAAATGCTTAATTACTTACCGGTAACAGTGTTTTTCGGAGTTCATGACAGCACAGTTTTATTCCCTCCCTTCATGTGTGGGTGAGCACTTCCTTTTGCCTTAATATGTTCATGTGTGGAAAGCTATTTTGTGTACGGGATAATATGTATATATTGCTACTAATCTGGGAGGTCCTCTCATGCTCTGTCATCCAACTGATGCAGGAGAGGGGTTCCGCCCTTTTATGTTTGTAGGTTTCCTGTCTCTGAAGCGCAGATCCCCTCTTTCGTGGTGTTGCTATGGGCTCCGGAAAACACCGTTACTGGTAAGTAACTAAGCATTTTTCAAAAAAGACTCTATTTTTACTTTAAAATGACACCTGAATTGTTCCTGTAGCTGTGATCCAGGCTGTGATATGGTCATTAATAGTTATGACAAACTTCATACAGCTTTAGCTATTAAGGTTCCACTAGAAAAGTGTGGATCAAGCAAACTTAAAATTCACCTTTTTGCAAGGAATTTCCAGGTAAATTCAATTAGTAGAGAAGTTATTTTCCGCAAATGTAATGTCCCTTACTAGGGTTGAGCGAAACGGGTCGTTCATTTTCAAAAGTCGCCGACTTTTGGCAAAGTCGGGTTTCATGAAACCCGATCCGACCCCTGTGCGGGGTCGGCCATGCGGTACGCGACTTTTGCGCCAAAGTCGCGTTTCAATGACGCGAAAAGCGCCATTTCTCAGCCAATGAAGGTAAACGCAGAGTGTGGGCAGCGTGATGACATAGGTCCTGGTCCCCACCATCTTAGAGAAGGGCATTGCAGTGATTGGCTTGCTGTCCGCGGCGTCACAGGGGCTATAAAGGGGCGTTCCCGCCGACCGCCATGTTACTGCTGCTGATCTGAGCTTAGGGAGAGGTTGCTGCCGCTTCGTCAGAAGCAGGGATAGCGGTAGGCAGGGTCCATTAACCACCAAACCGCTTGTGCTGTAGCGATTTCCACTGCCCAACACAACCTTCGGTGTGCAGGGATAGTGGAAGCTACATTTTTTTTTTCCTCAGCGCTGTAGCTCATTGGGCTGCCCTAGAAGGCTCCCTGATAGCTGCATTGCTGTGTGTACGCCGCTGTGCAAACCAACTGCTTTTTTCAAAGCACAAATCCTCTTGTTCCTTCCTTTCTGCACAGCTATCTTGTTTGTTTGTCCACACTTTTTATTTAATTTGTTCATCAGTCCACTCCTTATTGCTGCCTGCCATACCTGGCTGAGATTACTGCAGGGAGATAGTAATTGAAGGACAGTTCCTTTTTTTTTTTTTGTGGGAGATTAAGATTGGCATTTCTGCTAGAGTGCCATCCCTGTCTGTGACATCTCTCACTCAGTGGGCCATAGAAAGCCTATTTATTTTTTTGCTTGATTTGGGTTATAAAATCTACCTGAAAAAATCACTACATCAATCAGTGGGAGAAAAATATTGGCCTCAGGGCTTGTGTGCCACTCCTTACTCCTGTGTGTGCCATCTCTCACTCAGTGGGCCATAGAAAGCCTATTTATTTTTTTGCTTGATTTGGGTTCCAAAATGTACCTGAAAAAATCACAACATCAATCAGTGGGAGAAAAATATTGGCCTCAGGGCTTGTGTGCCACTCCTGACTCCTGTGTGTGCCATCTCTCACTCAGTGGGCCATAGAAAGCCTATTAATTTTTTTGCTTGATTTGGGTTCTAAATTCTACCTGAAAAAATCAATAAATCAATCAGTGGGAGATTAATATTGGCCTTTGGGCTTGTGTGCCAGTCCTAAGCGTGCCATCTCTCTCTCTCAGATAGTGGGCCATAGAAAGCCTATTTATTATTTTTTTTATTGGGTTTATAAATTTTCCCTGGAAAAAAAAAAAAAGTGGGAGATTAATATTGGCCTCTGGGCTTGTGTGCCAGTCCTGAGCGTGCCATCTCTCTCACAAATAGTGGGCCATAGAAAGCCTATTTATTTTTTGGGTTGATTTGGGTTCTAAATTCTACCTGAAAAAATCAATAAATCAATCAGTGGGAGATAAATATTGGCCTCTGGGCTTGTGTGCCACTCCTGACTCCTGTGTGCGTCATCTCTCACTCAGTGGGCCCTAGAAAGCCTATTTTTTGTTTTATTTGTTTTCTAAATTCTCCCTGAAAAAATCATTTTATTTTATTTGGTTTCTAAATTATTCCTGAAAAAATCATTTTTTTTGTATTTTTTTTTTTCTAAAGTCTCCCTGAAAAAAAAAATAAAAATCAAATCAGTGGGAGATTAATATTGCCCTTTCTGCTTGTGTGCCAGTCTTGACTCCTGGGTGTGCCATCTCTCTCTCTCTCCAATTGTGGGCCATAGAAAGCCTATTTATTTTTTTGCTTGATTTGGGTTCCAAAATCTACCTGAAAAAATCACTAAATCAATCAGTGGGAGATAAATATTGGCCTCTGGGCTTGTGTGCCACTCCTGACTCCTGTGTGCGTCCTCTCTCACTCAGTGGGCCCTACAAAGCCTATTTTTTTTTAATTTGTTTTCTAAATTCTCCCTGAAACAATCATTTTATTTTATTTTGTTTCTAAATTCTTCCTGAAAAATTCATTTTTTTGTATTTTTTTTTTCTAAAGTCTCCCTGAAAAAAAAAAAAATCAAATCAGTGGGAGATTAATATTGCCCTTTCTGCTTGTGTGCCAGTCTTGACTCCTGGGTGTGCCATCTCTCTCTCTCTCTCCAATTGTGGGCCATAGAAAGCCTATTTATTTTTTTGCTTGATTTGGGTTCCAAAATCTACCTGAAAAAATCACTAAATCAATCAGTGGGAGATAAATATTGGCCTCTGGGCTTGTGTGCCACTCCTGACTCCTGTGTGCGTCCTCTCTCACTCAGTGGGCCATAGAAAGCCTATTTTTTTTTATTTGTTTTCTAAATTCTCCCTGAAACAATCATTTTATTTTATTTGGTTTATAAATTCTTCCTTAAAAAATCATTTTTTTTTATTATTTTTTTTTTCTAAAGTCTCCCTGTTAAAAAAACAAAACAAATCAGTGGGAGATTAATATTTACATTTGCGCTTCAGTGACAGTCCTGCATGTGTGGCATCTCTCTCATTTGTTGCCACCAACAACAGAGTGTGTAACATTGTGCCTGATTTTCGTTGTGGTCTCACCCACCTGTAAAGGGGTAGCTAAATCATACTGAAGTTATAGCTCACCGTGTAAGTTGTGTGACAGCAACAAATAGTTTGGTAACGTTTTTAAAAAAATGAGGAAGTCTGGTGGAAGAGGTCGTGGCCGGGGGCGTTCATTGTCAGCTGGTAATGAGGGTAGTGGTAGTGGTGGAGCATCAGGTGGTCGTGGGAAAAAAAATATTGCACCTAAGTCTGGAGCTGTGGAGCCAGGTTCGTCGTCTGGCTACAGAAGGCCTCGAACGCTCCCTTTTCTGGGAGTAGGAAAACCGCTTTTAAAGCCAGAGCAGCAAGAGCAAGTTTTGGCTTATCTTGCTGACTCAGCCTCTAGCTCTTTTGCCTCCTCTCGTGAAACTGGTAAAAGTAAAAGCAGCGCGTCGTTAGTGGATGTTCACGGTCAGGGACAAGTCGCTTCCTTGTCCTCTTCAGCAAAAACAACAACAGAGAAGAATGCAGCAGGCGACACAACGGGTTACTCCATGGAGCTCTTTACACATACCGTCCCTGGCTTAGAAAGTGAAGCAGTTAACAGTCCATGCCCATTACAAGTTGAATCTGACATGGAGTGCACTGATGCACAGCCACAGCCAGACTACTATGCTGGTCCTTTGACTCAGACCACAACATTGCCCTCGCAGGGTGCTGATCAAGAATCAGACCCTGATGAGACTATGTTGCCCCATCACGAACGCTATACCACCGACCGACACGGTGACACAGACGAAGTTGCACACGAGGTACAAGAAGAGGTAATAGATGACCCAGTTCTTGACCCCGATTGGCAGCCATTGGGGGAACAGGGTGCAGGCGGCAGCAGTTCTGAAGCGGAGGAGGAGGGGCCGCAGCAGGCATCAACATCGCAACAGGTTCCATCTGCCGGGCCCGTATCTTGCCCAAAACGCGTGGCAAAGTCAAAACCTGTTGGAGGACAGCGTGGCCATCCGGTTAAAGCTCAGTCTGCAATGCCTGAAAAGGTATCCGATGCTAGAAAGAGTGCAGTCTGGCATTTTTTTAAACAACATCCAATTGATCAGCGCAAAGTCATCTGTCAAAAATGTTCAACTACCTTAAGCAGAGGGCAGAATCTGAAAAGTCTCAATACAAGTTGCATGCATAGACATTTAACCACAATGCATTTGCAAGCTTGGACTAACTTCCAAACGTCCCTTAAGGTTGTAGCACCCTTGGCCAATGAAGCTAGTCATCAACGCAACATCCCTTCCGGCAGTGTAGGGCCACCATTTTCTGCACCACCTGCAGTATCTGTGCAGGTTTCTTTGCCAGGCCAAAGCAGTCAGGGTCAGGGAATCACCAGTTTCGTAGTAGGAAACACTGCATCTAGGGCACCGGCGGCAACAATACCATCTCCCACCGTCTCTCAGTCTGCCATGTCCACCGGCACCCCCGCTAGTTCCACGATCTCCAGCTCTCCAGTCCAGCTCACCCTACATGAGACTATGGTTAGAAAAAGGAAGTACTTAGCCTCGCATCCGTGTACACAGGGTTTGAACGCCCACATAGCTAGACTAATCTCGTTAGAGATGATGCCCTACCGGTTAGTTGAAAGCGAAGCTTTCAAAGCCCTGATGGACTACGCTGTACCACGCTACGAGCTACCCAGTCGACACTTTTTTTCCAGAAAAGCCATCCCAGCCCTCCACCAGCATGTTAAAGAGCGCATCGTCCATGCACTCAGGCAATCTGTGAGCACAAAGGTGCACCTGACAACAGATGCATGGACCAGTAGGCATGGCCAGGGACGTTACGTGTCCATCACGGCACACTGGGTAAATGTGGTGGATGCAGGGTCCACAGGGGACAGCAAGTTTGGGACAGTTCTGCCTAGCCCACGGTCTAGGAAACAGTTGGCTGTAGCCGTTCGCACCCCCTCCTCCTCGTCCTCCTGCAGAAGCGAGACCTCGTCCACAGACCGCAGTCGCACAACCACTCCATCCGCAGCTGCCACTGTTGCACACCAGGTCTCCCATTATGGGGCAGCTACTGGCAAACGTCAGCAGGCTGTATTGGCTATGAAGTGTTTGGGCGACAACAGACACACCGCTGAAGTTCTGTCCGAGTTCTTGCAGAAAGAAACGCAGTCGTGGCTGGGCACTGTAGATCTTGAGGCAGGCAAGGTAGTGAGTGATAACGGAAGGAATTTCATGGCTGCCATCTCCCTTTCCCAACTGAAACACATTCCTTGCCTGGCTCACACCTTAAACCTGGTGGTGCAGTGCTTCCTGAAAAGTTATCCGGGGTTATCCGACCTGCTCCTCAAAGTGCGTGGACTTTGCTCACATATCCGCCGTTTGCCCGTACACTCCAGCCGTATGCAGACCTATCAGCGTTCTTTGAACCTTCCCCAGCATCGCCTAATCATAGACGTTGCAACAAGGTGGAACTCAACACTGCACATGCTTCAGAGACTGTGTGAACAGAGGCGGGCTGTTATGTTTTTGTGGGAGGATACACATACACGGGCAGGCAGTAGGATGGCAGACATGGAGTTGTCAGGTGTGCAGTGGTCGAAGATTCAAGACATGTGTCAAGTCCTTCAGTGTTTTGAGGAATGCACACGGCTGGTTAGTGCAGACAACGCCATAATAAGCATGAGCATCCCCCTAATGCGTCTGCTGATGCAAAGTTTGACGCACATAAAGGATCAGGCGTCTGCAGCTGAGGAAGAGGAAAGCCTTGATGACAGTCAGCCATTGTCTGGCCAGGGCAGTGTACAGGACGAGGTAGCGGGCGAACAGGAGGAGGAGGACGAGGAGGATGATGGGGATGATTATATTTTTAATGAGGAAGCTTTTCCGGGGCCAGTGGAAATTGTTGGCGCGGCAAGGCCGGGTTCTGGTTTTTGGAGGGACACAAGTGACGTGGATTTGCCTGAAACTGCCCCTCAACCAAGCACAACCACAGATTTGAGAACTGGAACTTTGGGCCACATGGCGGATTATGCCTTACGTATCCTCAAAAGGGACACACGCATAACAAAAATGATGAACGATGACGATTACTGGTTGGCCTGCCTCCTTGATCCTCGCTATAAAGGCAAATTGCAAAATATAATGCCACATGAGAACTTGGAACTAATATTAGCAAGCAAACAATCAACTCTTATTGACCGTTTGCTTCTGGCATTCCCTGCACACAGCGCCCGTGATTGTTCTAACACGAGCTGCAGGGGCCAGCAGACCAGAGGTGTTAGAGGGGCAGAAATCAGAAGTGGCGTTGGACAGAGGGGTTTTCTGACCAGGTTGTGGAGTGATTTTGCTATGACCGCAGACAGGACAGGTACTGCAGCATCAATTCAAAGTGACAGGAGACAACATTTGTCCAGTATGGTTACTAACTATTTTTCATCCCTTATCGACGTTCTCCCTCAACCGTCATTCCCATTTGATTACTGGGCATCAAAATTAGACACCTGGCCAGAATTGGCAGAATATGCATTGCAGGAGCTTGCTTGCCCGGCAGCTAGTGTCCTATCAGAAAGAGTATTCAGTGCTGCAGGTTCAATACTAACAGAAAAAAGGACTCGTCTGGCTACCCAAAATGTAGATGATCTAACCTTCATTAAAATGAACCACAACTGGATTTCGAAATCTTTTGCCCCACCTTGCCCGGCTGACACCTAGCTTTCCTATGTAAAGGTCTTGCCTGTGGACTATTCTGAACGACTTTTCCAATCTCGTAATTTGCAGCACCTGATTGTCCAGCATCCGACATGTTAACACCTCCCTAAATGGCCAAAGTCCCCACACGGGGCCGTGGTATCGCCACTTGGCGCCAGCACCCGTGAGAGTACTGTTTGTCTGAAGAGGTGGGTGTGCCCGCTTTTGGTCGACGGCACTGCCACTAGGTCCCTCATAGTACAATAAAGTGTCTGGCGGTGGTGGTGCGCACCCAACGTCAGACACACCGTTGTAATATGAGGGGCCCTGGGCCTGTACCGCCGGCCACAAGACAGTCCCCCCCCAGGTCAAACAGTGCTCTACCACTTGCAAAATTTTCTCTCACAGCTCCACCAATGTTTAGTCTATGCGCTGACATCCTTCAATGCCTGGCACTGTCAATACCATTGTATTGACATTTTTCTTATGTTAGGCCTTCGAAGCCTGTCTGCGGTCACTCCTTCCACTAGGCCTCCACTGACCTGTCTACTGCTGCCCGGGTTCCCCTGGAACCAATTTTAAATTGCCTACAGCCAGCCCAATTTATTATGTTAGGGCTTCAAAGCCTGTCTGCGGTCCCTCCTTCCACTAGGCCTCCACTGACCTGTCTACTGCCGCCCGTGTTCCCCTGGAACCAATTTTAAATTGCCTACAGCCAGCCCAATTTATTATGTTAGGGCTTCGAAGCCTGTCTGCGGTCCCTCCTTCCACTAGGCCTCCACTGACCTGTCTACTGCTGCCCGGGTTCCCCTGGAACCAATTTTAAATTGCCTACAGCCAGCCCAATTTATTATGTTAGGGCTTCGAAGCCTGTCTGCGGTCCCTCCTTCCACTAGGCCTCCACTGACCTGTCTACTGCCGCCCGTGTTCCCCTGGAACCAATTTTAAATTGCCTACAGCCCAATTTTTGTTATGTTAGGCCTTCGAAGCCTGTCTGCGGCCCGTTCTTTCCACTACTACTACACTGACCTGGCTACTGCCGCCCGTGTTCCCCTGGAACCAATTTTAAATTGCCTACAGCCAGCCCAATTTATTATGTTAGGGCTTCGAAGCCTGTCTGCAGTCCCTCCTTCCACTAGGCCTCCACTGACCTGTCTACTGCTGCCCGGGTTCCCCTGGAACCAATTTTAAATTGCCTACAGCCAGCCCAATTTATTATGTTAGGGCTTCGAAGCCTGTCTGCGGTCCCTCCTTCCACTAGGCCTCCACTGACCTGTCTACTGCTGTCCGTGTTCCCCTGGAACCAATTGTAAATTGCCTACATCCCAATTTTTGTTATGTTAGGCCTTCGATGCCTGTCTGCGGCCCGTTCTTTCCACTACTACTACACTGACTAGGCCACTGCTGCCCGTGTTCCCCTGGAACCAATTTTAAATTGCCTACAGCCAGCCCAATTTATTATGTTAGGCCTTCAAAGCCTGTCTGCGGTCCCTGCTTCCACTAGGCCTCCACTGACCTGTCTACTGCCGCCCGAGTTCCCCTGGAACCAATTTTAAATTGCCTACAGCCAGCCCAATTTATTATGTTAGGGCTTCGAAGCCTGTCTGCGGTCCCTCCTTCCACTAGGCCTCCACTGACCTGTCTACTGCTGCCCGGGTTCCCCTGGAACCAATTTTAAATTGCCTACAGCCAGCCCAATTTATTATGTTAGGGCTTCGAAGCCTGTCTGCGGTCCCTCCTTCCACTAGGCCTCCACTGACCTGTCTACTGCTGTCCGTGTTCCCCTGGAACCAATTGTAAATTGCCTACATCCCAATTTTTGTTATGTTAGGCCTTCGAAGCCTGTCTGCGGCCCGTTCTTTCCACTACTACTACACTGAACAGGCCACTGCTGCCCGTGTTCCCCTGGAACCAATTTTAAATTGCCTACAGCCAGCCCAATTTATTATGTTAGGCCTTCAAAGCCTGTCTGCGGTCCCTCCTTCCACTAGGCCTCCACTGACCTGTCTACTGCTGCCCGTGTACCCCTTGAACCAACATCAGAAAATATAAAAATAAGTATTTTGCTTATAAAAAAGAAAATACTGGAGAGATATCAAATGCAGACATTTTAACATTAAAAACAAACACATACAACAAAAATCTGGTACAGTACTAAAAATGGCCACCAGCTACAATAACTTTCTCCTGCAAGTAGTTAACTGAAAGTTTTTTTCAATTTAAAACACAGATATGGCATCCACCGAGTGTTGTCCTGTCGCGTCTTCTTTATATTATTGCCAAGAAGATGCAAAACAATGAAAATAATAAAATCATTATTTACCAAAAAAATAGAGTAAGTCAAAACCACATTGCAAATAAACATTCATTACAAATAAAGAAGCAGGGCGCGTCCGAGGGTGAGTATATACCTAATAAGAATATAATCACCCTCGGACGCGCCCTGCTTCTTTCCGACAGCCTTCCTTTCTAAGAATCAGCCCTTCCGTGGTGTAGAGAGAGGGTGTGTTACACTCCAAGGTGTTCCCCAGGTTGCCTTTCCTGAGCTTCGATCTTCATGCTCTCGTTTAGTAGTTGTCGGAAAGTAGGCTGCATTAGGCCTACAAATTGGGTACGGGGTGGAGAGAGATGGTGTGTTACACTCCAAGGTGTTCCCCAGGTTTCCTTGCCATTGCTTCGGTCTTCCGACTCTCGTGTAGTAGTTGTAGAAAACTACACTGCATTAGGCCTACAAAATGGGTATGGGGTGGAGAGAGATGGTGTGTTACACTCCAAGGTGTTCCCCAGGTTTCCTTGCCATTGCTTCGGTCTTCCGACTCTCGTTTAGTAGTTGTAGAAAACTACACTGCATTAGGCCAACAAAATGGGTATCGGGTGGAGAGAGATGGTATGTTACACTCCAAGGTGTTCCCCAGGTTTCCTTGCCATTGCTTCGGTCTTCCGACTCTCGTTTAGTAGTTGTAGAAAACTACACTGCATTAGGCCTACAAAATGGGTATCGGGTGGAGAGAGATGGTATGTTACACTCCAAGGTGTTCCCCAGGTTTCCTTGCCATTGCTTCGGTCTTCCGACTCTCGTTTAGTAGTTGTAGAAAACTACACTGCATTAGGCCTACAAATTGGGTATCGGGTGGAGAGAGATGGTGTGTTACACTCCAAGGTGTTCCCCAGGTTTCCTTGCCATTGCTTCGGTCTTCCGACTCTCGTTTAGTAGTTGTAGAAAACTACACTGCATTAGGCCTACAAAATGGGTATCGGGTGGAGAGAGATGGTGTGTTACACTCCAAGGTGTTCCCCAGGTTTCCTAGCCATTGCTTCGGTCTTCCGACTCTCGTTTAGTAGTTGTAGAAAACTACACTGCATTAGGCCTACAAATTGGGTATCGGGTGGAGAGAGATGGTGTGTTACACTCCAAGGTGTTCCCCAGGTTTCCTTGCCATTGCTTCGGTCTTCCGACTCTCGTTTAGTAGTTGTAGAAAACTACACTGCATTAGGCCTACAAAATGGGTATCGGGTGGAGAGAGATGGTGTGTTACACTCCAAGGTGTTCCCCAGGTTTCCTTGCCATTGCTTCGGTCTTCCGACTCTCGTTTAGTAGTTGTAGAAAACTACACTGCATTAGGCCTACAAATTGGGTATCGGGTGGAGAGAGATGGTGTGTTACACTCCAAGGTGTTCCCCAGGTTTCCTTGCCATTGCTTCGGTCTTCCGACTCTCGTTTAGTAGTTGTAGAAAACTACACTGCATTAGGCCTACAAAATGGGTATCGGGTGGAGAGAGATGGTGTGTTACACTCCAAGGTGTTCCCCAGGTTTCCTTGCCATTGCTTCGGTCTTCCGACTCTCGTGTAGTAGTTGTAGAAAACTACACTGCATTAGGCCTACAAAATGGGTATGGGGTGGAGAGAGATGGTGTGTTCCACTCCAAGGTGTTCTCCAGGTTGCCTTTCCTGAGCTTCTATCTTCAGGCTCTCGTTAAATTGTGGTTAAATGGAACAACTGCATTTGGCGTACTAGTTGGTTTGGGGCCTACTAACAGTGTCTGCCGCTCCTTGCTGTTCTCCTGGTTTCCTGTCCTGAAATTCCGTTTTCAGGCGCTCGTTAAGTAGTTGTTAATGTTAGACTGCATTTGGCCTACTAGTTGTGTTGGGGCCTACTATCGGTGTCTGCCACTCCTTGCTGTTCTCCTCCACTGAACAAAGCTGTGCCGAATGTTTACTACGGTTGCCAATTTTGAACTGCATTTCGACTACTTACTGATTTGGGCCTACTCTCTGTGTCAGCCTCTCATTCCAGTTGTCCTCCACTGCAATGCCCCCTGGTTATTCCTGTGTTACCAATTTTGAACTGCATTTAGCCAACTTTATTCTTTGGGCCTATATCTGTGTTTCCTCCTCATCCTGCCCATTGCCCAGCCAGTGATAGATGAGTCTGCTGGTACATTGACCCATAACGCAACATTCCCCGTGCACGCTACACAACAACATTGTGACCCTGCTGAAAGTCAGGTTGCTCTTCCCGCATACCATACCACCTTACACGGGGACAAAGAGGAAGGTGCAGATGAAAGTGCAGGTTCCTTCATCAGGTGGGGGGAGGAATACTAGTTGGCGACGTCACTGGCACAGGGCCTCTCATAGTACGCAAAAGTGTTGCTGCCGGTGGGAGGCGCCCCCGCCGTGCAAACACACCGCTGTACTTTGAGGGGCCCTGTGCCAGTGCCAATGCCAACGAGTGGGCCCCCCCTGCTTGCTCAGGTTCACAGCACTTGCAAAGTTGAAATGCTTACCTCTCCCTGCTCCACTGCCGTGACGTGGTCCAGATTTCCTGGGCCCACTAATTACTTGAACCAGCCCTACCCACCACAACTTTAGCCAAATGACCCCCAATTTCAAATGCCTTCCAATTATTATAAGGTAAATTACGCTTGACAAGCTTCATTAAGAAGAATGGATGGTTTTGACATTAAAATGGGCACTCTAGGTGTTTTCCTGGCCCCCACTCACTGCCGACTATGCTGCCCCATTGACTTGCATTGGGTTTCGTGTTCCGGTCGATCCCGACTTTACGTCATAATCGGCCGATTTCACTCGACCCGACTTTTGAGATAGTCGGGTTTCGCGAAACCCGGCTCGACTCTAAAAAGGTCAAGGTCGCTCAACTCTATCCCTTACTATCCGTTGTTATTATTATGAAGGCATCAAAAACTGCCATAGGTTCTCTCGCCTATGCAATACTAAGGAAATCCTTAACACATGATGTACAGAGGGGGGCCGTGAGGACCGAATTTAAGAAACAGAGCCTAATAAATTCCAGATGTAAAAAATATTTTAAAAAAGCTCATACCTATACATATTCACCTCACCGCTCAACTCTCTGGCACCTCCACTCCTCATCATCACCCGTTTAGTCCTGGTCACAACTTCTTATCACCACGGCGACAGCTGAATCCCAGAGCCTCCTCATGCTGGGCCAGCACTTACACCTTTGATGAGGCCTCGGAGGGTTCTGTGTAAGCATGTGGAAAGTTATAATGTCACAACATGCAACGTGACCTTGTGCGCATATGTGCAAAACTGTCTTGGGCCTCATAAAACCCAGAAATCCCAACCTAGCGTGAGAGGCCTTGGTAGTTCAGCACTTGCCGTGGTGATAAGAAGGTGTGGCGAGGACAGGTGATATGCAGCGGGGCTAAAGAGCTGAACGGTAAGGTAAGTATAAGAGTTTTTTATAACTTTTTAGCCTTTCGATGGTCTTTTACTGTTCATTTTCTTGAATCCATACATAGGCAAATTGCAAAAATATCCGCTGATTTTTGTATTATTCAAATAGAATTTAATTCCACTCTAATATTTTCGCTTAGTTATTTCCTGGCCTACTTTATTTCTTATTTTTCTCGCTTACCTCTGTCTGCCTATTTCCCTCTTTTAGATTCTCTTCTTTCTCAACTTAAAAACTCTTCATTAATCTTGACATTCTATTAAATATATTAGACTGTTTTTAGGAGTTAGGCTGCCGTCACACTAGCTGTATTTGGTCAGTATTTTACATCAGTATTTGTAAGCCAAAACCAGGAGTAGAAAAATTAGAAAAAAAGTATAATAGAAACATATGCACCACTTCTGCATTTATCACCCACTCTTGGTTTTGGCTTACAAATACTGATGTAAAATACTGACCGAATACTGCTTACTATGAGTATGTGATATGACCTCATTACAACATATGATGTTTTTGTGTCAAGTGCTAAAAACCTTACATATAAAGGATTAAAAACAGTCTGTAACCTAAGGGTAGAAGTATTTCTGGTAACTAGTAAATTCACACTCAAATTCTGCAACAGCTGCTGCTTCAGTCAGTCAATAGGAATGTAGGTATAAAAACATTAGCAGCTGCTGCACACCAAGACCCAGAAAGGTTATTGCAGGTGCAGTCTTTACCTCCAGTGACATTTACTGAATTACATGTTAAAATGAATTTATTGATATCTCCCCTACTGTACACAATATATCACATTTTTAGAGGCAAATATGAGTGATGTCTATTTTCTCATTTATCCAAATGGTGCAATGTTCAATTCCACAATGTCTTCAGTCAGGCTACATGCATGAACTCTCTAATGCAGTGGTGGCGAACCTATTGTTCACGTGCCAGAGGGGGGACACGCAGAGCCCTCCCTGTGAGCACGCGCACCATCACCTCAGCACTAGTGTCGCTGTTGCCACTGTCCACTGCACACAGGCGACTGTGCTTAGGAGTGTAGCAGAGGTGTGCAGGCTGAGGGGATGGTGTGCAGGCTGATGGGACACCGTGCAGGCAGAGGTCAGTGGCAGCAGCAACGCTAGAGCTGAGGGGATGGCACGCATTCCCTTAGATAGTACTGTGATAAAGTACCTACGAACAGAAAAATAAGGATGCCGGGAAATAATTGCTTCAGATATTTCATTCCATGAGAAGAGCAAGAAAAATACATTCTACTACAGTTATACACATGTGAATAGTTAGTGTTGAGCTAAAGTGGAGTTTTAGGAGAAACTGAAAGATTACTATCCAGTTTTGAACAAATCACCATCCCCATGAGGAAGCTTTGAGCACTTTGTGGGGTCTATTATACTGTATGGAGCACCTTGCGGTGCCATTACATTGTATGGAGCACCATGTGGGGTAATTATACTGTATGGAGCACCATGTGGGGCCATTATACTGTATGGAGCACCATGTGAGGCCATTATACTGTATGGAGCATTATGTGGTGCCATTAAACTATATGGAGCATTATGTTTGGCCATTATACTGTATAGAGCACTAAGTGGGGCCTTTTTGGAGGCACCTTTGTATACATCATACTTTAGTATCTGTATTATTCAAGATTTTTATCCTTCTTTGTTAAATATGTACAGTATATTAGGCTATTGTAATGCAGCTGCAAGGCAGTTGCATGCAACCTCCACCAGCGGGCGCAGGTAAGAGGATAAAGGTTGCACTCACCGTGTAGCACCACAGTGCAAAGTGTGGAGCGCCACTAGGAGGCGGCAGTGCAGTCAGACTGGTTGTGGATAGCTTTCTATGTCATAGTAAGGGTTTTGAACTGTAGCCTCTGGACAATAGGAAGCCAGTGACGGGCTTGGCATAGGGGAGATGCAGGTAGATTAATTGGGCAGCAGAGGGTAGGATGGATTGGAGTGGTGCCAGACTGCTAGAGAGGAGGCCAGAGAGTAGGAGGTTGCAGTAGTGACGGCGGGAGATGATAAGGGCGTGCACCAATGTTTTTGTGGTTTTGTTGTCGAGGAATGTGCGGATCCGGGAAATATTTTTGAGTTTGAGAAATGAAGTATTTCTCGCAAAAATGTATTACAATGGCACTTGTGGGCTGGACAAAATTGTTGGCACCTTTCCAAAATTGTGGGTAAACAGCTTTGTTTCAAGCATGCTATGCTCCTTCAAACTCACCTGTGGCAAGTAACAGGTGTGAGTAATATGAAAATCACACCAGATACCAGATAAAAATGAAGATGACTCATCTTTGCATTGTGTGCTCTCTACCATCCCTATCATATACTTCATTTTCTGGAACAATTCCAAAGGTGACCACACTTTAGGCCATGAAAGTATACATATACAGTGTGTGTATATGTATATATATATACTAGATGGTGGCCCAATTCTAACGCATCGGGTATTCTAGAATATATATGTAGTTTACAGCCACGTAGTATATAGCACAGCCACGTAGTATATAGCACAGCCACGTAGTATATTGCCCAGCCACGTAGTATATTGCACAGCCACGTATATAGCACAGCCACGTAGTATATTGCCCAGCCACGTAGTATATTGCCCAGCCACATAGTATATTGCCCAGCCATGTGGTATATAGCACAGCCACAAATATAGCACAGCCATGTAGTATATAGCACAGAGATGTAGTAACACTGCCCATGCAGTATATAACACAGGCCATGTAGTATAGAGCACAGCGATGTAGTATATTGCCCAACCACATAGTATATACCACAGTCACGTAGTATATAGCACAGACACGTAGTATATTGCCCAGCCACGTAGCATATAGCACAGACACGTAGTATATAACACAGCCACATAGTATATTGCCCAGCCATGTAGTATATTGCACAGCCATGTATATAGCACAGCCACGTAGTATATTGCCCAGCCACGTAGTATATTGCCCAGCCACGTAGTATATTGCCCAGCCACGTAGTATATTGCCCAGCCATGTGGTATATAGCACAGCCACAAATATAGCACAGCCATGTAGTATATAGCACAGAGATGTAGTAACACTGCCCATGCAGTATATAACACAGGCCATGTAGTATAGAGCACAGCGATGTAGTATATTGCCCAACCACATAGTATATACCACAGTCACGTAGTATATAGCACAGACACGTAGTATATTGCCCAGCCACGTAGTATATAGCACAGACACGTAGTATATAGCACAGCCACATAGTATATTGCCCAGCCATGTAGTATATTGCCCAGCCACGTAGTATATTGCACAGCCACGTAGTATATTGCACAGCCACGTAGTAAATTGCACAGCAACGTAGTATATAGCACAGAGACATAGTATATAACACAGCCCACCCAGTATGTAACACAGCCCCTCGCGGAACAGCACACGGTCCGTGCATAACAATAACAGGACACGTGTGTAGATATGGAGAAGCCGAGGGCCGGCCGGGAGTGTGGCTCACATGGGGCGCCCTGCAGGACTTCACAGTGCCGGCACATGGGCTGGCTCCAAAGAGCTGTTCACATGCGGGGTGATAGTCCGCCCTTCCTGTAGTGCGGCACCGAGGCCGCTGCTGGCGGAGGACATCGTGGCTGCTCCTGGGAGTGTGCGGAGTCCCGGGCACAGGTCAGATGATGGCGCTGCTGTGATCTCCCAGTTGTATTTCCGTGTCCAGCATTGTGAGCGCTCGCTGCTTCCTCCCCATTATAACCCCGTGCACCGCATGCGGGTGATGTGTCAGCAGTGACGCATGCAGGGGGCACTGACGGGAGGGGAGTAGGGAGGGGGGCACTGTGCCTGTCGCCTGCCGGCCGCGACCAATCAGCGACCCGGGATTTCCGTTACAGACAGACAGACGGAAGTACCCCTTAGACGATTATATAATATATATATATATATATATATATAATATAGTACGTGCATACTGTATAAAAGTATCAATATATGTCTGCAGACTATATATTCTGCGGATGGGAAAAGATTTGATAAAACATTTTCATATTTTTACTAAAAATTAATGAAAGTTGCCAATAAAAATAATTCAACTTTGCTTATTTCCATGGTCTGCAAACACAGACTGAAGAAGTAGTTCCTATATTCCAATGAAATTAGTATTAAATCTTCTGTTCACACAATGTTGATAGAGAAAAATCTACCAATGAAAGTCCAATGTGTGCTATATTTGAGCATAACATCATACAGTTCAATATAAAAGGTGGAAACAAACATTGTGCTAAGCCTTATTTCCAAGTTCATTCTTCTTACAATAATATTACAGCTAATATCTTCAAACGGTAGTATGAATTATGCACCAGTAAATTACTTCTTAAGAATTTAGGACTAGGACACACTTTTGATACAAAACCAACATAAAATATCATAAGCTGTAAGCCTTGTGTTAACGAGGTTTTCTGGAACTTATCTTTCCTACAGGGCTAGGAACGTACCCACAGGTAGTTGCTAACTACCAGCCTTTTTTGCCAGGTCCTTATACCTCTTCTGATGATTCTGTTTCTTCCTTTGATCTCACATCAGTCAGAGCAGTTCTTCCTCTTCCTCTCTACTCTGTCGATAGGCAGTCACTGAAGGGAGCCAGCTGTCAATCAGCATGACATTAGAACTGAACGGGGGCAGCACCGTGGCGCAGTGGTCAGCACTGCAGCCTTGCAGCGCTGGAGTCCTGGGTTCTAATCCCACCTAGGACAACATCTGCAAAGAGTTTGTATGTTCTCTCCGTGTTTGCGTGGGTTTCCTCCAGGTACTCCAGTTTCCTCCCACATTCTAAAGACATACTGATAGAGAATTTAGATTGTGAGCCCCATCAGGGACAGCGATGATAATGTATGCAAACTGTAAAGCGCTGCGGAATATGTTAGCGCTATATAAAAATAAAGATTATTAACTGAAGCCCCATTGACACAGTAGAGTGGAAGACACAGAGCTGCTCTGATCTCATCTCACAGGAACCAGTAAAATCATAAGAGGGAGAGGTCCATAAGGAGAGATTTGTGCTGGGCAGAACAGACAGGTAGTTAGCAATTGCCTGCCTATAAAGGTACCTTCACACATAACGATATTGTTAACGATATCGTTGCTTTTTGTGACGTAGCAATGATATCGTTAATAAAATCGTTATGTGTGACAGCGACCAACGATCAGGCCCCTGCTGGGAGATCGTTGGTCGCTGAAGAAAGTCCAGAACTTTATTTCGTCGCTGGATCTCCCGTGGACATCGCTGGATCGGCGTGTGTGACACCGATCCAGCGATGTCTTCACTGGTAACCAGGGTAAACATCGGGTAACTAAGCGCAGGGCAGCGCTTAGTAACCCGATGTTTACCCTGGTTACCATCCTAAAAGTAAAAAAAACAAACAGTACATACTTACCTAACGCTGTCTGTCCTCCAGCGCTGTGCTCTGCTCTCCTCCTGCACTGGCTGTGAGCGTCGGTCAGCCGGAAAGCAGAGCAGTGACGTCACCGCTCTGCTTTCCGGCCGCTGTGCTCACACAGACAGTACAGGAGGAGTGCAGAGCACAGTGCTGGAGGACAGACAGTGTTAGGTAAGTATGTACTGTTTGTTTTTTTTACTTTTAGGATGGTAACCAGGGTAAACATCGGGTTACTAAGCGCGGCCCTGCGCTTAGTTACCCGATGTTTACCCTGGTTACCGGCATCGTTGGTCGCTGGAGAGCGGTCTGTGTGACAGCTCTCCAGCGACCAAACAGTGACGCTGCAGCGATCGACATCGTTGTCGGTATCGCTGCAGCGTCGCTTAATGTGAAGGGGCCTTTAGTTCTTAGCCCCTCATTGAAAAACAAAACAAGGTTCCGAGATCTCAATCTGCTTATGCGCCACCTCCACAGCAGTGAAAAGGATGACAAGTGCGGGGACTCCACCAACATTTTCTGAAATCCCGGGGCCCGCTGTATCCTTTCATCACCGAGCACCCCCTCCTCCCAGCCCGCAGGGTTTCTCCATGTTTTTTTTTTTTTAATATCCTTGTTTTGTAGCATGCTGACAGAATTATTCATGCTATTTGTGGTATTGCATGCTGATACCATTCATATGATCTTTAGTCCTGTATCGTTTCCATATCAACCTGAGTTTCTGTGGCAATTAGTTCCCTGTATTATACTGTAGTTAATTTTTCAAATGTTGAACCGGTGTTGCTAGTTCAAAGACTTGTCTGGTGATCTGGTGAAACCTAGTCTTTTGGTGAGACCGCTGAATCGTTACTTTGTGTGCACTGCATGCTGTCAGGATTCTCCAGTGTTGCAGGTTAGAGTGGCTGGTCACGTGACTGCAAATATCCAATTTGTACACATGTGGTCACGTGCCGATTAGACGTTCTTGACCTTTCACAATACAACTGAGTGATTTGAGGAAGGCCGAGCACCTCTAATAGGAAGGTGGCTTGAAGTATGCAAATCGCATTCCTAGTCACATGACTTCCCCTTTTCATTGTTACCCCTGGAGAATCATGACAGCAAGCAAGGTGCATTATGTAAGGATTCAGAAGTCTTTTACAAAAGACCATACAACCCTGTAGTGTCTGATCTTGATTTGCCTTAATGATTCTGTGCTGTTTTGACCTATTGTCCTAGAGACTAACCTTCCTTTTGCTACGACCAATAATATCTACATGTGGAAGTAGTGATGTTACTGTATAGGCACTTGTCACCCAATAAAAATTATACCTTTCTTTCTTATAGAGGTCCTATTGTGCTAATCATGAGAAATCTAGAATAGAAGTCATATGCATTTTAAGCTGGTAGAGCGGTATCATGACACTAGGAAGAATCAGTCGGAATGAACTGACAGCCCTCCAGTGTACTTTCAGCCTGATTTACATGTCACGTCTACACTAGATTTCTCATGACGGACATATCGGATCTATATAAAAAGAGTATAATTATTTTTTGGGGAAAGGCAGGTATACAACAATACCACTCCCTCTATATGTAAACTATGCTGAAATGTTGCCTATAATCACTAAAGTCAAGTAAACTAAATTATTTTCTGAAAGGTAATAGCCCACATCCATAAAATTCACCACCAGGTGCTTTTAACTAAGCCTCTAGTTAATACCTCCAGAGACTAATATTTTAAGATTTTCCTGGCTGATCTTAGAGCTTCGCCCAAAATTGTTAACATACTTATCCAGCCTGATTTGTGTTCTAACAACCCAAAAACTTTCAATTTAGTATATTCCAATGCGAAGCTATTCATTTTAAAACTAATAAATTTTGCATAGGAATTCTTCCTCCTTTTCACCAAATAATTCAATCTTTTAAAATATCAGTAACGTGGTGCCTTGCTTTTTTCAGAACTGAGATATTCATAAATCTCCTACTGCTCATGATCATAATGCTGAATGTGATTAATCATAAACAGCATAGAAAAAAGACCTAAAAATTACTATTTATTAGATATTATATAAGGAATTGCTACCCACACCCTAGGCTGTAATAATGTCTACAGCTCTGGCAAAAATTAAGAGACCACTGCAAAATGTTCAGTTTGTCTGAATTTTCTCTTTATAGGTATATTTTTGAGTAAAATATAAATTGGTTTTTTATTCTATAAACTTCTGACAACATGTCTCTGAATTTCCAAGCAATAAATTTTGTATTTTTTTCTGACAAAGAAAAATGGTCAAAATAAAAAAAAAACTCAGTGCTTTCAGACCTCAAATAATGCAAAGAAAACAAGTTCATAATCATTTAGAAACAAGAATACTAATGTTTTAACTCTGGAAGATTTCAGAAATCAATATTTTGTGGAATAACCATGATTTTTAATCACATCTTTCATGTGTCATGGCATGCTTTATACCAGTCTTTCACACTGCTTCTGGTGGAAAATGTAAGCAGTTCTTCTTTGTTCGATGGCTTGTGACTATCCATCATCCTCTTGATTACATTCCAGAGGTTTTCAATGGGATTCAGGTCTGGAGATTGGGCTGCCCATGACAGGGTTTTCATGTGATGGTCTCTTAATTTTTGCCAGAGCTGTATATTTATTTTCAAGATTTTCTTAGTATGTATGTCTGCTATCTGATGTTTACTCATTCTTTTAATGCATGATGCAGATCTACTAAATAGTATTTTTTAAGTCTTTTTTCTATGCTATTTAAAATTTATTGGAGACCGTACATTCATTAAAAAAAATTTCACTAACAGAATGTGATTAATCACCCAAGCTTCTTGGTTTGCTTCAACAGTTTTATAATTGCACAATTGATGAGACTGAAAAAAGACGCAAGTTAAGAAAATTTAACCTGAAATCCTAACTTGTTAATCCAGAGAACGTCACACACCCCATGAAGGAAATGCTAATTGACCCATATAAGGGAAAATGGCACTCTAGATCTCTGGATGATTGCACCACTTTTTTTTAGATATTTTTCAAGAACTTGTTTAGTAAATCAACCATCACAATATTCAGCATCAGAGTTCCAAAGTTTCCCTGCTCTTATAGTGAAGAGGCTCTGTCTGTGCCAATGATGAAACCTTCTTTTCTTTAGATGTAGCACATGCTCCATTGTTATCATTGCAGGTCTCTGTGCAAAAATAAACAATTCTTTACTGTTCATTCATATAGTCGAACATCGTAATTAGGTTGCCCCATGCCATAACTTTTCCAAATTGTATAAGTCTAAGGGTACCGTCACACTATACGATTTACCAACGATCACAACCAGCGATACGACCTGGCCGTGATCGTTGGTAAGTCGTAGTGTGGTCGCTGGGGAGCTGTCACACCGACAGCTCTCCAGTGACCAACGATGCCGAGGTCCCCGGGTAACCAGGGTAAACATCGGGTTACTAAGCGCAGGGCCGCGCTTAGTAACCCGATGTTTACCCTGGTTACCAGCGTAAAAAAAAAAACCAGTACATACTTACATTCCGGTGTCTGTCCCTTGCCGTCTGCTTCCCGCACTCACTGACTGCCGGCCGTAAAGTGAAAGCACAGCACAGCGGTGACGTCACCGCTGTGCTCTGCTTTCACTTTACGGCCGGCAGTCAGTCAGTGCGAGAAGCAGACGGCAAGGGACCTGACGGACACCGGAATGTAAGTATGTACTGTTTGTTTTTACATTTACCCTGGTAACCAGGGTAAACATCGGGTTACTAAGCGTGGCCCTGCGCTTAGTAACCCGATGTTTACCCTGGTTATAAGCGAATGCATCGCTAGATCGGTGTCACACACACCGATCTAGCAATGACAGCGGTAGATCCAGCGACGAAGGAATGTTCCAAACGATCTGCTGCGACGTACGATTCTCAGCAGGATCCCTGATCGCTGCTGCGTGTCAGACACAGCGATATCGTATGGATATCGCTGGAACGTCACGAATCGTACCGTCGTAGCAACAAAAGTGCCACTGTGTAACGGTACCCTAAATATTTAGCATTAACACCTTCCCCAAAAGGACTTGGTGTTCTGTCAATCTCCACCAGGGTTACTGTCCAGTAATCTACAGAGACAGAAATCCAGTGCCCCAGTACTGTTTGCAGAGATGGACCAACATACAGTGTGGGAAATAAGTATTTGATCCCTTGCTGATTTTGTAAGTTTGCCCACTGACAAAGACATGAGGAATCTATAATTTTAAGGGTAGGTTAATTTTAACATTAAGAGATAGAATATCTAAAATAAAATCCATAAAATCACATTGTATAAATTTATTTGCATTTTGCAGTAAGAAATACGTAAGTATTTGATCGCCTACCAACCTTTTAGGGTTTGTTTCCACGGTCAGTAAGTGCTGCGGATATACGCAGCGTCCAATCCGCAGCGGCCAGATGTTACAGCATAGTGGATGGGATTTTATGAAATCCCATCTCCTCTATGCATGTAGGGATGCCTCAGGCTTCCCTGTGTATACACACATGTGGCGAGTCTTTCTAGACAGCAGCTTGTCAGTTTATCTTGCGGAGATGCTCAGTCTCCGAAAGATAAATACCAGTCCAATGTATAGGACGCGGTAATTTCGCATGGTTCAATGAACACATGCGGAATCATCGTACTTACAAAAGCCGCTGATGCTTCCTGACCGTGGAAACATACCCTAAGAGTTGTGGCTTCTACAGACCAGTCAGACAATCCTAATCAACTCGTTACCTACATTGAACCCTTTGTGACCTGTGCCGTACTAGTACTGCTCTGTGGGAGGTGCGTTTGCGCCCAGAACAGTACAGCACCGCGATCGCGTGGCCTCACACTGAGTGCCGCAATGATCGCGTGCGGGTGTCAGCTGTATGTCACCCTAACAATTATTTCATATCTTGTGTATAGGAGATAAGTATTATAAGTACTAGAATATCTCCTTGAACACAGGCAACTGTACGTTATTGCAGGCAGGCAGACAGGCAGCAGTCCGTAGGGTAGAACTTTTTTATAAGCAGGCAGCACACAGAGACGGCCTCCAACTTCACACTGTATGAGCAGGCAGGGGGGCACAAGAAGAGTAGCGGACAAATGGGAGGTCAGAAGAGCGCGTGGACAGGAGAGCGGGTGCACCTCCGTGGAATATTAATCAGCTGGGTAAGTATAATAATATTGAGGAGGGACAAATAAAAACATGTAACATAGTAACATAGTAACATAGTTAGTAAGGCCGAAAAAAGACATTTGTCCATCCAGTTCAGCCTATATTCCATCATAATAAATCCCCAGATCTACGTCCTTCTACAGAACCTAATTGTATGATACAATATTGTTCTGCTCCAGGAAGACATCCAGGCCTCTCTTGAACCCCTCGACTGAGTTCGCCATCACCACCTCCTCAGGCAAGCAATTCCAGATTCTCACTGCCCTAACAGTAAAGAATCCTCTTCTATGTTGGTGGAGAAACCAACTGATTCAAACAGTTACATTTCCATGGACAGCTGTCATTTACCCAGCTGGTTGATTAATGTTTTTCGGAGCCAGTATATAAGATCCCATAGAAACTGTTCTAGCCCAAAAAGCTTTGATATGGAAGCCAATGCGCTTACAACCAAATTTTTAAATAAAGGCTATAATCATAAACTCCTTTAAGAAGCCAGAAATAATATAAAACAGATTCTCAGGCCGGAGCTTCTCTTGAATACAAAAAAAATATAGAGCGAACAGCAAATAAAGACATTGTTACCATCCCCATTATTACCCAGTAAAACTCAAACGTACATACTGTATATTAAAAAATTATTAAAAACCACTGGAACATTCTGAAAGATGATAAAATCATTGGGGACAAATTATCCAATCATCCTAGATTTATTTAAAAAAAGCCAAGAACTTAGGGAATATAATCGGTACGTGATCCTCCTACACAGAAAAAACAAATCAGGTACTTTAACCCCTTAAGCCCTGAGGGTGGTTTGCACGTTAATGACCGGGCCAATTTTTACAATTCTGACCACTGTCCTTTTATGAGGTTATAACTCTGGAACGCTTCAACGGATCTTGGCGATTCTGACACTGTTTTCTCGTGACGTATTGTACTTCATGATAGTGTTAAAATTTATTCGATATAACTTGCGTTTATTTGTGAAAAAAATGGAAATTTGGCGAAAATTTTGAAAATTTCGCAATTTTCCAACTTTGAATTTTTATACCCTTAAATCACAGAGATATGTCATGCAAAATACTTAATAAGTAACATTTCCCACATGTCTACTTTACATCAGCACAATTTTGGAACCCAAATTTTTTTTTGTTAGGGAGTAATAAGGGTTAAAAGTTGACCAGCAATTTCTCATTTTTGCAACACCATTTTTTTTAGGGACCACATCTTATTTGAAGTCATTTTGAGGGGTCTATAAGATAGAAAATACCCAAGTGTGACACCATTCTAAAAACTGCACCCCTCAAGGTGCTCAAAACCACATTCAAGAAGTTTATTAACCCTTCAGGTGTTTTACAGGAATTTTTGGAATGTTTAAATAAAAATGAACATTTAACTTTTTTTCACACAAAATTTATTTCAGCTCCAATTTGTTTTATTTTACCAAGGGTAACAGGAGAAAATGGACCCCAAAAGTTGTTGTACAATTTGTCCTGAGTACGCTGATACCCCATATGTGGGGATAAACCACTGTTTGGGCGCATGGCAGAGCTCGGAAGGAAAGGAGCGCCATTTGACTTTTCAATGCAAAATTGACTGGAATTGAGATGGGACGCCATGTTGCGTTTGGAGAGCCCCTGATGTGCCTAAACATTGAAACCCCCCAAAAGTGACACCATTTTGGAAAGTAGACCCCCTAAGGAACTTATCTAGATGTGTTTTGAGAGCTTTGAGCCCCCAAGTGTTTCACTATAGTTTATAACGCAGAGCCGTGAAAATAAAAATTCTTTTTTTTTTCACAAAAATGATTTTTTAGCCCCCAGTTATGTATTTTCACAAGGGTAACAGGATAAATTGGACCCCAAAGGTTGTTGTCCAATTTGTCCTGTGTACGCTGATACCCCATATGTGGGGGGGAAGCACTGTTTGGGCGCATGGCAGAGCTCGGAAGGGAAGGAGCGCCATTTGGAATACAGACTTAGATGGATTGGTCTGCAGGCGTCACGTTGCATTTGCAGAACCCCTGATGTACCCAAACAGTAGAAACCCCCCACAAGTGACCCCATATTGGAAACTAGACCCCCCAGGGAACTTATCTAGATGTGTTGTGAGAACTTTGAACCCCCAAGTGTTTCACTACAGTTTATAACGCAGAGCCGTGAAAATAAAAATTCTTTTTTTTTTTCACAAAAATGATTTTTTAGCCCCCAGTTATGTATTTTCACAAGGGTAACAGAATAAATTGGACCCCAAAAGTTGTTGTCCAATTTGTCTTGAGTACGCTGGTACCCCATATGTGGGGGGAAGCACTGTTTGGGCGCATGGCAGAGCTCGGAAGGGGAGGAGCGCCATTTGGAATACAGACTTAGATGGATTGGCCTGCAGGCGTCACGTTGCATTTGCAGAGCCCCTGATGTACCCAAACAGTACAAACCCCCCACAAGTGACCCCATATTGGAAACTAGACCTCCCAAGGAACCTATCTAGATGTGTTGTGAGAACTTTGAACCCCCAAGTGTTTCACTGCAGTTTACAACGCAGAGCCGCGAAAATAAAAAAAATCTTATTTTTCCCACAAAAATGATTTTTAGCCCCCCATATTTTTATTTTCCCAAGGATAACAAGAGAACTTGGACCCCAAAAGTTGTTGTCCAATTTGTCCTGAGTACGCTGATACCCCATATGTTGGGGTAAACCCCTGTTTGGGCGCACCGGAGAGCTTGGAAGGGAAGGAGCACTGTTTTAATTTTTTCAACGCAGAATTGGCTGGAATTGAGATCGGACGCCATGTCGCGTTTGGAGAGCCCCTGATGTGCCTGAACAGTGGAAACTCCCCAATTTTACCTGAAACCCTAACCCTAACACACCCCTAACCCTAATCCCAACGGTAACCCTAACCACACACCTAACCCTGACACACCCCTAATTCTAATCCCAACCCTAATCCCAACCGTAAATATAATCCAAACCCTAACCCTAACTTTAGCCCCAACCCTAACCCTAACTTTAGCCCCAACCCTAACCCTAACTTTAGCCCCAACCCTAACCCTAACTTTAGCCCCAACTCTAACCCTAACTTTAGCTCCAACCCTAACCCCAACCCTAACCTTAGCCCCAACCCTAACCCTAGCCCTAACCCTAGCCCCAACCCTAGCCCCAACCCTAGCCCCAACCCTAGCCCCAACCCTAGCCCTAGCCCTAACCCTAGCCCTAACCCTAGCCCTAACCCTAACCCTAGCCCTGATGGGAAAATGGAAATAAATACATTTTTTTTATTTTATTATTTTTCCCTAACTAAGGGGGTGATGAAGGAGGGTTTGATTTACTTTTATAGCGTTTTTTATATCGGATTTTTATGATTGACAGCCGTCACACACTAAAATACGCTTTTTTTTATAGCAAAAAAGTTTTTGCGTCTCCACATTTTGAGACCTATAATTTTTCCATATTTTGGTCCACAGAGTCATTTGTGGTCTTGTTTTTTGCGGGACGAGTTGACGTTTTTATTGGTAACATTTTTGGACATGTGACAGTTTTTGATCACTTTTTATTCCGATTTTTGTGAGGCAGAATGACCAAAAACCAGCTATTCATGAATTTCTTTTGGGTGAGGCGTTTATACCGCTCCGCGTTTGGTAAAGTGGATGAAGCAGTTTTATTCATCGGGTCAGTACGATTACAGCGATACCTCATTTATATCATTTTTTTATGTTTTGGCGCTTTTATACGATAAAAGCTATTTTATAGAAAAAATAATTATTTTGGCATCGCTTTATTCTCAGGACTATAACTTTTTTATTGTTTTGCTTATTATGCTTTGTTATGGCTTGTTTTTTGCGGGACAAGATGACGTTTTCAGCGTTATCATGGTTATTTATATCCGTCTTTTTTATCGCGTGTTATTCTACTTTTTGTTTGGCGGTATGATAATAAAGCGTTGTTTTTTGGCTCGTTTTTTTTTTTTCTTACGGTGTTCACTGAAGGGGTTAACTAGTGGGACAGTTTTATAGGTCGGGTCGTTACGGACGCGGCGATACTAAATATGTGTGCATTTATTGTTTTTTGTTTGTTTTTTTAGATAAAGAAATGTATTTATGGGAATAATATTTTTTTTTAATTTATTTATTTAGTAATTTTTTATTTTTTTTTACACATGTGGAAATTTTTTTTTTTACTTTTTTACTTTGTCCCAGGGGGTGACATCACAGATCGCCGATCTCACAGTTTGCACAGCACTCTGTAAGATCGGCGATCTCACTGACATCGCTGCAGGCTTACAGAGCTGCATGCGACCCGGAAGTACTCCCTGCAGGACCCGGATGCAGCCCCGCGGCCATTTTGGATCCGGGGACTGCAGGGAGAAGACGCTCGGTACATGGTGAGTACATCACCGTGTACCGATCGTCTCAGGGAAGCACGCAGCGAGCCGCCTCCCTGTGTGATGCTTCCCTGTACCTCCGGCACATCGCGATCATGTTTGTGCGGTCCGTGACTGCTCCTGGCACATAGTGCCGGATGTCAGCTGCGATAGTCAGCTGACACCCGGCCGCGATCGGCCGCGCTCCCCCCGTGAGCGCGGCCGATCGCATATGACGTACTATCCCGTCACTGGGGATTAAGTCCCAGGTCACCTGGATGGGATAGTACGTCATATGGGATTAAGGGGTTAAACAAGATCTAAAAGTTTTTTTTTCCATGGAAAAAATGAAAGATGTGCAAAACACTAAGGATAAATAAAAAATATCTGTGATTACTAAAGGAGACACAGAATTTCAAATCTCAGATTTTATTACATTACAAAATGCTGTAGATAAGCCCCTGATGCCAGTGGGCTTAGCTCAGATACGATTTTTGGGGTGACAGACTCCCTTTAATAAAGAGATTAAACTCTTTGCCTTTTTAATGACTGACATTTCAATCAAACCTTGATGAGTATTTAACCCTTTAACGACCACCGATACGCTTTTTAATGGCAGCAGTTAAGGGTACTTATTCCTCAACGCCGCTTTTTAATGGTGCTGACACATAACGTTATAGCGCCCCCCAGTGTTGTAAATTCTCCAGGGTCTTGGCTACAGGGGTAGCTGAGACCCCGGAGAACATGATTTGGGTTGGTTTTTACCGACCCCAGTGTTGCGATCACCGTTATTCACTGAATAACAGCAACTGCAAAAAGAAGTCTGATTTCCCATTTAATTTCTTTCTCCTCTAACATGATCTAGCACATCAGAGGAGAGAGAAATGGGGTCCTCTGAGCCCTCCTGGTACCTCTGGTGTACCCGGATCCTCCTGCATCCCCCTGTCCTGTCTCTCGGCCGTTGGCATCTTCTTCGGGGAAGAAAATAGCGGGTGCATGTGCAGTGCGCTCACCTAGATCTGCCGGCCTGTACCCAGCAACATTAGGACATTTTTCCTATTGGTTCATTTTGATCACTGTGATAGTCACTATCACAGTGATCAAAATAAAAAAAATTGTAAATCAAGCACTCCTTTATCACCCCCTTAGTTAGGTAAAAATAATAAAATTATAAAAAGGATTTTTCCATTAGGGTTAGGGTTAGGGCTAGGGTTAGGGTTGGGGATAGAGCTAGAGTTAAGGTTGGGCTAGGGTTAGGGTTGGGCTAGGGTTAGGGTTGTGGCTAGGGTTAGGGTTCGGGCTAAAGCTAGGATTAGGGTAGGGCTAAGGTTAAGGTTGGGTTAGGGATAGAGTTGGGGCTAGGGTTGTGTTGGGGTTAGGGTTGTGGTTAGGGTTATGGCTGTGGTTATGGTTGGGATTATGGTTAGGGTTGAGATTTGGCTTAGGGGTGTGTTAGGGTTGTGGTTAGTGTTATGGTTAGGGTTGGGATTAGGGTTAGGGGTGTGTTGGGGTTAAGGCTGTTGTTAGGGTTATGGTTAGGGTTGGGATTAGGGTTATGGGTATGTTGGGTAAGGGTTGGAGTTAAAATTGGGGGGTTCCACTGTTTAGGTACATCAGGGGGTCTCCAAACGTGACATGGTGTCCACCATTGATTCCAGCCAATTTTGCATTTAAAAAGACAAACGGTGCTCCCTCCCTTCTGAGCCCCGCCATGCGCCCAAACAGTGGCCTTCCCCTACGTACGGTGTATCAGTGTACTCAAGAGAAATTGCACAACAAATTTTGTGGTCCATTTTCTCCTGATACCCTTGGGAAAATAAAAAAAATTGGTCCCATGTAAGTTATTTGTGAAAAAAATGAAATGTTCAATTTTTCCTTCCACATTGCTTTAGTTCTCGTGAAGCACCTGAAAGGTTAATAAACTTCTTGAATGTGGTTTTGCGCACCTTGAGGGGTGCAGTTTTTAGAATGGTGTCACTTTTGGGTATTTTCTATTATAATGACGCCTCATACTCACTTCAAATTTGAGGTGGTTCCTCAAAAAATGGTTTTGTTAATTTTGTTGGAAAAATTAGACATCGCTGGTCAACTTTTGACCCTTATAATGTCCTAACAAAAAAAATTTTCAAAATTGTGCTGATGTAAAGTTGACATGTAGGAAATGTTATTTATTATTATTTACTATTTTTGTGTTACCACTCTCTGATTTTACAGGTGCAAAAAATTAAATTTTGGCAAAATTGTCAAACTTTTTGCCAAGTTTCAGCTCTCTCATAAATAAACGCAAGTTATAGCATATAAATTTTAGTGACAGTGGTCAGAATTGTAAAAATTGGCTTGCTCATTAAGTACCAAATTGACTCTATCACTAAGGGGTTAAACAACCTAGATGACTCTTTATGAAGGAAACCGACAGATTTTCAAAACGCATTGGATTTTGGTCTTGCCTGCTCACCATACTTGGCAGAGTAACTATCACATGATCTCGAGCATCACATGAGTGAAGACATCACGCAGGTCCTGTAAGTACCCAAGCATATACACATGTACTGCCGAACTCTGTTTATGAGTGCTTGTCACCGGCCAGGACAGTGCTCCAACTCTCCACAGCTTCCACAGCTTATAGCATGACTGCCAGACTGCTATTCCTCGTATCTGGGAAGTATAGTGAACAAACCAACACCAGAGAACGCACCTAAGGAAGCACAGACTCTCACACAGCAAATTCAGGTAACCCCTGTTTGCTTCAAGTATATTGTAGTGTGCCCCATAGGTTTACTATCAATCTGCTCTCAAACCTCGGTGACAGTATTTGATATAGCATCTGACATACTGTACTAACCCTTTCTCTATCTGTCCTTTTTTAATTTTCACCACCATGCACATTTAACCATAGCGCAAACTATCCTTATTTTGTATTCTTATATTCATGTAAAGTTGTCTTTTTAATGTCACCTGTTTGTTTTATGTGATTGGCTGCAGCTTTCCTGTTTTCAGAGGTTGACATGGTTTTGGGAGGAGTGAGTGGGCACTAGGAGATAGTCCTTGCTTTTCAATTAGTTGAAGTTCAGCTGCAGAGAAGATCTGGCTAAATGGAAGGTGGAAGAGTCCTTATTTTTTACATGTTGATACATTCATGCAGTATGTAAAACACAGAAATAAGAAAATATGAATAGGACATTGTATTTGGTAATATAAAAATAATAATTGTATTAAGGAGATGTTGCTCCAGTGACACTGACACAACATATCCATTTAAAATGATTTATTTTTCTGTTCTACTCTTTTTTGTTCAGTGGTTATTATCTGAGTATGACAGTTGACTTGCAAAGCGAACCATACAAAATTTTACGCTGCGCCGACCATAACAAAATCAAAACGATGCATGCGGAGGCATCCGCATACATCCGCATGGCCTGCGTACCCAATGTTAAAGATAGGGTACGCAGGACGCATGCAGACGTAGGCGGAGCTGAAGGAAGAGGTGCAGCAGTGAGCGGGGCTTAACGGAGGAAGAAGGCTTTCATCTGCAGCCCTGCTATACGCAAGTCTGAAACCAGCCTTAGGCTACGTTCACATTAGCATTCCGCTAATGTGCGTCGCTGTTGCGTCGGCGACGCAGCGGCGACGCGCCCCTATGTTTAACATAGGGGACACGTGCGTTTTTTGGGTGGCGTTTTTCGACATGTGCGTCGTTTCCGACGCTAGCGTCGGATGCAAGAAAATGCAACAAGTTGCATTTTTCGTGCGTCCGATTTTCGTCAAAAAACGACACACGCGTCGCAAAACGCAGCGTTTTTGCGCGCGTTTTGCGCGCATTTTTTGTGCGTCGCGCGTTGCGTCGCCGACGCACCGGCGCGCAACGCTAATGTGAACGTAGCCTTAGGTGTCAAAAATCACTGCACAAATATGCATAAATGGCAGACCACAGAAATCAGCAAGTCTGTTACTATTTAATGCTGCCCTCATAGATGACAACATGATGGAGCGGACAAGTTAATGCAAATGAAATTGCTGTCCGAACTCCACATTACTCAGTCAAGTGCACCATAACTTGTGCATGCTTATTTCAAGGAGGACACGGTTACACATTCAGTAGTTGGTAAGTATTTTACATCAGTATTTGTAAGTAAAAATCAGAAGTGGAACAATCAGTGGAAAAGTGTAAGAAAAACATTTGCACCAATTCGGAACTTTTCACCTACTCCTGGTTTTGTGTTACAAATAATGATGCAAGATACTGGCCAAATACTGAACAAGTGAACATGGCCTATGGAGAAAGAAATGAGAAGGAAGGCTTATCTGCTGTGTGAGGAAAGGATTGGACATGTTAAATCCAACATGCCCCATATACCTACCAGATATCTGCAATTGTAGGAAAAGAGGACCCCTGCACATAAAATATTTGTTTGATATCATAAGATATTCTATCCTCGCACTTTCAGCTTTTTGCATCTGTGTGAATTCAGCTCAAAGCTTCTAATACAATGGTAGATGCTTCATGTTTTCATACTAATCTCACAGTTTTGGAAAAATAGAAAGTTTGATAAAAATCTTAAATATAGGTAATGAACTACTAACATAGGAGTACCTTGTAATGCTTCCCTTTCATTGAATTTGGGCTATAATATCTATAGACAGGGAAAAAAAAATGACTTTTAAGTGGTTTGTGTATTCATTGCACTTCATCACAATCTCACAATGATACAGCTCTGGCACCCACGTGTCTCTTCTTGGCATTCTCAGCAATCCGATGTAACAGGCCAAATTAACCCCTGTCCAGATTAACCCCTTAGTGACAGAGCCAATTTGGTACTTAATGACCAGGCCAATTTTTGCAATTCTGACCACTGTCACTTTATGAGGTTATAACTCTGGAACGCTTCAACGGATCCCGCTGATTTTGAGATTGTTTTTTCGTGACATATTGTACTTCATGTTAGTGGTAACATTTCTTCGATATTACTTGCGATTATTTATAAAAAAACGGAAATATGGCGAAAATTTTTAAAATTTTGCAATTTTCAAACTTTGTATTTTTATGCCCTTAAATCAGAGAGATATGTCATGAAAAATAGTTAATAAATAACATTTCCCACATGTCTACTTTACATCAGCACAATTTTGGAAACAAAATTTTTTTTTGTTAGGGAGTTATAAGGGTTAAAAGTTGACCAGCAATTTCTCATTTTTACAACACCATTTTTTTTTAGGGACCACATCACATTTGAAGTCATTTTGAGGGGTCTATATGATAGAAAATAATGAAGTGTGACACCATTCTAAAAACTACACCCCTCAAGGTTCTCAAAACCACATTCAAGAAGTTTATTAACCCTTTACGTGCTTCACAGGAACTGAAACAATGTGGAAGGAAAAAATGAACATTTAACTTTTTTTTGCAAACATCTTAATTCAGAACCATTTTTTTTATTTTCACAAGTGTAAAAACAGAAATGTAACCATAAATTTTGTTATGCAATTTCTCCTGAATACGCCAATACCCCATATGTGGGGGTAAACCACTGTTAGGACGCACCGCAGAACTTAGAAGTGAAGGAGCGCCGTTTGACTTTTTCAATGCAGAATTGGCTGGAATTGAGATCGGACACCATGTCACATTTAGAGAGCCCCTGATGTACCTAAACAGTGGAAACTCCCCACAAGTGACACCACTTTGGAAACTAGACCCCTTAAGGAACTTATCTAGATGTGTGGTGAGCACTTTGAACCCCCAAGTGCTTCACAGAAGTTTATAACGTAGAGCCGTGAAAATAAAAAATCGCTTTTGTTTACACAAAAATGATCTTTTCGCCCACAAATTCTTATTTTCACAAGGGTAACAGGAGAAATTAGACCACAAAAGTTGATGTGCAATTTCTCCTGAGTACGCTGATACCCAATATGTGGGGGTAAACAACTGTTAGGGCGCACCGCAGAGCTTGGAAGAGAAGGAGTGCCGTTTTACTTTTTCAATGTAGAATTGGCTGGAATTGAGATTGGACGCCATGTCGCGTTTGGAGAGCCCCTGATGTGCCTAAACAGTGGAAACCCCCCACAAGTGACACCATTTTGGAAACTAGACCCCTTAAGGAACTTATCTAGATGTGTGGCGAGCACTTTGAACCCCCATGTGCTTCACAGAAGTTTATAACGTAGAGCCGTGAAAAAAAAAAATTGAATTTTTTCTACAAAAATGATCTTTTTGCCCACAAATTTTTATTTTCACAAGGGTAACAGGAGAAATTAGACCACTAAAGTTGTTGTGCAATTTCTCCTGAGTACGTCGATACCCAATATGTTGGGGTAAACCACTGTTTGGGCGCACCGCAGAGCTTGGAAGTGAAGGAGCGCCGTTTTACTTTTTCAATATAGAATTGGCTGGAATTGAGATCGGACGCCATGTCGCGTTTGGAGAGCCCCTGATGTGCCTAAACAGTAGAAATCCCCCACAAGTGACCCCATTTTGGAAACTAGACCCCCCATGGAACTTATCTAGATGTGTGGTGAGAACCTTGAATGCCCAAGTGCTTCACAGAAGTTTATAATGCAGAGCCGTGAAAATAAAAAAATATTTTTTTTTCCACAAAAAAGATTTTTTTAGCCACCAAATTTTTATTTTCACAAGGGTAACAAGAGAAATTGGACCCCAAAAGTTATTGTCCAATTTGTCCTGAGTATGCTGGTACCCCATATGTGGGGGTAAACCACTGTTTGGGCGCACGGCAGAGCTCGGAAGGAAGGAGCGCCGTTTTGAATGCAGACTTTGATAGAATGGTCTGCGGGTATTATGTTGCGTTTGCAGAGCCCCTGATGTACCTAACCAGTAGAAACCCTCCACAAGTGACCCCATTTTGGAAACTAGACCCCCCAAGGAACTTATCTAGATGTGTGGTGAGAACTTTGAATGCCCAAGTGCTTCACAGAAGTTTAGAATGCAGAGTCGTGAAAATAAAAAATATTTTTTTTTCCACAAAAAAGATATTGTAGCCCCCAAGTTTTTATTTTCACAAGGGTAACAAGAGAAATTGGACCCCAGAAGTTGTTGTCCAATTTATCCCGAGTACGCTGATGCCCCATATGTGGGAGTAACCCACTGTTTGGGCGCACGGCAGAGCTCAGAAGGGAGGGAGCACCATTTGACTTTTTGAGCGCAAAATTGGCTGTCGTGTTTGGAGACCCCCTGATGTACCTAAACAGTGGAAACCCCCCAATTCTAGCTCCAACCCTAACCCCAACACACCCCTAACCCTAATCCCAACCTCATCCATAATCCTAATCACTAACCCTAACCATAATCACAACCCTTACCCCAAAACAACCATAATGTGAACCCTAACCATAACCCTAATCAAAACCCTAAATCCAACACACCCCTAATCCTAATCTCAACCCTAACCTCAAACCTAACCCTAATCCCAATACACCCCTAATCACAACCCTAACCTTAACCCTAATCCCAAACCTAACCCTAATCCCAAGCGTAACCCTAATGCCAACCCTAACCCTAATACCAACCCTAATCCAAACCCTAACCCTAATCCCAGCTCTAACCCTAACTTTAGCCCCAACCCTAGCCCTAACTTTAGCCCCAACCCTAACCCTAGCCCTAGGGCTACTTTCACACTTGCGTCGTTTGGCATTCCGTCGCAATCCGTCTTTTTGGACAAGAAACGGATCCTGCAAATGTGCCCGCAGGATGCGTTTTTTGCCCATAGACTTGTATTGCCGACGGATCGTGACGGATGGCCACACGTCGCGTCCGTCGTGCACTGGATCAGTTGTGTTTTGGCGGAGCGTCGGCACAAAAAAACGTTCAATGAAACGTTTTTTTGTACATCGCATCCGCCATTTCTGACCGCGCATGCGTGGCCGTAACTCCGCCCCCTCCTCCCCAGGACATAGATTGGGCAGCGGATGTGTTGAAAAACTACAGCTGCTGCCCACGTTGTGCACAATTTTCACAACGTGCGTCGGTATGTCGGGCCGACGCATTGCGACGGCCCCGTACCGACGTAAGTGTGAAAGAAGCCTAACCCTAAGTTTAGCCCCAACCCTAACCTTAAATTTAGCCCCAACCCTAACCCTAAATTTAGCCCCAACCCTCACCCTAAATTTAGCCCCAACCCTAGCCCTAACCCTACCCCTAACCTAACCCTACCCCTACCCCTAACCCTAACCCTACCCCTAACCCTACCCCTAACCCTACCCCTAACCCTACCCCTAACCCTACCCCTAACCTAACCCTAACCCTACCCCTAACCCTACCCCTAACCCTACCCCTAACCCTACCCCTAACCTAACCCTACCCCTAACCCTAACCCTAACCCTACCCCTACCCCTAACCCTACCCCTAACCCTACCCCTACCCCTAACCCTACCCCTAACCCTACCCCTACCCCTAACCCTAACCCTACCCCTAACCCTAATTTTAGCCCCAACTGCTGTTCTCCTGCCGGCCGGCAGATGGAGACAGATGGCGGGCGCACTGGGCATGCGTCCGCCATGTTCTGCTGCCGGCGGCCAGGAGGAGCAGCAAGAGGATCCAGGGACCTAGGTGAGTATGCTAGGGTCCCCGAATCCCCCTATTTCTCTGTCCTCTGATGTGTGATCACATCAGAGGACAGAGAATTACACTTTACTTTTTTTTTTTTGCGGTCGCCGGTAAACAGTTAATTACCGGCGATCGCAAAACAGGGGTCGGTAATACCGACCCCGATCGTGCTCTTTGGGGTCTCGGCTACCCCCGGCAGCCGAGACCCCAAAGATTCTCCCGGTGCTGGCCGGCGGGCGCACTGCGCATGCGCCCGCCATTTTGAAGATGGCGGCGCCCACCGGGAGACACGAGGAGCATCGGGGGAGCTAGGTGAGTATTGGGGGGCCACCTGGGACCCCTTTTCTCTGTCCTCCGATGTGCGATCACATCGGAGGACAGAGAAATTAAAAAGAGATCGCTTTTTTTTTTTTTTTGCGATCGCCGGTAAACGGTTAATTACCGGCGATCGCAAATGCGGGGTGGGTTAAAAACCCCTCGAATCATGTTCTCTGGGGTCTCGGCTACCCTCGGCAGCCGAGACCCCGGAGAAAATCGGCCTCTGGGGGGCGCTATGAACTTTTTCCACAGCGCCGTTAATTAACGGCGCTGTGGTTTAAGTACCCTTAGCGGCCGCCGTTAAAAGGCGTATCGGCGGTCGCTAAGGGGTTAAACCTGGGTATAGTTTGGCCCAGGCCAAAGTGTACCCTGGGAGATGCAATGTCCTAGGCCAAACTATAACAGGGGGTGCAAAATAGCCTGTGCCAAACTATGCTCCTCCAGGTTTCAATATAACCCTCTAATTTATGAGACTGTGAATTAGATAGATTTTAAATGCCATTTTTTAATAACTTAAAACTGACTTACACATAGTGGGAAGGTATTTGTGTTGTTAATCAATAAAAATTGATCTTACAATACAACATGACTGGTAATGAACAACAGTCATTACATCTGAGATTAGACTCTTGTCCATTAAAAATATGTGCTTTTACCTTTAAATGCAATTGTAACTTGATCTTATCACGTTATTGGTTTGTCTTTGATTGTCTTTGATTGTTTGAAAAGTGTGCAGATCTCTTTCTATCATATTCAGTCACACAGCTACTTCTAATGTGTAACTACTGAGAGGTGTGATATGATTCTTTACCTCATTATATCTTTGTGAAAGTTTAATAATTTTACTTATTGAAGTTTTTCTAATTCAAGTAATTAAAGTACATGTGTTTAGAACTTTAACCCCTTCACCCCCCAAACTTGTTTTCACCTTCATTACCAGGCCTGTTTTCACCTTCATGAACTGGCCAAATTTTACAATTCTGACCAGTGTCACTTTTAATAACTCAGGAACGCTACAACAAATCCCCAAGATTCTCAGAATGGCTTTTCGTGATATTTTGTACTTTATGAAAGTGCTAAAATTTGTTTGATATGACTTACGTTTATTTGTGAAAAAAATCAAAAATTTTGAAAATTTTTCAAGTTTCAAACCAAACTTTAAATTTGTATGCCCTTAAACCAGAAAGTTAGAGAGTTATGTCACACAAAGTAGTTCATAAATAACATGTCCTAAATGTCTACTTTACATCAGCACAACTTTTGGAACATAATTTTTTTGTTAAGAAGTTAGAAGAGATAAAAGTTGACCAGCGATTTCTCATTTTCCAACAAATTTACGAAGGTATATTTTTAGGAACCACGTCACATTTGAAGTGACTTTGAGGGGTGTATATGACAGAAAATATCCAAAACTTACAGCATTCTAAAATCTGCACCTCTCAAAGTCCTCAAAAATACATTCAGGAAGTTTATTAACCCTTCAGGTGCTTCACATGAATTAATGGAACATGGAAAGAAAAAAATGAATGTTTAACTTTTTTCACAAAACTGTTATTTAGACCCCAATTTTTTATTTTAACAAGGGTACCCGGATTTTGAGAGTGCTTGATGAGTCTAAACTGTGGAAACTTGCCAGAAGTGGAAACCAGACCCCTCAAGGAGTGTATCTGGATGTGTGGTGAGCACCTTGATGCTTAACAGAAGTTTATACTGCTGAGCTGTGAAAATAAAAAATCTAATTTTTCCCACAAAAATGTTGTTTTAGCCCCAATTTTTTTTATTTACACAAGGGTAACAGAAAAATACAATTTGCTTTGCAATTTTTCCTGAGTACACCTATTCCCCGTATGTGGTCAAAAACTACTTTTAAGGCACAGTGTAAAGCTCAGAAGGGATAGGCTCCAGCAATTCAGGAATATTTTTTTTTGGGGGGGTTGATGCCATTCCACATTTGGTAGAATTGATAAGGCAGCTTTATTCTTCTGGTCAGTACGAATACAGCGATACAACATTTTTATTTTTTTTATGCTTTAGCGCTTTTACACAACACAAAATACGTTATAGAAGAAATTATTATTTTTGTATAGTTTTATTCCGAGACTTATAACTTTTTTTATTTTTCCACTGATGGAGCTTAATGACAGCTTGTTTTTTTTACTTTTTTATGTTTACAGTTATACCATTTTTATTATGCAAATTGCCTCTTCTGAGAAAAAGAGGACTTAAACTCTATAGCGCCACCTGTTGGAAGTAGTGATCCTACAAGTCACAATCAACCCTTTAACGAGTCGTGCAATATGACTTAGGATAAAAGCCAAATCAATACCTCAATTCGCAGACACGGTGTTTCGGGCTGCTGGCCCTCGTCAGTGCGAAGCATGAGAACTGATTTGGCTAGGTGAGAGGCTCTGGACTGGGGTCTAAAGGGTATCATTTCTCCTTATGGAGAGTGACATACCATCTCTGGCTTGTCAAGGTAAGGAGGCTTATTCGCCGTGCAATGCTCCTCTGGGAAATATAATATGCAAATTGCCTCTTGTGAGAAAAAAAGGACTTAAACTCTATAGCGCCACCTGTTGGAAGTAGCGATCCTACAAGTCACAATCAACCCTTTAACGAGTCGTGCAATATGACTTAGGATAAAAGCCAAATCAATATCTCAATTCGCAGACACGGTGTTTCGGGCTGCTGGCCCTCGTCAGTGCGAAGCATGAGAACTGATTTGGCTAGGTGAGAGGCTCTGGACCATTTTTATTGACATTTGTCCTTTTGATAGCTTTTTATTTCACTTTTTGTAAAGCAGTATGATGAAAAAAAAAGTTTTTGCCTCTTTTTTTTTTTATTAGTGTTCACTGAAAGGGTTAGCAAGAAGGATTCTACAGGTTAGATCATTCCAGACTCGGCGATACCAAATATGTGTACTTTTTCCATAAAAATATTTATTGGCACAATATATTTTGTTTTCACTATTTGGGGTTTTCTAAGAAAGTATTTCACATTTCATTTTTTAAAATTTTGTCCCACTATGTGTTAGGTGTCGAGTTCCTGCCAATGCACAGGGGGAATCTCGAACCACCTCCACTGCGGTCTCCCATTCTTCTTCAGCCGCAGTATCAACTTATGTTCATGAGTGTATGAGCTTAGCTACTTTGTGGTCTGAGTCAGCATGTGCTCAGTGTCGGCTGTATAGCCACTAGAATTCCGGCACCTCTGGAGAGGAGTTTGTTTGTCTGAGTTTAGGGCTGGCATATAGCTACTAGAATTCCGGCACCTTTGGAGAGGAGTTTGTTTGTCTGAATTTAGGGCTGGCATATAGCCACTAGAATTCTGGCACCTCCGGAGAGGAGTTGTTTGAGTGCTGTTGCTGACTGTTAGACCACTGTACGCTACCTGCTCCATTAGTTAGCTGTGATCCTCTAAGAGGTTAACAGGGCACAGCGTTATCTTTAATCCCGGCGACTCTGTGAAGTAACAGAGTTCGCTCGTATACAAACTGGGTGACGGATCCCGTGTCTATTCAGGCGTTGCACTGCCATATAGTGCCGCCATTTACTAGCAGCAGCTTCCACTCCTGCACAGTGGACCCCGGGCTGCTAACGCACATATATTTTCTCTATATTTACTGGGTGCATTCTGCCAGATCTAACACTATGGGACTTTGACTTTCACAGCTCTGATCGCTGTTATAGGACGCTTTACAACCTGTCAGTGCTACAGACACAAGTTAGATTGTGCATTGCACATGATCTAATTACCTTGCCAGAGCCTGGTGACCCGGATATCAAGATGACATCACTGGGCTGCCAATCAGATGGCAGGGAGAGTTCTCTCCCTCTGCCTACCTTTTAAATGCTGCAATCAATATCATACTGTGGGGGAAATAAGTATTTGATCCCTAGCTGATTTTGTAAACTTGCCCAGTGACAAAGATATGAACAGTCTATAATTTTAAGGATAGGTTAATTTTAACATTGAGAGATAGAATGTAAAAAATAAAATCCTGAAAATCACATTGTATAAATTATATAAATTTATTTGCACCCATGAAGTCTGATTCTCACTGTCTGACGTAGGAACCGCTTACAATGTTCAAAAGTAGTTAAAGGGACTATCAATGTCAATTTCCCCCAAAGGTGATTTCTTTTTGTAAGCTGTCACTCCCTTGTAAGGAGATGGACATATTGCCTGCATTTCAACCTGGGAGAGCAAGTTTTATTGTAATGTGAGTTGTGATTTGTGTTAGCGATGCTAATAATGTGTGTGGTTTAACAATGGAAAAAGCAAGAGTTAAGGTACTGTCACACTCAGCGACGCTGCAGCGATATAGACAACGAGCCGATCTCTGCAGCGTCGCTGTTTAGGTCGCTGTAGAGACTTCAAACACAGCAGCTCCAGAATGATGCAGGAGCGATCCTGTGACGTAACGGCGACTCACTTATCGTTCTCGCTGGTTGTTAGATCCATGTAAAACATTGCTGGCATCGTTGCTTTTGCTGTCAAACATGACGATACACGCCGACCTGACGACCAAATAAAGTTCTGGACTTCTAGCTCCGACCAGCGATATGACAGCGGGATCCAGATCGCTGCTGCGTGTCAAACACAACGAGATCGCTATCCAGGACGCTGCAACGACACGGATCGTTGTCGTTCTTGTTGTAAAGTTGCTGAGTGTGAAGGTACCTTTAATAGTTGGGACTAGATCAGAGTGTGAGGTGCTAAGCTGAAGGGAAGAGACAGTTTCCTGATGAGGTATCAAATAGAGCCCAGAGTGCATAGAGAAGAGATCTGAGGTCTGATGTGGGCAGTGCCACATTATTTTGGGTGTCCCAAGTAGTGAGAGGAGACCTGGAGAAAGAGATAGCGTGATCCAGAGCAGAATTAATGAAGAGTGACTGAGAGAGAGTGATTTACTGGAGATGGGTCCTGGAAGAGCACACCTCTCAGTACAGCCCAGAGTTTAAAACTCTTAACGGTAACAGGCTTAAACAGGACGGAGTACACGAGACAAAGAGAGTACCCCAGGCACAGTTTCAGAGCATCAGGGAGCGAGAAGATAAGCATCGGCCATACTGGCACCATAGTTCCCCACAGGGGAAAGAAGCAGAACCGCAGGTTGGGTAAAGGACTGTTGCTAGCCGAACTGTAAAGTTGAGCTGGTTTGTGGTTTAGTAGTGAAGAATAAAGAAGACAAGTAAAGAGAGAAAATAGAAAAGGAGTGAATTTGTGTAAGGAAAATGTTACGTATTATGAAGAAAACATTTGAGAAGATATGTGCCCACTAGGGTTGAGCGAAACGGGTCGAACATTTTCAAAAGTCGCCGACTTTTGGCTAAGTCGGGGTTTCATGAAACCCGATCCGACCCCTGTGCGGGGTCGGCCATGCGGTACGCGACTTTCGCGCCAAAGTCGCGTTTCAATGACGCGAAAAGCGCCATTTCTCAGCCAATGAAGGTAAACGCAGAGTGTGGGCAGCGTGATGACATAGGTCCTGGTCCCCACCATCTTAGAGAAGGGCATTGCAGTGATTGGCTTGCTGTCTGCGACGTCACAGGGGCTATAAAGAGGCGTTCCCGCCGACCGCCATCTTACTGCTGCTGATCTGAGCTTAGGGAGAGGTTGCTGCCGCTTTGTCAGAAGCAGGGATAGCGTTAGGCAGGGTCCATTAACCACAAAACCGCTTGTGCTGCAGCGATTTGCACTGTCCAACACCACCCTCGGTGTGCAGGGACAGTGGAAGTTTTTTTTTTTTTTTTTTTCCCCTCAGCGCTGTAGCTCATTGGGCTGCCCTAGAAGGCTCCCTGATAGCTGCATTGCTGTGTGTACGCCGCTGTGCAAACCAACTGCTTTTTTCAAAGCACAAATCCTCTTGTTCCTTCCTTTCTGCACAGCTATCTTTTTTGTTTGTCCACACTTTTTATTTCATTTGTGCATCAGTCCACTCCTTATTGCTGCCTGCCATACCTGGCTGAGATTACTGCAGGCAGGGAGATAGTAGCTGCCTGCCATACCTGGCTGAGATTACTGCAGGCAGGGAGATAGTAATTGTAGGACATTCCCTGTTTTTTTTTTTTTTTTTTTTTGGTGGGAGATTAAGATTGGCAATTTGGCATTTCTGCTAGAGTGCCATCCCTGTGTGTGCCATCTCTCTCACATAGTGGGCCATAGAAAGCCTTTTCATTTTTCTGTATTTTTTTTTGTGGGGTGTATAAATTCTCCCTGATAAAAATACAGTGGGAGATTAATATTGGCCTTTGGGCTTGTGTGCCAGTCCTGAGTGTGCCATCTCTCTCACAAATAGTGGGCCATAGAAAGCCTATTTATTTTTTTTTTTGGTTTTATAAATTCTCCCTGAAAAAAAGGGAGATTAATATTGGCCTCTGGGCTTGTGTGCCAGTCCTGAGCGTGCCATCTGTGCCAGCCCTGAGCGTGCCATCTCTCTCACAAATAGTGGGCCATAGAAAGCCTATTTAATTTTTTTTTTTGTTTTATAAATTTTCCCTGAAAAAAGGGAGATTAATATTGGCCTCTGGGCTTGTGTGCCAGTTGTGAGCGTGCCATCTGTGCCAGTCCTGAGCGTGCCATCTCTCTCACAAATAGTGGGCCATAGAAAGCCTATTTAAATATTTTTTTGGTTTTATAAATTCTCCCAGAAAAAAAGGGAGATTAATATTGGCCTCTGGGCTTGTGTGCCAGTCCTGAGCGTGCCATCTGTGCCAGCCAGCCCTGAGCGTGCCATCTCTCTCACAAATAGTGGGCCATAGAAAGCCTATTTAATTTTTTTTTTTGTTTTATCAATTTTCCCTGAAAAAAGGGAGATTAATATTGGCCTCTGGGCTTGTGTGCCAGTTGTGAGCGTGCCATCTGTGCCAGTCCTGAGCGTGCCATCTCTCTCACAAATAGTGGGCCATAGAAAGCCTATTTAAATATTTTTTTGGTTTTATAAATTCTCCCAGAAAAAAAGGGAGATTAATATTGGCCTCTGGGCTTGTGTGCCAGTCCTGAGCGTGCCATCTGTGCCAGCCAGCCCTGAGCGTGCCATCTCTCTCACAAATAGTGGGCCATAGAAAGCCTATTTAATTTTTTTTTTTGTTTTATCAATTTTCCCTGAAAAAAGGGAGATTAATATTGGCCTCTGGGCTTGTGTGCCAGTTGTGAGCGTGCCATCTGTGCCAGTCCTGAGCGTGCCATCTCTCTCACAAATAGTGGGCCATAGAAAGCCTATTTAAATATTTTTTTGGTTTTATAAATTCTCCCAGAAAAAAAGGGAGATTAATATTGGCCTCTGGGCTTCTGTGCCAGTCCTGAGCGTGCCATCTGTGCCAGTCCTGAGCGTCCCATCTCTCTCACAAATAGTGGGCCATAGAAAGCCTATTTTATTTTTTTTTTGGGTTTTAGAAATTCTCCCTGAAAAAAGGGAGATTAATATTGGCCTCTGGGCTTGTGTGCCAGTTGTGAGCGTGCCATCTGTGCCAGTCCTGAGCGTGCCATCTCTCTCACAAATAGTGGGCCATAGAAAGCCTATTTAAATATTTTTTTGGTTTTATAAATTCTCCCAGAAAAAAAGGGAGATTAATATTGGCCTCTGGGCTTCTGTGCCAGTCCTGAGCGTGCCATCTGTGCCAGTCCTGAGCGTCCCATCTCTCTCACAAATAGTGGGCCATAGAAAGCCTATTTTATTTTTTTTTTGGGTTTCAGAAATTCTCCCTGGAAAAAAAAAGGGAGATTAATATTGCCCTTTGGGCTTGTGTGCCAGTACTAAGCGTTCCATCTCTCTCTCTCTCTCAGTCAGTGGGCCATAGAACGCATATTTTTGGTTGTATTTGTTTTCTAAATTCTCCCTGAAAAAATCATTTTATTTTATTTGGTTTCTAAATTCTTCCTGATAAAATCATATTTTTTTTATTATTTTTATTTCTAAAGTCTCCCTGAAAAAAAAAAAAAAAAAACAACCAAAAAAACAGTGGGAGATTAATATTGGCCTTTCTGCTTGTGTGCCAGTCTTGACTCCTGGGTGTGCCATCTCTCTCTCTCTCTCTCTCTCTCTCTCTCTCTCTCCAATTGTGGTCCATAGAAAGCCTATATTTTTTTTCCTTGATTTGGGTTCTAAAATCTACCAGAGAAAATAACTACATCAATCATTGGTAGAAAAATATTGGCCTCTGGGTTTGTGTGCCACTCCTGACTCCTGTGTGCGTCATCTCTCAGTCAGTGGGCCATAGAACGCCTATTTTTGGTTTTATTTGTTTTCTAAATTCTCCCTGAAAAAATCATTTTATTTTATTTGGTTTCTAAATTCTTCCTGATAAAATCATATTTTTTTTATTATTTTTTTTTCTAAAGTCTCCCTGAAAAAAAAAAAAAAAAACAGTGGGAGATTAATATTGGCCTTTCTGCTTGTGTGCCAGTCTTGACTCCTGGGTGCGTCATCTCTCAGTCAGTGGGCCATAGAACGCCTATTTTTGGTTTTATTTGTTTTATAAATTCTCCCTGAAAAAATCATTTTATTTTATTTGGTTTCTAAATTCTTCCTGATAAAATCATATTTTTTTTATTATTTTTTTTTCTAAAGTCTCCCTGAAAAAAAAAAAAAAAAAACAACCAAAAAAAACAGTGGGAGATTAATATTGGCCTTTCTGCTTGTGTGCCAGTCTTGACTCCTGGGTGCGTCATCTCTCAGTCAGTGGGCCATAGAACGCCTATTTTTGGTTTTATTTGTTTTATAAATTCTCCCTGAAAAAATCATTTTATTTTATTTGGTTTCTAAATTCTTCCTGATAAAATCATATTTTTTTTATTATTTTTTTTTCTAAAGTCTCCCTGAAAAAAAAAAAAAAAAAAACAACCAAAAAAAACAGTGGGAGATTAATATTGGCCTTTCTGCTTGTGTGCCAGTCTTGACTCCTGGGTGTGCCATCTCTCTCTCTCTCTCTCTCTCTCTCTCTCTCTCTCTCTCTCTCCAATTGTGGTCCATAGAAAGCCTATATTTTTTTTCCTTGATTTGGGTTCTAAAATCTACCAGAGAAAATAACTACATCAATCATTGGTAGAAAAATATTGGCCTCTGGGTTTGTGTGCCACTCCTGACTCCTGTGTGCGTCATCTCTCAGTCAGTGGGCCATAGAACGCCTATTTTTGTTTTTATTTGTTTTATAAATTCTCCCTGAAAAAATCATTTTATTTTATTTGGTTTCTAAATTCTTCCTGATAAAATCATATTTTTTTTATTATTTTTTTTTCTAAAGTCTCCCTGAAAAAAAAAAAAAAAAAAAAAAACAAAAAAAAAACAGTGGGAGATTAATATTGGCCTTTCTGCTTGTGTGCCAGTCTTGACTCCTGGGTGTGCCATCTCTCTCTCTCTCTCTCTCCAATTGTGGTCCATAGAAAGCCTACATTTTTTTTCCTTGATTTGGGTTCCAAAATCTACCAGAGAAAATAACTCCATCAATCATTGGTAGAAAAATATTGGCCTCTGGGCTTGTGTGCCACTCCTGATTCCTGTGTGCGTCATCTCTCACTCAGTGGCCCATAGAAAGCATATAGTTTGTTACATTTGTTTTCTAAATTCTCCCTGCAAAAATCTATTTTTTTTTTTTTGGGGGGTTTCTAAAGTGTTCCTGAAAAAAATAAAAATAAAAAAAAAATAATAGTGTGACATTAATATTAACATTTGTGCTTCAGTGACAGTCCTGCGTGTGGGGCATCTCTCTAATTTGCAGCCACCAAAAAAAGAGTGTGTAACATTGGGCCTGATTTTCGCTGTGGTCTCACCAACCTGTAAAGGGGTAGCTAAATCATACTGAAGTTATAGCTCACCGTGTAAGTTGTGTGACTGCAACAAATAACGTTAGTTTGGTTACGTTTTTAAAACAATGAGGAAGTCTAGTGGAAGAGGTCGTGGCCGGGGGCGTTCATTGTCAGCTGGTAATGAGGGTAGTGGTAGTGGTGGAGCATCAGGTGGTCGTGGGGGAAAAAATATTGCACCTAAGTCTGGAGCTGTGGAGCCAGGTTCGTCGTCCGGCTACACAAGGCCTCGAACGCTCCCTTTTCTGGGATTAGGAAAACCGCTTTTAAAGCCGGAGCAGCAAGAGCAAGTTTTGGCTTATCTTGCTGACTCAGCCTCTAGCTCTTTTGCCTCATCTCGTGAAACTGGTAAAAGTAAAAGCAGCGCGTCGTTAGTGGATGTTCACGGTCAGGGACAAGTCACTTCCTTGTCCTCTTCAGCAAAAACAACAACAGAGAAGAATGCAGCAGGCGACACAACGGGTTACTCCATGGAGCTCTTTACACATACCGTCCCTGGCTTAGAAAGTGAAGCAGTTAACAGTCCATGCCCATTACAAATTGAATCTGACATGGAGTGCACTGACGCACAGCCACAGCCAGACTACTATGCTGGTCCTTTGACTCAGACCACAACATTGCCCTCGCAGGGTGCTGATCAAGAATCAGACCCTGATGAGACTATGTTGCCCCATCACGAACGCTATACCACCGAACGACACGGTGACACAGACGAAGTTGCGCAGGAGGTACAAGAAGAGTTATTAGATGACCCAGTTCTTGACCCCGATTGGCAGCCATTGGGGGAACAGGGTGCAGGCGGCAGCAGTTCTGAAGCAGAGGAGGAGGAGGGGCCGCAGCAGGCATCAACATCGCCACAGGTTCCATCTGCCGGGCCCGTATCTTGCCCAAAACGCGTGGCAAAGCCAAAACCTGGTGGAGGACAGCGTGGCCATCCGGTTAAAGCTCAGTCTGCAATGCCTGAAAAGGTATCCGATGCTAGAAAGAGTGCAGTCTGGCATTTTTTTAAACAACATCCAATTGATCAGCGCAAAGTCATCTGTCAAAAATGTTCTACTTCCTTAAGCAGAGGTCAGAATCTGAAAAGTCTCAATACTAGTTGCATGCATAGACATTTAACCACCATGCATTTGAAAGCTTGGACTAACTACCAAACGTCCCTTAAGGTTGTTGCACCCTCGGCCAATGAAGCTAGTCATCAACGCAACATCCCTTCCGGCAGTGTAGGACCACCATTTAGCGCACCACCTGCTGTATCTGTGCAGGTATCTTTGCCAGGCCAAAGCAGTCAGGGTCAGGGAATCACCAGTTTCGTAGTAGGAAACACTGCATCTAGGGCACCGGCGGCAACAATACCATCTCCCACCGTCTCTCAGTCTGCCATGTCCACCGGCACCCCCGCTAGTTCCACGATCTCCAGCTCTCCAGTCCAGCTCACCCTACATGAGACTATGGTTAGAAAAAGGAAATACTTAGCCTCGCATCCGCGTACACAGGGTTTGAACGCCCACATAGCTAGACTAATCTCGTTAGAGATGATGCCCTACCGGTTAGTTGAAAGCGAAGCTTTCAAAGACCTGATGGACTACGCTGTACCACGCTACGAGCTACCCAGTCGACACTTTTTTTCCAGAAAAGCCATCCCAGCCCTCCACCAGCATGTTAAAGAGCGCATCGTCCATGCACTCAGGCAATCTGTGAGCACAAAGGTGCACCTGACAACAGATGCATGGACCAGTAGGCATGGCCAGGGACGTTACGTGTCCATCACGGCACACTGGGTAAATGTGGTGGATTCAGGGTCCACAGGGGACAGCAAGTTTGGGACAGTTCTGCCTAGCCCACGGTCTAGTAAACAGTTGTCTGTAGCCGTTCGCACCCCCTCCTCCTCCTCCTCCTCGTCCTCCTGCAGAAGCAAGAGCTCGTCCACAGACCGCAGTCGCACAAACACTCCATCCGCACCTGCCACTGTTGCACACCAGGTCTCCCATTATGGGGCAGCTACTGGCATACGTCAGCAGGCTGTATTGGCTATGAAGTGTTTGGGCGACAATAGACACACCGCGGAAGTTCTGTCCGAGTTCTTGCAGCAAGAAACGCAGTCGTGGCTGGGCACTGTAGATCTTGAGGCAGGCAAGGTAGTGAGTGATAACGAAAGGAATTTCATGGCTGCCATCTCCCTTTCCCAACTGAAACACATTCCTTGCCTGGCTCACACCTTAAACCTGGTGGTGCAGTGCTTCCTGAAAAGTTATCCGGGGTTATCCGACCTGCTCCTCAAAGTGCGTGGACTTTGCGCACATATCCGCCGTTCGCCTGTACACTCCAGCCGTATGCAGACCTATCAGCGTTCTTTGAACCTTCCCCAGCATCGCCTAATCATAGACGTTGCAACAAGGTGGAACTCAACACTGCACATGCTTCAGAGACTGTGCGAACAGAGGCGGGCTGTTATGTTTTTGTGGGAGGATACACATACACGGGCAGGCAGTAGGATGGCAGACATGGAGTTGTCAGGTGTGCAGTGGTCGAAGATTCAAGACATGTGTCAAGTCCTTCAGTGTTTTGAGGAATGCACACGGCTGGTTAGTGCAGACAACGCCATAATAAGCATGAGCATCCCCCTAATGCGTCTGCTGATGCAAAGTTTGACGCACATAAAGGATCAGGCGTCTGCACCAGAGGAAGAGGAAAGCCTTGATGACAGTCAGCGATTGTCTGGTCAGGGCAGTGTACATGACGAGGTACCGGGCGAAGAGGAGGTGGAGGATGAGGAGGATGATGGGGATGAGTATATTTTTAATGAGGAAGCTTTCCCGGGGGCACGGGAAATTGGTGGCGTGGCAAGGCCGGGTTCTGGTTTTTTGAGGGACACAAGTGACGTAGATTTGCCTGCAACTGCCCCTCAACCAAGCACAACCGCAGATTTGACAACGGGAACTTTGGCCCACATGGCGGATTATGCCTTGCGTATCCTCAAAAGGGACACACGCATTACAAAAATGATGAACGATGACGATTACTGGTTGGCCTGCCTCCTTGATCCTCGCTATAAAGGCAAATTGCAAAATATTATGCCACATGAGAACTTGGAACTAATATTAGCAACAAAACAATCAACTCTTGTTGACCGTTTGCTTCTGGCATTCCCTGCACACAGCGCCCGTGATCGTTCTCACACGAGCTCCAGGGGCCAGCAGACCAGAGGTGTTAGAGGGGCAGAAATCAGAAGTGGCGTTGGACAGAGGGGTTTTCTGACCAGGTTGTGGAGTGATTTTTCTATGACCGCAGACAGGACAGGTACTGCAGCATCAATTCAAAGTGACAGGAGACAACATTTGTCCAGTATGGTTACAAACTATTTTTCATCCCTTATCGACGTTCTCCCTCAACCGTCATTCCCATTTGATTACTGGGCATCCAAATTAGACACCTGGCCAGAATTGGCAGAATATGCATTGCAGGAGCTTGCTTGCCCGGCAGCTAGTGTCCTATCAGAAAGAGTATTCAGTGCTGCAGGTTCAATACTAACAGAAAAAAGGACTCGTCTGGCTACCCAAAATGTAGATGATCTAACCTTCATTAAAATGAACCACAACTGGATTTCAAAATCTTTTGCCCCACCCTGCCCGGCTGACACCTAGCTTTCCTATGAAAAGGTCTTGCCTGTGGACTATTCTGAATGACTTTTCCAATCTCGTAATTTTCTTCACCTGATTGTCCAGCATACGACATGTTTCCACCTCACGAAATGGCCAAAGTCCCCACACGGGGCCGTGCTATCGCCACTTTGCGCTTGGACCCTTGAGAGTGCTGTTTGTCTGAAGAGGTGGGTGTGGCCGCTTTTGGTCGACGGCACTGCCACTGGGTCCCTCATAGTACAATAAAGTGTCTCTGGCGGTGGTGGTGCGCACCCAACGTCAGACACACCGTTGTAATATGAGGGGCCCTGTGCCTGTACCGCCGGCCACAAGACAGTTCCCCCCCCCAGCTCAAACAGTGCTCTACCACTAGCAAAATTATCTCTCACAGCTTCACCAATGTGTAGTCTAGCCGCTGACATCCTTCAATGCCTGGCACTGACAATACCATTGTTTTGACATTTTTGTTATGTTAGGCCTTCGAAGCCTGTCTGCGGTCCCTTCTTTCTACAACTACTACACTGACCAGGCCACTGCTGGCCGTGTTACCCTGGAACCAATTTAAAAGTGCCTACAGTCAGCCCAATTTTGTTATGTTAGGCCTTCGAAGACTGTCTGCCGTCACTCCTTCCACTAGACTTCCACTGACCATACACTGCTGCCCATGTACCCCTGGAACCAATTTAAAGTGCCTACAGCCAGCCCAATTTTGTTATGTTAGGCCTTCGAAGCCTGTCTGCGGTCACTCCTTCCACTAGACTTCCACTGACCAGACCACTGCTGCCCGTGTACCCCTGGAACCAATTTAAAATTGCCTACAGCCAGCCCAATTTTTTTATTTTAGGCCTTCGATGCCTGTCTGCGGTCCATTCTTTCAACTACTACTACACTGACCAGGTCACTGCTGCCCGTGTACCCCTGGAACCAATTTAAAATTGCCTACAGCCATGTGTTATTATTTTAGGCCTTCGATGCCTGTCTGCGGTCACTCCTTCCACTAGGCCTCCACTGACCACACCACTGCTGCCCGTGTACCCCTGGAACCAATTTAAAATTGCCTACAGCCAGCCCAATTTTTTTATTTTAGGCCTTCGATGCCTGTCTGCGGTCCATTCTTTCAACTACTACTACACTGACCAGGTCACTGCTGTCCGTGTACCCCTGGAACCAATTTAAAATTGCCTACAGCCATGTGTTATTATTTTAGGCCTTCGATGCCTGTCTGCGGTCACTCCTTCCACTAGGCCTCCACTGACCACACCACTGCTGTCCGTGTACCCCTGGAACCAATTTAAAATTGCCTACAGCCATGTGTTATTATTTTAGGCCTTCGATGCCTGTCTGCGGTCACTCCTTCCACTAGGCCTCCACTGACCACACCACTGCTGTCCGTGTACCCCTGGAACCAATTTAAAATTGCCTACAGCCAGCCCAATTTTTTTATTTTAGGCCTTCGATGCCTGTCTGCGGTCCATTCTTTCAACTACTACTACACTGACCAGGTCACTGCTGTCCGTGTACCCCTGTAACCAATTTAAAATTGCCTACAGCCATGTGTTATTATTTTAGGCATTCGATGCCTGTCTGCGGTCCATTTTTTCAACTACTACTACACTGACCAGGTCACTGCTGCCCGTGTACCCCTGGAACCAATTTAAAATTGCCTACAGCCATGTGTTATTATTTTAGGCCTTCGATGCCTGTCTGCGGTCCATTCTTTCAACTACTACTACACTGACCAGGGCACTGCTGGCCGTGTACCCCTGGAACCAACATCAGAAAATATAAAAATAAGTATTTTGCTTATAAAAAAGAAAATACTGGTGAGATATCAAATGCAGACATTTTAACATTAAAAACAAACACACAACTCTAATCTGGTACAGTACTAAAAATGGCCACCAGCTACAATTACTTTCTCCTGCAAGTAGTTAACTGAAAGTTTTTTTAAATTGAAAACACACATATGGCATCCACCGAGTGTTGTCCTGTCGCGTCTTCTTTATATTATTGCCGAGAAGATGCAAAATAATGAAAATAATAAAATCATTAATTACCAAAATAATAGAGAAAGTCAACACCACATTGCAAATAAACATTCATTCCAAATAAAGAAGCAGGGCGCGTCCGAGGGTGAGTATATACCTAATAAGAATATAATCACCCTCGGACGCGCAATGCTTATTTCCAACAGCCTTCCTTCCTAAGAATCAGCCCTTCCGTCGTGTAGAGAGACGTTGTGTTACACTCCAAGGTGTTCCCCAGGTTGCCTTTCCTGAGCTTCGATCTTCCGGCTCTCGTTTAGTAGTTCTTGGAAACTACTCTGCATTAGGCCTTCAAATTGGGTATGGGGTGTAGAGAGATGGTGTGTTCCACTCCAAGGTGTTCCCCAGGTTGCCTTTCCTGAGCTTCGATCTTCCGGCTCTCGTTTAGTAGTTGTTGGAAACTACGCTGCATTAGGCCTTCAAATTGGGTATGGGGTGTAGCGAGAGGGTGTGTTACACTCCAAGGTGTTCCCCAGGTTGCCTTTCCTGAGCTTCGATCTTCCGGCTCTCGTTTAGTAGTTCTTGGAAACTACACTGCATTAGGCCTTCAAATTGGGTATGGGGTGTAGAGAGAGGGTGTGTTACACTCCAAGGTGTTCCCCAGGTTGCCTTTCCTGAGCTTCGATATTCCGGCTCTCGTTTAGTAGTTGTCGGAAACTACGCTGCATTAGGCCTACAAATTGGGTATGGGGCGTAGAGAGAGGGTGTGTTACACTCCAAGGTGTTCCCCAGGTTGCCTTTCCTGAGCTTCGATATTCCGGCTCTCGTTTAGTAGTTGTCGGAAACTACGCTGCATTAGGCCTACAAATTGGGTATGGGGTGTAGAGAGAGGGTGTGTTACACTCCAAGGTGTTCCCCAGGTTGCCTTTCCTGAGCTTCGATCTTCATGCTCTCGTTTAGTAGTTGTCGGAAACTACGCTGCATTAGGCCTACAAATTGGGTATGGGGTGTAGAGAGAGGGTTTGTTACACTCCAAGGTGTTCCCCAGGTTGCCTTTCCTGAGCTTCGATCTTCCGGCTCTCGTTTAGTAGTTGTTGGAAACTACGCTGCATTAGGCCTTCAAATTGGGTATGGGGTGTAGCGAGAGGGTGTGTTACACTCCAAGGTGTTCCCCAGGTTGCCTTTCCTGAGCTTCGATCTTCCGGCTCTCGTTTAGTAGTTCTTGGAAACTACACTGCATTAGGCCTTCAAATTGGGTATGGGGTGTAGAGAGAGGGTGTGTTACACTCTAAGGTGTTCCCCAGGTTTCCTTGCCATTGCTTCGGTCTTCCGACTCTCGTTTAGTAGTTGTAGAAAAGTACACTGCATTAGGCCATACAAAATGGGTATGGGGTGGAGAGAGATGGTGTGTTACACTCCAAGGTGTTCCCCAGGTTGCCTTTCCTGAGCTTCTATCTTCAGGCTCTCATTAAATTGTGGTTAAATGGAACAACTGCATTTGGCGTACTAGTTGGTTTGGGGCCTACTATCGGTGTCTGCCACTCCTTGCTGTTCTCCTCCACTGAACAAAGCTGTGCCGCCTGTTTACTACGGTTGCCAATTTTGAACTGCATTTCGACTACTTACTGATTTGGCCCTACTCTCTGTGTCAGCCTCTCATTCCAGTTGTCCTCCACTGCAATGCCCCCTGGTTATTCCTGTGTTACCAATTTTGAACTGCATTTAGCCCACTTTCTTCTTTGGGCCTATATCTGTGTTTCCACTTCATCGTGCCCATTGCCCAGCCAGTGATAGATGAGTCTGCTGGTACATTGACCCATAACGCAACATTCCCCGTGCACGCTACACAACAACATTGTGACCCTGCTGAAAGTCAGGTTGCTCTTCCCGCATACCATACCACCTTACACGGGGACAAAGAGGAAGGTGCAGATGAAAGTGCAGGTTCCTTCATCAGGTGGGGGGAGGAATACTAGTTGGCGACGTCACTGGCACAGGGCCTCTCATAGTACGCAAAAGTGTTGCTGCCGGTGGGAGGCGCCCCCGCCGTGCAAACACACCGCTGTACTTTGAGGGGCCCTGTGCCAGTGCCAATGCCAACGAGTGGGCCCCCCTGCTTGCTCAGGTTCACAGCACTTGCAAAGTTGAAATACTTACCTCTCCCTGCTCCACTGCCGTGACGTGGTCCAGATTTCCTGGGCCCACTAATTACTTGAACCAGCCCTACCCCCCACAACTTTAACCAAATGACCCCCAATTTCAAATGCCTTCCAATTATTATAAGGTAAATTACGCTTGACAAGCTTCATTAAGAAGAATGGATGGTTTTGACATTAAAATGGCCACTCTAGGTGTTTTCCTGGCCCCCACTCACTGCCGACTATGCTGCCCCATTGACTTGCATTGGGTTTCGTGTTTCGGTCGATCCCGACTTTACGTCATAATCGGCCGATTTCACTCGACCCGACTTTGGACATAGTCGGGTTTCGCAAAACCCGGCTCGACTCTAAAAAGGTCAAGGTCGCTCAACTCTAGTGCCCACTATCTACTGTATATAACCCACCTCAAGTTAATGTTCAGTAAAAGGTTTATTTTTAACACATGGTCTCCCTCATTGAATGTTCAAGCATTTGGTCCTGGCCAACCAGCAATATCAGTTAAATGCAGCCTGCAAGGGCTTAGCGCCCCCACAGCACAAGTCCACACACCCAGCCAGGACTCTCATTTTCATGTAACATGCCAGGGAGTACAAAATTAGTACCACGGGCATGGCTAGCGCATCGCACAAAGTTACACCTTGACTTAACGCTAACTGTCTTATAAGTCGCAGGATTCTGAAGACTCACAGCTTACAAGACATCAGCATCCTGGTGCAGATGGTGCAATGACATCACTGCATTATGCAGTCTGTACCAGCCCGCTTGTTTTGCAAAAAACAGAGGAGGACTCAGTGACATTGGACCTCGAGGGAAAAAAATTAGCTGATTGGATGAGTATGAATTTTATTATTTTTTTGTTGGTGCTACAGGGCATTATTAATGGGAGACACTAATGAAGCAAAACTAATGATGGGGTCACTCATGAGCATTATTACTGAAAGGAACAGCAAAGGATCAGTATTACAAGATTGGGTACTCCCGAGGCATTATTACTGATAAGGGCACACTGGAAGCATTATTGTTCACAGGGACACTCTTTAAATATTATTACTGATATGGATACTCTGGGGGTATTATATCTATAGGTGGCACTAATGGATCTAATTTTACTGGCGGCAGAACTCGGGGGTATTATTACTTGGAAAGGTCATTCAGGGTTATTGTTTTTGGAGGGGGATTCAGCATAATTAATGAAGGCCAATATTAGTTAAAGGGATTAGCTACTACTTTTGCATTTCCTTTTCATGTGAACTAACTGCTATAGATAAGCACTTTACTAAATACCTTCCTTTTCCAAATCCTTCTGTAACCTGAGCTGCTCCTCTGGTTACATGATCTCTGACTGAGAATCTCCCATCTTCCTGTGATATCATGTCACAATCTCCCTTATATCCAGGGTGGGCAAAGCTTACATTGTGGGTGGACTGGGTTTGCATTCAGTATTTCCATAGTGGTCTCACCCACATAAAACAATCCACATAGACAAGATATTAAATAGACCACAAAGTTAGATGAACACGTGCACCTATCCTTGATTTTATAGTTCTTACCAATCGGGGGGGGGGGGGTGGAGGAGGGGGGGGGGTGAAAATGGATCTCCCTTCAACATATTCCTGCAGCATGCACATCCTAAACATGGAAAATTACCCATCCTAGGAGTACTCAATATAATTTATATTGATTTTTTGCTGGACCCAATATCTGACAGAACCAATTTATATTTGAATTACTTTCTTATCTATATGACAAAAGGGGATGCAGTTTAAATTTCTCAATTGTGGGATGTTCTCTTGACAAAAGTGACCAATGTTTTTTTAAGTATCCCAGCCATTCTTTTACTAAATGGACAATAAGTAGATACAAATGGAATCCTTCCTATTTTATCAGATCGACATTTATCTTTTAAAAGATCATCACATTTCAAATGTAAAAGTATAGTTTTAAACTTAGTAAACTCTGAATTTGGATATTCTCTTGAAAGGAGTTTATTGCACATCTCCCCAACCTTTTATCAACTCTAGATTCATGAGACACTATCCTCCTTACTCTGATTAATTGATCCCAAGGCAGCAATTCAATCATCCTCTACATCCTCTAGATCAGAGGTCCCCAACCGCCGGTCCGCGGACCAGGACCGGGCCGTTGAGGTTTTTCAGCCGGTCCGCGGCGCCGCTGACAGCTAGCTTCGCGGCCCTGCGCCTGGTCAGAGCACGCTCTGTGACAGCTCGCAGCTCCCGGCAGAGAACATTATGCAGGACGGGGCGAGGCGTCAGGCGGGTCTTAGTGACGCAGCCCTCCTGCGCAGCATGGTGTGTTCCTGATGGGGTGGGGCGGCAGGCTCTCCTCACTGACACGCCCAGTGGCGTATCTAGGGGGGGGGGCAGCCGGGGCATTTGCCCCGGGCACAGCCGGCAGGGAGGGGCGCAGTCGGGCCGCCTCATTCGGCGGTCCGCAGTGTCTCCCCCGGCGGCTGCATTCTGCCGCCCCCGGTCAGGGAGTCAGCTGTTCTCTGTGCCGACTGTCAAGCTGACAGCTGGCACAGAGAAGCTGCAGAACGCCGGCTCCCAATGTGTGCAGAGGTGGAGGGGAGCCCCTGCAGGGTGGCTGCGACGGGCAGGGAGAAATCCCCACAGCTCCGCTGCCCAGTGATCTGTCTTCCTGCTTCCTCTCACACAGACGCGCCGCTGGATGACGTCATCATTCAGCGGCCGGCTGTGTCAGAGGAAGGCAATGAGATGCTGTGGTAGAGTGCGAGGAGAGGTGAGAGGGGTGTGTGAATGTGTGTGTGAGAATGTGTGTGCGAGAATGTGTGTGTGTGTGAATGTGTGTGTGTGTGAATGTGTGTGTGTGAATGTGTGTGTGAGAATGTGTGTGTGTGAATGTGTGAATCACATTCTCATAAATGTCATAATTACATGATAAGTATGCACTAAGCTCCACCCCTCCATAACCCCACCCCCATATGACCAGAGCCCCACCCCTGCCCCACCCCCACCCCACCGGGCCATGGAAAACTTGTCTTGCTTAAAGCCGGTCCCTGGTGCAAAAAAGGTTGGGGACCTCTGCTCTAGATAGTTGCTATCAAAATATAGACTGTTGCTCCTATCAGTTGATTTCACAAATAAATCAGTACATATACGGCCACATTCTTTGTAAAACATTGTATTCAAAAATTGTAAGCTTATCAAATACAGTTAGGTTCATATATATTTGGACAGAGACAACATTTTTCTAATTTTGGTTATAGACATTACCACAATGAATTTTAAACAAAACAATTCAGATGCAGTTGAAGTTCAGACTTTCAGCTTTCATTTGAGGGTATCCACTGTTGTGAATTCTGCTCTTGGGTTCCCTCCAGTGGTTGTTGGTGGGAATGCAGTTGTCTCTGACTCGCAGTCCTGGCCAGGTGTATCGGATAATTACAGTTCTGACTGGGATATTTAGGTGTGCAGGATCCTTTAGCCCTTGCCAGTTGCCAATGTTCCTTGTGAAGTGTTGGATCACTTTCTGGCTTCTCCTGCTTGCTGCCAAATTCATCAAAGATAAGTGTTTTGTTTTTGTAACTGTGGCACACTGCTGTGTGCTTGTTTCAGTTTTATTCCTGCTCTGTTTGTAGGATTCACTGGAGTTGGAGATATACGCTCCTACATCTTTAGTTAGATATAGGAAGTTTTTTGTATATTCTGCTGTGGATTTTTTGAAGGGTTTTAATACTGACCGCACAGAACTCTGTCCTATCCTGTCCTATCTAGCTAGAGTGGCCTCCTGTGCTAATCCTGTTTTTCTGCCTGTGTATGTTTTTTTCTCTCCGACTCACCGCCAATATTTGTGGGGGGCTGTCTTTCCTTTGGGGATTTTCTCTGAGGCAAGATAGTATTCCAATTTCCATCTTTAGGGGTATTTAGTCCTCCGGCTGTGACGAGGTGTCAAGGTGTGTTAGGTACACTCCACGGCTACTTCTAGTTGCAGTGTTAAGTTCAGGATTGCGGTCCGAATAGTGGTCACTTTCTCCAGTGAAAGTTCTCATGCAGCTCCAAGGTCACCGGATCATAACAATCCACATTAAAATTGGATGAAGGGTTTATGAGTTTCAGACTCTTAACATGTGCCACCCTGTTTTTAAAGGGACCAAAAGTAATTGGACAATTGACTCCAAGGCTATTTCATGGACACGTGTGGGCAATCCCTTCATTATGTCATTCTCAATTAAGTAGATAAAAGCCCTGGAGTTGATTTGAGGTGTGGTGCTTGCATTTGGAAGGTTTTGCTGTGAAGTAAACATGCGGTCAAAGGAGCTCTACATGCAGGTGAAACAAGCCATCCTTAAGCTGCGAAAACAGAAAAAACCCATCCGAAAAATTGCTACAATATTAGGAGTGGCAAAATCTACAGTTTGGTACATCCTGAGAAAGAAAGAAAGCACTGGTGAACTCATCAATGCAAAAAGACCTGGGCGCCCACGGAAGACAACAGTGTTAGATGATCACAGAATAATCTCCATGGTGAAGAGAAACCCCTTCACAACAGCCAACCAAGTGAACAACACTCTCCAGGAGGTCAGCGTATCAATATCCAAATCTACCATAAAGAGAAGACTGCATGAAAGTAAATACAGAGGGATCACTGCACGGTGCAAGCCACTCATAAGCATCAAGAATAAAAAGGCTAGACTGGACTTTGCTAAAAAACATCTAAAAAAGCCAGCACAGTTCTGGAATAACATTCTTTGGACAGATGAAACGAAGATCAACCTCTACCAGAATGATGGAAAGAGAAAAGTATGGCGAAGGCGGGTACAGCTCATGATCCAAAGCATACCACATCATCTGTAAAACACGGCAGAGGCAGTGTGATGGCTTGGGCATGCATGGCTGCCAGTGGCACTTCGTCAATAGTGTTTATTGATGATGTGACACAGGACAGAAGCAGCCGAATGAATTCTGAAGTATTCAGAGACATACTGTGTGCTCAGATCCAGCCAAATGCAGCCAAACTGATTGGTCGTCGTTTAATACTAGAGATGGACAATGACCCAAAACATAAAGCCAAAGCAATCCAGGAGTTTATTAAAGCAAAGAAGTGGAATATTCTTGAATGGCCAAGACAGTCACCTGATCTCAACCCAATTGAGCATGCAGTTCACTTGTTAAAGACTAAACTTCAGACAGAAAGGCCCACAAACAAACAGCAACTGAAAACCACCGCAGTGAAGGCCTGGCAGAGCATCAAAAAGGAGGAAACACAGCATCTGGTGATGTCCATGAGTTCAATACTTCAGGCAGTCATTGCCAACAAAGGGTTTTCAACCCAAGTACTAAAAATGACCATTTTATTTAAAATTATTGAATCAGTCCAATTTTTTTTTGTCCCTTTAAAAACAGGGTGGCACATGTTAGGGAGCTGAAACTCCTAAACCCTTCATCCAATTTTAATGTGGATACCCTCAAATGAAAGCTGAAAGTCTGAACTTCAACTGCATCTGAATTGTTTTGTTTAAAATTCATTGTGGTAATGTCTATAACCAAAATGAGAAAAATGTTGTCTCTGTCCAAATATATATGGGCCTAAATGTAACTTGTTAATGTAAACTGTGATTCTGTGTTGACCTAATTAATTTTAGACTGGAAGTCAAGGAGTTCCTTCATGCCTCCTTCACACAGAAGAAAAACATTGTCAATATAGCGACACCAGTTACGGACATGACGCCATCTGGGAGGACTGTACATGAACCTCTCCTCAAAAACAGCTATGTAGATGTTGGCATATGTGGGGGCCAGAATGGACCCCATGGCTGTTCCTTGTCACTGCAGGAAATCATTCCTCCATAGTAAAAACTCCAACAGCGAAAGGACATGCCGTGCAAAAGTCATCATGTCAGTCTGGGCCAATGAAAAAGACAATAAAACTACTATAATCAGAAATAACTTCACCTTTAAGTCAGTATAATTTACAATTCTGTACATTTCTGTAATCATATATTCATTCAGAAGAATTTGTATCTACCACTATATGGCACAGTGTGGTGGTAATAGAGTTTTGCATTTAGCAACAGGTTGGTTGTGCAGTTCAGTCATTATGAAGTGATATAAAGTACATTTAAGTCTATATTTATATTTTTATCAGTATTGTTCTTTGTAAGGGTTTTGTTTCATAGAGTTATTATTTACTCTCTATGCAATGGACAATCTTAAAGGATTATCCATTTATGTTTACTTGTGTATTGGTGGTGAGAGGTACTGGTGATATCATGTCTACAGATACCTGCAGGAGTCATTAGAATAGAACAGGAGCACAACACCTGCTGAACTCACATGTTCCTAAAGGTATCTATTCTCTTGATGTCACTGGTGCTGCTTGCATCCAGATATGGATGAGCAGAGCCAGGATAGCCCACTAACAATCAGTGATAACTGTTTAATGATCGAATTTCCGTCAGTTGTCCTGATATGGCTTCTATGATTTCTTCACAAACATTGAACCTCATGACCAAAAAGGTTGGAGACTAGTAATAATGAGCGAACATGCTCGGATAAGGTGTTATCAGAGCATGCTCGGGTGCCAACTGAGTGACTTTGATGTGCTCCAAAAAATATGTTCAAGTCCCCGTACCTGCATGTCTCGCAGGTGTTTGACAGCCGCAACACATGCAAGGATTGTCTGTTTGTTAGGCAATCTCTGCTTGTGTTAAGGCTGATGAACAGCCATGAGACATGCAGGCGCGGAAACTCGAACATATTTTTCGAGCATGCCGAATTCGCTCAGCACCTGAGCATGCTCAGATAACATATTATCTGAGCATGTATACTCATCACTATTGGGACCGCTAACCTGAAGCAAGCTTGATGTTCCTGCAAATATCTATTAATTTATCAATAGTGATTCTGGCACAACAATGGTACAATCATTTATTTTTTTCTTGAAAATCCTTTTGAATAGTTGTCTTACAAGCTCAAATTCCCTTAACCTTGTCATCTGTGTGGCAATGGCCAGCTTATGCACATTACCATATCACAATGTTTTAAATCTGTGAAAATTTAGGGGGGACATGTAAGCCTCTAATTTTATGCTGAAGTATAAGAATATTTTTCTGTTCTCCACTAAAGGTGGATATCACTGTAGTGCAATGAACACTTGGGTATTATATTGCGGTACACGGCACAGAGCTGTGTCTACCATGCAGTCCAGCGTCTACCTGTGTACTGCCTCCATGTGTATAAGAGCTAATGCAAAAGATTAACCTGTGTTTTTTCATTATCCATAGCCCATATTGTGATTTTTGATTGTCCTTTCTCAGATGAATATACCATATACTGCATAAGCTGCTAAACCTTTCTAGATTCTCCTTTTTCCTCTTATCAAATCTGCTGATCAACAAATAATCAATTTTTGTCCCAGGACAATGTATTTACGTGCACTGTGTACGCAAATCATTATGGTGATAAGATTGAGTAGGTTGAAAGGATTACACCCCACATAGAACAGGTAGAAAGAGGAGGAGGGGATTTGGTGTACTCAATTGTAGGCACAACTGATTAAATCAGTTATACCTTGTCAAAACAAAACAGGATTTCTTGGCCATTAGAAAGATCTTGAACCAATAGACATTTACACAGCAGCATCTCAGGTACAAAAGAAGCAGTGGTCCTGGCTCCTGGACACATTTCCAGCACAGAAGTTGCAAAAGAAGTTAAATATGACATGGAACCATGAAATCCAATGTTGCATTGAGTGTAACAGGATGTCAGCCAGTCTTTGTGACAGCTTTCCTGGCTGGTTATTAGGGTGCATGTGTATTAGATTGTTTATACAGCATTACAAGAGATTTCTTCCTAATTGGAAAATGGCATCAGAGTGCTGTCTAACTTTTTCGCAGGCCATAGACATTAATTGCTAATTTTGAACTGACACACAGATCAATATTGAATATGTGTACTCTTCGCAACTTCGCATGGATCACTAAGTTGCCAAAAAACAAGGACATGTGAACAGTCTCATTTACTATTATACAGTATCTCACAAATCTGAGTACACCCCTCACATTTTTGTAAATATTTTATTATATATTTTCATTGGACAACACTGTAGATTTGACACTTTGATATAATGTAAAGTAGTCAGTGTACAGCTTGTATGACAGTGTAAATTTGGTGTGCCCTCTAAATAACTCAACACACAGCCATTAATGTCTAAACCTCTTGCAATAAAAGTGAGTACACCCCTAAGTGAAAATGGCCAAATTGTGCTCTGTCACTCCTCCATGATGACATCATGGAGCTGGTTAATGTTAGAGGCTTTGTTCTCATCCACATTCCGTTTGAGGATGCTCCACTTATGCTCAATAGAGTTTCTTAACCCCTTAAGGTACCGTCACACTAAGCGACGCTGCAGCGATACCAACAACGATCCGGATCGCTGCAGCGTCGCTGTTTGGTCGCTGGAGAGCTGTCACACAGACAGCTCTCCAGTGACCAACGATCCCGAGGTCCCCGGTAACCAGGGTAAACATCGGGTTACTAAGCGCAGGGCCGCGCTTAGTAACCCGATGTTTACCCTGGTTACCATCCTAAAAAGTAAAAAAACAAACGCTACATACTTACCTACCTCTGTCTGTCCTCGGCGCTCTGCTTCTCTGGTCTGGCTGTGAGCGCCGGGCAGCCGGAAAGCAGAGCGGTGACGTCACCGCTCTGCTTTCCGGCTGACCGACGCTCACAGCCAGAGCAGGAGGAGTGCAGAGCACAGCGCTGGAGGACAGACAGCGGTAGGTAAGTATGTAGTGTTTGTTTTTTTACTTTTTAGGATGGTAACCAGGGTAAACATCGGGTTACTAAGCGCGGCCCTGCGCTTAGTAACCCGATGTTTACCCTGGTTACCAGTGAAGACATCGCTGAATCGGTGTCACACACGCCGATTCAGCGATGTCTACGGGGAGTCCAGCGACCAAATAAAGTTCTGGACTTTCTTCCCCGACCAGCGACAGCACAGCAGGGGCCTGATCGCTGCTGCCTGTCACACTGGACGATATCGCTAGCGAGGATGCTGCAACGTCACGGATCGCTAGCGATATCGTCTAGTGTGACAGTACCTTTAGTGACAGAGCCAATTTGGTACTTAATGACAGAGCCAATTTTTGCAATTCTGACCACTGTCACTTTACGAGGTTATAACTCTGGAACGCTTCAACGGATCCCGCTGATTCTGAGAATGTTTTTTCGTGAAATATTGTACTTCATGTTAGTGGTAACATTTCTTCGATATTACTTGCGATTATTTATGAAAAAAACGGAAATATGGCGAAAATTTTTAAAATTTTGCAATTTTCAAACTTTGTATTTTTATGCCCTTAAATCAGAGAGATATGTCACAAAAATAGTTAATAAATAACATTTCCCACATGTCTACTTTACATCAGCACAATTTTGGAAACAACATTTTTTTTGTTAGGGAGTTATAAGGGTTAAAATTTGACCAGCAATTTCTCATTTTTACAACACCTTTTTTTTTTAGGGACCACATCACATTTGAAGTCATTTTGAGGGGTCTATATGATAGAAAATAACGAAGTGTGACACCATACTAAAAACTACACCCCTCAAGTTTCTCAAAACCACATTCAAGAAGTTTATTAACCCTTTACGTGCTTCACAGGAACTGAAACAATGTGGAAGGAAAAAATGAACATTTAACTTTTTTTTGCAAACATTTTAATTCAGAACCATTTTTTTTTATTTTCACAGGTGTAAAAACAGAAATGTAACCATAAATTTTGTTATGCAATTTCTCCTGAATACACCAATACCCTATATGTAGGGGTAAACCACTGTTTGGGCGCACCGCAGAACTTGGAAGTGGAGGAGCGCCGTTTGACTTTTTCAATGCAGAATTGGCTGGAATTGAGATCGGACGGCATGTCACGTTTAGAGAGCCCCTGATGTGCCTAAACAGTGGAAACCCCCCACAAGTGACCCCATTTTGTAAACTAGACCCCTTAAGGAACTTATCTAGATGTGTGGTGAGCACTTTGAACCCCCAAGAGCTTCACAGAAGTTTATAACGTAGAGCCGTGAAAATAAAAAATCGCATTTGTTTACACAAAAATGATCTTTTCGCCCACAAATTCTTATTTTCACAAGGGTAACAGGAGAAATTAGACCACAAAAGTTGTTGTGCAATTTCTCCTGAGTACGTCAAAACCCCATGTGTGGGGGTAAACCACTGTTTGGGGGCATCGCAGAGCTTGGAAGAGAAGGAGCGCCGTTTTACTTTTTCAATGTAGAATTGGCAGGAATTGAGATTGGACGCCATGTCGCGTTTGGAGAGCCCCTGATGTGCCTAAACAGTGGAAACCCCCCACAAGTGACACCATTTTGGAAACTAGACCCCTTAAGGAACTTATCTAGATGTGTGGTGAGAACTTTGAACCCCCATGTGCTTCACAGAAGTTTATAACGTTGAGCCGTGAAAATAAAAAAATCGCATTTTTTCTACAAAAATGATTTTTTGCCCCCAAATTTTTATTTTCACAAGGGTAACAGGAGAAATTAGACCACAAAAGTTGTAGTGATATTTCTCCTGAGTACGTCGATACCCAATATGTGGGGGTAAACCACTGTTTGGGCGCACCGCAGAGCTTGGAAGAGAAGGAGTGCCGTTTTACTTTTTCAATGTAGAATTGTCTGGAATTGAGATTGGAAGCCATGTTGCGTTTGGAGAGCCCTGATGTGCCTAAACAGTGGAAACCACCCACAAGTGACCCCATTTTGGAAACTAGACCCCCCATGAAACTTATCTAGATGTGTGGTGAGAACTTTGAATGCCCAAGTGATTCACAGAAGTTTAGAATGCAGAGTCGTGAAAATAAAAAATATTTTTTTCCACAAAAAAGATTTTTTAGCCCCCAAGTTTTTATTTTCACAAGGGTAACAAGAGAAATCGGACCCCAAAAGTTGTTGACCAATTTGTCCTGAGTATGCTGGTACCCCATATGTGGGGGAAAACCACTGTTTGGGCGCACGGCAGAGCTCGGAAGGAAGGAGCGCCGTTTTGGAATGCAGACTTTGATAGAATGGTCTGCGGGCGTTATGTTGCGTTTGCAGAGCCCCTGATGTACCTAAACAGTAGAAACCCTCCACAAGTGACCCCATTTTGGAAACTAGACCCCCCAAGGAACTTATCTAGATGTGTGGTGAGAACTTTGAATGCCCAAGTGCTTCACAGAAGTTTAGAATGCAGAGTCGTGAAAATAAAAAAATATTTTTTTTTCCACAAAAAAGATTTTGTAGCTCCCAAGTTTTTATTTTCATAAGGGTAACAGGAGAAATTGGACCCCAAAATTTGTTGTCCAATTTATCCCGAGTATGCTGATGCCCCATATGTGGGGGTAACCCACTGTTTGGGCGCACGGCAGAGCTCAGAAGGGAGGGAGCACCATTTGACTTTTTGAGCGCAAAATTGGCTGTCGTGTTCGGAGACCCCCTGATGTAACTAAACAGTGGAAACCCCCCAATTCTAGCTCCAACCCTAACCCCAACACACCCCTAACCCTAATCCCAACCCGATCCATAATCCTAATCACTAACCCTAACGATAATCACAACCCTTACCCCAAAACAACCCTAATGTGAACCCTAACCATAACCCTAATCAAAACCCTAAATCCAACACACCCCTAATCCTAATCTCAACCCTAACCTCAAACCTAACCCTAATCCCAATACACCCCTAATCACAACCCTAACCTTAACCCTAATCCCAAACCTAACCCTAATCCCAAGCGTAACCCTAATGCCAACCCTAACCCTAATACCAACTCTAATCCAAACCCTAACCTCAAATCTAACCCTAACTTTAGCCCCAACCCTAGCCCTAACTTTAGCCCCAACCCTAGCCCTAAGGCTTCTTTCACACTTGCGTTGTTTGGCATCCATCGCAATCCGTCGTTTTGGACAAAAAATGGATCCTCCAAATGTGCCCGCAGGATGCGCTTTTTGCCCATAGACTTGCATTGCCGACGGATCGTGACGGATGGCCACACGTCACGTCCGTCGTGCACTGGATCAGTTGTGTTTTGGCGGACCGTCGGCACAAAAAACGTTCAATGTAACTTTTTTTGTACGTCGTGTCCGCCATTTCTGACTGCGCATGCGTGGCCGTAACTCCGCCCCCTCCTTCCCAGGACTTAGATTGGGCAGCGGATGTGTTGAAAAACTGCCCACATTGTGCACAATTTTCACAACGTGCGTCGGTATGTCGGGCCGACGCATTGCGACGGCCCCGTACCGATGTAAGTGTGAAAGAACCCTAACCCTGAATTTAGCCCCAACCCTAACCCTAAATTTAGCCCCAACCCTAACCCTAGCCCTTACCCTAGCCCTAGCCCTAGCCCTAACCCTAACCCTAGCCCTAACCCTAGCCCTAACCCTAACCCTAACCCTAGCCCTAACCCTAGCCCTAACCCTAACCCTAGCCCTAACCCTAGCCCTAACCCTAGCCCTAACCCTAACCCTAATTTTAGCCCCAACTGCTCTTCTCCTGCCGGCCGGCAGATGGCGACAGATGGCGGGCGCACTGCGCATGCGCCCACCATTTTCTTTTGCCAAGAAGACCAGGAGGAGCAGCAGGAGGATCCAGGGACACCGGTAAGTATAATAGGGTCTCCGAATCCCCCTATTTCTCTGTCCTCTGATGTGACAGAGAATTACACCTTGATTTTTTTTTTTTTTTTTTGCGGTCGCCGGTAAACAGTTAATTACCGGCGATAGCAAAACAGGGGTCGGTAAAACCGACCCCGATCATGTTCTTTGGGGTCTCGGCTACCCCCGGCAGCTGAGACCCCAAAGATTGTCCCGTGCCGGCCGGCGGGCGCACTGCGCATGTGCCCGCCATTTTTAAGATGGCGGCGCCCACCGGGAGCCACGAGGAGCACCGGGGGAGATAGGTGAGTATCAGGGGGCTATCTGGGACCCCTTTTCTCTGTCCTCTGATGTGCGATCACATCGGAGGACAGAGAAATTAAAAAGTAATCGCTTTTTTTTTTTGCGATCGCCGGTAAACGGTTAATTACCGGCGATCGCAAATGCGGGGTCGGTAAAAAAAACCCCGAATTATGTTCTCTGGGGTCTCGGCTACCCTCGGCAGCCGAGACCCCAGAGAAAATCTGACTCTGGGGGGCGCTATTTACTTTTTCCACAGCGCCGTTAATTAACGGCGCTGTGGTTTAAGTACCCTTAGCGGCCGCCGTTAAAAGGCATATCGGCGGTCGCTAAGGGGTTAAGCAAGGCAGTGGTTGTCTTGAATTTGTGTTTTGGATTGTTATAACGTTGAAATACTGCCCTGTGGCCCAGTTTCCAAAGGGAGGCGATCATGCTCTGCTTCAGTATGTCACAGTACATGTTGGCATTCATGGTTTCCTCAATGAACTGTATCTTCTTACAGCCAGCAGCACTCATGCAGCTTCAAAATATGACACTCCCACCTGCATGCTTGACTGTAGGCAAGACACACTTGTCTTTATTCTCTTCATCTGGTTGCTACCACACACACTTACCACCATCTGAACCAAAAATGATTTTCTTGGTTTCATCAGAGCACAGGCCCTGGTTCCAGAAATCCATGTCCTTAGTCTGCTTGCCTTCAGCAAACTGCAGGTTTTTTTGTACATCATCTTTAGAAGGGGTTTCCTTCTGGGACAACAGCCATGCAGACCAATTTGATGCAATGTGCAGAATATGGTCTGAGCACTGACAGGCTGACTCCTCACCTCTTTCACCTCTGCAGCATTGCTTGCCGCACTCATATGTCTCTTTTCAAAAGAAAACCTCTGGATTATGATGCTGAGAACTTGCACTCCACTTCTTTGGTTGACCATGGTGAGGCCAGTTCTGAGTGGAACCTGTAATGTTAAACCGCTGTATGGTCTTGGCCAACATACTGCAGCTCAGGGTCAGGGTGTTGGCAATCTTTTAATATCCTAGGCCCTCTTTATGTATAGCAACATATCGTTTACTCTGATCCTCAGAGCGTTCTTTACCATGAGGTGCCATGTTAAACTTCCTGTGACTACAGTAGTATGACAGAGTGTGAGAATGATAACACAAAATTTAAAACATCTTAACAGATCTTGCAATACTAATGAATCACATAACACTGGGGAGGGAAAGTGACTAATCGGGCACTATTTAGCCATTTTCACTTATGGATGTATTCACTTTTTTGTCAGCAGTTTAGACATTAATGGCTGTGTGTTGAAAAAAAAACTTTATTTTTTTTTATTTTTTATATAGCGCTTACATATTCATAGAACCAAAAACACATGGGCTACTTGCATAGTGAACAAGTCTGTAGAAACCTGTTAACACCACCAAAGAACTTGAAGACACAAAAACACACAGAGAGGTCAAAAATACTCTCTTGTAAAAAAAAGTCACAGTAAATAAGCAAGTGCTAGTCAAAAAATGAAAAAAAATACAGGGTATTTAGTTAATACGTTTTTTTGCAAAAAAATGTATGTTAAGCTGCTCCAACAATCACCAAGGTATACCCATAATAGAGCAGCCCTGTTATGAACAGGTAATTCAGAACCACAATGGACATTGAAGTTCAGAGCACACAAAGAGACCTGACAATTACTAAAAACAAAGGACGAGCTCTGAGACGTGGGAACTCTGCTGACCGCAATCCCTAATCCTAACACACCACACTAGAGGTAGCCGTGGATTGCGCCTAACGCTCCCTATGCAACTCGGCACAGCCTGAGAAACTAACTAGCCCTGAAGATAGAAAAATAAGCCTACCTTGCCTCAGAGAAACTCCCCAAAGGAAAAGGCAGCCCCCCACATATAATGACTGTGAGTAAGATGAAAATACAAACACAGAGATGAAATAGATTTAGCAAAGTGAGGCCCGACTTACTGAATAGACCGAGGATAGGAAAGATAGCTTTGCGGTCAACACAAAAACCTACAAACAACCACGCAGAGGGGCAAAAAGACCCTCCGCACTGACTAACGGTACGGAGGTGCTCCCTCTGCGTCTCAGAGCTTCCAGCAAGCAAGAAAAACCAATATAGCAAGCTGGACAGAAAAAATAGCAAACAAAAATAACACAAGCAAAACTTAGCTTATGCAGGATAGACAGGCCACAGGAACGATCCAGGAGGAAGCAAGACCAATACTAGAACATTGACTGGAGGCCAGGATCAAAGCACCAGGTGGAGTTAAATAGAGCAGCACCTAACGACTTAACCTCATCACCTGAGGAAGGAAACCCAGAAGCCGCAGTACCACTCTCATCCACCAAAGGAAGCTCATAGACAGAACCAGCCGAAGTACCACTCTCGACCACAGGAGGGAGCTTGGCCACAGAATTCACAACAGTACCCCCCCCTTGAGGAGGAGTCACCGAACCCTCACCAGAGCCCCCAGGCCGACCAGGATGAGTCACATGAAAGGCACGAACCAGATCGGCAGCATGGACATCAGAGGCAAAGACCCAGGAATTATCTTCCTGACCATAACCTTTCCACTTAACCAGATACTGGAGTTTCCGTCTCGAAACACGAGAATCCAAAATTTTCTCCACTATATACTCCAATTCCCCTTCAACCAAAACCGGAGCAGGAGGATCAATAGATGGAACCACAGGTGCCACGTATCTCCGCAACAATGACCTATGGAACACGTTATGGATGGAAAAAGAAGCTGGAAGAGTCAAACGAAAAGACACAGGATTAAGAACCTCATAAATCCTATATGGACCAAAGAAACGAGGCTTAAATTTAGGAGAGGAAACCTTCATAGGAATATAACGAGACGACAACCAAACCAAATCCCCAACACGAAGTCGGGGACCCACACAGCGCCTGCGGTTAGCGAAACGTTGAGCCTTCTCCTGGGACAAAGTCAGATTGTCCACTACATGAGTCCAAATCTGCTGCAACCTATCCACCACAGTATCCACACCAGGACAGTCCGAAGACTCAACCTGCCCTGAAGAGAAACGAGGGTGGAACCCAGAATTGCAGAAAAACGGCAAAACCAAAGTAGCCGAGCTGGCCCGATTATTAAGGGCGAACTCAGCCAAAGGCAAAAAGGACACCCAATCATCCTGATCAGCAGAAACAAAACATCTCAGATATGTTTCCAAGGTCTGATTGGTTCGTTCAGTCTGGCCATTTGTCTGAGGATGGAAAGCCGAGGAAAAAGACAAATCAATGCCCATCCTAGCACAAAAGGCTCGCCAAAACCTCGAAACAAACTGGGAACCTCTGTCAGAAACTATATTCTCTGGAATGCCATGTAAACGAACCACATGCTGGAAAAACAACGGCACCAAATCAGAGGATGAAGGCAATTTAGACAAGGGCACCAAATGGACCATCTTAGAGAAGCGATCACAAACCACTCAAATGACCGACATTCTTTGAGAGACGGGGAGATCCGAAATAAAATCCATAGAGATATGTGTCCAAGGCCTCTTCGGGACCGGCAAGGGCAAAAGCAACCCACTGGCACGAGAACAGCAGGGCTTAGCCCGAGCACAAATCCCACAGGACTGCACAAAAGAATGCACATCCCGCGACAGAGACGGCCACCAAAAGGATCTAGCCACCAAATCTCTGGTACCAAAGATTCCAGGATGACCAGCCAACACCGAACAATGAACCTCAGAGATAACTTTATTCGTCCACCTATCAGGTACAAACAGTTTCTCCGCTGGGCAACGGTCAGGTCTATTAGCCTGAAATTTTTGCAGCACCCGCCGCAAATCAGGGGAGATGGCAGACAAAATTATCCCCTCTTTGAGAATACCCGCCGGCTCAGGCAAACCCAGAGAATCGGGCACAAAACTCCTAGACAGGGCATCCGCCTTCACATTTTTAGAGCCCGGAATGTACGAAACCACAAAGTCAAAACGGGAGAAAAACAGCGACCAACGAGCCTGTCTAGGATTCAACCGTTTGGCAGACTCGAGATAAGTCAAGTTTTTGTGATCAGTCAAGACCACCACGCGATGCTTAGCTCCTTCAAGCCAATGACGCCACTCCTCGAATGCCCACTTCATGGCTAGCAACTCTCGATTGCCAACATCATAATTTCGCTCAGCAGGCGAAAATTTCCTGGAAAAGAAGGCGCATGGTTTCATCACCGAGCAATCAGAACTTCTCTGCGACAAAACAGCCCCTGCTCCAATTTCGGAAGCATCAACCTCGACCTGGAACGGAAGCGAAACATCTGGTTGGCACAACACAGGGGCAGAAGAAAAACGACGCTTCAACTCCTGAAAAGCTTCCACAGCAGCAGAAGACCAATTGACCACATCAGCACCCTTCTTGGTTAAATCAGTCAACGGTTTAGCAATGCTAGAAAAATTAGCGATGAAGCGACGATAAAAATTAGCAAAGCCCAGGAACTTCTGCAGACTCTTCAGAGATGTTGGCTGAGTCCAATCATAAATGGCCTGAACTTTAACAGGGTCCATCTCGATAGTAGAAGGAGAAAAAATGAACCCCAAAAATGAAATCTTCTGAACACCAAAGAGACACTTTGACCCCTTCACAAACAAAGAATTAGCACGCAGGACCTGGAACACCATTCTGACCTGCTTCACATGAGACTCCCAATCATCCGAGAAGACCAAAATATCATCCAAGTATACAATCAGGAATTTATCCAGGTACTCTCGGAAGATGTCATACATAAAGGACTGAAACATTGATGGAGCAAGTCCGAATGGCATAACCAGGTACTCAAAATGGCCTTCGGGCGTATTAAATGCTGTTTTCCATTCATCGCCCCGTTTAATACGCACAAGATTATACGCACCACGAAGATCTATCTTGGTGAACCAACTAGCCCCCTTAATCCGAGCAAACAAATCAGACAGCAGCGGCAAGGGGTACTGAAATTTGACCGTAATTTTATTTAGAAGGCGGTAATCAATACAAGGTCTCAGCGAACCATCCTTCTTGGCCACAAAAAAGAACCCCGCTCCCAATGGCGACGATGACGGGCGAATATGACCCTTCTCCAAAGACTCCTTCATGTAACTCCGCATAGCGGCGTGCTCAGGTACAGATAAATTAAACAGTCGACCCTTAGGAAACTTACTACCAGGAATCAAATCGATAGCACAATCACAATCCCTATGCGGAGGTAGGGCATTGGACTTGGGCTCATCGAATACATCCCGGTAATCAGACAAGAACTCTGGGACCTCAGAAGGGGTGGATGATGAGATAGACAGAAATGGAACATCACCATGTACCCCCTGACAACCCCAGCTGGACACAGACATTGATTTCCAATCTAATATTGGGTTATGGACTTGTAGCCATGGCAACCCCAACACGACCACATCATGCAGATTATGCAACACCAGAAAGCGAATATCCTCCTGGTGCGCAGGAGCCATGCACATGGTCAGCTGGGTCCAATACTGAGGCTTATTCTTGGCCAAAGGCGTAGCATCAATTCCTCTCAATGGAATAGGACACTGCAAGGGCTCCAAGACAAACCCACAGCGCCTAGCAAACTCCAAGTCCATCAAATTCAGGGCAGCGCCTGAATCCACAAATGCCATGACAGAATAGGAAGACAAAGAGCAGATCAAAGTAACGGACAAAAGACATTTCGACAGTACCGTACCAATGGTGGCAGACCTAGCGAACCGCTTAGTGCGCTTAGGACAATCGGAGATAGCATGAGTGGAATCACCACAGTAGAAACACAGCCCATTCTGACGTCTGTGTTCTTGCCTTTCAGCTCTGGTCAAAGTCCTATCGCACTGCATAGGCTCAGGTTCATGCTCAGATAATACCGCCAAATGGTGCACAGATTTACGCTCGCGCAAGTGTCAACCGATCTGAATGGCCAAAGACATAGACTCATTCAGACCAGCAGGCATAGGAAATCCCACCATGACATCCTTAAGGGCTTCAGAGAGACCCTTTCTGAAAATAGCTGCCGGCGCACATTCATTCCATTGAATGAGCACGGACCACTTTCTAAACTTCTGACAATAAATCTCTATCTCATCCTGACCCTGACACAGAGCCAGCAAATTTTTCTCTGCCTGATCCACTGAATTTGGTTCGTCGTACAGCAATCCGAGCGCCAGAAAAAACGCATCAATATTACATAATGCAGGATCTCCTGGCGCAAGGGAAAATGCCCAGTCTTGAGGGTCGCCACGTAATAAAGAAATAATGATCTTAACTTGTTGAACTGGGTCACCAGAGGAGCGGGGTTTCAAAGCCAGAAATAGTTTACAATTATTTTTAAAATTCAAAAACTTAGCTCTATCTCCAGAAAATAACTCAGGAATAGGAATTTTAGGTTCTAACATAGGATTCTGAACCACTAAATCTTGAATATTCTGTACATTTATAGCGAGATTATCCATCAAAGAGAACAGACCTTGAATGTCCATGTCCACACCTGTGTTCTGAACCACCCTGATGTAAAGGGGAAAAGAAAGACAGAACACAGTGCAAAGAAAAAAAAATGGTCTCAGAACTTCTCTTTTCCCTCTATTGAGAAGCATTAGTACTTTGGGCCTCCAGTACTGTTATGAACAGGTAATTCAAAACCACAATGGACATTGAAGTTCAGAGCACACAAAGTGACCTGACAATTACTAAAAACAAAGGACGAGCTCTGAGACGTGGGAACTCTGCTGACCGCAATCCCTAATCCTAACACACCACACTAGAGGTAGCCGTGGATTGCGCCTAACGCTCCCTATGCAACTCGGCACAGCCTGAGAAACTAACTAGCCCTGAAGATAGAAAAATAAGCCTACCTTGCCTCAGAGAAACTCCCCAAAGGAAAAGGCAGCCCCCCACATATAATGACTGTGAGTAAGATGAAAATACAAACACAGAGATGAAATAGATTTAGCAAAGTGAGGCCCGACTTACTGAATAGACCAAGGATAGGAAAGATAGCTTTGCGGTCAACACAAAAACCTACAAACAACCACGCAAAGGGGCAAAAAGACCCTCCGCACCGACTAACGGTACGGAGGTGCTCCATCTGCGTCTCAGAGCTTCCAGCAAGCAAGAAAAACCAATATAGCAAGCTGGACAGAAAAAATAGCAAACAAAAATAACACAAGCAAAACTTAGCTTATGCAGGATAGACAGGCCACAGGAACGATCCAGGAGGAAGCAAGACCAATACTAGAACATTGACTGGAGGCCAGGATCAAAGCACCAGGTGGAGTTAAATAGAGCAGCACCTAACGACTTAACCTCATCACCTGAGGAAGGAAACCCAGAAGCCGCAGTACCACTCTCATCCACCAAAGGAAGCTCATAGACAGAACCAGCCGAAGTACCACTCTCGACCACAGGAGGGAGCTTGGCCACAGAATTCACAACACAGCCCTATCTAATGTATATAATCCCTATCTGATGTATTTAAAAACCTGATCATCTGTATAGTACCTGTATAAGCAGGGTTCAGAGAGAAAAAATATACATGTGGACATGCAGGATGGTACAGCTAAAATACAAATGACCCACATGGTCAAACATAACTTTTCCCATCTCAGTTGTTTCTTTTCATCTGTTAATATGAGAATTATAACTAAACTACTCAAATTGTACAAAAATACTTTTCAGACATTTCAAAAAATATCAGTAACCAATGAAGCCCCCTTATTTTCTATAACAGTCATAAGCCTACTCTCCATGGATTCTGTTAGTTTCATAACTGTTGACAATCAACTTTTTGGGCACCACCAACCACAACCTCTCAGACACTGTTCAGAGAGTTACACTGCTTTCCTTTGCTGTACATTTCCTATTTAGAGCATATTCATATGTCATTTTTTTGCTTACGTACAGTATCTCACAAAATATCTTATTATATCTTTTCATGGGACAACACTGAAGCTATGACACCTTGATGTAATGTAAAGTAGTCAGCTTATCTAATAGTGTAAATTTGGTGTGCCCTTTAAACAATTCAACTGTAAAGTGCTGCGAATATGTAAGCGCTTGAATACACAAAAACTCACAGAGAGGTCAAAAATACTCTGTTGTAAAAAAAGTCACAGTAAATAAGCAAGTGCTAGTTAAAAATGTAAAAAATAGAGGGTATTTAGTTAATACGTTTTTTTGCAAAAAAATGTATGTTAAGCTGCTCCACCAATCGCCAAGGTATACCCATAATAGAGCAGTCCTATCTAATGTATATAATCCCTATTTGATGTATTTAAAAACCTGATCATCTGTATAGTACCTGTATAAGCAGGGTTCAGAGAGAAAAAATATACATGTGGACATGCAGGATGGAACAGCTTCAATGCAAATGACCCATGTGGGTCATTTGCATTGTAGCTGTTCCATCCTGCATGTCCACATGTATAAAAAAAAGTGTTATTTGTACACCATATGGTCAAAGTGTTATGTATAGAAAAAAAGTGTTATGCCAGCTCACCAATTTAAATAGTCCAGTCAGCAAAGAAATCACGATCCAAACTTTAGCATGGTTGGTTATTGAAGAAAAATTAGAAAAAATATTTCCAGTTCCTGGTAATTTTTGAAATATTTTATTTCATGTTAATATTAAAACTTGGGTACAAGACAAATATGCCAGCTATCGTATCATGATATACACTGTGTGCCCAATTGTAGGAAGAAAAATTAGAAAAAATATTTCCAGTTCCTGGTAATAAAAAATGTTCTTTTATTCCATGATATTATTAAAACTTGGGTATAAGACAGATATGCTGCTATGAGATGCAACATGTAAAAATGTTCAACTATTAGATGCAAGATGCAGCATTTTCATTATTATACACCATTCAAAGTATTCCAGAAAATGAAGTAATTCTCCCAGAAACATTATTGCAATTACAAGTTTTGTTATACACTACAGCGATGTCTTCACTGGTAACCAGGGTAAACATCGCAGGGCCACGCTTAGTAACCCGATGTTTACCCTGGTTACCATTGTAAATGTAAAAAAAAAAACCAGTACATACTTACATTCCGGTGTCTGTCCCCTCGCCGTCAGCTTCCCGCACTGACTGTGAGCGCCGGGCGGCCGTAAAGCACAGCGGTGACGTCACTGCTCTGCTTTACGGCCGGCTGGCGCTCACAGTCAGTGCGGGAAGCTGATGCCAGGGGACAGACACCGGAATGTAAGTATGTACTGTTTGTTTCTTTTTACATTTACAATGGTAACCAGGGTAAACATCGGGTTACTAAGCGTGGCCCTGCGCTTAGTAACCCGATGTTTACCCTGGTTGCCAGAGGACTTCGGCATCGTTGGTCGCTGGAGAGCTGTCTGTGTGACAGCTCTCCAGCGACCACACAGCGACGAAACAGCAACGCTGCAGCGATCGGCATCGTTGCCTATATCGCTGCAGCGTCGCTTAATGTGACGGTACCTTTAGACCATGTCAACAGTATGTGCTAACAGGCATTCTGTCAGTGTAATACTGACAGGTATAATGCTTTGCAGTGATCAGTGTCATAAAAGCTAAAGGCCCATAGCGAGACTGAGTAAAAAAGTTGTAAAAAAAAAGTTTAAAAAAAGTAAAGTTATTTTTTAAAAATCACAAAATAAAGAACAAAAAATTAAAAAAATATTGTACCAATGAATACATATAATTATGAAAAAAAATGAACAATGTACACATATTTGGTATTGCCGCGTTCGGAACAACCTGATCTATAAAACTGACATAATAAATAACCCATTCAGTGAACACCATAAAAAGAAAAAGAAAAAACATGGCAAAAACTATGCTTTTTTCATCAAACCGCCAAACAAAAAGTAGAATAAAGAGCGATCAAAAAGTCAAATGTAAATAAAAGTAGTATAGTTAAAAATTGCATATTTTCCAGCAAAAATCAAGCCACCAAACACTACTATCAGCACAGAAATAAAAAAAGCTATGGATCTCCAAATATAGAGATGCAAAAACAATTCTTTTTTCTAAAAAAAATGTTTTTATTGTGAAAAAGAGGCAAAACATAAAAAATCTATAAATGTGGTATCGATGTAATCATACTGACTCTTATCACATGTTGAATTGCATAACCCTCGCCCTCCCCCCAAAAATACTAGTTCCTGAATTGCTGGTTTTTGTTTGTTTGGCTTCTCAAAAATCAGAATAGAAAGCGATCAAAAGATATTATGTGACCGAAAATTTTACCAACAAAAACATCAGCTCTTCCCTCAAAAAACAAAAAGCCCTCACATGACTCTGTCAACAGAAATATAGAAAAAATCTAGCTCTCCATGGCAATGCAAATATGATTCAGACAGAACTCCATAAGATCCCAAATAAGATTCCATATAACGGAATAGTATTCCATATAGCGAATGATGCCATATAACAAGTCAGATGGAGACGTGGTGGATGCCATACGGCCTATGTTCATCTTTTTACGCATGCATTAGGGCTCACTCACACCGGCATATAAATTGGACAAGTGCAATGTGAGAAAACATCACTTTGCATTCTGACTAAGTCAGTGATCATCTGCAAATTTTTCCTCAGCACTAATTAGACTGACAAAAAATTCACAGCATGCGGTGAGAATCGGAATGCACTCGCCAATGCAAGTCAAAGGGTGTGAGAAAAAAAAATTGCATGGCACACGGACCATGGGTAAGCTGTCCAATTGTTACACCCACATCTCAAAGGAAACCTGACATCTCATCAGCCAAGTACAGTAAATTCATAGCACGAGCCGTTAAAATAGAATATATATATAGTACAGATCAAAAGTTTGGACACACCTTCAAATTTAAAGATTTTTCTGTATTTTCATGACTATAAAAATTGTACATTCACACTGAAGGCATCAAAACTATGAATTAACACATGTGGAATTATGTACTTAACAAAAAAGTGTGAAAGAACTGAAATTATGTCATATTCTAGGTTCTTCAAAGTAGCCACCTTTTGCTTTGATGACTGCTTTACACATTCTTGGAATTCTCTTGATGAACTTCAAGAGGTAGTCAGCGGAAATGGTTTTCACTTCACAGGTGTGCCCTGTCAGGTTTAATAAGTGGGATTTCTTGCCTTATCAATGGGATTGGGACCATTAGTTGTGTTGAGCAGAAGGCTGGTGGATACACGGCTGATAGTCCTACTGAATAGACTGTTAGAATTTGTATTATGGCAAGAAAAAAGCAGCTAAGTAAAGAAAAACGAGTAGTCATCACATTACTTTAAGAAATGAAGGTCAGTCAGTCTGAAAAATTGGGAAAACTTTGAAAGTGTCCCCAAGTGCAGTTGCAAAAACCATCAAGCACTAAAAAGAAACTGGCTCACATGAGGACCGCCCCAGGAAAGGAAGACCAAGAGTCACCTCTGCTTCTGAGGATAAGTTTATCCAAGTCCCCAGCCTCAGAAATCGCAGGCTAACAGCAGCTCAGATTAGAGACCAGGTCAATGCCACACAGAGTTCTAGCAGCAGACACATCTCTACAACAACGGTTAAGAGGAGACTTTGTGCAGCAGGCCTTAATGGTAAAATAGCTGCTAGGAAACCACTGCTAAGGACAGGCAACAAGCAGAAGAGACTTGTTTGGGCTAAAGAACACAAGGAATGGACATTAGACCAGTGGAAATCTGTGCTTTGGTCTGATGAGTCCAAATTTGAGATCTTTGGTTCCAACCACCGTGTCTTTGTGTGATGCAGAAAAGGTGAACGGATGGACTCTACATGCCTGGTTCCCACCGTGAAGCATGGAGGAGGAGGTGTGATGATGTGGGGGAGCTTTGCTGGTGACACTGTTGGGGATTTATTCAAAATTGAAGGCATACTGAACCAGCATGGCTACCACAGCATCTTGCAGCGGCATGCTATTCCATCCTATTTGCGTTTAGTTGGACCATCATTTATTTTTCAACAGGACAATGACCCCAAACACACCTCCAGGCTGTTTAAGGGCTATTTAACCAAGAAGGAGAGTGATGGGATGCTACGCCAGATGACCTGGCCTCCACAGTCACCAGACCTGAAACCAATCGAGATGGTTTGGGGTGAGCTGGACCACATCGTGAAGGCAAAAGGGCCAACAAGTGCTAAGCATCTCTGGGAACTCCTTCAAGATTGCTGGAAGACCATTCCCGGTGACTACCTCTTGAAGCTCATCAAGAGAATGCCAAGAGTGTGCAAAGCAGTCATCAAAGCAAATGGTGGCTACTTTGAAGAACCTAGAATATAAGACATGTTTTCAGTTGTTTCACACTTTTTTGTTAAGTATATAATTTGACATGTGTTAATTCATAGTTTTGATACCTTCAGTGTGAATTTACAATTTTCATAGTCATGAAAATACAGAAAAATCTTTAAATGAGAATGTGTCCAAACTTTTGATCTGTACTGTATATATGTATATGTATATATATATATATATATATATATATATATATATATATATATATATGTATAGAATAGATATGAAGAATACACAGAATAGAGATACAGAATACATATATAGTGCCTTGCGAAAGTATTCGGCTCAATGGAATTTTTCAACCTTTCCCCACATATCATGCTTCAAACATAAAGATACCAAATGTAAATTTTTGGTGAAGAATGAACAACAAGTGGAACACAATTGTGAAGTTGAACGCAATTTATTCTTTATTTTACATTTTTGTGGAAATTCAAAAACTGAAAAGTGAGGCGTGCAATATTATTCGGCTCATTTTCTTCCAGTGCAGCAAACTCACTCCAGAAGTTCATTGTGGATATCTCAATGATCCAATGTTGTCCTAAATGCCTAGTGATGATAAATATAATCCACCTGCGTGTAATCAAGTCTTCGTATATATGCACCTGCTCCGTGATAGTCTCAGGTTTCTGTTTGAAGCACAGATTATCATGAAGACCAAGGAACACAACAGGCAGGTCCGTGATGCTGTTGTGGAGAAGTTTAAAGCCGATTTGGATACAAAATTATTTCCAAAACTTTAAACATCCCAAGGAGCACTGTGCAAGCGATCATATTGAAATGGAAAGAGTATCATACCACTGCAAATCTACCAAGACCTGCCGTCCCTCTAAACTTTCAACTCAAACAAGGAGAAGACTGATCAGAGATGCAGCCAAGAGGCCCATGATCACACTGGATGAACTGCAGAGATCTACAGCTGAGGTGGGACAGTCTGTCCATTGGACAACAATCAGTCCTACACTGCACAAATCTGGCCTTTATGGAAGAGTGGCAAGAAGAAAGCCATTTCTCAAAGATATCCATAAAAAGTGTCATTTAAAGTTTGCAACAAGCCACCTGGGAGACACACCAAACATGTGGAAGAAGGTGGTCTGGTCAGATGAACCCAAAATCGAACTTTTTTGCAATAATGCCAAACAATATGTTTGGTGTAAAGGCAACACAGCTCATCACCCTGAACACAACATTGCCATTGTCAAACATGGTGGTGGCAGCATTATGGTTTGGGCCTGCTTTTCTTCAGCAGGGACAGGGAAGATGGATAAAATTGATGGGAAGATGGATGGAGCCAAATACAGGACCATTCTTGAAGAAAGCCTGTTGGAGTCTGCAAAAGAAATGAGACTGGGATGGAGATTTGTCTTCCAACAAGACAATGATCCTAAACATAAAGCAAAATCTATAATGGAATAGTTCACAAAGAAATGTATCCAGGTTTTAGAATGGCTAAGCCCAGACCTCAATCCAATCAAGAATCTATGGAAAGAGCTGGAAACTCACAAACGATCTCCATCAAACCTCACTGAGCTCGAGCTGCTTGCCAAAGAAGAATGGGCAAGAATTTCAGTCTCTTGATGTACAAAACTAATAGAGACATACCCCAAGTGACTTGCAGCAGTAATCGCAGCAAAAGGGGGCGCAACAAAGTTAAAGGGGCCAAATAATATTGCACGCCCCACTTTTCAGTTTTTGAATTTCCATAAAAATGTAAAATAACCAATAAATTTTGTTCAACTTCACAATTGTGTTCCATTTGTTGTTGATTCTTCACCAAAAATTTACATTTGGTATCTTTATGTTTGAAACATGATATGTGGGAAAAAGTTGAAAAGTTCCAGGGAGCCGAATACTTTCACAAGGCGCTGTATAGCTAGATTAGATTGATAGATAGAATATAGATATTATGTAGAAATTTAATGTCACAGGCCCCCTGCATATAATAAAATTGCACCCTTTAGTGACTTTCATGTGGCACTAAAGGGTGTATAGCCATATTAACTTTGTGACTGTAGGTATTTTCATTTTTGCATTTTCGTTTTTTGCTCCCCTTCTTAACAGAGCCATAACTTTTTTATTTTTTGGTCAATATGGCCATATGAGGGCATGAGTTGTACTTTTGAACGACACCATTGGTTTTAACATATCGTCTAATTGAAAATGGTAAAAAAAAAATCAAAGTGCGATGAAATTGCCAAAAAAAGTGCAATCTCACAGTTGTTTTTTGTTTTGCTTTTTTACCATGTTCACTAAATGCTAAAATTGACCTACTATAATGATTTTCCAGGTCATTACAAGTTTATAGACACCAAACATGTCTAGGTTATTTTTTAGCTAAATGGTGAAAAAAAATCCTAACTTTGTTAACAAAAATTGTGCCATATTCCGATACCCGTAGCGCCTCCATTTTTTTTGTGATCTTGGGTTGGGTGAGAGCTTATTTTTTGTGCACCGAGCTGACATTTTTAATGATACCATGTTGATGCAGATACGATCTTTTGATCACCCGTTATTGCATTTTAATGTCGCGGCCACCAAAAAACATAATTCTGGCGTTTTAACTTTTTTTCTCACTACGCCATTTAGTGATCAGGTTAATCCTTTCTTTATTGATAGATCGGATGACTCTGAATGCGGCGATACTAAATATGTGTATGTTTGATTTTTTAATTGTTTTATTTTGAATGGGGCAAAAGAGTGGGGTCCCCCATTTTTGATAACCAGCAAAGGCAAAGCAGAGAGCTGTTTGCTGATATTATTAGGCCTGGTGTCACAAAGGTGTTAGGATTTTGGGTGCTAACCAGGTCCCTAGAACTAGGAGCGCCCTGGTCTATCACTGTCCCTCAGATTACTCCTGAAGGTGGAGATGCTGGTTTCTCATGCCTTACTATGCTCCTATATCCACGATGATCTGTCCCCTCCCCCACGCCAAGTTGAAGTGTATAGGAACCCACTAAATAGACAAACAAGGCAAGACAGACAGGGATAAATGAAAATACCAACAATACACACCAAACAATAGAGTGCGACACAAGGGAGCTAAAGGAAGGAGAACCCAAATAGGACAGGATGAGGGTATGCACACAGACAATACTCCAAGCAACAATCTCCAAACACCAACCATGAACTACACCTCAAACTCCAGAACCAGGGAATAAAACTAACACTGGTAATCTTTAAATGCCAGAAGCGAGCAAATATAGCAGAGGGTAGTGGCCAACACTGAACAGCTGAGACTATCCAAGTAGGAAAGCTCCAGGAGCTTCAAATAACCAAAAAAAACCTTGCACTGCTAACAAGGAAAAAACCTGGACTATTTAATAAGATGGTGAAATACTTGTAACAAGTGCAGGAGTGTGTGAAACCAGATACTGCAGTCTACTGGCCCCTCTCTGTCTTGATATCCCCATGACCATGAGAAAGTCCATGTTTACCTCTCTCTTCCCAGACTAAAGATACTAACCTGCAGCCACACCAGAATTAGCACATCCATTAAAGCACCAGTTCTGGTGCTTTGCTGTTATGATACGGTGGTCTAGGAGCAACATGGAACGAGCTCTGAAGGACGTGGTAACTGTACTGACCGCAGTCCCTAAGCTCAACACAACACTAGAAGTAGCCGTGGAATGCTCCTAACTCTCCCTACGCATCTCGTCACAGCCTAAGAGCTAACTACCCCTAAAGAAAGAAGCAGAAAAACTATCTTGCCTCAGAGAAAATCCCCAAAGGATAGATTAGCCCCCCACAAATAATGACTGTTAGTGGAGAGGGAAAAGACATACACAGAATGAAATCAGGATGAGCACAGGAGGCCAGTCTAACTAAATAGATAGGACAGGATGGAATACTGTGCGGTCAGTATAAAACACTACAAAAATCCACGCAGAGTTTACAAAAAAAACCCACCACACCTGACTAAAGGTGTGGAGGGCAAATCTGCCTCCCAGAGCTTCCAGCAGAATAAATTCACACTGATAAGCTGGACACACATAGAAAGCACAGAACGGACAAGTCCACAATCTATGGACAGAAAAGAGCAAGCAAAAACTTAGCTTAGCTGAACTGGTCAGGATAACAGGGAACTCCAAAGAGATGTGAATCCAACCAGGAACCATTTACAAGTGGCACTGGCAGAAGACAGAGCCAGACCTAAATAGCCGAGCAGAAGAGAAGATAAGTGGAGGAAGCTGATGACAGCTAACTCCAAGGAGCAGCCATACCACTAGAAACCACAAGAGGGAGCCCAAGAGCAGAACTCACAAAAGTGCCACTTACAACCACCGGAGGGAGCCCAAGAGCGGAATTCACAACACTTTGCCTCATCTCTTCCCGATTGCTCTCGTGCGGTGGCAATCAGGGTAATGGTTTATGGGGTTCATTTCAGCTTTGTAATGTCAGCTGGCATCAAGCCCAGGAGTTAGTAATGGAGAGGTGTGTATCAGACATCCCCCTTACTAACTCAGTAATAAACAAAGAAGTCCGAATCTGAAATAGTTCAAAAATGAGAACCTGACATAAAAAGAGCGTTAATGAAATAAAAACAAGAAACACTCACTCCTTCACCATTTTATTAGTAAAAAATTATCCCCACAGCTCCGATGTAATCCATTGGAGTTAACACGATGTCCAGTGATTCTGTACAGCAACCTATGGAGAACAACACTTCATAGGTCACCCATGTCTCATGCTCAATGATGTCAGTAACTCATTGCGCATGACATATGACCAGGATTAACATATGTTTTCAGTACTGAATCAGAGCCACCGGCTCCCGTGAGACTGAGAGGTTCTGAGCAGCATAACATCAGTAGCTATACTACTCATCAGAGTTGCCGAGTTATGTTAACCTCTATGAGACTCTATTGCAGTGTGGGATGTGACAAGATGCTGGCGAAGCTGACAAGCTCAATATAGGTGGGAGAGAAGTGGTCAGCGGCCCCCAAAAAGAGGCACCACATATATTTTGGCAGGATTCATTTCCTGGTGCCCATTATGGATCTTCGTTGATAAGTGTTTTGATTACAAAAAGCAGAAACTACTGTAATTTGTAAAATCTTGTAACATCCAAGAGAGGAATACTGCATCTGAATCAGATGTCCTTGTGGATCCTGTAGGGGAAATTTTGGAGGGGCCAGGACTGTTGACAGCTGCTGCAGGAACATTTTCACAAACATTGGCAGCACGTGCAGCATTTTGGGTGCTAGAAGAACACCAGCCCCAAGGTGAGATGAAACACAGACAGAGCAGCAGCCCCATGCTGCCTTTAGATAAGTTCCCTCAGGCTTCACCCATCACCCGATGTGTAAGGTGAAGGATAGACCTCCATACCACCAGTAGCAGACGCGAGGTTGATACTGGGGTTTTGAATTACCTTTTTCATGCTGCTACTGATGATGGGTAGGATGCCTTTCTAGGAGCCCTGCATTGTACTTCTGCGTGGGGCTGCATTGTAGTCCTGTGTGGGGTTACATTGTACTCCTGCGTGTGGCTGCATTATACTCCTGTGTTGTGCTGCATTGTACTCCTCTGTGGGGCTGCATAGTACTCCTGTGTATGGCTGCTTTATACTCCTGTGGAGAGGCTGCATTCTACTACTGTGTGGGGCTACATTGTACTCCTGTGGGTGGCTGCACTGTATTTTTGTGTGGGGCTGCATTGCACTCCTTTCAGGGGCTGAATCATACTCCTATGTGGGGCTGCATTCTATTACTCTGTGGGGCTGCATTGTAATATATGGAGGACTATGGTGTGTATTATACTGTATGGAGGACTATGGGGTGTGTATTATACTGTATGGAGCAGTATGGGGTGTGCATTATACTGTATGGAGGACTACAGGATGTGTATTATACTATGTGGAAAACTATGGGGTGTTAATTATACTGTATGGAGGACTATGGGGTATGTACAGTATTATGCTATGTGGAGCACTATGGGGTGTGTATTATTCTGTATGGAGAAGTAGGGGACACATTATACTAAACAAGCAAAATGTTTCCAATTCATCTAGTGGATTCAAAGTTTATGCTGGAACAGAAATCATTGTTCTCAGCAGCACATCACCTGATAAAACCTGCAGATATGCTGCAGATAACATGATACTGTATGGGGTCAGATTGATCTATTAGTGATTGTTCTGTCCCCATCATAATTCCTCAGCAGGTGTAAAGAGGCTGAGAAACAAGCGTCAAACGACATATATTGTCAATCACGCTCGTTTAATGGCCTGAACGCAGCGCATGTAAATACAACCAAAATGTTTGTGTGATGGAGCAAAATGTGAGCATTTGGGGCCACACTTTAAACTTTTGCCCAGGGCCCCACTTTGTCTGAAACCGGCTCTGACCAGCAGTCCAGCAACCACCTCCATGCCACAAGGCTCTGTCACCACAACCAGAAGCACCAACATAGCAGTCAACAGCATCTAGCCACTCCAACAGGAGTGGTCTGAACCAGGCTCTTCAAGCCATGCATATTCTGGTGGCCAAATGCAACATCCATGGGGCCCTCAAAACAGCAGAGGGTTCAGAAGGCCATTCTGCCTCATACTATATGCCCTCACAGGAATATAATAGATTCCCTTCATCTAAGCCATTTCTCTACACTTCATCAATTCCCAGCCAACCTATGCCAACTCCACAATCACATGATTCCCCCAGTTGTACTCTTCATCCCAGATCCCATACCAGTTATTACAATTTCTATTGTTGGAAAGTAGGAAGGAGGTGTCATCAACTGCGCTGCTGATAAGGACTCAATAGCAAGATAAAATCAACAGATTTTATTATAAGGTTTTTATCCTGCTATTGAGTCCTTATCAGCAGCACAGTTGATGACACCTCCTTCCTACTTTCCATTTTCCCTGGGCACATGTGTTAAGGTACCGTCACACTTAGCGACGCTGCAGCGATACCGACAACGATCCGGATCGCTGCAGCGTCGCTGTTTGGTCGCTGGAGAGCTGTCACACAGACCGCTCTCCAGCGACCAACGATCCCGAGGTCCCCGGTAACCAGGGTAAACATCGGGTAACTAAGCGCAGGGCCGCGCTTAGTAACCCGATGTTTACCCTGGTTACCATCGTAAAAAACAAACAGTACATACTTACATTCAGCTGTCTGTCCCTTGCCGTCTGTTTGCTGCACTGACTGCTGGCCGCAAAGTGAAAGCAGAGCACAGCCACAGCGGTGAGTCACCGCTGTGTGACTCACCGCTGTGCTGTGCTTTCACTTTCACTTTGCGGCCAGCAGTCAGTGCAGGAAATAGACGGCAAGGGACAGACAGCTGAATGTAAGTATGTACTGTTTGTTTTTTTACGATGGTAACCAGGGTAAACATCGGGTTACTAAGCGCGGCCCTGCGCTTAGTTACCCGATGTTTACCCTGGTTACCAGTGAAGACATCGCTGAATCGGTGTCACACACACCGATTCAGCGATGTCTGCGGGGAGTCCAGCGACGAAATAAAGTTCTGGACTTTCTTCCCCGACCAGCGACAGCACAGCAGGGGCCTGATCGCTGCTGCCTGTCACACTGGACGATATCGCTAGCGAGGACGCTGCAACGTCACGGATCGCTAGCGATATCGTCTAGTGTGACGGTACCTTTACTTTTGTCCTGCAGCAGCAGCAGCAATATATGCTTATCTCATATAGATAGTTGCAACCACATCAGGTGAGTGGTCTCACTTTACTTAAGGTACCTTCACACATAACGATATTGTTAACGATATCGTTGCTATTTGTGACGTAGCAACGATATCGTTAATGAAATCGTTATGTGTGACAGCGACCAACGATCAGGCCCCTGCTGGGAGATCGTTGGTCGCTGAATAAAGTCCAGAACTTTATTTCGTCGCTGGACTCCTGCTGACATCGCTGGATCGGCGTGTGTGACACCGATCCAGCGATGTCTTCACTGGTAACCAGGGTAAACATCGGGTAACTAAGCGCAGGGCCGCGCTTAGTAACCCGATGTTTACCCTGGTTACCATCCTAAAAGTAAAAAAAAACAAACACTACATACTTACCTACAGCCGTCTGTCCTCCAGCGCTGTGCTCTGCACTCCTCCTGTACTGGCTGTGAGCCGGAAAGCAGAGCGGTGACGTCACCGCTCTGCTTTCCGGCTCACAGCCAGTACAGGAGGAGAGCAGAGAAGCAGAGCACAGCGCTGGAGGACAGACGGCGGTAGGTAAGTATGTAGTGTTTGTTTTTTTTTACTTTTAGCATGGTAACCAGGGTAAACATCGGGTTACTAAGCGCGGCCCTGCGCTTAGTTACCCGATGTTTACCCTGGTTACCGACATCGTTGGTCGCTGGAGAGCTGTCTGTGTGACAGCTCTCCAGCGACCAAACAGCGACGCTGCAGCGATCCGGATCGTTGTCGGTATCGCTGCAGCGTCGCTTAATGTGAAGGGGCCTTTATTCTCCCGTTATCATCAGATAAGACCCTATTGCACTGTTTTTGTCTCCTAGTTCTTTCTCTTCCAATTTGTATTGTTAACACTGGACTATTTTTTGAGTTCTTATTTATGTTTTAGACTTTCAAACATTAGGATTTAGATATTCTATTTTCATTAGACCCTATGATTTGAATATGAGTATGACTTCCTTGTTGGCTACTTTTTTACATTAAAATTATTTCTAGTAAACCTGTGTGATTTATAGTGTCTCTTAAAAAATAATATTAAATATATTTTTATAATAATAATAATAATAATTTTTATTTATATAGCGCCAACAAATTCCGCAGCACTTTACAATTAAGCGGGGACATGTACAGATTTTTGAAGAAGAATATTTAAACAGACACATTTTCCTATTTGGAAGATAAAGTTTTTTTAATAACTGAGAGAAACAAGAAAAAAAAACCTTATTTTAATCAAAAGCAACATAGGAATCTTGAAAGGGAGTTGATCCCTATGGTGGCAAAAAATAGGAGACAAACATGTCACGAACTCTGAGGCCCAATGGATCCCGATGTCTACTGGCAACATCTGGAAGTGAAGGTGGAAGTTTCTGCATTGTCTACATTATCTCCAATATAGTTGCGCAGTATCACACATGCCTTTATCACACAATTAACATTATGCTCACTCAGTGGGAAGGCTGACACCAGGACCCTCCATTTTGAACATAAAATTCCAAAGGCACATTCCACAATTTTCTGAGCACATGCTAGCTGCTAGTTGAGCACAAGCCAGTGGTGGTCATAGCTACATAATTACATAGTTATGTAGGTTTAAAAAATACCTCGGTCCATCAAGTTCAACCTTTCTCCATCAAATGTAGATTTGCCACTAATGTAACAATAACCCACAATGTTATGTGTATCAAGGAAATCCTCCAGCCCTTTTTTAAAAGCTGCTATAGTGTCTGCCATTACAACCTCTTGTGGTAGGGCATTCCACAGTCTGACTGTTCTATCTGTAAAGAACCCTTTGCAGTTTAGCTGCTGAAATTGCCTTTCTACCACCCATAATGAGTGCCCCCTAGTCCTCAGTACAGTCTTTGGACGGAATAAGTCATGTTATTATATTATTATCTACAATATATTTCTGCAGGTCATCTCTTATAATGCCCTCAAAATGTTTGCACACTACTGATGTCAGGCTTACCGGACGGTAGTTGCCTGGATCCACCTTCTTACCTTTCTTAAATATTCGTACCACGTGAGCCATCCTCCAATCATGTGGCACAACCCTGTTACAAGAGAGTCTAAGAATATGAGATACAGTGGTCTGTCAATTATTGAGCTCAATTCCCTCAGTATCCGTGGATGAATGCCACCTGGGCCGGGTGATTTGTCAATGTTTATATTGCTCAGACATTGATGCACCTCTTTTTGTGTTAAACTAGTTATATCAGGTTTTGAATTTTGATCTTTGCCTCGTTGAATGATCACAGGTGATAATTGCATCACCTGGACAGGCAAGCATTCAATCACCTGTGCAATACTAAGGAAATCCTGAAAACATGACCTGTTGGTGGCTCTTGAGGACCGGAGTTGGGGAACACTGGTTTAGACGTTCGCTGAACATGTTCGACGAAGAGTTCAACGAACATACCAGAACCTCATTAAATTCAATGGGTGGATAACACTTTAAAGGGGTGACAAAAAGCTTCCCAAACTGCTAAAAATATTTTCAGACAACATAAAACATGGCATCATTTGACCCACAGTAGAAATTTGCAAATGGCAGAGCAGCAGTCAGCCATGGGCCATGCATTAGGTTTCAGGGTCTGGGTCAGCATTTACAGCTTTGAATTGAAGTTTCAATGAGGACCTAGTGGTTAAGGGAGCAGTGTAAGCCTTCTTTGCTGGAAGCCCTGATACTTCATGCAACAGCTCAATTTTTTTCCAGCCACACTCAGATGGCAGAAACATCATTTTCCTACAGTACTACTTGTAGAAAAATGTAAGGAAAGTAACATAAGTAGTTGACTGATAAATTGATCCAAAGTAGAACCTTTTATAATGACATGGAAGCAGTCAGCCATGGTCCATGCATGAGGCATCAGGGTCTGGCCAGCATTTACACTACCTGGTGGTCAATGTAGTAGTGTATGCCTTTTTAGCTGGGAGACCTGATACCTCATGCAACACCGTGATTTTTTTTCCAGCTACACACAGATAGGACATACAGTACTAATGGTAGAAAAATGTAAGGAAAGTAACACAGGTTTTTGACTGAAAGTAAGTGCAGGCCTGCCTTTCTGGGAGCCCTAGTTACACATGTAACCCACCAGATAGAGACTCAACTTGGAGTCTCCACATTTCAAAAAAAATGTTTGTAACATCAGCAGCAATAGCAACAGCAGGCACAGAATCCACAACAAAAGTGGCACAGACTGCAATAACGCAAGATCAATGCAGCACACTAAAAACTACACCAAAAGTCATTGGAGATCCATGACTTGTTCATCTTGATGAAAGATAGGCAGTCTACACTTTCAGGAGACAGCCGGATGCAATTATTCCTCAGGACACCAGCAGCAGTGCTGAAAACTGCTGTCTGCCGGGCATAACAAAACCTAAAAGGCATGACAGACGCGCTCAGGCCATTCTTCCATGTTTGAAGACCAAAATGCAAAAGGGTCCAAATTCCCCTAATGGAATTGATATTGAACTCCAGATATTCCTACACCATCCTCTCCTGTCATTTACATCAAGTCAGACTTATACTCTGGTCTGCTGGTGCATGGGCTGGTCTAAAAAATGTGTGAAATGACTCACAGAAATTGCTTATGCCACATACAGTTGACATTACCAGGATTTGACGTCTACAAATGTCATTCACACTGTGTGCCTCACTGCTGTCTTGGCGGAAAATCACACTTAAGATTTTCTACAAGCGTGTTTTAATTGTCCAGCATGCGATCTCCAATTCCAGGTGGGGAAGCAGCTGGCTAAATTTACTCTTGTACCATGGTTGTAACAGAGTGGCAACCCAGTAGCCAGCACTATTTCTAACCATAAGAATGTAGGCAACATGTTGAAGAGGGTGCAGCAAGAAGGCGCTCATAGTTACATAGTTACATAGTTATTAAGGTCGAAGGAAGACTATAAGTCCATCTAGTTCAACCCATATCCTAACCTAACATGCCCTAACATGTTGATCCAGAGGAAGGCAAAAAAAACCCATGTGGCAAAGAGTAAGCTCCACATTGGGGAAAAAAATTCCTTCCCGACTCCACATACGGCAATCAGACTAGTTCCCTGGATCAACGCCCTATCAAGGAATCTAGTGTATATATCCTGTAACATTATACTTTTCCAGAAAGGTATCCAGTCCCCTCTTAAATTTAAGTAATGAATCACTCATTACAACATCATACGGCAGAGAGTTCCATAGTCTCACTGCTCTTACAGTAAAGAATCCACGTCTGTTATTATGCTTAAACCTTTTTTCCTCCAAACGCAGAGGATGCCCCCTTGTCCCTGTTTCAGGTCTATGATTAAAAAGATCATCAGAAAGGTCTTTGTACTGTCCCCTCATATATTTATACATTAAAATAAGATCACCCCTTAGTCTTCGTTTTTCCAAACTAAATAGCCCCAAGTGTAATAACCTATCTTGGTATTGCAGACCCCCCAGTCCTCTAATAACCTTGGTCGCTCTTCTCTGCACCCGCTCTAGTTCAGCTATGTCTTTCTTATACACCGGAGACCAGAACTGTGCACAGTATTCTAAGTGTGGTCGAACTAGTGACTTGTATAGAGGTAAAATTATGTTCTCCTCATGAGCATCTATACCTCTTTTAATGCATCCCATTATTTTATTTGCCTTTGTAGCAGCTGCCTGACACTGGCCACTGAATATGAGTTTGTCATCCACCCATACACCCAGGTCTTTTTCATTGACTGTTTTGCCCAGAGTTTTAGAATTAAGCACATAATTATACACCTTATTACTTCTACCCAAGTGCATGACCTTACATTTATCCCCATTAAAGCTCATTTGCCATTTATCAGCCCAAGCTTCTAGTTTACATAAATTATCCTGTAATATAAAATTGTCCTCCTCTGTATTAATTACCCTGCAGAGTTTAGTGTCATCTGCAAATATTGAAATTCTACTCTGAATGCCCCCTACAAGGTCATTAATAAATATGTTAAAAAGAAGAGGGCCCAATACTGACCCCTGTGGTACCCCACTGCTAACCGCGACCCAGTCCGAGTGTGCTCCATTAATAACCACCCTTTGTTTCCTATCCCTGAGCCAGCTCTCAACCCACTTACACATATTTTCCCCTATCCCCATTATTCTCATTTTATGTATCAACCTTTTGTGTGGCACCGTATCAAAAGCTTTTGAAAAGTCCATATACACTACATCCACTGGGTTCCCTTGGTCCAATCCGGAACTTACCTCTTCATAGAAACTGATCAAATTAGTCTGACATGAACGGTCCCTAGTAAACCCGTGCTGATACTGGGTCATGAGGTTATTCCTCTTCAGATACTCCAGTATAGCATCCCTTAGAATTCCCTCCAGGATTTTACCCACTGTAGAGGTTAAGCTTACTGGCCGATAATTTCCGAGTTCAGTTTTTGTCCCCTTTTTGAATATTGGCACCACATTTGCTATACGCCAGTCCTGTGGTACAGACCCTGTTATTATGGAGTCTCTAAAGATTAAAAATAATGGTCTATCAATAACTGCACTTAATTCCTGCAGTACTCGAGGGTGTATCCCATCCAGGCCCGGAGATTTGTCAATTTTAGTGATTTTTAGACGCCGCCGCACTTCCTGCTGGGTTAAGCCGGTGACATTTAATTGGGAATTTTTATCACTAGTCATTTTGTCTGCCATGGGATTTTCTTGTGTAAATACTGATGAAAAAAAGTCATTTAGCATATTGGCTTTTTCCTCATCCTCATCCACCATTTCACCCAGACTATTTTTAAGGGGGCCAACACTATCATTTTTTAGTTTCTTACTATTTATGTAGTTAAAGAATATTTTAGGATTATTTTTACTCTCTCTGGCAATGAGTCTCTCTGTCTCAATCTTTGCTGCCTTGATTTGCTTTTTACAGAATTTATTTAATTTTTTGTATTTATTTAATGCCTCCTCACTACCTACTTCCTTTAATTCTCTAAATGCTTTCTTTTTATCACTTATTGCGCTCCTTACAGCTCTATTTAGCCATATTGGTTTCCTCCTAATTCTAATATGTTTATTCCCATACGGTATATACTGTGCACAGGTCCTATCCAGGATGCTAATAAATGTCTCCCATTTTCTTTGTGTATTTTTGTGTCTCAGGATATCGTCCCAGTTAATTGCACCAAGATCATCTCTCATCCGTTGGAAATTTGCCCTCCTAAAATTTAGTGTCCTTGTAAGCCCTCTACCACAAATTTTATTAAAGGATACATGAAAACTTATTATTTTGTGATCACCATTTCCCAAGTGACCCCCAACCCTTACATTTGCTATGCGGTCTGGCCTGTTGGTTAATATTAGATCTAGCAGTGCCCCCCTTCTTGTTGGGTCCTGAACCAGTTGTGAAAGGTAATTGTCTCTCATAGTTGTCAAAAACCGATTACCTTTGCTGGAACTGCAGGTTTCTGTTCCCCAATCTATTTCAGGGTAGTTGAAGTCCCCCATAATAATGACTTCTCCTTGAGTCGCAGCTTCATCTATTTGCTTCACGAGGATATTCTCCATTGCTTCCATTATTTTTGGAGATTTATAACAAACCCCTATCAGTAATTTATTATTTTTTCCCCCTCCCCTTATCTCCACCCACAGGGATTCTACATTTTCATTAAATTCACCTATATTATCACGCAGGATGGGTTTTAAGGATGATTTTACATACAGACACACCCCTCCCCCTCGCTTAGCTGTACGGTCATTTCTGAACAGGCTATAGCCCTGCAAGTTAACAGCCCAGTCATGGCTCTCATCCAGCCACGTTTCGGATATCCCCACCATGTCATAATTATGCTCCAACAACATTAGTTCTAATTCGTCCATTTTGTTGGCGAGGCTTCTGGCATTAGTATACATGCACTTGATGTTCCTCTCTGTACCTCTATTCATTCTTAAATTATTAACTGTTCTAACCCCACCCCCCATAAGGTCCAAGTGTGTTGGTGGCAGGGCAACAGTCAAGGTTGTTTCCTCCATCCCTTCCCACCAACCACGGACATCAGAGAGGGGATTATTATCCTTTTTATTTCCTGACTGTTGCACGTTCATCACCTCTTCCTCCTCATCCTCCTCCATTTGTTCCTCAGCTCCTGCACTTTCACTAACAGTTTATCTGGTACCATGAGCCTTACCTCGATTGCTGTAAGCCATTCTCCCATAGCACACACCTATGCGACAACAGTCCAGAAATTTGAGATATTGTTGTCCCTTCTACATCCTTCTCTGCTCCCACCTCTTCCTCTGGGATCACCTCATCATACCGAGTATTCAAAGTGTGCTCCAGCATGGCATCGTCAGCATTAACCATCTTAGCAGCCATTTCAAAACTGTGCAGAATTGTGGAGAGGTCCTTCATCTGTGCCTACTCCGCAAGTGCGATTTGCACCACGTCCATACTGCATTGGCCCAGGCTATGCAAAAGCACATACTGCACCAGCACTCGTCGCTGCTGCCACTGATGATGAAACATGTGCAGAGTGAAATTCCATAGTGTCGGAATATTGCTAATCAAACAGTTAACCAGTAGGCCAAAAGACCTCTGCAGCAATGTAAGTCGATGACCTGCAATCGTTGGAAGTGAGCACACAGCAATCCTGCAGCAGTGCATCCAGGCCAGGATATTGGTGGAGAAATTGCTGTACCACCAGGCTGAGGATGTGAGCCATGCAAGACATGTGTGTGAGGTTGCCTTGGCGTAGGACTGCCACCAGGTTTTCACCGTTATTGCACATGGCCATGCCTGGCTCCAGGTTGCTCTAATTCAGCCTCGATAGCTAGCCACAACTCTTGAGGTGTGTGACTGCGATCTCAAAGTCTTATTATTTTGACCACTCCCTGTTATGGTGGGCCAAACCTTGGCAGTACGGAGGTGGGGGTACTATCTGCAATGTTGGGACGTGTGTCTGATTAAGGAAGAGTTTGAGGGGACAGGTGGAGGCCCTAAAGGAGGTGGATGAGGCACAAGCCCACAAGCCCTGAGGATGCAAAGACTTGAGGAGCAGCCTCCCACAGCCACCAGAGTCATGCAGTGCCCAGTCAGTGGGATGTAACACCCCTGGCCTTATTTGCTCGCCAAGGTGTCAGTGGTGAAATGCACCCTTGCAAACATGGATTTTTTAGGGAACGGATGATGTTATCTATGACATGTTGGTGTAGCACAGTCACAGCTTTCTTAGAGAAGAAATAGGGACAGGACAACTGGTACTGAGGGACTTTTGAAACTGTCTGTATCCACCAGGCGGAAAGGCAGCATTTCCATGGCCAATAAATTGCCCATGGTGGAGTTGAAGCTCTTAGCTTTGGCATGTGTAGAAGGAAACATTATTTTATGTGACCACAACTGCGGGACTGAGGGCTGGCTGCTGTGTTGAGAGAAGGTGGAGTACAGAGAACAGTACAAACTACTGCACTGTGACTGAGCTACAGCCAGAGATATTGTGGTGGATTGAAAAAGATGTGTTGCGCTAGCTGACACAAAAACAGCAGTCATATCCACTGACTAGCTCTCACTCACCCCAACTGTAGGGAGTAAACAAGTGGAGATTCTTCGGCCGGAGACCTGTGTGAGAAGACTTGGCCTGGTGACAGAAGAAGCAGCAGATGTGGTTGATGGGATGGCCGGTGGTTGGTGAGGCTCACCAGTCTGCATTTTATAACATTGAGATTCCCACACTAAGACATATTGATCAGGAATGTGCCAATTCATTCATGTAGTAGTCACATTATTGCAATTTTTCCTCTACCGAGTTTATTTTTGCAAACTTGGCTGATAACGTGAATTGGCTCATGCTTTGTGGTCTCTAAAATTGCCCAAGCTAGGCAACCCGTGCTTCCCCTGCTAACAGCACACTCATGTCTGATGCTGTCATCAGCCAGAGTTGGTGGCTGAGGATGCAGTGTTTGTCATGGTTGAATCACTTTGTGTCTGTGTGGGAAGATGCAATGTAGCCTCCTTACCTTCCTCCAACTCCTCTGCTGAGCTACTCAGCTGCATACCTCTGGGTTCACACCAAGGGGGATCTACAACCTCATTGTCATCCACTCTGTTATTACACTCCTCACCCTGAGAGTCACCCTCCTCCTCTTCCCACGCTGACACCACAGTACTGTCCGCCTGTGCCTTTTTGTGAGTCTCATCAGAATCACCTCCATCACTGGTGATTAACATCTGGTGATGAGGGTCTGGATTCTGCTTGGACCCTACTTCGGCCAGGCCTGGATTCAACATGATAAATTGTTGGGCGTCGGTGCAGATGCTTTCCTCCTCTGGATTCTGTGAATCTTTGGAGCAGACCTCTGTGTGAACACGTCTGCAGAATGGCCCATCTGTTGTTCCCCACAGTCAGTTGGGCATTTAGAAATTTGTGACGCAGGGGGAAACAAGGGTGATTGAGGTGCCACCTCTGAGGATTGTGCTGTGTGACCTTAAGGTGGAGGAAGAGGAGGAGAGGCTACTTGATGCAGCGCTTGCCATCCACTGAAACACATGCTCTTTCTGGTCCTCATCTACAAGGTGTACCGCTATGTGACTGCCAAAGAAAGGGGGTGGAAGAGCCCATTAAGTAACAGATGTTGTCAGTGATCTTTAGATAGGACAACACAGTGATTGTTCAGTTGAGCTTTTATTAATATTAACACCTAATCCACGTACACGTCGAACACCAAGCCTATTCCTATTCCACCACAACTTTGCTTTTCTCCACTCATGTTGTATGTACCCTTCCCCTCTTGTAACCTGCTGTTTCACTACCTTATGCCCACAGATGTCAGTCACCTGTCACTAAATGAACAATCACTATTTATTTCTTAGATAGTGTGCCTGAACAATACTGCTATACCTAATGATTTTTAAGAGGAAATGTGGACTTCTGATTTCTCACTGAAACATGGTTTTATCACAAACTATTTGGATTAGCAAATTGGGCTTCCTGGCTGCATCCCAATATTAGGCCTAATGATTTTTAAGCAGAAATCTGGCCTTTTGAATACTCACTGACAGACAGTTTTATCACAGATGATTTAGATGAGCAAACTGGGCCTCCTCACTTCTCTCCAATATTAGACCTAGCAATGTTTAAGTGGAAATTGGGCCTTCTGATTTCTTCTTGAAACACAGTTTTATCACAAACTATTTGGATTAGCAGATTGGACCTTCTGGCTGCACTTAAGTGGAAATTGGGCCTTCTGATTTCTCACTGAAACACAGTTTTATCACAAACTATTTGGATTAGTAGATTGCACCTTCTGGCTGCACTCCAATGTTAGGCCTAACAATTTTTCAGTGGAAATCTGGCCTTCTGACTTCTCACTGAAACACATTTTTATGACAAATGATTTGGTTTAGCAAATGGACCTCCTGAGACTGCAGCACAGTTTTTGCACATCAAGTTACCGTATTTTTCGGACTATAAGACGCACCGGACTATAAGACACACCCAGGTTTTAGAGGTGGAAAATAGGGAAAAAAATATTTGAAGCAAAAAAAATTGGTAAAATTGAATAACATACTATTATATGTGTTGTTATTATATATAATAGTATGTTATTATGTTGGAAGCTGCGGGTAGAAGATGATGCTGCGGGACCAGTGTGGTGTCTGTAAAGTACTGTATGAAGATGCTGGAGGGTGAGTATAAGAATGGGGGCACAGGGCTTATATTTAAAGCACCACTCAAGAACTGAAAAATAACACTGGAGTGCTGCTTTAAGATCCCATTGGGAGAACTATAACTCCCAGCATGTCATGCAGATCCTATGGCATGCTGGGAGTTATAGTTCAACACAGGAGTGGCAGAGTGCTTTATTGTGTGTTGTAAAGACTAACCTTTTAATTGTGCCAGCCAGCCACTGTGGTGAGGTAAAAGGATCCCATGACTACACACAGAGCTCTCCCTCTTATTGCCTTTCCACAGCACAGGTCATAAGAGAAAGCTTGCAGATTCTAGTGGGGAGTCTGAAGGACCTGTGATGACATCAGAAGAGGGAGGGCCCTGTGCTGCCATGTGATGTTTCAGCCCGTCCACTTCATGACATCACACAGGTCTTTATGCCAGCACTCAGCATCCAGCCCCGGCAGGTATGCAGTGATTTTGTCCCCTCTGGCCCCCTGCTGCTGCCCCCTCCTCCACCGGACACAGATCTCCCCAGCTGCTGCAGGAATACAGCACTGGGGAAACCGTGTGTGTTCCTGTTTCAGTGAAGGACTATTCATGTGCTGCTCCCCACTCACTGCTCAGTGGACAGGTGGGCGGGGAGCGGCTAATGAATATTCACTGCACTTTAATCATAGGGACCACCTGGCTTCCCCAGCGCTGGATTCAGCAGCTGGAACATTTTTCTGCCTTCTGCAAGTGGGATCACAGTGCGATCCCACTAGCCGTTGCCCCCCTCCCCACATGCTAAATTCTGACCATAAGACGCACCCACACTTTCCTCCCAAATTTTGAGGAAAAAAGTGCGTCTTAGGGTCGGAAAAATACGGTAGATGCTGGAAAATCAATTTCACACAATGCAGGATCCTATCTAGCTAACTAACAAGTTCACTTGCAGCACTATCAGGAGTGGCTTCTCTGTACAGTGACACTAAGAAAATGGCACCAGGAAAACAAGATGTCCACTTCTTATATATGGCCAGGGAAGACTTTGTGCCATGACATTGTGCATGGTTTATGTGCCCTGATTGGCTGCCAAAATGTACACACATTAAGTTATTAAAGAAAAAAAACACTTTGTAGCTCCTCCGTCCTAGGCACACCCCCTCATCAAACATGTCCCCCTCGCTCATCATACAGCACCACTATCCTAGCCAAAGTAATAACAAAAGCATTAGTGGAAATGTGATGATTTACTGAACTGTGACCGAATTTTTCCAACTCTGAGTAAAAATGCTTGTGAAACTAAACATGAATCCGAATCGGCTATATTCTTGCCGAATTTGAGATTGGCGAACGTTTTCCTATCAAGTTCGCTAATCTTTCAACTAGAACTTGGTGGTGCGTAGGGGTGGGACATTCAAATCCTTATTTTGAAACCATTAAGCCAGTACAGACGAACTGAAGATACGTGAATCTACAGTTCTTCCATAAGCCCCAATATCAACAATTACAAACCTGTATGTGCTGTTGACCAAGGCCAACAGCACAACAAAAAAATATTGCTTGGAATTGATGTATTGGGTCCCTGAGTTCGGCAGCTTCTTCACAAGGATATGTTTGCAATCTAAGGCACCTATGCAGTGTTGGAACTAACATATAGTTATATATCACAGGCATATAAGTTCCAAGTCTTCTTTCTTTAGTTTCAGCATGATGATTTGGTGAAGTTGATTCCAGATTTCGGTTGTGCAGATTGCCCAAACAATTCCAGAAATGGTGGAACCCAGAGAGGAAGATTAAAATACAAATTCATATTAATAACAAATGGCTAAATTCAAAATATAGGTCGACATTTATAAATATGAGGCCCAAACAATTGTGCCATTGATACAACAGTGACAGAAAACAAACAAGCCATACAGTTGCGCTCAAAAGTTTACATATCCCAGGAGAATTTTTGATTTCTTTACTTTTTTTCAGAGAATATGAATGATAACACCAAAACATTTTCTCCACTCATGGTTAGTGGTTGGATGAAGCCATTTATTGTAAAACTACTGTGTTTTCTCTTTTTAAATCATAATGACAGCCCAAAACATCCATATGACCATGACCGAAAGTTCACATTCCCCATTTCTTAATACCATATAATTCCCCCTCTAAAACCAAGGACAGTTTGAAGTCTTTTGTGGTAGTTGTAGGTATTGTGAGCCCCATCGGGGACAGTGATGATAATGTGTGCAAAACTGTAAAGTGCTGCGGAATATGTTAGCGCTATATAAAAATAAAGATATTATTATTTATTATTATTAGTTGTGGTTGAGGTTCTTTATTTTCACAGATGGTAAAGCTGCCGGCTCTTCATGGCTAAAAAGCCTCCAGTTCCTATAAATTCCTGGGCTGTCTAGCGTGAACTGTGCACTTGAGATATCCCCAGAGTGGCTCAATGATATTGAGGTCAGGAAACTGAGATGGGCACTCCAGAACTTTACTTTGTTCTGCTGTAGCCAATGACAGGTCGACTTGGCCATGTGTTTTGTATCATTGTCATGTGGGAATGTCCAAGTGCGTCCCATGTAGCCAATCATCTGGGCTAATGAGTGCAAAATTTGCCTCCAATATTTGCTGATAATGTGGTGCAATCATATTTCCTTCAACTTTGACCAAGTTTCCTGTGCCTTTGTAGCTCACACATCCCCAAAACATCAACGATCCACCTCGGTGCTTTACAGGAGGAATGGTGTTGTTGACCTCTCTCCAAATGTAACATTTATGGTTGTGGCCAAAAAGTTCAAATTTCATCTCATCACTCCAACTTACCTTGTTACAGAAGTTTTGAGGCTGGTCTTTGTGCTGTTTTGTGTATTGTAGGTGAGATACTTTGTGGCATTTGAGCAGTAATGGCTTTCTTCTGGAGACTTGTCTCATGCAGCCCATTTTTCCTCAAGTGCCTCCTTATTGTGCATCTTGAAACAGCCACACTGCTAGTTTTCAGAGAGTCCAGTATTTCAGCTGATGGTATTTGTGGGTTCTTATTTGCATCCCAAACAATTTTCCTCGCAGTTATGGATGACATTTTTGTTGGTCTACCTGATCGTGGTTTTGTTTTTACAGATCCACTGATTTTCCATTTGTTAATCACAGTTTGAATGCTTCTGACTGACATTTTCAATTCCTTGGATATCTTTTTGTATTCCTTTTCTGTTTTATACAGTTCAACTACCTTTTCCCGTAGATAGGTTGTCAATTCTTTTGCTTTCCCCATGACACAATCCAGAAATGTCAGTGGCTAGATGAAAGATGCAAGAGACTGTCTGGATCCCAGAAACTCACTCAGCTTTTATGCACGCACACTGATTACAAGCAAACAGGTCACAGGTGAGGATGTTACCTTTAGCAGCCATTCAAACCCATTTGTGTCAACTTCTGTGCATGTTATCAGGCCAAAATCACCAGGGTATGTGAACTTTTGATCAGGGTCATTTGGATGTTTGGGCTGTCATTATGATTTAAAAAGAGAAAACACAGTAGTTTGACAATAAATGGCTTCACCCAGCCACTAACCATGAGTGAAGGAAATGTTTTGGTGTTATCATTCATATTCTCTGAAAAAAGGTCAAGAAAGCAAAAATTCTGCCAATGTATGTAAACTTTTGAGCACAACTGTATAAGCACATGACTGATGTATTACATTGTGGCGGACATTTTTGCTTTTACAATGTTGGGAATTGTGTTAAATTTGAGCTACACTACTTACATGTTATCAACTGACAAAAGGAGAATGAGCTAAGATCAGTAAAGCAAAAATGTACGCACTTAACTACTGCAACATGTTAAACAATGCATGTTAGGGGACACGTACAGCAATAGGTATAGTAGCTCAGCATTTCCTACAGCATAATAGACACAAGGCAGATGATTACAACAGTTGACACAACAGACACATTAAACAGCCCTAAAATCAAGGTGAACAAGACAATAAACAATGTTACCACAAAATCATAAGCACAAACGTTAAACTATAGAGAGTTTTAGAAGGAAAAAAAAAAACAATAGTCACAAAGTTTGAAGAGAGGAAGGCAAAAAATGTTGTTCAACAATTGTTGCTTAAAAACAAAAAAGTTGAACTACCTCAGGGTCAGCAGAAGTCTCTCCTCTGAAAAATACATCTCTGCATGTTCGCATTTTGAAAGGTGATTTGAGGTTGTAGAACCTCCAATAGAAAGTCAAATGTTGCAATACTCATATGGCTGTAGGCATAAAACTCCTCTGGATGGTGCCTGAGCTCCCCCTACAGCTGGTGGAAGTGCTCTTTGGCACTCCTTTGTCAAAGTAGTGGATGTACCCACTCCTCTTACTGAGTACCATTTCCCGAACCATCAAAACAACAACCAAATGTAGAGGACACTCTCTGTCATGTTGAACATCAGCTATACAAACATTCTTCACAGACAGGCAAGAGAAAACATACAAAAACCCTACTATTTTTATGTAAATTAAAAAAATATGGATGTGCACACACAATGTGGTGCCTTCAGGAGTGACTTTTTATATGGTTTTTAGAATCCAGTAGCATCTCCACTTATCAATGTTTTTTTTTAGAAATGCATGATCAAAATCGCATTCCATACAGATGGCATACAGATTGCATATGCAATGCATGTGAGGAAAAAAAGGCATACTCGGATTGCACTCGCATTACACACATAATAAAAAATGGATTTCACTCGGACAACTCTCGGGGCTGAAAATCTGAACAATTTTTTATACGATTGTGTGACTCCAGCCTTAAGGCACGGTTGGTCACAGTTTTGTGCACCTCTGAAAAGGACACCGCTGAACAGAGGCTAATCGGAGTACAGACTAACTCTGCGGCCTCACTATAGTGCATGGACTCCTCAGGGGTTTCTTCTGAATCACGTCATTCAGAGATTTAGACGGAAACCACAATGTAGGTGCTCAGCGCAGAGCACTAGTGCTGGGCATAATCTACAGGCACGACAATGTATCGGCACTTCAACGTATTGGCCACTTCAAACTACTGGGCAATACAACAGCAGATTTGAAATTTTCACTCAGCAACATCCAATACCGCTTGTTTCTGGAAAACACCCATAGAGTCAAATTATCGCTACGCCTGTAAGTGAATTCCCAGAGGAGTGAAATTTACTAATTGGGGTAACTTGAGGGGAATTTCTGTTCTGTTGGCACTTAGGGGCTCTGTTTATGGAGTCTGCAAAATATTCTCTCCAAAAGTTAAATAGCACTCCTTCCCTCCCGAGTCTCACAGTGTGGCTAAGCAGTACTGTACAACCATATATGGGGTATTGCCATCGTCAGCAGAAACTGTGGGACAGATTTTGGAGTGAAAATGTAAAATCTGGGGCTAAAACAAAATTTGGTAAAAATGTAATTATTTTTTCTTCAGTGCCCAATGGTATAACATTTTGTGACACACCTGTGGTGTCAATATGATCACTGCGCCCCTAGATGAATTCATTAAGAGGTATAATTTGCTAAATGGGCTAACTTATAGTGGGGTTCTGCTGTTCTGGCATCTCGGGTGCTCTTTCAGTGGGTCATGGCACCCGCAAACCTAACTGCAAAATCTGCACAACAAATATGGCATTCCTTCCCTTCTGAGCTTTCCACTGAGCCTGAAAAGTATTTCCTGATTATTTGTCGGGCATTGATGTGCTCAGGAAAATATTCACAACAAACTACGTGGTCCATTATGTTCCTATTAGCCCTTATAAAAATTAAAGACTTGGGTTAGTGGTAAAATGTAATTTTTCTTTCTTCACCGTCCAATAGTATAAAATTCTGTGAGGTACGTGTGGTGTCAACATGCTCACCGTACCCCTATATGAATTAATTGAAGGGTGTATATTGTAAAATTGAGTCAGTTACGGAGGGGTTCAGCTATTATGGCACCTCAGATCATTGCAAATGTGACATGGCACCCTCAAACAATTCCAGCAAAATCTGAACTCCAACATAGCGCTTCTTCCCTTATGAGCTTTTCACTGGCAATAAAAAGTAATATTACCCCATATATAGAGTATTGATGTACTTAGGATAAAATGAGTAACAAATTGTACCATTCATTTTCTCCTATTATTCCTTTTAAAACTACACCACTAAAATAATTCCTCAAGAGGTGTAGATTACAAAATTGGGTCACTTGTGGGGTTTTCAGCTGTTTTGGCATGTTTTTTCAGTATTATATTGCTTATCCATAGAGTACTACATGCTCTGCGGTGCATTTCAGTGATATATAACGCTCCAAAAAAGCGTTCACAAATTTTTCTGGATATAATTAGTCACAGAGTATTAGGTACTTTCTGTGACGTTAGGATTGTATATAACACTACAAAAAGTGTTGAAAAATGTGTCTGTATTCAACTAGTCATTCATACAGTATTAGGTTATTTCTGTGACAGTTTGGTGGTATATAAGACTCCAAAAAAGCATTTAAAAATGTGTCTGTATTTAATTAGTCATCCACACAGTATCAGGGCTTTCTGTTACATTTAGGTGGTATATAAAACTCCAAAAAAGCAGTGAAAAATTGGTCTGAATTCAATTAGACATCCATAGATTGTTTGATGTTTTCCATTACATTTTGGTAGTATACAACACTCCAAAAAAGCGGTGAAAAATTACTCTGGGTTTAATTAGTCATCCATAGAGTATTAGGTGCTTGTTATGTAGGCAATCCAGTGACACAGTGTGCCAGCAATCAGAGCACATACAGTGATTTGATAATAACCCAAAAACAATAGAACGAGCTCTGAGACGTGGAATCTCTGTAGACCGCAATACCTGAACCTATCCTAAACACAACTAAAGGCAGCTGTGGATTGCGCCTGTCACTACCTATGCAACTCGGCACAGCCTGAGGAGCTGACTAGCCTGAAGATAGAAAAACAAGCCTGACTTGCCTCAGAGAAATACCCCAAAGGAAAAGGCAGCCCCCCACATATAATGACTGTTAGCAAGATGAAAAGACAAACGTAGGGATGAAATAGATTCAGCAAAGTGAGGCCCGATATTCTAGATAGAGCGAGGATAGCAAAGAGAACTTTGCAGTCTACAAAAAACCCTAAAGCAAAAAACCACGCAAAGGGGGCAAAAAGACCCACCGTGCCGAACTAACGGCACGGCGGTGCACCCTTTGCGTCTCAGAGCTTCCAGCAAAAACGAATAGACAAGCTGGACAGAAAAAGTAGCAACAAAAGCAAAGAAACACTTATCTAAGCAGAGCAGCAGGCCACAGGAAAGATCCAGAAGCTCAGGTCCAACACTGGAACATTGACACGGAGCAAGGAAGACAGAATCAAGTGGAGTTAAATAACAAAGCAGCCAACGAGCTCACCAGAACACCTGAGGGAGGAAGCTCAGAAGCTGCAGTACCACTTGTGACCACAGGAGTATTCAGCCACAGAATTCACAACAGTACCCCCCTCCTTGAGGAGGGGTCACCGAACCCTCACCAGAGCCCCCAGGCCGACCAGGATGAGCCACATGAAAGGCACGAACAAGATCTGGAGCATGGACATCAGAGGCAAAAACCCAGGAATTATCTTCCTGAGCATAACCCTTCCATTTAACCAGATACTGGAGTTTCCGTCTAGAAACACGAGAATCCAAAATTTTCTCCACAATATACTCCAATTCCCCCTCCACCAAAACCGGGGCAGGAGGTTCAACAGATGGAACCATAGGTGCCACGTATCTCCGCAACAACGACCTATGGAATACATTATGTATGGAAAAGGAGTCTGGGAGGGTCAGACGAAAAGACACAGGATTGAGAATCTCAGAAATCCTATACGGACCAATAAAACGAGGTTTAAATTTAGGAGAGGAAACCTTCATAGGAATATGACGAGAAGATAACCAAATCAGATCCCCAACACGAAGTCGGGCACCCACACGGCATCTGCGATTAGCGAAAAGTTGAGCCTTCTCCTGGGACAAGGCCAAATTGTCCACTACCTGAGTCCAGATCTGCTGCAACCTGTCCACCACAGAATCCACACCAGGACAGTCCGAAGACTCAACCTGTCCTGAAGAGAAACGAGGATGGAACCCAGAATTGCAGAAAAATGGAGAGACCAAGGTAGCCGAGCTGGCCCGATTATTAAGGGCGAACTCAGCCAACGGCAAAAAGGACACCCAATCATCCTGGTCTGCAGAAACAAAACATCTCAGATATGTCTCCAAGGTCTGATTGGTTCGTTCGGTCTGGCCATTAGTCTGAGGATGGAAAGCCGAGGAAAAAGACAGGTCAATGCCCATCCTGCCACAAAAGGCTCGCCAAAACCTCGAAACAAACTGGGAACCTCTGTCAGAAACAATATTCTCAGGAATGCCATGCAAACGAACCACATGCTGGAAGAACAAAGGCACCAAATCAGAGGAGGAAGGCAATTTAACCAAGGGCACCAGATGGACCATTTTAGAAAAGCGATCACAGACCACCCAAATGACTGACATCTTTTGAGAAACGGGAAGGTCAGAAATGAAATCCATCGAAATATGTGTCCAAGGCCTCTTTGGGACCGGCAAGGGCAAAAGCAACCCACTGGCACGTGAACAGCAGGGCTTAGCCCTAGCACAAATCCCACAGGACTGCACAAAAGTACGTACATCCCGTGACAGAGATGGCCACCAGAAGGATCTAGCCACTAACTCTCTGGTACCAAATATTCCAGGATGACCAGCCAACACCGAACAATGAAGTTCAGAGATAACTTTAGTAGTCCACTTATCAGGGACCAACAGTTTCTCCGCCGGACAACGATCAGGTTTATTCGCCTGAAATTTTTGCAACACTCGCCGCAAATCAGGGGAGATGGCAGACACAATGACTCCTTCCTTGAGGATACTCGCCGGCTCAGATGAACCCGGAGAGTCGGGCACAAAACTCCTAGACAGAGCATCCGCCTTCACATTTTTAGAGCCCGGAAGGTACGAAATCACAAAATCGAAGCGGGCAAAAAACAACGACCAACGGGCCTGTCTAGGATTCAAGCACTTGGCAGACTCGAGATAAGTAAGGTTCTTATAATCAGTCAATACCACCACGCGATGCTTAGCTCCTTCAAGCCAATGACGCCATTCCTCGAATGCCCATTTCATGGCCAGCAACTCTCGGTTGCCCACATCATAATTACGCTCAGCAGCCGAAAACTTCCTGGAAAAGAAAGCACATGGTTTCAACACTGAGCAACCAGAACCTCTCTGTGACAAAACCGCCCCTGCTCCAATCTCAGAAGCATCAACCTCGACCTGGAACGGAAGAGAAACATCTGGTTGACACAACACAGGGGCAGAACAAAAACGATGCTTCAACTCCTGAAAAGCTTCCACAGCAGCAGAAGACCAATTAACCAAATCAGCACCCTTCTTGGTCAAATCGGTCAATGGTTTAGCAATGCTAGAAAAATTACAGATGAAGCGACGATAAAAATTAGCAAAGCCCAGGAATTTTTGCAGACTTTTCAGAGATGTCGGCTGAGTCCAATCCTGGATGGCTTGGACCTTAACCGGATCCATCTCGATAGTAGAAGGGGAAAAGATGAACCCCAAAAATGAAACTTTCTGCCCACTGAAGAGACACTTTGATCCCTTCACAAACAAAGAATTAGGACGCAGGACCTGGAAAACCATTCTGACCTGCTTCACATGAGAGTCCCAATCATCTGAGAAGATCAAAATGTCATCCAAGTAAACAATCAGGAATTTATCCAGATACTCACGGAAGATGTCATGCATAAAAGACTGAAACACAGATGGAGCATTGGCAAGTCCGAACGGCATCACTAGATACTCAAAATGACCCTCGGGCGTATTAAATGCAGTTTTCCATTCATCTCCTTGCCTGATTCTCACCAGATTATACGCACCACGAAGATCTATCTTAGTGAACCAACTAGCCCCCTTAATCCGAGCAAACAAGTCAGATAACAATGGCAAGGGATACTGAAATTTAACAGTGATCTTATTAAGAAGGCGGTAATCAATACATGGTCTCAGCGAACCATCCTTCTTGGCTACAAAAAAGAACCCTGCTCCCAGTGGTGATGACGATGGGCGAATATGTCCCTTCTCCAGGGATTCCTTCACATAACTGCGCATAGCGGAGTGTTCAGGCACAGATAAATTAAACAATCGACCTTTAGGGAATTTACTACCAGGAATCAAATTGATAGCACAATCACAATCCCTATGCGGAGGTAGGGCATCGGACTTGGGCTCTTCAAATACATCCTGATAATCAGACAAGAACTCTGGGACCTCAGAAGGAGTGGATGATGAAATAGACAAAAATGGAACATCACCATGTACCCCCTGACAACCCCAGCTGGATACCGACATAGAGTTCCAATCCAATACTGGATTATGGGTTTGCAGCCATGGCAACCCCAACACGACCACATCATGCAGATTATGTAGCACCAGAAAGCGAATAACTTCCTTATGTGCAGGAGCCATGCACATGGTCAGCTGGGTCCAGTACTGAGGTTTATTCTTGGCCAAAGGTGTAGCATCAATTCCTCTCAACGGAATAGGACACCGCAAAGGCTCCAAGAAAAACCCACAACGTTTAGCATAATCCAAATCCATCAGATTCAGGGCAGCGCCTGAATCCACAAACTCCATGACAGAATACGATGACAAAGAGCATATCAAGGTAATGGACAGAAGGAATTTGGATTGTACAGTACCAATGACGGCAGACCTATCGAACCGCTTAGTGCGCTTAGGACAATCAGAAATAGCATGAGTGGAATCACCACAGTAGAAACACAGACCATTCAGACGTCTGTGTTCTTGCCGTTCAACTCTGGTCATAGTCCTATCGCACTGCATAGGCTCAGGTTTAATCTTAGACAATACCGCCAAATGGTGCACAGATTTACGCTCGCGCAAGCGTCGACCGATCTGAATGGCCAAAGACATAGACTCATTCAACCCAGCAGGCATAGGAAAACCCACCATGACATCCTTAAGAGCCTCAGAGAGACCCTTTCTGAACAAAGCTGCCAGCGCAGATTCATTCCACAGAGTGAGTACAGACCACTTCCTAAATTTCTGACAATATACTTCTATATCATCCTGACCCTGGCACAAAGCCAGCAAATTTTTCTCAGCCTGATCCACTGAATTAGGCTCATCGTAAAGCAATCCGAGCGCCAGGAAAAACGCATTTACATTACTCAATGCAGGGTCTCCTGGCGCAAGAGAAAATGCCCAGTCCTGAGGGTCACCGCGCAAAAAAGAAATAATAATCAAAACCTGTTGAATAGGATTACCAGAAGAATGAGGTTTCAAGGCCAGAAATAGCTTACAATTATTTTTGAAATTAAGAAACTTAGTTCTATCACCAAAAAACAAATCAGGAATAGGAATTCTTGGTTCTAACATAGATTTCTGATCAATAGTATCTTGAATCCTTTGTACATTTGTAACGAGATTATCCATTGAAGAGCACAGACGCTGAATATCCATGTCCACACCTGTGTCCTGAAACACCCAAATGTCTAGGGGAAAAAAAAAGAGACTGAACACAGAGCTGAGAAAAAAAAATGATGTCAGAACTTCTTTTTTCCCTCTATTGAGAATCATTAGGTTGGCTCCTTGTACTGTTATGTAGGCAATCCAGTGACACAGTGTGCCAGCAATCAGAGCACATACAGTGATTTGATAATAACCCAAAAACAATAGAACGAGCTCTGAGACGTGGAATCTCTGTAGACCGCAATACCTGAACCTATCCTAAACACAACTAAAGGCAGCTGTGGATTGCGCCTGTCACTACCTATGCAACTCGGCACAGCCTGAGGAGCTGACTAGCCTGAAGATAGAAAAACAAGCCTGACTTGCCTCAGAGAAATACCCCAAAGGAAAAGGCAGCCCCCCACATATAATGACTGTTAGCAAGAAGAAAAGACAAACGTAGGGATGAAATAGATTCAGCAAAGTGAGGCCCGATATTCTAGATAGAGCGAGGATAGCAAAGAGAACTTTGCAGTCTACAAAAAACCCTAAAGCAAAAAACCACGCAAAGGGGGCAAAAAGACCCACCGTGCCGAACTAACGGCACGGCGGTGCACCCTTTGCGTCTCAGAGCTTCCAGCAAAAACGAATAGACAAGCTGGACAGAAAAAGTAGCAACAAAAGCAAAGAAACACTTATCTAAGCAGAGCAGCAGGCCACAGGAAAGATCCAGAAGCTCAGGTCCAACACTGGAACATTGACAAGGAGCAAGGAAGACAGAATCAGGTGGAGTTAAATAACAAAGCAGCCAACGAGCTCACCAGAACACCTGAGGGAGGAAGCTCAGAAGCTGCAGTACCACTTGTGACCACAGGAGTATTCAGCCACAGAATTCACAACAGTGCTTTCTTTTACATTTTGGCAGTATACTAAACTACAAAGTAGCATTGAAAAATTTGTCTGGATTCAATTAGTCATCCATACAGTATTCAATACTTTATGTTAAATTTCAAAAGTATATAACACTCCAAAAAGCATTGAAAAATTGGTCTGGATTAAAATAGTCATCCCTAGAGTATTAGTTGCTTTCAGTAACATTTCGGCGGTATATAAGACTGCAAAAAAGCATTGAAAAATTTGTCTGGATTCAATGTCATCCATACAGTATTAGGTGCTTTCTGCTAAATTTCAGTGGTGGATAAAACTCTAAAAAAGCATTTCCAAATTTGTCTGTATTCAAATAGACAGAAATATAGTATTTAGTGCTTTATGTGACATTACAGTGATAATATATAAGACTCAAAAAAGCATTGAAAAATTGGTATAGATTCAATTAATCATCTTTAGAGTATTATGTGGTTTCTTTTACATTTTGGTGGTATACAAGACTCCAAAAAAGAATTTAAAATTTGTCTATATTCAGTTAGTCTATAGTCATCAGTATAGTATTTGATGCTTTCTGTGACTTTTCGGTGGAATATAAGGTTTCAAAAACGCATTGAAAAATTGGTCAGGATTCAATTAGACATCCATAGAGCATTAGGTCCTTTATGTAACATTTCAGTGGTGTATAAGACTCCAAATAGTGTCGAAAATGTGTCTGTATTCAATTAGTCAAGTATAGAGCATTAGATGCTTTCTGTAACAATTTGGTGGTATATAAGACCCCAAAAAAGCTTTGAAAAATTTGTCTGGAATCAACTAATCATCCATATAGTATTTGGTGCTCTCTTTGACATTTCGTTGGTATATAAGATTCAAAAAAAGGTTGAGATCCAAGAAGTATCGTTTCTCCTTGCGGAGAGTGACATGATAATCATGTCGAGGTGAGGAGACTTAAAGCCACAATGCTCCTCTGGGAAATATGCAAATTGTCTCTTCAGAGGGGAAGAGGACTAGAACTCTAGTACCACCTATTGGAAGTAGCAATCCTAACAGTCAATGTCGACCCTTTAACGAGCCTTGTCACATGACTTAGGATAATAGCCAAACCAGAATCTCAATTTGCAGACACTGTGTTTCGGGGTACTGCCCCTTATCAGTGCAAAGTGGAGATCTGGTTTGGCTGATTGAGAGGCATCTGACCAGGATCCAAGAAGTATCGTTTCTCCTTGCGGAGAGTGACATGATAAGTATGTCGAGGTGAGGAGGCTTAAAGCCGCAATGCTCCTCTGGGAAATATGCAAATTGTCTTTTCAGATAGGAAGAGACTAGAACAGATCTCCACTTTGCACTGACGAGGGGCAGTACCCCGAAACACAGTGTCTGCAAATTGAGATTCTGGCTTGGCTATTATCCTAAGTCATGTGACAAGGCTCAACATTGACTGTTAGGATTGATACTTCCAATAGGTGGCACTAGAGTTCTAGGCCTCTTCCTCTCTGAAGAGACAATTTGCATATTTCCCAGAGGAGCATTGCGGCTTTAAGTCTCCTCACCTCGAATGTCCCAGTTTTCTGAGTCATCTGCTGGGACATCGGATTCTTCCATGGACGAGTATGAGGTGAACTCTATCTTGGGGTGCAAGGTGGTACATGGCAAAAAATATTATCTGGTGGACTGGAAGGGTCATGGCCCAGAGGACAGGACCAGGGTACCTGGGGAGCACATTTGGACTCCACTGCTCATTGCAGCCTTTGAACGTAGCGAAGCCCAAGGAGGAGGGGGGGTAATGTTAGGTGTCGAGTTCCCGCCGCTGCACAGGGGGAATCTTGAACCATGTCTGCTACGGCCTCTGGGACACATAGACGGGCTTTAAGAGGGATACATGAAAAGTGTCGGTGATACCTATTCTTGGAGGAAGAGCCAAACGGTAGACCACAGGGTTAACCTGTTCCAGAACCTTGAAAGTGCTTATGTAGTGAGACGCAAATTTAGTGGACTCAACTCGCAGCCTGATGTTATGGGCAGAGAGCCACACTAAGCCGCCAGGAGCAAAGGGCGGGGCGGGGCGCCGGAGTGCATCGACAGAAACCCTCATTCTCTCCTTGGAGGCCCGGATGGCATCCTGTGTGCGGTCCCAAATTTCATGCGCCTCCACCGCCCAGTCTGCCACCCAAGAATTGGTGGATGACACTGGCACATGCACAGGGACACACGGATGCTGGCTTTAATTAAGGAGGAATGGGGTCTGCCCAGTGGAGTTGGCAACGCTGTTGTTCAAAGCAAATTCCGCCCATGATAGCAAAGATGCCCAGTCATCCTGCCTGGCGGAGGCAAAATGTCACAGGTATGTGACCAGAGTCTGGTTGGCCCTCTCTACCAACCCATTAGTCTCGGGATGGTACGCAGAAGAGAGATTCAGCTCAATGCTGAGTAAACGACAGAGCTATCTCCAGAACCAACACGCAAACTGGGGACCCCTGTCACTGACAATTTTGTCAGGCATGCCATGTAGATGGAAAACATGTTTAATGAACAACGCTGCCAAGGCCCGTGCAGAAGGTAACCGTGAAAGTGGAACCAAGTGCACCATTTTAGAAAAATGGTCGCTGACTACCCAGATAACAGTGCAGCTACGAGACTTGGGTAAGCCCACCACGAAGTCCATCCCGACCATCTCCCAGGGTCTGTCTGCCACCGGCAGGGGGTAAAGTAGTCCAACAGGCTGTTGCTGAAGAGACCCATTCTTGGTGCAAGAGACACACCCGAATATAGTCCTCGACGTCACGGGCCGTATGCGGCCATGAGTACGTCCTCACCAGAAGCTCAGATGTCCTCTTGGTCCCAAAATGTCCACCCACCCTGGACGAGTTAGCCCAAGAGAGAACCTCCGGTTGCAAATTAGATGGAACGAAAGTAATGCCTGGGGGCACAGACTCTTGCGAAACCGGTGCCACAGTTCTCAGGCTCTCTGAAGGGAAAATAGGCCGAGGTTCCTCCTCTGATGACACTAAGGAGCGGGAGAGAGCGTCAGAATGAGTGTTCATCTCCCCGGAGAGAAAATGGAGGGTAAAGTGGAACCGGGAGAAAAACAGGGACCATCTGGCCTGGCGAGAGCTTAGCCGCTGGGCGGTTTGCAAATACACCAAATTTTTGTGGTCGTTGAAATCTTGGAAGGGAAAGGGACGCCCACTCCAGGAGGTGTCTCCACTCTGAAAAAGCCAACTTCATGGCTAGCAAATCCCTATCCCAGATGGAGTAATTCTTCTCTGCCGGTGTGAAGGTCTTGGAGAAGAAGAAGCAAGGATGTTTCCGACCTTGAGCATCCTTCTGGAAGAGGACTGCTCCAGCACCAACCGAAGAGGCATCCACCTCCATGATAAATCGTTTAGCAACATCGGGGTGATGTAAAATGGGAGCTCCAGCAAAGTGTGACTTGATAGAGAGGAAGGCCTTGGAGACCTCCACCGACCACAATTTGGGATTAGCTCCCTTCTTGGTGAGGGCAACCAGGGGAGCTACCAAGGTTGAGAAGTGGGGAATGAGCTGGCGATAATAGTTGATGAACCCCATAAAGCGCTGCACCACTTTGAGAGAATGAGGTTCCTGCCAGTCTATCACAGTCTGTAGCTTGGCGGGATCCATAGCCAATCCTTGGGCCAAGATGATATAGCCTAGGAATGGCAAAGACTCCTGCTCAAACACACACTTCTCCAACTTGGCATAGAGGGAGTTTGCCCATAGGAGGTCGAAGACTTTGCAAACATCTCTCTGGTGGGAGTCTATATCTGGAGAGTAGATGAGAATATCATCCAGATAGACTACAACCGAGGTGGAGAGCATATCCCGGAAGATATCGTTCACAAAGTCTTAGAAAACGGCTGGAGCATTACAGAGCCCGAAGGGCATCACCAGGTATTCATAGTGCCCATCCCTGGTATTAAAAGCCGTCTTCCATTTGTCCCTCTCACGGATGCGAATCACATTGTAAGCACCCCGCAGATCTAGTTTAGTAAATACCCTTGCTCCCCGAAGCCCAACAAAGAGCTCAGATATCATTGGCAGTGGGATCTGCAGATATCTCACTAGTAGCAACCTGAACGCACTCCTTCTGACATCTACCCTCACAAAATTCACTACATTCCAAAATTCTGCCTGTGGACCACTCTATATGAGGGGAGTGGTACCATAGCCTAGGTATCCCTAACAGGAACTCATCAATTCCCTCAGGAATAACAAGTAAAGAGATAATCTCTTGATGGGATGGTGACATCGAAAGAGTAAGTAGGATGGTCTGGTGTGTTATCTGTGAGGGCAGTGTCGACCGATTCACCACTCGTACGGTCACTGGTTTGGCGAGCATCACCAGAGGTATTGCGTGCCGTTGGGCGAAGGCAGAAGACATGAAGTTGCCCTCCGCCCCGTAATCCACACAAAGCTCTACCGTATGAGTGGATGGGCCTAAAGTAATTGTCCCCTTGAAGGACAAATTGGAGGAAAACGTTGTCGTGTCTAGTGTACCTCCTCCTACTACCACATTTCCTGGCATAATGTCCTGACTGCTGGCAGACTGGACAGACCTTGAGTGCACGAGCGGTCTGGGACTTAGACCCCGCTCGTGACACCTCCACGGCCTCATATGGCTCGGACGCCTAGACTGGAGATCCCAGAGGTTTGGCGAATGTGGGAGCCAGCCAAAACCTCTGCCTACACTAGGCTCGCTCCAACCTTTGCTCGTTAAAACGGAGGTCGATGTGGGTAGATATAGTTATTAGCTCCTCCAGTGTGGCAGGAATCTCCCTAGTGGCCAAGGCGTCCTTCACATGGTCAGCCAGCCCCCTTCAAAATACAGGCATGAGGGCTTTATCTGGCCACTCCAGCTCAGATGCTAAAGTCCGGAAGTGGACGGAAAAATGACTGATCATGGATGAACCCTTTGTCAATGCCAGCAGTTGGAGTGCTGTATCATGTGAGACTTGGGGTCCTAAAAAGACCTGTTTCAGAGTGCTCAGAAACCTCGGAGCACTCTGCACCACATGAGCGTCGCGCTACCACAGCGGCGTAGCCCACTCAAATGCCCAGTCTGACAAGAGAGAAATAATGAATCCCACTTTAGCTCAAGGTGAATCGCACACTGGTTCATGAATCCCCTACAAGACTTGATATCACCAGAGAATTTATCTGGCAGCGGGAGGCGGGATAAGGTCGGAACAGAGGTGGCAGTGGACAAAGTGGCTGCAGCCACGCTAGCAGCCTGAACAGCTACTGCTGTAACAAAAAAAAAGACTAAATAGCCACAGCCAGCTCACCGATCCACGCAGGTGCACGGAACTTCATCTCGGACCAGGATGAGTGAATAGCAGAAGGAATAGAAGAAAGGCGTTCCAGCTCCTTTAAAAATTTCAAAAACTTTATTTCTCCATTAAAATGCGAAACAGCAATCCTTGCCTTAGTGCGAAAATGTGAGTGCAGAGTACATGCGACGCGTTTCGATCTAAATGATCTTACTCCTATGAGTAAGATCATTTAGATCGAAACGCGTCGCATGTACTCTGCACTCACATTTTCGCACTAAGGCAAGGATTGCTGTTTCGCATTTTAATGGAGAAATAAAGTTTTTGAAATTTTTAAAGGAGCTGGAACGCCTTTCTTCTATTCCTTCTACTGCTGTAACAACCACAGCTGAGGTTGTGCGCTCGAGAGCCGCCAAACTGCCCTCCAGCTGCTGGATGTACCACTGCAGTCACTGTTCATCCGCTATTATTAGCCAGACCCTGGCGCTAGTGTAATGTTAGGACTGGCGGAACGCACCAAATGATATTTAGAGAGGATATGAGGTGCGTTCGCAGTCTGGGATCCACCATGCAGAAAGGACACCTGCTGCTTGGTAATGGCAGACTAGATGACGGTATAATGTGAATACACACACGTGTTAGCTTCACCCAGTAGGAAAGAAGCAAACCCTGCTGCGTCACAGGGCCGCGATACCGCACAGAGAGCACAAGTAAAGGGTCACAGAACTCTGTCCCAAGACACGGGGAAAAGGTTCCTCTAGACCTCTTACAGGTTCATCTAGACACCGTTACTGTGGTGCCAGGTGTAGAACTGAACTAATAATAATAATTTATCGCACAAGAGTGTGGACAATGCCGCTCTGGCGGGTGCCACTAACCACCCTAACCAGGGCCCGGAAAGTGCATAGCGCAGCACTGGTGGTCGCTGCTGAGAGATGCTGATTTGTGTGCTGGATGTGCAGAGTAGCACTGTCTGGCAAGCACTGTCTGGCACTAGGTAGCTTCCACCATTCGCAAGCAGGCAACAACATTATGGATGGGAATGATTTGGAGCTTTCATCCATCGACATGCATTCATCTACACACACAAGTTTACACTAACGCATGCCCGAGCGGCCATGCGAACCTTTTATACCAGTAGCGCTCCAGGACCTTCCTGATGGTCCAATAGGAGCCGCAACAGGACCTGAGCATGTGACCCCCGACCTCCAATGGGAGGTCATCCCATGAGCATGCTCAGTATGGGAAAAGCAGGACTTAGTCCCAGAAAGGCCTGCTTGCTGCTGATCAGTGCTGGCTACAAAGGCAGACCCTGGAAAGGCAGCAGTAACCATTCACACAGTGTCAGCTTGAGCCAAATACTGGGACTGACGTCTCCGCTGAGCAGGTTCCACTGCGGCTGGAGAAGAATGGGAGACCGCAGCGGACAAGGTTCGAGATTTCCCCTGTGCAGCTGCGGGAACTCGACACCTAACATACAACATTCCAAAAAAGCATTGAAAAATTAGTCTTGGTTCAATTAGTCATCCATAGAATATTAGGTCCTTTCTGTTACATTTTGGTGGTATATAAAACTCCAAAAAAAACTGTCTGGATTCAATTAGTCATACATAGAGTATTAGGTGTTTTCAGTGACATTTCGGTGGTATATAAGACTGCAAAAAAGCATTGAAAAATTTGTCTGGATTCAATGTCTTCCATACAGTATTAGGTGCTTTCTGCTAAGTTTCAGTGGTATATAAGGTTCCAAAAAAGCATTTACAAATTTTTCTGTATTGAAATAGACATCAATATAGTATTTGGTGTTTTCTGTGACATTACGGTGATATATAAGACTCCAAAAAAGTGTTGAAAAATTGGTGAAGATTCATCCATAGAGTATTATATATGGTTTCTTTTACATTTTGGTGGTATGCAAGACTACAAAAAAAGCATTTAAAATTTGTCTGTATTCAGATAGGCAATAGTCATCAATATAGTATTTGGTCCTTTCTGTGACATTTCGGTGGTATATAAGAGTTCAAAAAAATCATTGAAAAATTGGTTAGGATTAGTGTTGAGCGATACCTTCCGATATCGGAAAGTATCGGTATCGGTTTGGATCGGCCGATATTCAAAAAATATCGGATATCGCCGATACCGATACCCGATCCCAATGCAAGTCAATGGGACCAAAATATCGGAATTAAAATAAACCCTTTCTTTCCTTGTAGGTTCATTCTACCTGAAGGAAAACAACTAAGAATAATGTAGGATGTATGGGGGAGGTGGCGGAGACATTAAAGGCAATGAGGATTAGTCCAATCAAATAGAATAGCATGTTTTTTTTTTTTTTTTAAAGAAGTTCGGATTGAAAAAGATATTGAGTATGTAAATTTTTTTTATTTTGTCAGATATTGATGTTTCACTATTCCACGCCCTTCCCCTTCTTTTTTTTTCTTTTTTTTTTTTTTCTTTTCCCACACTTTCATCTTCATCATCATCAGCATCCTTGACATCAACTTCTTCACCTTATTCATCTTCTTCTTCATCTTCTACCTATTTTTTTTTTTATTACATTCTTCATATTCATTTTCTTCAACTATTATTATTCTTCCTATTCTACATATTCTTTTTATTCCACTGTTATTATTCTTCCTATTCTACTTCTTCATCATATTCTCATTTGTGACAGGCATTCCCGTAGTTGTTATCTATAAAAGTTGGAAGATTACACCTTCCGTTCTGCCAGTCACAAAAGTTACATTTGTCCGCGTTCAGTTTGGCCTGCAGCATCAGGCTTTATCCAGGGGCACCACGAGGAGGAACGGACTCACCCCCATACACTGCTTAGTCTTCTTCTGCATATAATTTAGATAATATCTTTTGCTCTGATATTAAGTCTTATGCTTAATGTTCTTCTGCTCTTTGTTCTGCAGCCTCTTGTTCTTCTGCTTCTCGGTCTTCCATGTTGTCGTCTCCAGGGTCTTCGTCTCCAGTGTCGTCATCTCCGCCGTCGTCGTCTCAGCCGTCGTCGTCTCCGCCGTCGTCGTCGTCGTCGTCATCGGGGTGGTCTTCCGGGTCGTCGTCATCGGGGTGGTCTTCCGGGTTGTCGACGTTAGGGTCTTCAACTTGGAAATGTAGCAGAAGGTACAAGAAGGCTGAGAAAATGCCAAGAACCAGCTGATGGAACTGGAACTCGGATGGCTACCCGAAGGTTCAAGAGCCTATGGAACTACCGAGGACCAGCTGACGTTACTGGAACCCGGTTACTAAGCAGGAGGTACCCGTGCTAAAAAGCACTACCAAGGACCGCCTGACGTTGGCGGAACTCGGATACCCAGAAGGAGGCACCTAAGCCAAAGGCTCTGCCCGGAACCAGATGACGTTACTGGAACCAGGATGGGGAGCAGAAGGTACAAGAGCAAAAGACACTGCCGAGAACCAGCTGACGGTACTGGAACCCGGATGGGTAGCCGAATGTCCAAGAGCCAATGGAACTACCAAGGACCAGCTGACGTTACTGGAACCCGGTTACTAAGCAGGAGGTACCCGTGCCTGAAAGCACTACCAAGGACCACCTGACATTGGTGGAACTTGGATACCCAGAAGGAGGCACCTAAGCCAAAGGCTCTGCCCGGAACCAGCTGACGGTACTGGAACCAGGATGGGGAGCAGAAGGTACAAGAGCAAAAGACACTGCCGAGAACCAGCTGACGGTGCTGGAACCAGGTGGTGGACCCGAAGGCCCACAGGAGAGGAGAGAACAGCTAGGCCGCGAGGCAGCCGCAGTTACCGAACCCCAACAGTCCTACAGGGGGAGCTGGGCCTACTGGCACTACAGAACCAGCCTTGACTACCAGTTCACGCAGCCCACATAGGAAGCTCCTAAACTGGAGGCACCCTGGAGTTGGCTAACTCGACCGCCCCACGACGGGGCAAGCATAGGCGTCTCAGTGAAGTTGACACAACCCGGAAACAGCTGACGGTGCTGAAACCAGGCTTGGCACGAGGGAGTACCTGTGACAAGAACACTGCCGAGAACCAGCTGGCGGTGCTGGAACCCGGATGCGTTGCCCCAGTGTGCAAGAGCCAATGGCACGACCGAGGACCAGCTGACGGTGCTGGAACCCGGTTACTAAGCTGTAGGTGCCCGCGCTTAAAAGCACTACCAAGGACCGCCTGGCGTTGGCGGAACTCGGATACCCAGGAGGAGGCACCTTAGCCAAAGGCTCGGCCCGGAACCAGCTGACGGTGCTGGAACCAGGTGGTGGACCCCAAGGCCCACAGGAGAGGAGAGAACAGCTAGGCCGCGAGGCAGCCGCAGTTACCGAACCCCAACAGTCCTACAGGGGGAGCTGGGCCTACTGGCACTACAGAACCAGCCTTGACTACCAGTTCACGCAGCCCACATAGGAAGCTCCTAAACTGGAGGCACCCTGGAGTTGGCTAACTCGACCGCCCCACGACGGGGCAAGCATAGGCGTCTCAGTGAAGTTGACACAACCCGGAAACAGCTGACGGTGCTGAAACCAGGCTTGGCACGAGGGAGTACCTGTGACAAGAACACTGCCGAGAACCAGCTGGCGGTGCTGGAACCCGGATGCGTTGCCCCAGTGTGCAAGAGCCAATGGCACGACCGAGGACCAGCTGACGGTGCTGGAACCCGGTTACTATGCTGTAGGTGCCCGCGCTTAAAAGCACTACCAAGGACCGCCTGGCGTTGGCGGAACTCGGATACCCAGGAGGAGGCACCTAAGCCAAAGGCTCGGCCCGGAACCAGCTGACGGTGCTGGAACCAGGTGGTGGACCCGAAGGCCCACAGGAGAGGAGAGAACAGCTAGGCCGCGAGGCAGCCGCAGTTACCGAACCCCAACAGTCCTACAGGGGGAGCTGGGCCTACTGGCACTACAGAACCAGCCTTGACTACCAGTTCACGCAGCCCACATAGGAAGCTCCTAAACTGGAGGCACCCTGGAGTTGGCTAACTCGACCGCCCCACGACGGGGCAAGCATAGGCGTCTCAGTGAAGTTGACACAACCCGGAAACAGCTGACGGTGCTGAAACCAGGCTTGGCACGAGGGAGTACCTGTGACAAGAACACTGCCGAGAACCAGCTGGCGGTGCTGGAACCCGGATGCGTTGCCCCAGTGTGCAAGAGCCAATGGCACGACCGAGGACCAGCTGACGGTGCTGGAACCCGGTTACTAAGCTGTAGGTGCCCGCGCTTAAAAGCACTACCAAGGACCGCCTGGCGTTGGCGGAACTCGGATACCCAGGAGGAGGCACCTTAGCCAAAGGCTCGGCCCGGAACCAGCTGACGGTGCTGGAACCAGGTGGTGGACCCCAAGGCCCACAGGAGAGGAGAGAACAGCTAGGCCGCGAGGCAGCCGCAGTTACCGAACCCCAACAGTCCTACAGGGGGAGCTGGGCCTACTGGCACTACAGAACCAGCCTTGACTACCAGTTCACGCAGCCCACATAGGAAGCTCCTAAACTGGAGGCACCCTGGAGTTGGCTAACTCGACCGCCCCACGACGGGGCAAGCATAGGCGTCTCAGTGAAGTTGACACAACCCGGAAACAGCTGACGGTGCTGAAACCAGGCTTGGCACGAGGGAGTACCTGTGACAAGAACACTGCCGAGAACCAGCTGGCGGTGCTGGAACCCGGATGCGTTGCCCCAGTGTGCAAGAGCCAATGGCACGACCGAGGACCAGCTGACGGTGCTGGAACCCGGTTACTAAGCTGTAGGTGCCCGCGCTTAAAAGCACTACCAAGGACCGCCTGGCGTTGGCGGAACTCGGATACCCAGGAGGAGGCACCTAAGCCAAAGGCTCGGCCCGGAACCAGCTGACGGTGCTGGAACCAGGTGGTGGACCCGAAGGCCCACAGGAGAGGAGAGAACAGCTAGGCCGCGAGGCAGCCGCAGTTACCGAACCCCAACAGTCCTACAGGGGGAGCTGGGCCTACTGGCACTACAGAACCAGCCTTGACTACCAGTTCACGCAGCCCACATAGGAAGCTCCTAAACTGGAGGCACCCTGGAGTTGGCTAACTCGACCGCCCCACGACGGGGCAAGCATAGGCGTCTCAGTGAAGTTGACACAACCCGGAAACAGCTGACGGTGCTGAAACCAGGCTTGGCACGAGGGAGTACCTGTGACAAGAACACTGCCGAGAACCAGCTGGCGGTGCTGGAACCCGGATGCGTTGCCCCAGTGTGCAAGAGCCAATGGCACGACCGAGGACCAGCTGACGGTGCTGGAACCCGGTTACTAAGCTGTAGGTGCCCGCGCTTAAAAGCACTACCAAGGACCGCCTGGCGTTGGCGGAACTCGGATACCCAGGAGGAGGCACCTTAGCCAAAGGCTCGGCCCGGAACCAGCTGACGGTGCTGGAACCAGGTGGTGGACCCCAAGGCCCACAGGAGAGGAGAGAACAGCTAGGCCGCGAGGCAGCCGCAGTTACCGAACCCCAACAGTCCTACAGGGGGAGCTGGGCCTACTGGCACTACAGAACCAGCCTTGACTACCAGTTCACGCAGCCCACATAGGAAGCTCCTAAACTGGAGGCACCCTGGAGTTGGCTAACTCGACCGCCCCACGACGGGGCAAGCATAGGCGTCTCAGTGAAGTTGACACAACCCGGAAACAGCTGACGGTGCTGAAACCAGGCTTGGCACGAGGGAGTACCTGTGACAAGAACACTGCCGAGAACCAGCTGGCGGTGCTGGAACCCGGATGCGTTGCCCCAGTGTGCAAGAGCCAATGGCACGACCGAGGACCAGCTGACGGTGCTGGAACCCGGTTACTAAGCTGTAGGTGCCCGCGCTTAAAAGCACTACCAAGGACCGCCTGGCGTTGGCGGAACTCGGATACCCAGGAGGAGGCACCTTAGCCAAAGGCTCGGCCCGGAACCAGCTGACGGTGCTGGAACCAGGTGGTGGACCCCAAGGCCCACAGGAGAGGAGAGAACAGCTAGGCCGCGAGGCAGCCGCAGTTACCGAACCCCAACAGTCCTACAGGGGGAGCTGGGCCTACTGGCACTACAGAACCAGCCTTGACTACCAGTTCACGCAGCCCACATAGGAAGCTCCTAAACTGGAGGCACCCTGGAGTTGGCTAACTCGACCGCCCCACGACGGGGCAAGCATAGGCGTCTCAGTGAAGTTGACACAACCCGGAAACAGCTGACGGTGCTGAAACCAGGCTTGGCACGAGGGAGTACCTGTGACAAGAACACTGCCGAGAACCAGCTGGCGGTGCTGGAACCCGGATGCGTTGCCCCAGTGTGCAAGAGCCAATGGCACGACCGAGGACCAGCTGACGGTGCTGGAACCCGGTTACTAAGCTGTAGGTGCCCGCGCTTAAAAGCACTACCAAGGACCGCCTGGCGTTGGCGGAACTCGGATACCCAGGAGGAGGCACCTAAGCCAAAGGCTCGGCCCGGAACCAGCTGACGGTGCTGGAACCAGGTGGTGGACCCGAAGGCCCACAGGAGAGGAGAGAACAGCTAGGCCGCGAGGCAGCCGCAGTTACCGAACCCCAACAGTCCTACAGGGGGAGCTGGGCCTACTGGCACTACAGAACCAGCCTTGACTACCAGTTCACGCAGCCCACATAGGAAGCTCCTAAACTGGAGGCACCCTGGAGTTGGCTAACTCGACCGCCCCACGACGGGGCAAGCATAGGCGTCTCAGTGAAGTTGACACAACCCGGAAACAGCTGACGGTGCTGAAACCAGGCTTGGCACGAGGGAGTACCTGTGACAAGAACACTGCCGAGAACCAGCTGGCGGTGCTGGAACCCGGATGCGTTGCCCCAGTGTGCAAGAGCCAATGGCACGACCGAGGACCAGCTGACGGTGCTGGAACCCGGTTACTAAGCTGTAGGTGCCCGCGCTTAAAAGCACTACCAAGGACCGCCTGGCGTTGGCGGAACTCGGATACCCAGGAGGAGGCACCTTAGCCAAAGGCTCGGCCCGGAACCAGCTGACGGTGCTGGAACCAGGTGGTGGACCCCAAGGCCCACAGGAGAGGAGAGAACAGCTAGGCCGCGAGGCAGCCGCAGTTACCGAACCCCAACAGTCCTACAGGGGGAGCTGGGCCTACTGGCACTACAGAACCAGCCTTGACTACCAGTTCACGCAGCCCACATAGGAAGCTCCTAAACTGGAGGCACCCTGGAGTTGGCTAACTCGACCGCCCCACGACGGGGCAAGCATAGGCGTCTCAGTGAAGTTGACACAACCCGGAAACAGCTGACGGTGCTGAAACCAGGCTTGGCACGAGGGAGTACCTGTGACAAGAACACTGCCGAGAACCAGCTGGCGGTGCTGGAACCCGGATGCGTTGCCCCAGTGTGCAAGAGCCAATGGCACGACCGAGGACCAGCTGACGGTGCTGGAACCCGGTTACTAAGCTGTAGGTGCCCGCGCTTAAAAGCACTACCAAGGACCGCCTGGCGTTGGCGGAACTCGGATACCCAGGAGGAGGCACCTAAGCCAAAGGCTCGGCCCGGAACCAGCTGACGGTGCTGGAACCAGGTGGTGGACCCGAAGGCCCACAGGAGAGGAGAGAACAGCTAGGCCGCGAGGCAGCCGCAGTTACCGAACCCCAACAGTCCTACAGGGGGAGCTGGGCCTACTGGCACTACAGAACCAGCCTTGACTACCAGTTCACGCAGCCCACATAGGAAGCTCCTAAACTGGAGGCACCCTGGAGTTGGCTAACTCGACCGCCCCACGACGGGGCAAGCATAGGCGTCTCAGTGAAGTTGACACAACCCGGAAACAGCTGACGGTGCTGAAACCAGGCTTGGCACGAGGGAGTACCTGTGACAAGAACACTGCCGAGAACCAGCTGGCGGTGCTGGAACCCGGATGCGTTGCCCCAGTGTGCAAGAGCCAATGGCACGACCGAGGACCAGCTGACGGTGCTGGAACCCGGTTACTAAGCTGTAGGTGCCCGCGCTTAAAAGCACTACCAAGGACCGCCTGGCGTTGGCGGAACTCGGATACCCAGGAGGAGGCACCTTAGCCAAAGGCTCGGCCCGGAACCAGCTGACGGTGCTGGAACCAGGTGGTGGACCCCAAGGCCCACAGGAGAGGAGAGAACAGCTAGGCCGCGAGGCAGCCGCAGTTACCGAACCCCAACAGTCCTACAGGGGGAGCTGGGCCTACTGGCACTACAGAACCAGCCTTGACTACCAGTTCACGCAGCCCACATAGGAAGCTCCTAAACTGGAGGCACCCTGGAGTTGGCTAACTCGACCGCCCCACGACGGGGCAAGCATAGGCGTCTCAGTGAAGTTGACACAACCCGGAAACAGCTGACGGTGCTGAAACCAGGCTTGGCACGAGGGAGTACCTGTGACAAGAACACTGCCGAGAACCAGCTGGCGGTGCTGGAACCCGGATGCGTTGCCCCAGTGTGCAAGAGCCAATGGCACGACCGAGGACCAGCTGACGGTGCTGGAACCCGGTTACTAAGCTGTAGGTGCCCGCGCTTAAAAGCACTACCAAGGACCGCCTGGCGTTGGCGGAACTCGGATACCCAGGAGGAGGCACCTAAGCCAAAGGCTCGGCCCGGAACCAGCTGACGGTGCTGGAACCAGGTGGTGGACCCGAAGGCCCACAGCAGAGGAGAGAACAGCTAGGCCGCGAGGCAGCCGCAGTTACCGAACCCCAACAGTCCTACAGGGGGAGCTGGGCCTACTGGCACTACAGAACCAGCCTTGACTACCAGTTCACGCAGCCCACATAGGAAGCTCCTAAACTGGAGGCACCCTGGAGTTGGCTAACTCGACCGCCCCACGACGGGGCAAGCATAGGCGTCTCAGTGAAGTTGACACAACCCGGAAACAGCTGACGGTGCTGAAACCAGGCTTGGCACGAGGGAGTACCTGTGACAAGAACACTGCCGAGAACCAGCTGGCGGTGCTGGAACCCGGATGCGTTGCCTTGCCTATTAAAGATTGTCTTCCTAGAGCCCCAACTAGCGGTGTTGGAGCAAAGGGTAAGCAGGGGGAGATGAGTGTAGGCCGAAGCCTGCACTGGAGGCAGCTTTGTGTCTGCGTTGCGTTTGCAGGACACTTTGCCGGCTACACACTGGGGGAACAGCTGGCGTTGCTGAACCCCACTAACACAATGGCGTGTGTTTTTATCTGTGCAGCTAGCACTTGCGGGCAAAAACTTGCGATGTTAGAGCCCGTGTTGAAGCAGGAGGAGGAGGAGAGGAGCAGAGTGTAGGCCGAAGCCTAGTTGAACCAATTTCAAAGGTTACCTTTAACCCCCCCCTCAGGTGTTGCAAGGTACAAGAGCCACACCTTGAACAGCATTAATGATGCACAAGTCAAAGGTTGCTCTATTTAATTTTGCTCCTTGCACACGCTGAATTAAACACGTACACTATTTAGCCCATTATACTGTCAAACAGTAGTGGAGGCGTGACTACTAGTCTTTTTAAGGAGACGCAGCACAGGTGTACAAATTTACACCTAGGTGCTGTGCGCAGATTCCTTACCGTTGTTATTTGCAGTACAGGAAACTGCGCTCTTGTGTTATCCCTTGGCAATACCCTGTTAGTGCAGGCCGTCTCATGACCTCATTTCATGTTGGCCGGTGCGGTTAACGATGGCCATAAATCCCAGACCCACAGTGGCTTTTCCTAAAGTCACACTGCGGTGCTGGGATTCGTGGCCTTGTGCAGTAAATATGTTCGCCGCTCACACATGTCCTTACACCTGCTTCAGACTGGGCGGCCTCAGCTGATCCCTTATCGCATGCCGCGGCCATGAGGCCGCACAGTCAGAAGAAGGCGGAAGGAGGGGAGTGAAAACAGGGGAACATATGCACTGCTCGTGCCCATCAATCACACCCTCGCAGTCAAAATATATGAGACAACGGGGGGCGTTGTGTCGGGCAGGGGGGACGCACAGGCACAGCCAGCCAACCAATGATGTCAGGAGACGGGCAGCGCTAACAATGGGGGTGCTGCGTGTCATTAAAAAGGAAAGTCACACCTCAGGGACATTGTAATGGTCTGTAATGAGACACATTTTGTACTTGTTGAGTTCCACGTGTGCAAGGAGAAAAAGTCAGCCACCTTGTCCAAATGCAGCAGTACTGCTGTACAAGGTGGCTGTTATACATAGAAACACCTGGGGGGGTGGGGGGCAGGCTCCCTTCAATTTCAGTTCATGTGCCTGCGTGGCGTTTGCAGGTCACGTTGCAAGCTACACAGCAGGGGAACAGCTGGCGTTGCTGAACCCCACTGACACATTGACTGGTGTTTTTCTCTGTGCAGATTGCATGTCCGGGCAAAAACTAGCGGTGTTAGAGCCCAGGGTCAGCAGGAGGAGGAGGAGAGGAGCAAAGTGTAGGCCGAAGCCTGCACTGGTGGCAGCTTTTGGTCGGTTGTGCCAGCGTGGCTTGTGCTGGACACGATGCCGGCTACACAGCGGGGGAACAGCTGGCGGTGCTGAACCACACTAACACATTGGCTGGTGTTTTTCTCTGTGCAGCTAGCATGTCCGGGCAGAAACTGGCGTTGTTTGAGCCCAGGGTCAGCAGGAGGAGGAGAGGAGCAAAGTGTAGGCCGAAGCCTGCACTGGTGGCAGCTTTTGTTCTGTTGTGCCAGCGTGGCTTGTGCTGGACACGTTGCCGACTACACAGCAGGGGAACAGCTGGCGGTGCTGAACCCCACTAACACATTGGCTGGTGTTTTTCTCTGTGCAGCTAGCATTTCCGGGCAAAAACTAGCGGTGTTTGAGCCCAGGGTCAGCAGGAGGAGTAGAGGAGCAGAGTGTAGGCCGAAGCCTAGTTGAACCAATTTCAAAGGTTACCTTTAACCCCCCCCTCAGGTGTTGCAAGGTACAAGAGCCACACCTTGAACAGCATTAATGATGCACAAGTCAAAGGTTGCTCTATTTAATTTTGCTCCTTGCACACGCTGAATTAAACACGTACACTATTTAGCCCATTATACTGTCAAACAGTTGTGGAGGCGTGACTTGTCTTTTTAACGAGACGCAGCACAGGTGTCAAAATTTGCACCTAGGTACTGGGCGCAGATTCCTGAGCGTTGTTATTTGCTGTACAGGAGTCTGCGCTATTGTGATCCCTTGGCCATGCGCTGTGAGCGCTTCCTGTCTTCTGACCTCATTTCATGTCGGCCGTTGCGGTTAGCGATGGACATGAATCCCAGACCCACAGTGTGTTTTTAAAAAATCACACTGCGGTGCTGGGATTCGTGCCCTGGTGCACTAAATATGTTTGCCGCTCACACATGTCCTTACACCTGCTTCAGACTGGGCGGCCTCATCTGATCCCTTATCGCCTGCCGCGGCCATGAGGACACCCAGTCTGAAGAAGGCGGAAGGAGATGAGTGAACACAGGCAAACATATGCACTGCACATGCCCATCAATCACACCCTCGCTGTCCAAAAAAATAAGACACCGAGGGCCGTTGTTTCGAGCAGGGGAGATGCACAGGCGCAGCCAGCTAACCAATGATGTCAAAAGACGGGCAGCGCTAACAAGGGTGGTGCTGCGTGTCATTACAAAGGAAAGTCACACCTCAGGGACATTGTAATGGTCTCTAATGAGACACATTTTGTACGTGTTGAGTTCCACGTGGGCAAGGAGAAAAAGTCAGCCACCTCGTACAAATGCAGCAGTACTGCTGTACAAGGTGGCTGATATACATAGAAACACCTGTGGGTGGGGGGCAGGCTCCCTTCAATTTCAGTTCATGTGCCTGCGTGGCGTTTGCAGGTCACGTTGCAAGCTACACAGCAGGGGAACAGCTGGCGTTGCTGAACCCCACTGACACATTGACTGGTGTTTTTCTCTGTGCAGATTGCATGTCCGGGCAAAAACTAGCGGTGTTAGAGCCCAGGGTCAGCAGGAGGAGGAGGAGAGGAGCAAAGTGTAGGCCGAAGCCTGCACTGGTGGCAGCTTTTGGTCGGTTGTGCCAGCGTGGCTTGTGCTGGACACGATGCCGGCTACACAGCGGGGGAACAGCAGGCGGTGCTGAACCCCACTAACACATTGGCTGGTGTTTTTCTCTGTGCAGCTAGCATGTCCGGGCAGAAACTGGCGTTGTTTGAGCCCAGGGTCAGCAGGAGGAGGAGAGGAGCAAAGTGTAGGCCGAAGCCTGCACTGGTGGCAGCTTTTGGTCGGTTGTGCCAGCGTGGCTTGTGCTGGACACGTTGCCGACTACACAGCAGGGGAACAGCTGGCGGTGCTGAACCCCACTAACACATTGGCTGGTGTTTTTCTCTGTGCAGCTAGCATTTCCGGGCAAAAACTAGCGGTGTTTGAGCCCAGGGTCAGCAGGAGGAGGAGAGGAGCAGAGTGTAGGCCGAAGCCTAGTTGAACCAATTTCAAAGGTTACCTTTAACCCCCCCCTCAGGTGTTGCAAGGTACAAGAGCCACACCTTGTGCAGCATTAATGCTGCACAAGTAAAAGGTTGCTCTATTTGTTTTGCTCCTTGCACACGCTGACTAAAACACGTACACTATTTAGCCCATTATACTGTCAAACAGTTGTGGAGGCGTGACTTGTCTTTTTAACGAGACGCAGCACAGGTGTCAAAATTTGCACCTAGGTACTGGGCGCAGATTCCTGAGCGTTGTTATTTGCTGTACAGGAGTCTGCGCTATTGTGATCCCTTGGCCATGCGCTGTGAGCGCTTCCTGTCTTCTGACCTCATTTCATGTCGGCCGTTGCGGTTAGCGATGGACATGAATCCCAGACCCACAGTGTGTTTTCAAAAAATCACACTGCGTGGCTGGGATTCGTGGCCTTGTGCAGTAAATAGGTTTGCCGCTTACACATGTCCTTACACCTGCTCCAGACTGGGCGGCCTCAGCTGATCCCTTATCGCCTACCACGGCCAGGAGGCCGCACAGTCTGAAGAAGGCGGAAGGAGATGAGTTAAGACAGGCGAACATATGCACTGCTCGTGCCCATAAACCACACCCTCGCTGACAAAATAAATATGACAACGAGGGGCGTTGTTTCTAGCAGGGCGGATGCACAGGCGCAGCCAGCTAACCATGATGACAAAAGACGGGAAACGCTACCAAGGGGGGTGCTGCGTATCATTACAAAGGAAAGTCACACCTCAGGGACAGTGGAATGGTCTCAATGAGACACATTTTGTACGTGTTGAGTTCCACGTGGGCAAGGAGAAAAAGTCAGCCACCTTGTACAAATGCAGCAGTACTGCTGTACTAGGTGGCTGTTATACATAGAAACACCTGGGGGGGTGGGGCCAGGTTCCCTTTTAATTTCAGTTCCTGTGCCTGCATGGCGTTTGCAGGTCACGTTGCCGGCTACACAGCAGGGGAACAGCTGGCGTTGCTGAACCCCACTAACACATTGGCTGGTGTTTTTCTCTGTGCAGCTAGCACTTCCGGGCAAAAACTAGCGGTGTTTGAGCCCAGGGTCAGCAGGAGGAGGAGAGGAGCAGAGTGTAGGCCGAAGCCTGCACTGGTGGCAGCTTTTGTTCTGTTGTGCCAGCGTGGCTTGTGCTGGACACGTTGCCGACTACACAGCAGGGGAACAGCTGGCGGTGCTGAACCCCACTGACACATCACCTAGTGTTTTTTTCTGTGTAGACAACACTTCCAGGTGGCAACTGACAGTGTTGAAACCCAGGGAATCAAAGAGGAGCAGAGTGTAGGCCGAAGCCTGCAGTGGAGCAAGTTGAAAGGGAACCTTTAACCCCCCCCCCAGGCATTTGTTGCTGAAAGAGCCATCTTGTACAGCAGTAATACTGCACATGGAAAATGGTGGCTCCGAAAATTATGCTCCTTGCAAACGCTGAAGTACACACTCATATAATGTGTCCCCTCACACCGTCAAACCATCCCGGAAGTGGGACTTTCCTTTGTAATGTGACACAGCACAGCCGTCATTCCAACCCCCTTGGTGCCGGGCACCACCTCCTCAACGTTGTTTGGTTCTGTCACGGAGCCCGCACTGTAATGTTATCCCTTGGCCATGCACAGTTAGCGGTGCCCGTCTTCTGACATCATGTAGGTGTCAGGCTGGCAGTGCCTGTGCGTCCAAGCTGCCCGAGATCCAACCTTGCAGTGTCATCTAATGTAGTCCCACTGCGGGCCAGGGATCCATGGGCATGCGCAGTGCATATCATCGCCTCTCACTCACCTCCTTCCTGCTTCTTCAGACTGTGCGGCGTCACGGCCGTGGCATGCTATTAGGGATCAGCTGACGCCGCCTAGTCTGAAGAAGCGTGAAGAAGGGGAGTGAGAGGCTAGTATATGCACTGCGCATGGCCATGGATACCAGGCCCACTGTGGGATCACATTAGACGACACTGCGAGGTGTGATTTCGGGCAGCGTGGACGCACAGGCGCAGCCAGGACGACAACAAATGATGTCAGAGGACGGGCAGCGCAAACTGTGCATGGCCAAGGGATAACATAACAGCGCAGGGTCCATGACGGAATCAAACAACGCTAAGGAGGCAGCGCACGGTGCCAAGGGGGTAGCAATGACGGCTGTGCTGCGTCACATTACAAAGGAAAGTCCCACCTCCAGGACGGTTGGACGGTGTGAGGGGACACATTACATGAGTGTGTAGTTCAGCGTTTGCAAGGAGCATAATTTCAAGAGCGACCTTTCCCTTGTGCAGTATTAGTGCTGCACATGGTGGCTCTTTCAGTAACAAACGCCTAGGGGGGGGGGGGGACAGGTCCCCTTACATTTTAGTTGTGCCAGCGTGGCGGTCGCATGACACGTTGCCGGATACACAGCTGGGGATCAGCTGACGTTACTGAACCCCAATAACAGAGGAGCGACTGTTGACTGTGCACACAGCACTTCCAGGCACCAACTGGCGGTGTTAGAGCCCAGGGACAGCAGGAGGAGCAGATTGGAGGTATTGCCGCACACACAGCTGGGGATCAGCTGACGTTACTGAACCCCAATAACAGAGGAGCGACTGTTGACTGTGCACACAGCACTTCCAGGCACCAACTGGCGGTGTTAGAGCCCAGGGACAGCAGGAGGAGCAGAGGAACAGAGTGTAGGCCGAAGCCTGATTGGAGCAAGTTGAAAGGAAACCTTTAACCCCCCCCCCCAAGACGTTTGTAGCTGAAAGAGCCATGTTGTGCAGCACTAAGGATGCAAAAGGAAAAGGTTGCTCTTTTAATTATGCTCCTTGCAAACACCGAAGTAAACACTAAAAATGTGTCCCTTTATACCGTTAAACCGTTCCGGAGGTGCGAATTTCCTTCGTAATGGGACACAGCACAGCTGTCATTCCTATCCCCTTGATGCCGTGCGCTGCCTCCTCAGCGTTGTTTTAAGCTGCCACGGAGCCTGCGCTGTTCTGTTAGCCCTTGGCCATGCCCAATTAGCGCTGCCTGTCTTCTGACATAATTTGGTGTCAGGCTGTCAGTGCCTGTGCGTCCACGCTGCTCCAGATCCCACCTCGCAGTCTCATCTAACGTAATCCCACTGCGGGCCTTGGAACCATGGGCATGCACAGTGCATAACCTCGACTCTCACTCCCCTCCTTCCCTCTTCTTCAGACTGTGCGGTGTCACGGCCGTGGCATGCTAGGGATCAGCTGACGGCGCACAGTCTAAAGAAGGCGGAGGGAAATGAGCGAGAGCCCGAGGGGAAGATATGCACTGCGCATGCCCATGGATCCCAGGCCCGCAGTGTGACTCAATCAGAAGACACTGCGAGGCGGGATCTCGGGCACCGCGGCCGCACAGGCGCAGCCAGCCTGACACCAAATTATGTCAGAAGACAGGCAGCGCAAATAGGGCATGCCCAAGGGATAACAGAACAGCGCAGGCTCCGTGACAGCTTAAAACAACGCTGAGGAGGCAGCGCATGGCACCAAGGGGGTAGGAATGACGGCTGTGCTGCGTCACATTACGAAGGAAAGTCCCAGCTCCGGGACGGTATAACGGTATCAGTGAACACATTTTATAAGTGTTAAGTTCTGCGTGTGCAAAGAGCTAAAAAAAAAGAGCTACCTTTTCCTTGTGCAGCATTACTGCTGCACAAGATGGCTCTTTCAGTAACAAACGACGGGGGGGGGGGGGGACAGGTTCCCTTACATTTAGGTTGTTGTGCCAGCGTGGCGGTCGCAGGACACATTGCCGGCTACACAGCTGGGGATCAGCTGACGTTACTGAAACCCAATAACACTGGGTCGTATGTTTTTACTGTGCAGCCTGCACTTCTGAGCCGCAACTGGCGGTGTTGGAGCCCAGGAATAGCAGTTCAGGTGGTAGAAAGATGAACACAGCAGGAGACCTGGATGACACCCAATTACTTAATCAGGCAGAGGAGTGGCAAATTCCTGCGAGATCCAGGCCTGGTTCATTTTCAGGAAAGTAAGCCGGTCAACGTTATCGGAGGATAGTCGCATGCGACGGTCTGTTAGTACACCACCTGCGGCACTAAAGACACGTTCCGATAAGACACTAGCCGCAGGGCAAGCCAGCACCTCCAATGCATACTGGCTTAGCTCTGGCCATGTATCCAGCTTAGAGACCCAAAACTTGAACGGGGAAGAGCCGTCTGGGAGTACAGTAAGAGGGCAAGCCATGTAGTCTGTCACCATCTGACGGAACCGTTGCCTCCTGCTGACTGGAGCCGCCGGTGATGGTGTAGACATTTGGGGCGGGCACACAAAAGTGTGCCAGAGTTGTGCCATACTGGGCTTGCCTTGGGCAGAGGCACTGCTTCTGCTCCCTCTTTGGGCAGAGCCTCCCCCACTGCCTCGACGCACTGAGCTGCTTTGTAAAGCACTAGCAGCACTCCTCTCAGTTGGACAGGAGAAGATGATGGAATTCACCAGTGTGTCGTGGTACTCCCGCAATTTACGCTCCCGGGTCAACGCAGGGATGAGGTTTTGGACGTTGTCCCGGTAGCGAGGATCGAGGAGGGTGAACACCCAATAATCAGGCATGTTGAGAATGTGGTCGATGCGGCGGTCGTTTCTCAGGCACTGCAGCATGAAATCCACCATGTGCTGCAGAGTGCCAACCGGCCCAGAAACGCTGTCCCCTGCTTGAGACATGATCTCTGCCCGCTCGTCATCACCCCACCCTCGCTGTACACACTGACCACTGGACAATTGTGTCGCTCCCTCCTCTGGACGGAGCTCTTCCTCCTCCATTGACTCCTCCTCATCCTCCTCACAAATTGGCCCCTGCGTACCCCTTTGTGAGGAACCACGTGGCGCTGACTCTCCAGAAGCTGATGGAAAAGGTGACTCCTCATCCTCCACCTCTTCCACCACATCATCCCTTAACCCTTGCAAAGTTTGCTGAAGCAGGCAGATAAGGGGGACAGTCATGCTGACTAGTGCATCATCTGCACTTGCCATCCGCGTGGAATAATCAAAAGGACGCAAAACCTGGCAGACGTCCTTCATAGTGGCCCACTCTGTGGTTGTGAAGTCTGATCGGCGCTGACTGCGACTTCTTTGCGCCTGATGCAGCTGGTACTCCATAACTGCTTGCTGCTGCTCACACAACCGCTCCAACATATGTAACGTGGAATTCCACCGGGTAGGTAGGTCACATATGATGCGGTGTTCCGGAAGGCGGAATCGGCGCTGCAGAGCAGCAATGCGGGATCTGGCCAAGCTGGAACGCCGCAAGTGAGCACACTCTAGGCGGACCTTGTGCAGCAGGGCATCAAGATCCGGATAGTCCCTCAGAAAACTCTGCACAACCAAATTGAGCACATGTGCCAGACATGGGATGTGAGTGAGGTTGCCAAGGGCCAAAGCTGCCACCAGATTTCGGCCATTGTCACACACTACCATGCCTGGCTGGAGATTCGCTGGCAGTAACCACGCATCGCTCTCCTGCTTTATAGCATTCCAGAGCTCCTGCGCTGTGTGGCTTCGATGCCCCAATGAAACTAGTTTCAAGACGGCCTGCTGACGTTTGGCCACGGCTGTGCTCATGTCGGTCATAGGTAAACGTTCACGGGTCCATGTGGGGGTGGACTGTGACGGATCCTGCAGAGAGGAATCAGAGGAACTGGTGTAAGAGGAGGAGTCGATGCGTACAGACTGGATTCCTGCAATCCTTGGAGTGGGCAGGACACGTCCTGCGCCACTCGCACGATCTGTACCTGGCTCAACAACATTAACCCAATGGGCAGTGAGGGAAACATATCGCCCCTGTCCATGCTGACTGGTCCACGCATCGGTGGTGAGGTGGACCTTGCTACTGACGGCGTTCAGTAGCGCATGTTTTATGTTTGCCTCAACATGCCTGTGCAGGGCAGGGACAGCCTGCCTGCTGAAGTAAAAGCGGCTGGGCACCTTGTACTGTGGGACTGCCAATGCCATCAAGTCACGGAAGCTGTCAGTCTCCACCAGCCTGAACGAGAGCATTTCCAGGGACAACAGTTTGGCAATGCCTGCATTCAGAGCCTGTGCTCGGGGGTGGTTGGCCGAGAATGCCCGCCTTTTCTCCCATGCCTGTACTACCGATGGCTGTAGAGTAGACTGGGAGTGTGAGGATGACTGGGAAGGTGGTGCTGTGGGTGGAATTACACAAGGTCTCTGGGAGGAAGCCAAACCAGCTGTGCGTGAGCTGGAGGAAGAGGCAACACGAGCTGAAGAGGTGGTAGCTGCCGCTGTTGGTTGGCCTACATCTTCAGTGTGTTTCTGTAACTCCACCGCGTGCCTGGTCCGCACATGTTTCCACATATTTGTGGTATTGAGGTTGCTGACATTTTTCCCTCTTTTTACTTTATGATGACACAGCTTGCATTTGACAAAACAAATGTCATCTGCAACTGTGTCAAAAAAGGACCAGGCACTGCAAGTCTTGGGAGCGCCCTTTTTGGCTTTGGAAAGAGACAGGCTCCTAACGGGTGCCAAAGTGGAGGCTACAGGCTCCGCAGTCTTCCCCCTCCCTCTCCCTCTTTGGCCCGTAAGAGGAAGCTCTTCCTCTGAGCTGCTCCCACCACCTTCCTGTTCCTCACGCCACGATGGGTCAAGGACCTCATCATCTCCACTACCCTCTGCCACCAACTGCTCCTCCTGGGTAGTCTCAGCAGCACAGTACGCACGAGAAAGCGGCACCTGAGTTTCATCATCAGATGCGTACTGCGCTGTGGTCACCGGAGGCACTGGCCCACCTGCCTCTTCAGAGTCAGAGAGAAAAAGGTGTTGGGCATCACTGCACACTGCCTCTTCTTCCATTTCTCCAATGCTGCTTGGCTGGCCCCCTGTTTCCAAGCCAAGAGATTCAGAGAACAGAAGTAGAGACGGCTCCTGTCCTGGGCTCTCTGACTGCCTGGCCAATTTGGCAGGTGGTGAAGAGACAGATGGCTGCTCTCCAGTGCTCTGTGCCTGAGAGGATGTGGCACTAACTGAAGTCGATGCCGAGGCGTTAGCTGCCATCCACCCGACAACGGCTTCAATTTGGTCTTCACGCAGCAGCGGTGCACGGCGCTCTCCGACAAAGCTGCGCATGAAGTACTGTTCCCTGCTGAAACTGAGTGACGACGAGTCACCGGCGCCCGCAGCAGGCACAGAATCACCACGTCCTCTCCCTGCTCCTCTCCCTGCTCCGCGCCCACGCCCACGTGCCTTACTCCCTGCCCTCTTCATCTTGGTTGACAGATAAAGATAAGCAGAAAAGTACTAAGGCCTTAGTGTGCTTATTCCTGTAATGCTCCTCCTAACAGGTGTAAGAAACACTAATGTTGTAAATTGTGGACTAAACTTTATTATTTTGCAAATGTGGCCTACACAAGTGTAAGTTGTGTTTGGTGAACTTAACCTTTTTTTTGGTGCAGATCGGGCTACAGAGCTAGTTTAAATCACACGGAGACCGTGCAGACAGCCGTAAACGGCGCTGCAAGGCCAAGAAACCCTCCTCTCGGTTATCCTATATAGTGTTTTTCCACTATTTAGCTGGATACGAGTGGAAAGACACTAATAGGAATTTTTTTTTTCAAATTTTAAACAGGCTGCACTATTTGAAAAAAAGGAAAATTTTTCTCAAGGTATGAGCCAGTAACGAACCCTGAGCTGAATCCAACCGGCTATGGCTGCACACAGACTACAGGGCGAGCTGGGCTCACACGGAGACCGTGCAGACAGCCGTAAACGGCGCTGCAAGGCCAAAAAACCCTCCTCTCGGTTATCCTATATAGTGTTTTTCCACTATTTAGCTGGATACGAGTGGAAAGACACTAATAGGAATTTTTTTTTTCAGATTTTAAACAGGCTGCACTATTTGAAAAAAAGGAAAATTTTTCTCAAGGTATGAGCCAGTAACGAACCCTGAGCTGAATCCAACCGGCTATGGCTGCACACAGACTACAGGGCGAGCTGGGCTCACACGGAGACCGTGCAGACAGCCGTAAACGGCGCTGCAAGGCCAAAAAACCCTCCTCTAGGTTATCCTATATAGTGTTTTTCCACTATTTAGCTGGATACGAGTGGAAAGACACTAATAGGAATTTTTTTTTTCAAATTTTAAACAGGCTGCACTATTTGAAAAAAAGGAAAATTTTTCTCAAGGTATGAGCCAGTAACGAACCCTGAGCTGAATCCAACCGGCTATGGCTGCACACAGACTACAGGGCGAGCTGGGCTCACACGGAGACCGTGCAGACAGCCGTAAACGGCGCTGCAAGGCCCAAAAACCCCCCTCTAGGTTATCCTATGTAGTGTTTTTCCACAATAGAGCTGGAGACTGGTGGAAAAACACTAATAGGAAATTTGAGAAAAAATGTGCAGCAGGCTGCACTAAGAGCAAAAAAGAACAACTGTGTGAGGCAGTGTGAACCCCCCCTGAGCTGAATACAACCGGGTATATGGCTGCACACAGACTACAGAGTGAGCTGCACACACACACACACACAGAGACCTTGCAGAACGCTGTTAAAACAGCGCTGCAAGGCAAGAGCAAGGTGAACAGTGAAGAACACACAGCGTTTTGCTAAATTAGCCTTTGGAAAGGAAAATAAAGCAATTAGCTAGCTCGACTGGCCCTCAGTTAGAACACAGCGTCCTGTCCCTAACTGAAATCACAGCAGAGTGAGCGCAAAATGGCGGCAGCGCTTTTTTATAGTGCAGAGTGACATCATTTCAGCAGCCAATCCCAGCCTTGCCAGTACTTACATGCCCACCATGCTAAACAGGATGTGCCCACACTTTCATTCATTCCTCATTGGCTGCTGCGTTCAATTTGAATTCTGGGAACTTCCGATTCCGGTATCCGATACGCGGGAAGTATCGGAATTCAGTATCGGAATTCCGATACCGCAAATATCGGCCGATACCCGATACTTGCGGTATCGGAATGCTCAACACTAGTTAGGATTCAATTGTTCATCCATATAGTATTGGGTGCTTTACTTAACATTTTGGTGGTAAATAAGACTCAATAAAAGGGTTGAAAAATTTGTGTAGATTCAATTAGTCATCCATAGAGTATTAGGTGCTTTCTGTTACATTTCAGTGGTATATAAGACTTTAATAAAGCATTGAATAAAGTGTCTGTATTCAATTAGTCATCCATACAGTATTAGGTGCTATCTGTTACATTTCGGTAACAAAAAAATGTGCCTGTATTTACTTAGTCAATTACATAGCATTTGGTGCTTTTCTGTGACATTTTGATGGCATATAAGACTCAAAAAAACATAAAAAAATTTGTTTGGATTCAATTAGCGATCCACAGAGTATTACATACTGTATTTTACATTTCAGTGGTATATAAAACTAGAGATGAGCAATCTTTTCAAGGTTCAGTATGGCAAACAACCCGAGATTCGCTGAACAGTTTATCGAACATACCCCAACCCCATAGAATTCAATGGGAGGTAAAACCAAACACAGACAAAACCTTCAGGGGGGCCAAAAAGCTGCCAAAACAGCTCAAGTTAAGGGTAGACACCAGGAAAAATTGCATCAATTAACCCAGAGTACAAATAGTATAATTGTGCAGGACATGGGACAGGGCTTGGACCTGGATTTATAAATGAAACATTGTTCAGTAACGGGTGGATGAGTCATTAGTGTAGGCCTGATTCTCTGAGAGGCCAGACAAATTCAGGCAACACACATGAAGAAGACCCAAACTGAAGTCCAATCAGTTCTGAAAATTAGGGACAAACACCAGGAAAACGTGTTATCAATTGACCCAGAGTAGAAATTTGATAATTGCACAGCAGCAATCAGCCATGGGCCATGCATGAGGTATCAGGGTCTGGGCCAGCAAATATAGCTTTGAATTTAAGTTTAAGTTAAGATGAGGTGGGTGAGAGACCGGTGTAAGCCTACTTTACTGGGAGCTGTGGTACCTCATAAAACAGCTTAAACTGTTTTCTTCTCAGCCACACTCAGGTGGCAGAAATATCGGCTTCGTAGACTACTATTGTTATTAACATTTAAGGATAGCAACACAGGTTGTTCAATGAATGTAAGCAAAGGCCTGCTGGTCTGGGAGCCCTACTGCTATAGGCAACACACATGAAGGATACTCAACTTGGAGTCTGGAACAGGAACACCCTCTGATATGGGTATACCTTGACGTTTGGTGGAGCAGCTTAGTATAGATTTTTTGCAAAAAACGTATCAACCAAATACCCTGTTTTTTACATCTTTTTACTAGCACTTGCAGATTACTGTGATCTTTTGAAACTGAGTGTTTTTGGTTCTACTATGCTCTTTTGTGTCTTCAACTTGGAGTCTCCAGATTTCCAAAAATTATTGTCACGCACCACTAAAGTGGCATCAATTTCCCCAGAGTAGAAATAATATAATGGGGCTCTGATATCCCTTCCACTACACACATTCCATCAGATGGAGACCCAACTTGGGGTATCCACATTTCAAAAATTGTTTGTTACATCAGCAGCAGTAGCAACAGCAGTCACAGAAGCCACAGCAAAGGTGTCACAGACTGTAAAAATGTGAGATCAGTGCATCACCCTAAAAACTACACCATCGTGTAGTCTGCCGGACTGGGGTGTAAAAGTCATTGGAGATCCATGACTTGTTCATCTAAATGAAAGTTAGGTGGTTTACACTTTCAGGGGACAGCCAGCCAGATACGCTTATTCGTCAGGACACCACAAGCAGCACTTAAGGTACCGTCACACTAAGCAACGCTGCAGCGATACCGACAACGATGTCGATCGCTGCAGCGTCGCTGTTTGGTCACTGGAGAGCTGTCACTCAGACAGCTCTCCAGCGACCAACGATGCCGGTCACCGGGTAACCAGGGTAAACATCGGGTTACTAAGCGCAGGGCCGCGCTTAGTAACCCGATGTTTACCCTGGTTACCGTTGTAAATGTAAAAAAACAAACACTACATACTTACATTCCCGGTGTCTGGTCATGTCCCTCGCCTTCAGCTTCCCGCACTGACTGAGCGCCGACCGTAAACTACAGCGGTGACGTCACCATTGTGCTGTGCTTTATGGCTGGCCGGCGCTCACCAGTCAGTGCTGGAAGCTGTAGGCGAGGGACATGACCAGACACCGGGAATGTAAGTATGTAGTGTTTGTTTTTTTACATTTACAACGGTAACCAGGGTAAACATCGGGTTACTAAGCGCGGCCCTGCGCTTAGTAACCCGATGTTTACCCTGGTTACCAGTGACGACATCGCTGAATCGGCGTCACACACGCCGATTCAGCGATGTCAGCGGGAGTTCCAGCGACAAAATAAAGTGCTGGACTTTTCCCAGCGACCAACGATCTCCCAGCAGGGGCCTGATCGTTGGTCGCTGTCACACATAACGATTTAGTTAACAATATCGTTGCTACATCACAAAAAGCAACGATATCGTTAACAATATCGTTATGTGTGACGGTACCCTTAGTGTAAGACACGTTCTGAGAAATCGCTGGTTGCCGGGCATGATAAAAGCTTCAAGACGTAAGTAACGTGTGAGCTCAGATCACTCTTCCATTTTTGAATACCAAAATGAAAATGGGTTCAAACTTCCCCTCAATGGCTTTGATATTGAGCTGCAGATACTCCTGCACCATCCTCTCCAGTCATTCAAACGTGTCAGACTTGTACTTTGTTCTGCTGATGCACAGGTTGGTCTAAAAAATGTGTGAAAAGACACACAGAAATTGCTTCTGCCACTTACACTGCTACTCCTAATGTTTTTGAGTTGACGACTCAACGTACCCAGGGGTTGGAAGTCTATAATTGCGATGAATACTGTCTGCCTCACTGCTGTCTTGGTGAAAATGACTCTTAATATTGTCCATAAGCATGTTTTGATACTCCAGCATGAGCGTGTCCCTTTTCAGGGGGGAAGCATCTGGCAAAATTTACTCTTGCACCATGGACCTAACAGAATGGCAACCCAGTAGTCATCACTATTTCTAATCCTAGTGATATGGGCATCATGGTGCAGCAAGGAGTCACTCATTTGTCGGGTGCTTTGATGAAGTTCAAATCCATGGTGTGTTAGTGGTGGGGTAACTCTAAAAATTGCTTTCTCTGTCCCCTCCCGCCAGTCACGGACAACAGAGAGGGCATCATTATCCTCATCCTCTCCTGACTGTTGCATACCCATCACCTCTTCCTCTTCCGTTTGTTCCTTGGCTCCTGCACCTTCACTAACAGTTTCTCTGGTACCATGAGCCCCCTCAATGGCTGTAAACCACTCTCTCATGGCACCCGCCTGTGCAACGACAGTCCAGAACTTACAGATATTTTGAACGGTGGAAATGAGCACAAATTGACCCTAATTTCTACAGCAGCACATCCAGACCTGGATAGTGGTGGAGAAATTGCTGTACCACCAGGTTTAGGATGTGAGCCATGCAGGCACATGTGTGAGGTTGCCCCGGCGTAGGGCCACCACCAGGTGTTCACCATTATTGCACTCGGTCTTCCCTTGCTCCAGGTTTAGTGGAAACAGCCATTGCTCTAACTCGGCCTGGATAACTGTCCACAACTGTTGAGCTGTGTGACTGAGATCTCCAAGGCATATTAATTTTAACACTGCCTGATTGCGGTGAGTCCTGGTTGCTCAGTATGGAGGTGAGGAGGATTCTCTCTCCACTGTTGAAACACAAGTCTCATTAAGGGAAAGGTTGAGAGAGCAGGTGGAGGCCCTAGAGGAGGTGGATGAGGCAGAAGCAGTAGAGGAACTGTTAAATACAGAGGTTTGTCCTGCGATCCTTCGGGATTCGAAGACTTGTGGAGCAGCCCTTTGTCCGCCTGCCCCCACTGCCACCAGAGTCACCCAGTGCCCAGTCAGCGAGATGTAATGCCCCTGGCCATGTTTGCTCGTCCAGGCGTCAGTAGTGAAATGAACCCTGGAAGACATAGATTTCTTTCAAGGAATTGGTGATGCTGTCTACGACATGCTGGTGTAGGGCAGGCATAGCTTTCTTTGAGAAGTAATGGTGACTGGGCATCTGTTACTGGGAGACTGCAACAACCATTGGCTTTCGGAAACCGTCTGTATCCACCAGGTGGAAAGGCAGCATTTCTGTGGCCAACAAATTGGAGATGGTGGAGTTCGAGCTTATAGCTGTGGCTTGAGACCTGTGTGAGAACATTTGCCATGGTGACGGAGGAGGTAAAAGCTGCAGATGCAGTTGATGGGATGGACGATGGTTGTCAAGGCCCACTATTCCGCATTTTAGTGCCATGAGATTCCCAGACTAAAGCATGTTGATCGTGCATGTGTCGGTTCATACATGCAATAGTCTAATTAGTGCAATTTTTGCCTCTACTGAGGTTTTTTTTTTTGCAAAGTGTGCAGATAACATGACTTGAGTCATACTTTGCAGCTTCAAATAAGGCCCAGGCTAGACAACTGTTGCCGCCCCTGAGAACTGCAGACTCATGACCACTCTTAACCACAGAGTTGTGACTGAGGATGCAGTGCTTGTCGTGGTTACACCACTCCATGTCTGTGCGGTAAGCTGCAAAGTAACCTCTTCATCTTCCTGCTCCTCCTCTCCTGCTGAACTACGCAGCTGCCTGCCTCTGGGTTCACACCAAGTGTGATCTACAACCTCATCGTCATCCCCTCTGTTCTTTCACTCATCGCCCTGAGAGTCAACTTCCTCCTCTTCCTGCACTGACAGCACAGTACAGTCCGCATGCACCTCAGGTATCTGAGTCTCATCAGGATCAACTCCACCCCTGGGGGTTATTATCTGGTGATGAGGGTCTTGATTCTGCTCGGACCCTACTTCATCCGGCCCCGGATCCAACAGGAAAAAATTTTGGGCATTGGTGCATTGAACACCAAGTCTCTTACCCCTTATGCCAAAACCTTGCTTTTCCCCACTCATGCTGGATGTACCATTTCCCTCTATAAACCAGCTGTTTTGCAACCCTAGGCTAAGGCCTCTCAGTCACTTGTCACTAAATTAACAATCAGTATTTATTTGCTGAGATAAATAAATCCCCAGATCTACGTCCTTCTGAAGAACCTAATAACTGTAAGATACAAAATTGTTACGCTCCAGGAAGACATCCAGGCCTCTCTTGAACCCCTCGACTGAGATCACCATCACCACCTCCTCAGGTAAGGAATTCCAAATTCTCACTGATGTAATAGTAAAGAATCCTCTTCTATGTTGGTGGAAAAACCTTCTCTCCTTCAGACGCAGAGAATGCCCCCTTGTGACCGTCACCTTCCTTGGTATAAAAAGAACCTCAGAGAAATATTTGTATTGTCCCCTTATATACTTACAATGGTTATTAGATCGCCCCTCAGTTGTCTTTTTTCTAGACTAAATAATCCTAATTTTGCTAATCTCCCAGGTATTGTAGTTCCCCCATCCCCTTTATTAATTTTGTTGCCCTCCTTTGTACTCGCTCTAGTTTCATTATAGCCTTCCTGAGCTTCCTTAGCAGAAATTATTCAGATTCAGAAATGTGGGCTGATGACTAGACCACACTATTAGCAGAAATTATTTAGATTTAGATTCTGAAATGTGGCCTCCTGCCTGCACCATAGTATTAGCACAAACTATTTAGATTAGGAAATGTGGCCTGCTGCCTGCACTAAAATATTAGCACAAGCTATTTAGATTAGGAAATTTGGCCTGCTGTCTGCTCCACAGTATTAGCTTCAAATTATTTAGATTAGGAAATGTGGCCTTCTGCCTGCACCACAATATTAGTACAAATGATTTAGATTAGGAAATGTGGCCTCCTGCCTGCAGCACACTATTAGCACAAACTAGTTAGGTGCAGAAAGGTCGATTTCACACAGGACCTTATCTAGCTGAAGTACTGTAGCTGACAACAAACCACCTATCTATCTAAATCAATAAGTGTACAATATTAATGGGGCACTTAAAACGTCAAATGCAAATCAGTCTTTTATAAATCCTTACAGGACAATGAAGAGATCCCACAAATAACAATCAGAATAAAAATAACAATTTTATTGCAGAAAATATTAAAAAACAGGAATAAAAAAGCAAGAGAAAACCGTAATAGGGGACACCAGATAAAATGTAGAGTGGGCAAAAAGGTCTGACACTGCAGCTCAATTAGATGTCACGCAAATATAGCTTAGATAGCTGCTTATGATAAACTAGATGGTGGCCCGATTCTAACGCATCGGGTATTCTAGAATATGCATGTCCACGTAGTATATTGCCCAGGCACGTAGTATATTGCCCAGCCACATAGTATATTGCCCAGCCACGTAGTATATTTCCCAGTGACGTAGTATAATGCCCAGTGACCTAGTATATTGCCCAGTGACGTAGTATATTGCACAGCCCACGTAGTATATTGCCCAGTGACGTAGTATATTGCCCAGTGACGTAGTATATTGCCCAGTTACGTATTATATTGCCCAGCCACGTAGTATATTGCCCAGCCACATAGTTTATTGCCCAGCCACGTAGTATATTGCCCGGCTACGAAGTATATTGCCCAGCTACGTAGCATATTGCCCAGTGACGTAGTATACAGCACAGAGCCACATAGTATATTGCACAGCGACATAGTATACAGCACAGAGCCACGTAGTATATTGCCCAGCCACGTAGTATATTGCCCAGCCACATAGTACATTGCCCAGCCACATAGTATATTGTCCACCCACGTAATATATTGCCCAGCAACGTAGTATATTGCCCAGCTATGTAGTATATTGCCCAGCCACATAGTATATTGCCCAGTGATGTAGTATATTGCCCAGCCACATAGTATACTGCCCAGTGACGTAGTATATTGCCCAGCCACGTAGTGTATTGCCCAGTGACGTAGTATATTGCCCAGCCACGTTGTATATTGCCCAACCGCGTAGTATACAGCACAGAACCACATAGAATATTGCCCAACCACTTAGTATATTGCCCAACCACGTAGTATATTGCCCAGCCATGTAGTATACAGCACAGAGCCACGTAGTATATTGCACAGCGACATAGTACACAGGACAGAGCCACGTAGTATATTGCACAGCAACATAGTATACATGACAGAGCCACGTAGTTTATTGCCCAGCCACGTAATATATTGCCCAGTGACATAGTATATTGCCCAGCCACGTAGTATATTGCCCAGTCACGTAGTATATTGCCCAGCCACGTAGTATATTGCCCAGTCACGTAGTATATTGCCCAGCCATGTAGTATATTTCCCAGCCACGTAGTATACAGCACAGAGCCACGTAGTATATTGCACAGCAACATAGTATACAGGACAGAGCCACGTAGTATATTGCACAGCGACAGAGTATACAGGACAGAGCCACGTAGTATATTGGCCAGCCACAAAGTATACAGCACAGAGCCACGTAGTATATTTCCCAGTGACGTAGTATATTGCCCAGTCACGTATGTCACAGGTTACAAAATAAAAAATAAACATACTCACCTAACGATCCGAGGGCCCCTTGTAGTTCTAACATACTCACAATTCACGTCGCTGCTCCTCATCGTCCTGTCTCTCCGCCTCCTGGGGTCCAGCGGAGCTCATGAGATAGGCGTGCAGCTGCCGCCATCTTGCATTCCCAGGACGCATTGCGAAATTACCCAGATGACTTAGCGGTCTTGCGAGACCGCTAGGTCTTCTGGGTAATTTTGCAATGCATCGCTGGGAAAGGGAGATGGCGGCAGGCGCGAGCGGCTCAGCGTACAACAGAGGGTGAGTATAGCAGGTTTTTTGTTTTTAACATTACTTTTTTTACTATTGATGCCGCATAGGCAGCATCAATAGTTAAAGGTTGGGGACACACAGGGTTAATAGCGGCGGTAACGGAGTGCGTTACCCGCGGCATAACGCGGTCCGTTACCGCCGGCATTAACCCTGTGTTAGCGCTGACCGGAGGGGAATATGGAGCGGGCGCCAGCAACTGACTGCGGGGAGTAAGGAGCGGCCATTTTCTTCCGGACTGTGCCCATCGCTGATTGGTTGCGGCAGCCATGACAGGCAGCTGGCGAGACCAATCAGTGAATGAATAACCGTGACAGACAGACAGACAGAAGGACAGAAAGATGGAAGTGACCCTTAGACAATTATATATATAGAAGAGAACCCTAATGGTAAGTTATATAAGTGACAGCTAAACAGACGCCCTACAAAATAGTGCAAACAAGTGAGAATAACCCCCCACAGGATCAGTACTAGAATACTGGGCAGCACAAAATAAACTCGTAAGGTCACAATGACAATATAATTATATAGGTATATATCAAAATATAATGATGCCCATGGTTCTGGTAAACCCGGAGTTAACAATGTCCATAAATTACCAGCCAAACCCAGATCAGATAAGAGGAGGAACGTAGTGAAGTCCCAAACCTAAATACAAATAACATCATGTGGAAAGGTAATGTGCCTGTGGCAGAGAAGTTTATGGCGTCCCCTCAACCCCTAAAGGTACCGTCACACTAGACGATATCGCTAGCGATCCGTGACGTTGCAGCGTCCTGGCTAGCGATATCGTCCAGTGTGACAGGCAGCAGCGATCAGGCCCCTGCTGTGATGTCGCTGGTCGGGGAAGAAAGGCCAGAACTTTATTTTGTCGCTGGCTCTCCCGCTGACATCGCTGATTCAGCGATGTCTTCGCTGGTAACCAGGGTAAACATCGGGTTACTAAGCGCAGGGCCGCGCTTAGTAACCCGATGTTTACCCTGGTTACCATCGTTAAAGTAAAAAAACAACCACTACATACTTACCTACCGCTGTCTGTCCTCGGCGCTCTGCTTCTCTGCTCTGGCTGTGAGCGCCGGGCAGCCGGAAAGCAGAGCGGTGACGTCACCGCTCTGCTTTCCGGCCGCTGTGCTCACAGCCAGAGCAGAGAAGCAGAGCGCCGAGGACAGACAGCGGTAGGTAAGTATGTAGTGGTTGTTTTTTTACTTTAACGATGGTAACCAGGGTAAACATCGGGTTACTAAGCGCGGCCCTGCGCTTAGTAACCCGATGTTTACCCTGGTTACCGGCATCGTTGGTCGCTGGAGAGCTGTCTGTGTGACAGCTCTCCAGCGACCAAACAGCGACGCTGCAGTGATCCGGATCGTTGTCGGTATCGCTGCAGCGTTGCTTAGTGTGACGGTACCTTTACTCTATCTAACTATCTGACAACTTGCAGCAGGAGCAGCCTCTCTGTGCTGTTCTACTGACAAAATGGCGCCACCAAAACATCATGTTTGCCTTTTATATGGAGAAGGACAAATGATTCCAGTAGCCAATAAAAGAATCTTTTGTGTCTGGGCATTGTGGATGGTTTCTGTGCCCTGATTGGCTGCCTGAATCTCCACACTTTAAGTTACTAAAAAATAAATAAAAAAAATATAACAGTCTGCCGCCCCTCTAACCTCTCTCTTCCCATACCCTCCCCTCATAAAACACATTCCCCCAGCTCATCATACAGCACCAGTATCCTAACCAAAGTCTTAACAAAAGCATTAGTGGAAACGCGATCATTTACCAACCTGTGCCCGAATTTTGCCAACTTTGAGGGAAAATGCTTGGGAGTTTGAACACGAATCCGAATGAGCTACGTTCAGTGGCATATAAGATTTAAAAAAATGTTGAAAAATTGATCAGGATTCAGTCAGTCTTCCATACAGTATTAGGTGCTTTCTTTCACATTTCTGTGGTATATAAGACTCTAAAAAAAGAGATGAAACATTTGTTTATATTAAATTAGTCATCCATATAGTATTTTGTGCTTTCTGTCACATTTCGGTGGTATATCAGACTCACAAAAAGCATTGAACAATTGGCCTGGATTCAGTAAGTCATCCATAGAATATTAGGTGCATTCTGTGACATTTCAGTGGCTTATAAGATTCCAAAAAATAATTTCAAAATGTGTAAACCAAAATCTGAAGGCTCTGCAGCACTGCCTCAGCAAAATGGTAATAGGCTCTTCTGAAGCTAATTTGTCTAGGAGACAAGCCGCACACCATGGCAGAGTTATTGAAAGGAATAACAGACCAGACAGATCTGTGGCTCTCTCCGCTGAACCTACAATCAGGCATAGTCATGTGTGATAATGGGCATAACCTATGGGCAGCTGTGAAGCTTGGCAAGCTCGCACATGTACCATCTTTGCCCCATGCGCTCAATTTGGTAGTTCAGCAGTTTCTGAAAACTTACCCAGATTTGTAATAGCTTCTGGTCAAGGTACGTCACGTTAGCGCCCATTTCCACCAGTCGTCTACATCTGATATCATTCTGATTAAGTTGTGCAGCACTCTGCTGACAGGACAGGTTCTCCTTCACTGGTGGAACCCCAAAAAACTTTAGTCCCTGTGATTTTATTATTTTTCTGAAATCTGAACCTCGCAAGGACGGGACGGGAGACCTGCACGGGGCACGACAGCATAACTTTTTTAGTATTTTATACCCATCCCCCTAATTCTCTCCCACAACTATGCACGGCCTGCTCCGGACATCAAAGTAGTGAGAACAAAACATTTTTTTTCATGTGCACTGGTGAATAACTGAGCACTTATTTCTGTAGTATTGTCTGTTTTGATTACATGTTTTCCCCTGATTTTACGTACTCATATTAAAAGTTAGGTTTTTGATATTTGATTGATAGGATTATCTTTGCTTAATTACTCGCTCATCTCTAGTAACAATGTTTGAACTTTTGACTTTAACCCCTTTACCCCCAAGGGTGGTTTGCACGTTATGGACCGGGCCAATTTTTACAATTCTGACCACTGTCCCTTTATGAGGTTATAACTCTGGAACGCTTCAACGGATCCCGGTGATTCTGACAATGTTTTCTTGTGAAATATCGTACTTCATGATAGTGGTAACATTTCTTTGATATTACCTGCGTTTATTTGTGAAAAAACAGAAATTTGGCAAAAATTTAGAAAATTTCGCAATTTTCCAACTTTGAATTTTTATGCAATTAAATCACAGAGATATGTCACACAAAATACTTAATATGTAACATTTCCCACATGTCTACTTTACATCAGCACAATTTTGGAACCAACATTTTTTTTGTTAGGGAGTTATAAGGGTTAAAAGTTGACCAGCAATTTCTCATTTTTACAACACCATTTTTTTTAGGGACCACATCTCATTTGAAGTCACTTTGAGGGGTCTATATGGTAGAAAATACCCAAGTGTGACACCATTCTAAAAACTGCACCTTTCAAGGTGCTCAAAGCCACATTCAAAAAGTCTATTAACCCTTCAGGTGTTTCACAGGAATTTTTGGAATGTTTAAATAAAAATTAACATTTAACTTTTTTTCACAAAAAATTTACTTCAGCTCCAATTTGCTTTATTTTACCAAGGGTAACAGGAGAAAATAGACACCTGAGTATGCCGATACCCCATATGTGGGGGGTAAACCACTGTTTAGGCACATGACAGAGCTCGGAAGCGAAGGAGCGCCATTTGACTTTTCAATGCAAAATTGACAGGAATTGAGATGGGACGCCATGTTGCGTTTGGAGAGCCACTGATGTGCCTAAACATTGAAACCCCCCACAAGTGACACCATTTTGGAAAGTAGACCCCCTAAGGAACTTATCTAGAGGTGTGGCGAGCACTTTGACCCACCAAGTGGTTCACAGAAGTTTATAATACAGTACCGTAAAAATAAAAAATATTTTTTTTCACAATAATTATCTTTTCGCCCCAATTTCTTATTTTCCCAAGGGTAAGAGAAAAAATTGGACCCCAAAACTTGTTGTACAATTTGTCCTGAGTACGTTGATACCCCATATGTGGGAGTAAACCACTGTTTGGGCGCACGGGAGGGCTCGGAAGGGAAGGAGCGCCGTTTGACTTTTCAATGCAAAATTGACAGGAATTGAGATGGGACGCCATGTTGCATCTGGAGAGCCACTGATGTGCCTAAACATTGAAACCCCCCTTAAGTGACACCATTTTGGAAAGTAGACCCCATAAGGAACTTATCTAGATGTGTGGTGAGCACTTTGACCCACCAAGGGCTTCACAGAAGATTATAATGCAGAGCCGTAAAAATAAAACAATTTTTTTTACAACAAAAATTATTTTTTAGCCCCCAGTTTTGTATTTTCCCAAGTGTAACAGGAGAAATTGGACCCCAAAAGTTGTTGTCCAATTTGTCCTGAGTGCGCTGATACCCCTTATGTGGGGGGGGGGGGAACCACCGTTTGGGTGCATGGGAGGGCTCGGAAAGGAAGGAGCACCATTTGGAATGCAGACTAAAGGTACCTTCACACTCAGCGACGCTGCAGCGATACCAACAACGATGTCGATCGCTGCAGCGTCACTGTTTGGTCGCTGGAGAGCTGTCACACAGACAGCTCTCCAGCGACCAACGATCCTGAGGTCCCCGGTAACCAGGGTAAACATCGGGTTACTAAGCACAGGGCCGCGCTTAGTAACCCGATGTTTATCATGGTTACCAGCGTAAAAGTAAAAAAACCAAACACTACATACTTACCTACAGCTGTCTGTCCCCGGCACTCTGCTCCTCTGCACTCCTCCTTCACTGGCTGTGAGCACAGCGGCCGGAAAGCAGAGTGGTGACGTCACCGCTCTGCTTTCCGGCTGACCGACGCTCACAGCCAGTGAAGGAGGAGTGCAGAGAAGCACAGCGCCGGGGACAGACAGCGGTAGGTAAGTATGTAGTGTTTGTTTTTTTTACTTTTACGCTGGTAACCAGGGTAAACATCGGGTTACTAAGCGCGGCCCTGCGCTTAGTAACCCGATGTTTACCCTGGTTACCAGTGAAGACATCGCTGGATCGGTGTCACACACGCCGATCCAGCGATGTCTGCAGGGAGTCCAGCGACAAAATAAAGTTCTGGACTTTCCTCAGTGACCAACGATCTCCCAGCAGGGGCCTGATCGTTGGTCGCTGTCACACAGAACGATTTCCTTAACGATATCGTTGCTACGACACAAAAAGCAACGATATCGTTAACGATATCGTTATGTGTGAAGGTACCTTTAGATGGAATGGTCTTCAGGCGTCACATTACGTTTGCAGAGCCCCTAATGTACCTAAACAGTAGAAACCCCCCACAAGTGACACCATTTTGGAAAGCAGATCCACTAAGGAACTCATCTAGATGTGTTGTGAGAGCTTTGAACCCCCAAGTGTTTTTCTACAGTTTATAACGCAGAGCCGTGCAAATAAAAAATATTTTTTTCCACAAAAATTATTTTTTAGCCCCCAGTTTTGTATTTCTCCAAGGGTAACAGGAGAAATTGGACCCTAAATTTTGTTGTCCAATTTGTCCTGAGTACGCTGATACCCAATATGTGGGGGGAACCACCGTTTGAGCGCATGGCAGAGCTCGGAAGGGAAGGAGCATCATTTGGAATGCAGACTTAGATGGATTTGTCTGCAGGCGTCACATTGCATTTGCAGAGCCCCTAATGTACCTAAACAGTAGAAACCCCCCACAAGTGACCCCATATTGGAAACTAGACCCCCCCAAGGAACTTATCTAGATGTGTTGTGAGAACTTTGAACCCCCAAGTGTTTCACTACAGTTTATAACGCAGAGCCGAGAAAATAAAAAAAAATTTCCCCAAAAATTATTTTTTAGCCCCCAGTTTTGTATTTTCCCCCAGGGTAACCGGTTGAAATTGGACGCCAAAAGTTGTTGTCCAATTTGTCCTGAGTACGCTGATACCCCATATGTTGGGGAAAAACCCCTGTTTGGGCACACGGCAGAGCTCGGAAGGGAAGGAGCACTGTTTTACTTTTTCAACGCGGAATTGGCTGGAATTGAGATCGGACGCCATGTCGCGTTTGGAGAGCCCCTGATGTGCCTAAACAGTGGAAACCCCCCAATTATAACTGAAACCCCAATCCAAACACACCCCTAACCCTAATCCCAACGGTAACCCTAACCACACCTCTAACCCTGACACACCCCTAACCCTAATCCCAACCCTATTCCCAACTGTAAATGTAATCCAAACCCTAACCCTAACTTTAGCCCCAACCCTAACCCTAACTTTAGCCCCAACCCTAACTGTAGCCTTAACCCTAGCCCCAACCCTAACCCTAGCCCTAACCCTAACCCTAACCCTAACCCTAGCCCTAACCCTAAACCTAGCCCTAAACCTAGCCCTAACCCTAGCCCTAGCCCTAACCCTAACCCTAGCCCTAACCCTAACGGGAAAATGGAAATAAATACATTTTTTTAATTTTTTAATTTTTCCCTAACTAACGGGGTGATGAAGGGAGGTTTGATTTACTTTTATAGCGGGTTTTTTTAGCTCATTTTTATGATTGGCAGCCGTCACACACTGAAAGACGCTTTTTATTGCAAAAAATATTTTTTGCGTTACCCCATTTTGAGAGCTATAATTTTTCCATATTTGAGTCCACAGAGTCATGTGAGGTCTTGTTTTTTGTGGGACGAGTTGACGTTTTTATTGGTAACATTTTCGGGCACATGACATTTTTTGATCGCTTTTTATTCCGATTTTTGTGAGGCAGAATGACCAAAAACCAGCTATTCATGAATTTGTTTTGGGGGAGGCGTTTATACCGTTCCACGTTTGGTAAAATGGATTAAGCAGTTTTATTCTTCGGGTCAGTATGATTACAGCGATACCTCATTTATATCTTTTTTTATGTTTTGGCGTTTTTATACGATAAAAACTATTTTATAGAAAAAATAATTATTTTTGCATCGCTTTATTCTGAGGACTATAACTTTTTTATTTTTTTGCTGATGATGCTGTATGGTGACTCGTTTTTTGCAGGACAAGATGACGTTTTCAGCGGTACCATGGCTATTTATATCTGTCTTTTTGATCGCGTGTTATTCCACTTTTTGTTCGGCAGTATGATAATAAAGCGTTGTTTTTTGCCTGTTTTTTTTTTCTTACGGTGTTTACTGAAGGGGTTATCTAGTGGGACAGTTTTATAGGTTGGGTCGTCACGGACGCGGCGATACTAAATATGTGTACTTTTATTGTTTTTTTTTTATTTAGATAAAGAAATGTATTTATGGGAATAATATATATATATTTTTTTTATACGAGTGGAATTTTTTTTTTAACTTTTTTACTTTGTCCCAGGGGGGGACATCACAGATCACTGATCTGACAGTTTGCACAGCACTCTGTCAGATCAGCGATCTAACTTAGAGCACTGCAGGCTTACCAAGCGCCTGCTCTGAGCAGGCACTTGGTAAGCCACCTCCCTCCCTGCAGGACACGGATGCCGCGGCCATCTTGGATCTGGGGCCTGCAGCGAGGAAGGAGGTAAGAGACCCTCACAGCAATGCGATCACATCGCGTTGCTGCGGGGGTCTCAGGGAAGCCCGCAGGGAGCCCCCTCCTTGCGCGACGCTTCCCTATACCGCCGGCACAATGCGATCATGTTTGATCGCAGTGTGCCAGGGGTTAATGTGCTGGGGGTGGCCTGTGACAGCTCCTGGCACATAGTGTCGGATGTCAGCTGCGATAGGCAGCTGACACCAGGCCGCGATCGGCTGCGCTTCCCCTGTGAGCTCGGCCGATCGCGCTGGACGTACTATTCCGTCCTTGGGAAGTAGGGCCCACCCCACATGGACGGAATAGTACGTCCAATGACAGAAGGGGGTTAAAACTCCTTATTTCACCATCTACTACTGTTCTGAACATGAGACAGCCATCAATTTATAGAAAATCATATTGGCTATCTCATATAGAAATTTGACTTTCAACTATTCAGCATATGATTAGTTATGCAGATTAATTTCATATTACTGCATTGTTACTGTTTTGCTCCTGAAAATCTAAATTTTAATTTTTGCTAATATTTTGTTAGTATTTTTTAAATCCATATTTGGCTGTCAATAATTACTGAATCCATCTGCTTTCAATCAGATTTAAACATGTCTCCACCGAAATATGATCCTAGGTGTCTTCTACACGTTCCCAAAGTCGGTGCATAGTGGTCAACTAACTCATGAATACAGCTTTTTCTTCAACTCTACCCACAAGTGTTTGAATGGGTTGAGGTCTGGTGACTGTGAAGGTAAATCCAGCACCTCTACTTCATTGTCATTGAACCATTTTTTCGCTAATCTTGATGTATGCTTCAGGTCTTTGTCCTGCTGGAACACTATGACGTCCTTTTCATACCCATAGCACTCGAGTGCATGAAATAACTCATCTTGTAAGATACTTACATATAGTTCAGCATTGAGACCGCCATCGATCCAGGTCAAGTATCCAATGACTTTGGCACTAGTGATGAGCGAATAGCATTGTTGCTCGGGTCTCCCTAAGCATGCGCGGGTGATCTCTGAGTATTTCGTAGTGCTCGGACATGTAGTTTTCGTCGCCTCAGCTCCATAATTTACGGCTGCTGGACAGCCTGAATACATGTGGGAAGTCTTCAACAAACAGGCATTCCTCACATGTATTCAGCCTGGCTAGCAGCCAGGCAAAGAAAACTAAATGTCCGAGCTCTCACAAATACTGGGAGATGACCCAAACAGCAATGCTAATCACTCATCACTAGTTAGCCCTATTTCCCTTGTTTCTTCCACACCCATTTGCACCCATCTGAGCCAAGCCTATTGACTTTCCAAATCTCCTGTTTCCAATCTTCTTTTGTCCACTTTTTTGCAAACTCAAGCCAACGCTTCTGATGACAATATTGAAGTTGAGGCTTCTTCACCTTTTTCGAGCCATCTTTCCACCTCTGTAATGTGCGTCGCACGGTGCATGCATTGATGTCTGTGATGTTACTATTACAAAGCATACGAGCCACCTCCACTGCTGTGTTTGTCGCACCAGAACTGATAGACCTTGTGATAAGCCGACTTGTTGACACTGATATTTTGCCTGGGCATCCACCTCTTGGCTTTTGAATGGATCAATGGACTTCGTTTTTGCATTATTCCAACTGTCATAGCACTCAGATTATGCAGTTTGGCAATTCTCTTGGCCGAGAGACTGCTATCGATAAGCTGGGTGATGCTGTTTATCTTTTTTTGGGAAATGTTCTTCATGGCTGCTCCCCGATTTTAACGAGTGACCTTTCACCTGGTAATCAACCTAATTACACACTGAGCTATTAGTGAATGTGAGAACAGGATGTAATTTGTAGTATACAGGAAAAAAAAGATTTTTCCACCACTAGGAGAAAAACAGTAACAATGCAGCTACATGACAAGAATCTGTATAACTAATCATATAATAAATGGTTGCAAGTCAAATTTCTGCATGAGAAAGCCAAAATGATTGTCTATAAAATGATGGCAGTCTCATGTTTGAAGCAGTGGTGTATGTGAGACATGGAGACCGAAAGTCAAAAGTTCAAAACATTGTTACCTTTTTGCTTGTCAGTTTATGTATGCTCAGATGGATCTGGTGATCTATTCATTTACTGATTAAGGTCCTAGCGATGTATTTATGTCAATACTGACATATTTATGTACTGATGGTGGTTCTAGTTACCTCTTTAGTTACTAAAAATGGTTATGGTGCTGTATTTATGCACTATTATTGGCTCTGATATTTTATGCACGCATGATGTTTTTGGATTTGTATTCATGTACTGATGATGGTTCTGGTGATGAATACAGCACCAGAACAATATTCACTAAATGAATACATCACCAGAGTCATTAGTATTACCTGAATACTGCACTAGAACAACCGTCACTATATGAATACATCACCAAAACCACTATCCAAAAAGGAATACTTCCCCAGAAGCACATCTGCTTTGTTGCATACTGTATATTGATATTTGACCTTTGTATTTTGTAAATGGTCCACAAACAACTAATTATTCTATATCTAACTTTTAAATTGCACTCCCTGTTGAGCCTCACCTCTAAGGCTACGTTCAGATTAGCGTTGCGCGCCGCTGCGTCGGCGACGCAACGCATGACGCACGCAAAAACGCTGCGTTTTGCGACGCGTGCGTCGTTTTTTGACGAAAATTGGACGCAAGAAAAATGCAACTTGTTGCATTTTCTTGCGTCCGACGCTAGCGTCAAAAACGACGCACGTGTCGGAAAACGCAACAAGAAAAACGCATGCGTCCCCCATGTTAAACATAGGGGCGCATGACGCGTGTGTCGCCGCTGCGTTTCCCCGATGCAGCGTCGGGAAACGCTAATCTGAACGTAGCCTAAACTGCACCACTTTTTTTTCACTTTTTCCGGTATTTTGTGAAAAAGGTAACTTTTTTAGTTGAAGTAGTCGCCAGAGCTTATTGCCCGACCAATTGGAGGAGGATGGTGCATTAGGGGCCCTGTTTCTTTAGTCTCTGATCCATTCTTTGCTAGGGAATAAGGGATGGTTGGGGCACCATTGGCTTCATAATAATAATAATCTTTATTTTTTTATAGCACTAATCTATTCCGCAGACCGCAGCGCTTTACAGGTTGCACACATTATCATCTGCCTAGGGAACCAAAATACCTTGTCCCAGCCCTAGCAGCTCTCCTGCAGGCATCACTGGAGCAAGTAATGCTACATGTGCTGTTGGTGGATGAGACTCTACAATGCCTGAAAGGTCTGGCCACTGTGGTGGCCAATTGTATTTGCGGGCTTCTTGTGTGTGGGAATTATTTTCCATCTTGCCAGAAGATTAATCTGTTGCATTGTGCAGGCTGTGCTGCCAGAAAATAAGCTGGGTACATCTTGACAAACATAGCTAATAAGCACTAAAACATACCATCAGCACATAAATCGACATCATGGAGAATGCAAACCGATCACTGATCAGCAAGATGAGCAAGGCTCAAACTGTTATCCTTCTCGTGCTTGTAATTGTCTTTTTGGTAAAAAGGTTGCACCCCCAAAGAGTGGCTTCTTGATGTCATCAGCTGCATTATCATCCTCCTCACCTACGGTGGGGAAAATAAGTATTTGATACACTGCCGATTGTGCAAGTTTTCCCACCTACAAAGAATGAAGAGGTATGTAATTTTTATCATAGGTACACGTCAAAGGTGAGAGACAGTCTAAAAATAAAAAATAGAACATCACGTTGTATGATTTTTAAATAATGAAATTGAATTTTATTACATGAATTAAGTATTTGATACATAAGAAAAGCAGAACTTAATATTTGGTACAGAAACCTTTATTTGCAATTACAGAGGTCAGACATTTCCTGTTGTTGTTAACCAAGTTTGCACACACTGTAACAGGGTTCTTGGCCCACTCCTCATACAGATCTTTTTCAGTTTTTAGGTCTGGAAACTGGCTAGACCACTCCAGCATCTTGAAATGCTTCTTACCTAGCCACTTCTTAGTTTCCCTGCCTGTGTGTTTGGGTCATTGTCATGCTGGAAGACGCAGCCATGACCCATCTTCAGTGCTCTTACTAAAGGAAGGAAGTTGTTGACAAAAATGTTGTGATACATGACCCCATCCATCCTCCCTTCAATATGGTGGGTGCAGTCGCCCTATCACCTTTGCAGAAAATCACCCTCCAAAGCATGAGGTTTCCCCACCATGCTTCATGGTTGCAACAGTGTTCTTGGGTTTGTACTCATCCTTCTTTTTCCTTCAAACATGGCGAGTTGAGATGATTAGGGTTGAGCGAAATGGATCGGTCATTTTCATAAGTCGCCGACTTTTGGCAAAGTCAAGTTTCATGAAACCCGATCCGATCCCTGTGTGGGGTCGGCCACGCGGTACGCGACTTTCGCGCCAAAGTCGCGTTTCAATGACGCGAAAAACGCCATTTCTCAGCCAATGAAGGTGGACGCAGAGTGTGGGCAGCGTGATGACATAGGTCTCAGTCCCCACTATCTTAGAGAAGGGCATTGCAGTGATTGGCTTGCTTTCTGCGGCGTCACAGAGGCTATAAAGGGGCGTTCCCGCCGACCGCCATCTTACTGCTGCTGATCTGAGCATAGGGAGAGGTTGCTGCCGCTTCGTCAGAAGCAGGGATAGCGTTAGGCAGGGTACATTAACCCCCAAACCGCTTGTGCTGTAGCGATTTCCACTGTCCAACACCACCTTTTGTTTGCAGGGACAGTGGAGGCTACATTTTTTTTCCTCAGCGCTGTAGCTCATTGAGCTGCCCTAGAAGGCTCCCTGATAGCTGCATTGCTGTTTGTACGCCGCTGTGCAAACCAACTGCTTTTTTCAAAGCACAAATCCTGTTGCTCCTTCCTTTCTGCACAGCTATCTTGTTTGTTTGTCCACACTTCTGACTTTTTTGTGCAGCAGTCCACTCCTTGTTATTGCTGCCTGCCATGCTTTGCTGAGATTACTGCAGGGAGATAGTAATTGTAGGACAGTCCCTTTTTTTTTTTTGTTATATCTCTTCAAGTCACTTTCTGCCACAAAAAATATACTCTAATACAGTGGCCCAGATTTATTCACTAGTCTCCCTGAAGAAAAAAAAAAAAAGGTGCAGATTAAAATTGGCAAATCTGCATCAGTGGCAGTCCTGTGTGTGGCATCTGTGTCTCATTTTCTGGCACAGAAAACATACAGTCTAACAGTGGGCCTGATTTCTTGCCAATTCTCCCATAAATAAAAAAAAATAGTGGGAGATTAAGATTGGCAATTCTGCCTCAGTGCCAGTCATGTGTGTGGCATCTGTCTTTAATTTTGTGCCACAGAAAACCTAGTGTGTAATACTGGGCCAGATTTTTTTTAAATTCTCCCAGAAAAAAAATAGTGGGAGATTAAGATTGGCAATTCTGCCTCAGTGCCAGTCATGTGTGTGGCATCTGTCTTTTATTTTGTGCCACAGAAAACCTAGTGTGTAACACTGGGCCTGATTTCTTGACAATTCTCCCACAATAAAGTTACAAAAAAAGTGGGAGATTAAGATTGGCATTTCTGCCTCAGTGCCAGTCGTGTTTGTGGCATCTGTCTTTAATTTTGTGCCACAGAAAACCTAGTGTGTAATACTGGGCCAGATTTTTTTAAATTCTCCCAGGAAAAAAAAAATAGTGGGAGATTAAGATTGGCAATTCTGCCTCAGTGCCAGTTGTGTGTGTGGCATCTGTCTTTTATTTTGTGCCACAGAAAACCTAGTGTGTAACACTGGGCCTGATTTCTTGACAATTCTCCCATAATAAAGTTACAAAAAAAGTGGGAGATTAAGATTGGCAATTCTGCCTCAGTGCCAGTCGTGTGTGTGGCATCTGTCTTTAATTTTGTGCCACAGAAAACCTGGTGTGTAATACTGGGCCTGATTTTTTTAAAATTCTCCCAGAAAAAAAAAATAGTGGGAGATTAAGATTGGCAATTCTGCCTCAGTGCCAGTCCAGTGTGTGCCATCTGTCTCTCATTTTGTGCCACATAAAACCTAGTGTGTAACACGGTGTTAGGGTTGGCGGAACGCACCAAATATACTGTTTATTAAATGGAACTGGTGCGTTTGCAACCCGGGATCCACCGTGCAGGAAAGTACCTGCTGCTAAATAATAGCGGCTCTATATGGCGGTATATACCAACTCTGTTAGCTTCACAGAGTAACCGCGAGAGGCAGGCTCTCTGCCCTGTTAAACTTTCACAGAGGCACAGGCCAACTACCCAGATGTGAGCAGTGAGTGGTCATGCATGCATACACAATCTCCTCGCCGGAGGAGCCAGCATTCTAGGGGCTTATTTCAGCCGGGTCCCTGAACACACTTATACACAATCTCCTCGCCGGAGGTGCCAGCATTCTAGGGGCTTATTTCAGCCGGATCCCTGAACACATACAAACGCATGACCACATTGGCGCAAAGCATATGACAAAAGACGATACTAGCGCATGGCCGTGCGGTCATGCGCAGTTTATATAGTTACAGCACAGGAAGCTGCTACCAAAGTTTTGCCCTTTCAGGACATTCCTGGAGGACCAATGGGATGCGCTGCAGTACCTGAACATGTGACCGAACATGTGACCCTCGACCTCCAATGGGAGACCTTGCCCTGGGCATGCTCAGTGTGTGTAAATAAGGACTTAGTCCCAGAGAGGCCTGCTCGCCGCAGATCAGTGCAGGGTACCATAGGAAAGCCAGAAAAGGCAGTAGCGACCCTATGCACCGAATCAGCCTCAGCAAGACGCTGGGAGCGACGTCTCCGCTGAGCAGACCCCACTGCGGCCGATGCTGAATGGGAGACCGCAGCAGATACGGATCGAGATTCCCCCTGTGCAGCAGAGGAAACTCGACTCCTAACACACGGTGCCAGATTTTTTGACAATTCTCCCATAAATAAAAAAAAAATAGTGGGAGATTAAGATTGGCATTTCTGCCTCAGTGCCAGTCCAGTGTGTGCCATCTGTCTCTCATTTTGTGCCACATAAAACCTAGTGTGTAACACGGTGCCAGATTTTTTGACAATTCTCCCATAAATAAAAAAAAAAAGTGGGAGATTAAGATTGGCAATTCTGCCTCAGTGCCAGTCGTGTGTGTGGCATTTGTCTTTCATTTTATGCCACAGAACATATACTGTAAAAGAGTGGGCCACATTTCTTCAATATTCTCCCAGAAAAAATAAAAAGGGGGAGATTTCTATTGGTAGTGTCTGCATCTGCATCAGTCCTGTTAGTGGCATACAGTGGGGCAAAAAAGTATTTAGTCAGTCAGCAATAGTGCAAGTTCCACCACTTAAAAAGATGTGAGGCGTCTGTAATTTACATCATAGGTAGACCTCAACTATGGGAGACAAACTGAGAAAAAAAAATCCAGAAAATCACATTGTCTGTTTTTTTATCATTTTTTTGCATTTTATGGTGGAAAATAAGTATTTGGTCAGAAACAAACAATCAAGATTTCTGGCTCTCACAGACCTGTAACTTCTTCTTTAAGAGTCTCCTCTTTCCTCCACTCATTACCTGTAGTAATGGCACCTGTTTAAACTTGTTATCAGTATAAAAAGACACCTGTGCACACCCTCAAACAGTCTGACTCCAAACTCCACTATGGTGAAGACCAAAGAGCTGTCAAAGGACACCAGAAACAAAATTGTAGCCCTGCACCAGGCTGGGAAGACTGAATCTGCAATAGCCAACCAGCTTGGAGTGAAGAAATCAACAGTGGGAGCAATAATTAGAAAATGGAAGACATACAAGACCACTGATAATCTCCCTCGATCTGGGGCTCCACGCAAAATCCCACCCCGTGGGGTCAGAATGATCACAAGAACGGTGAGCAAAAATCCCAGAACCACACGGGGGGACCTAGTGAATGAACTGCAGAGAGCTGGGACCAATGTAACAAGGCCTACCATAAGTAACACACTACGCCACCATGGACTCAGATCCTGCAGTGCCAGACGTGTCCCACTGCTTAAGCCAGTACATGTCCGGGCCCGTCTGAAGTTTGCTAGAGAGCATTTGGATGATCCAGAGGAGTTTTGGGAGAATGTCCTATGGTCTGATGAAACCAAACTGGAACTGTTTGGTAGAAACACAACTTGTCGTGTTTGGAGGAAAAAGAATACTGAGTTGCATCCATCAAACACCATACCTACTGTAAAGCATGGTGGTGGAAACATCATACTTTGGGACTGTTTCTCTGCAAAGGGGCCAGGACGACTGATCCGGGTACATGAAAGAATGAATGGGGCCATGTATCGTGAGATTTTGAGTGCAAACCTCCTTCCATCAGCAAGGGCATTGAATATGAAACGTGGCTGGGTCTTTCAACATGACAATGATCCAAAGCACACCGCCAGGGCAACGAAGGAGTGACTTCGTAAGAAGCATTTCAAGATCCTGGAGTGGCCTAGCCAGTCTCCAGATCATAACCCTATAGAAAACCTTTGGAGGGAGTTGAAAGTCCGTGTTGTCAAGCGAAAAGCCAAAAACATCACTGCTCTAGAGGAGATCTGCATGGAGGAATGGGCCAACATATCAACAACAGTGTGTGGCAACCTTGTGAAGACTTACAGAAAACGTTTGACCTCTGTCATTGCCAACAAAGGATATATTACAAAGTATTGAGATGAAATTTTGTTTCTGACCAAATACTTATTTTCCACCATAATATGCAAATAAAATGTTAAAAAAACAGACAATGTGATTTTCTGGATTTTTTTTCCTCAGTTTGTCTCCCATAGTTGAGGTCTACCTATGATGTAAATTACAGACGCCTCTCATCTTTTTAAGTGGTGGAACTTGCACTATTGCTGACTGACTAAATACTTTTTTGCCCCACTGTATCTGTCTGCCACAGAAGCTGTGTACTGTTATACATTGGGCCTGATTTTCCCTGCAGTCTCACCCACCTATAAAGGGATGTATAAATCCAACAGAAGTTTGAGTTCACCTTGTAACTGGTTTTACAGTAACAAAAACCGTTAGTTTGGTTACGTTTTTCAAACAATGAGGAAGTCTGGTGGAAGAGGTCGTGGCCGTGGGCGGTCATTGCCAGCTGGTAATGATGGTAGTGGTGGTGGAGCATCAGGTGGTCGTGGGAAAAGCAATATAGCACCTAAGTCTCGAGTTGTTGAGCCAGGTTCATCGTCTGGCTACACAAGGCCCCGAACGCTCCCTTTTCTGGGAGTAGGAAAACCGCTTTTAAAGCCGGAGCAGCAAGAACAAGTTTTGGCTTTCCTTGCTGACTCAGCCTCTAGCTCTTTCGCCTCCTCTTCAGAAACTGCTAAATGTAAAAGCAGCGCGTCGTTAGTGGATGTTCACAGTCAGGGACAAGTCGCTTCCTTGTCTTCTTCACCAAGAACAACAGAGAAGGATGCGTCAGGTGACACAACGGGTTACTCCATGGAGCTCTTTACACATACCGTTCCTGGGTTAGAAAGTGAAATAGTTAACAGGCCATGCCCATTACAAGTTGAATCGGACATGGAGTGCACAGATGCACAGCCACAGCCAGATTACTATGCTGTTCCTTTGACTCAGACCAGAACATTGCCCTCGCAGTGTACTGATCCAGAATCAGACCCTGATGAGACTATGGTGCCCCGTCACGAACGCTATACCACCGGCTTACACGGTGACACAGACGAAGTTGCACACGAGATAGAAGAGGAGGTCATAGATGACCCAGTTGTTGACCCCGATTGGCAGCCATTGGGGGAACAGGGTGCAGGTGGCAGTAGCTCTGAAGCGGAAGAGGAGGAGCCACAGCAGGCATCAACCTAGCAACAGGTTCCATCTGCCAGGCCTGTATCTGGCCAAAAACGAGTGGCAAAACCAGTTGTAGGACAGCGTGGCCATCCGGTTAAAGAAGCTCAGTCTGCAATGCCTGAAAAGGTATCCGATAGTAGAAAGAGTGCAGTCTGGCATTTTTTTAAACAACATCCAAATGATCAGCGTAAAGTCATCTGTCAATAATGTTCAACTACCTTAAGCAGAGGTCAAAATCTTAAAAGTCTAAATACAAGTTGCATGTGTAGACATTTAACCACCATGCATTTGCAAGCCTGGACTAACTACCAAACGTCCCTTAAGGTTGTAGCACCCTCGGCCAATGAAGCAAGTCAGCAACGCTACATCCCTTCCCTCACTGTAAGCCCACCATTTCCCGCACCACCTGCAGTAAATGTGCAGGTTTCGTTGCAAGGCCAATGCAGTCAGGGATTCACCAAGTTCGTGGTAGGAAACACTGCATGTAGGGCACCAGCAAGAATACCATCTCCAACCCTCTCTCAGTCTGCCGTGTCCACCGGCACCCCCGCTAGTTCCACCATCTGCAGCTCTCCAGTCCAGCTCACCCTACATGAGACTCTCGTGAGGAAAAGGAAGTACTCATCCTCGCATCCGCGTACACAGGGTTTGAATGCCCACATTGCTAGACTAATCTCGTTAGAGATGATGCCCTACCGGTTAGTTGAAAGCGAAGCTTTTAAAGCCCTGATGGACTACGCTTTACCATGCTATGAGCTACCCAGTCGACACTTCTTTTCGAGAAAAGCAATCCCAGCCCTCCACCAGCATGTAAAAGACCGCATCGTCCATGCACTCAGGCAATCTGTGAGTACAAAGGTACACCTGACAACAGATGCATTGACCAGTAGGCATGGCCAGGGACGTTACGTGTCCATCATGGCACACTGGGTTAATGTGGCGGATGCAGGGTCCACAGGGGACAGCAATATTGGGACAGTTCTGCCTAGCCCACGGTCTAGGAAACAGTTGGCTGTAGGCGTTCACCCCCCCTCCTCCTCCTCCTCGTCCTCCTGCAGAAGCGAGAGCTCGTCCACAGACCGCAGTCGCATGACCACTCCATCCGCAGCTGCCACTGTTGCACACTAAGTGTCCCATTATGGGACAGCTAGTGGCAAGCGTCAGCAGGCTGTATTGGCAATGAAGTGTTTGGGCGACAACAGACACACCGCGGAAGTTCTGTCCGAGTTCTTGCAGAAAGAAACTCAGTCATGGCTGGGCAGTGTACATCTTGAGGCAGGCAAGGTAGTGAGTGATAACGGAAGGAATTTTATGGCTGCCATAGCCCTTTCACAACTGAAACACATTCCTTGCCTGGCTCACACCTTAAACCTGGTGGTGCAGTGCTTCCTGAAAAGTTATCCAGGGTTACCCGACCTGCTCCTCAAAGTGCGCAGACTTTGCTCGCATATCCGCTGTTCGCCCGTACACTCCACCCGTATGCAGAACCATCAGCGGTCTTTGAACCTTCCCCAGCATCGCCTAATCATCGACGTTGCAACAAGGTGGAACTCCACACTGCACATGCTTCAGAGACTGTGCGAACAGAGGCGTGCTGTTATGTATTTGTGGGAGGATACACATACATGGTCAGGCAGTTGGATGGCAGACATGGATTTGTCAGGTGTGCAGTGGTCGAAGGTACAAGACCTGTGTCAAGTCCTTCAGTGTTTTCAGGAATGCACACGGCTGGTTAGTGCAGACAACGCCATAATAAGCATGAGCATCCCCCTAATGCGTCTGCCGATGCAAAGTTTGACGCACATAAAGGAGCAGGCGTCTGCAGCCGAGGAAGAGGGAAGCCTTGATGACAGTCAGCCATTGTCTGGTCAGGGCAGTCTACAGGACGAGGTAGCAGGCGAAGAGGAGGAGGATGAGGAGGATGATGGGGATGAGTATTTTTTGAATGAGGAAGCTTCTCCGGGGCCAATAGCAACTGGTGGCGTTGCAAGGCCGGGTTCAGGTTTTTAGAGGGAGACAAGTGACGTAGATTTGCCTGAAACTGCCCCTCAACCCAGCACAACCGCAGATTTGACAACTGGAACTTTGGCCCACATGGCGGATTATGCCTTACATATCCTCAAAAGGGTCCCACGCATTATTAAAATGATGACCAATGACGATTACTGGTTGGCCTGCCTCCTTGATCCTCGCTATAAAGGCAAATTGCAAAATATCATGCCACATGAGAACCTTGAACAAATATTAGCAACCAAACAAGCAACTCTTGTAGACCATTTGATTCAGGCATTCCCAGCACACAGCGCCGGTGATGGTTCTCACACGAGCTGCAGGGGGCAACAGGGCAGAGGTGTTAGAGGTGCACAAATCAGAAGTGGCATTGGACAGAGGGGTTTTCTGACCAGGTTGTGGAGTGATTTTGCAATGACCGCAGACAGGACAGGTACTGCAGCATCAATTCAAAGTGACAGGAGACAATATTTGTCCAGTATGGTTACTAACTATTTTTCATCCCTTATCGATGTTCTCCCTCAACCGTCATTCCCATTTGATTACTCGGCATCCAAAATAGACACCTGGCCTGAATTGGCAGAATATGCATTGCAGGAGCTTGCTTGCCCAGCAGCTAGTGTGCTATCAGAAAGAGTATTCAGTGCTGCTGGTTCAATATTGACCGAAAAAAAGGACTCGTCTGGCTACCCAAAATGTTGATGATCTAACCTTCATTAACCCCTCTGTGACCTTAGACGTACTATCCCGTCGAGGTGCCCTGGGCTTATCTGACCCTGGACGTCATAGCCGATCGGCCGCGCTCACGGGGGGAGCGCGGCCGATCGCGGCCGGGTGTCAGCTGCTTATCGCAGCTGACATCCGGCACTATGTGCCAGGAGCGGTCACGGACCGCCCCCGGCACATTAACCCCTGGCACACCGCGATCAAAGATGATCGCGATGTGCCGGCGGTGCAGGGAAGCACCGCGCAGGGAGGGGGCTCCCTGCGGGCTTCCCTGAGCCCCCCGCAGCAACGCGATGTGATCGCGTTGCTGCGAGGGTCTCCTCACCTCCCTCCCTGCTCGAGCCCCGGATCCAAGATGGCCGCGGATCCGGGTCCTGCAGGGAGGGAGGTGGCTTCACAGAGCCTGCTCAGAGCAGGCACTGTGAAGCAGCCTGCACTCCTATCAGATCAGTGATCTGACAGAGTGCTGTGCAAACTGTCAGATCACTGATCTGTGATGTCCCCCCCTGGGACAAAGTAAAAAAGTAAAAAAAAATTTTTCCAAATGTGTAAAAAAAAATAAAAAAAAATATTCCAAAATAATGAAAAAAAAAAAAATATTATTCCCATAAATACATTTCTTCATCTAAATAAAAAAAAAAAACCAATAAAAGTACACATATTTAGTATCGCCGCGTCCGTAACGGCCCGACCTATAAAACTGGCCCACTAGTTAACCCCTTCAGTAAACACCGTAAGAAAAAAAAAAAAAAACGAGGCAAAAAACAACGCTTTATTATCATACCGCCGAACAAAAAGTGGAATAACACGCGATCAAAAGGACAGATATAAATAACCATGGTACCGCTGAAAGCGTCATATTGTCCCGCAAAAAAAGAGCTGCCATACAGCATCATCAGCAAAAAAATAAAAAAGTTATAGTCCTGAGAATAAAGCGATGCAAAAATAATTATTTTTTCTGTAAAATAGTTTTTATCGTATAAAAGCACCAAACCATAAAAAAATGATATAAATGAGGTATCGCTGTAATCGTACTGACCCGAAGAATAAAACTGATTTATCAATTTTACCAAACGCGGAACGGTATAAACGCCTCCCCCAATAGAAATTCATGAATAGCTGGCTTTTGGTCATTCTTCCTCACAAAAATCAGAATAAAAAGCGATAAAAAAATGTCACGTGCCCAAAAATGTTTTCAATAAAAACGTCAACTCGTCCCGCAAAAAACAAGACCTCACATGACTGTGGACCAAAATATGGAAAAATTATAGCTCTCAAAATGTGGTATTGCAAAAAATATTTTTTGCAATAAAAAGGGTCTTTCAGTGTGTGACGGCTGCCAATCATAAAAATCCGCTAAAAAACTTGCTATAAAAGTAAATCAAACCCCCCTTCATCACCCCCTTAGTTAGGGAAAAATAAAAAAAAATGTATTTATTTCCATTTTCCCATTAGGGCTAGGGTTAGGGCTAGGGTTAGGGCTAGGGCTAGGGTTAGGGCTAGGGTTAGGGCTAGGGCTAGGGTTAGGGCTAGGGTTAGGGTTAGGGCTAGGGTTAGGGCTAGGGTTAGGGCTAGGGCTAGGGTTAGGGTTAGGGCTAGGGTTAGGGCTAGGGCTAGGGCTAGGGTTAGGGCTAGGGTTAGGGCTAGGGTTAGGGTTAGGGCTAGGGTTAGGGCTAGGGTTAGGGTTAGGGCTAGGGTTAGGGCTAGGATTAGGGTTAGGGTTAGGGTTGGGGCTACAGTTAGGGTTGGGGCTAAAGTTAGGGTTAGGGTTTAGATTACATTTACAGTTGGGAATAGGGTTGGGATTAGGGTTAGGGGTGTGTCAGGGTTAGAGGTGTGGTTAGGGTTACCGTTGGAATTAGGGTTAGGGGTGTGTTTAGATTAGGGTTTCAGTTATAATTGGGGGGTTTCCACTGTTTCGGCACATCAGGGGCTCTCCAAACACGACATGGCGTCCGATCTCAATTCCAGCCAATTCTGCGTTGAAAAAGTAAAACAGTGCTCCTTCCCTTCCGAGCTCTCCTGTGTGCCCAAACAGGGGTTTACCCCAACATATGGGGTATCAGCGTACTCAGGACAAATTGGACAACAACTTTTGTGGACCAATTTCTCCTGTTACCCTTGGGAAAATACAAAACTGGGGGCTAAAAAATAATTTTTGTGGGAAAACAAAAAGATTTTTTATTTTCACGGCTCTGCGTTATAAACTGTAGTGAAACACTTGGGGGTTCAAAGTTCTCACAACACATCTAGATAAGTTCATTGAGGGGTCTAGTTTCCAATATGGGGTCACTTGTGGGGGGATTCTACTGTTTAGGTACATTAGGGGCTCTGCAAACGCAATGTGACGCCTGCAGACCAATCCATCTAAGTCTGCATTCCAAATGATGCTCCTTCCCTTCCGAGCCCTCCCATGCGCCCAAACGGTGGTTCCCCCCCACATATCGGGTATCAGCGTACTCAGGACAAATTGGACAACAACATTTAGGGTCCAATTTCTCCTGCTAACCTTGGAAAAATACAAAACTGGGGGCTAAAATATAATTTTTGTGGAAAAAAAAATATTTTTATTTGCATGGCTCTGCGTTATAAACTGTAGTGAAATACTTGGGGGTTCAAAGCTCTCACAACACATCAAGATGAGTTCCTTAGGGGGTCTACTTTCCAAAATGGTGTCACTTTTGGGGGGTTTCTACTGTTTAGGTACATTAGGGGCTCTGCAAACGCAATGTGACGCCTGCAGACCATTCCATCTAAGTCTGCATTCCAAATGGCGCTCCTTCCCTTCCGAACCCTCCCATGCGCCCAAACAGTGGTTCCCCCCCACATATGGGGTATCAGCGTACTCAGGACAAATTGGACAACAACTTTTGTGGTCCAATTTCTCCTGTTACCCTAGGGAAAATACAAAACTGGGGGCTAAAAAATAATTTTTGTGGGAAAAAAATTTTGTTTTATTTTTATGGCTCTGCATTATAAACTTCTGTGAAGCCCTTGGTGGGTCAAAGTGCTCACCACACATCCAGATAAGTTCCTTAGGGGGTCTACTTTCCAAAATGGTGTCACTTGTGGGGGTTTTCAATGTTTAGGCACATCAGTGGCTCTCCAAACGCAACATGGCGTCCCATCTCAATTCCTGTCAATTTTGCATTGAAAAGTCAAACGGCGCTCCTTCCCTTCCGAGCTCTCCCATGCGCCCAAACAGTGGTTTACTGCCACATATGGGGTATCAGCGTACTCGGGACAAATTGGACAACAACTTTTGAGGTCCAATTTCTTCTCTTACCCTTGGAAAAATAAAAAATTGGGGGCAAAAATATAATTTTTGTGAAAAAATATGATTTTTTATTTTTATGGCTCTGCATTATAAACTTCTGTGAAGCACTTGGTGGGTCAAAGTGCTCACCACACCTCTAGATAAGTTCCTTAGGGGGTCTACTTTCCAAAATGGTGTCACTTGTGGGGGGTTTCAATGTTTAGGCACATCAGTGGCTCTCCAAACGCAACATGGCATCCCATCTCAATTTCTGTCAATTTTGCATTGAAAAGTCAAACTGCGCTCCTTCCCTTCCGAGCTCTCCCATGCGCCCAAACAGTGGTTTACTGCCACATATGGGGTATCGGCGTACTCAGGACAAATTGGACAACAACTTTTGAGGTCCAATTTCTTCTCTTACCCTTGGAAAAATAAAAAATTGGGGGCAAAAATATAATTTTTGTGAAAAAATATGATTTTTTATTTTTACGGTTCTGCATTATAAACTTCTGTGAAGCACTTGGTGGGTCAAAGTGCTCACCACACATCCAGATAAGTTCCTTAGGGGGTCTACTTTCCAAAATGGTGTCACTTGTGGGGGGTTTCAATGTTTAGGCACATCAGTGGCTCTCCAAACGCAACATGGCGTCCCATCTCAATTCCTGTCAATTTTGCATTGAAAAGTCAAATAGCGCTCCTTCCCTTCCGAGCTCTCCCATGCGCCCAAACAGTGGTTTACTGCCACATATGGGGTATCAGCGTACTCAGGACAAATTGGACAACAACTTTTTGGGTCCAATTTCTCCTGTTACCCTTGGTAAAATAAAACAAATTGGAGCTGAAGTAAATTTTTTGTGTAAAAAAGTTAAATGTTCATTTTTATTTAAACATTCCAAAAATTCCTATTAAACACCTGAAGGGTTAATAAACTTCTTGAATGTGGTTTTGAGCACCTTGAGGGGTGCAGTTTTTAGAATGGTGTCACACTTGGGCATTTTCTATCATATAGACCCCTCAAAATGACTTCAAATGAGACGTGGTCCCTAAAAAAAAATGGTGTTGTAAAAATGAGAAATTGCTGGTCAACTTTTAACCCTTATAACTCCCTAACAAAAAAAAAAATTGGTTCCAAAATTATGCTGATGTAAAGGAGACATGTGGGAAATGTTACTTATTAAGTATTTTGTGTGACATATCTCTGTGATTTAATTGCATAAAAATTCAAAGTTTGAAAATTGCGAAATTTTCAAAATTTTCGCCAAATTTCCGTTTTTTTCACAAATAAACGCAGGTACTATCAAAGAAATTTTACCACTATCATGAAGTACAATATGTCACGAGAAAACAATGTCAGAATCACCAGGATCCGTTGAAGCGTTTCGGAGTTATAACCTCATAAAGGGACAGTGGTCAGAATTGTAAAAATTGGCCTGGTCATTAACGTGCAAACCACCCTTGGGGGTAAAGGGGTTAAAATGAACCACTCATGGATTTCTAATTATTTTGCCCCACCTTTCCTGGCTGACACCTAGCTTTCCTATAAAAAGGTCTTGCTTGTGGACTGGTCTTACTGACTGTTCCAATCTCTTAATTTGCAGCAGCTGTTTGTCCAGCATACGACATGTTTACACCTCCCTAAATGGGCTAACTCCCCCCACGGGGCCGTGATCTCGCCACTTGGCGCAAGCACCCGTGAGAGTGCCGTTTGTCTGAAGAGGTGGGTGTGCCCGCTTCTGATCGATGGCACTGCCACTGGGTCCCTCATAGTACAATAAAGTGTCTCTGGTGGTGGTGGCGCGCACCCAACGTCAGACACACCGTTCTAACATGAGGGGCCCTGGGCCTGTACCGCCGGCCACAAGAGTGTTTCCCCCCCCAGCTCAAACAGTGCTCTACCACTTGCAAAATTATCTCTCACAGCTCCAACAATGTTTAGTCTATGCGCTGACATCCTTCAATGCCTGGCACTGACAATACCAATTTGTTGACATGTATGATGCTAGTTAAAATAGTCAGGGTCAGTGTCCTATATTGACACCTGTAAATACTTAGCGCCAAATTACTATGTCTGAAACTCAGCAGAGGAGCCCACCCCTGTACCTAAGTATGCCACCCTTTTTTTTTTAGTTTTGTTGTTTTGCGAGACATTAACATCTATTTATTTTTTGGGAGTACTAACTGTGTCAGACACTCCTTCCAATCGTCCTCCGCTGACCACATCAATGCTGCCTGTGTACCCCTGCCACATAATCGATGGTGCTTTGAGCCTATTTTTTTAATTTTAGACCTACTAAGTGTGTCTGCGGTCCCTCCTTCCATTTGTCCTACGCTGAGCACACCAATGCTGACCGTGTACCCATGTAACTTTTTTTCAACCTGCAGTGAGCCTACTTTGTGGTGTAAGGTCTACTAGCAGTGTCTGTCTGTGCCACTTAATACAGCTGTCCTCTTCTAAAAAAAAAAAAAAAAAAAAAGGCTGGTTTTCAGCCTGTCAGAATTATAAAACTGCATTGGGGCCACAAGTTTTGTTGTGGTCTACAAACTGAGTCTTCCTCTCCAAGGTGTTCTCCTGATTGCCTTTACTGAGCTTCTATCTTCAGGCTCTTGTTAAATAGTTTTTTAATCGAACAACTGCAGTGGGGCTACTAGTTTGGTTGGGGCCTACTAACAGTGTCTGCCACTCCAAGGTGTTCTCCTGGTTGCCTTTCCTGAGCTTCAATCTTCAGGCTCTTGTTAAATAGTTTTTAAATCGAACAACTGCAGTGGGGCTATTAGTTTGGTTGGGGCCTACTAACAGTGTCTGCCGCTCCAAGGTGTTCGCCTGGTTGCCTTTCCTGAGCTTCAATCTTCAGGCTATCGTTAAATAGTTGTTAAATGGAACAACTGCATTTGGCCTACTAGTTTGGTTGGGGCCTACTAACGATGTCTGCCGCTCCTTGCTGTTCTCCTGGTTTCCTGTCCTGAAATTCCATTTTCAGGCTCTCGTTAAGTAGTTGTTAATATTACACTGAATTTGGCCTACTAGTGTGGTTGGGGCCTACTAACGGTGTATGCCGCTCCGTGCTGTTCTCATGGTTTCCTGTCCTGACATTCCATTTCAGGCTCTCGTTAAGTAGTTGTTAAAACAACACTGCATTAGGCCTACAAGTTGGGTCTGGGTTGTAGAGACCGTGTCTGCCGCTCCAAGATGTTCTCCAGGTTGCCTCTCCCTAGCTTCTATTTTGAAGCTCTCATTAAGTAGTTGTTGAAACAACACTGCATTAGGCCTACAAGTTGGGTCTGGGTTGTAGCGACGGTGTCTGCCGCTCCAAGGTGTTCTCCAGGTTGCCTCTCCCTAGCTTCTATCTTGAAGCTCTCGTTAAGTAGATGTTGAAACAACACTGCATTAGGCCTACAAGTTGGGTCTGGGTTGTAGAGACGGTGTCTGCCGCTCCAAGGTGTTCTCCAGGTTTCCTCTCCATTGCTTCTATCTTGAAGCTCTCGTTAAGTAGTTGTTGAAACAACACTGCATTAGGCCTACAAGTTGGGTCTGGGTTGTAGAGATGGTGTCTGCCGCTCCAAGATGTTCTCCAGGTTGCCTCTCCCTAGCTTCTATCTTGAAGCTCTCGTTAAGTAGTTGTTGAAACAACACTGCATTAGGCCTACAAGTTGGGTCTAGGTTGTAGAGACGGTGTCTGCCGCTCCAAGGTGTTCTCCAGGTTGCCTCTCCCTAGCTTCTATCTTGAAGCTCTCGTTAAGTAGTTGTTGAAACAACACTGCATTAGGCCTACAAGTTGGGTCTGGGTTGTAGAGACGGTGTCTGCCGCTCCAAGGTGTTCTCCAGGTTGCCTCTCCCTAGCTTCTATCTTGAAGCTCTCGTTAAGTAGTTGTTGAAACAACACTGCATTAGGCCTACAAGTTGGGTCTGGGTTGTAGAGACGGTGTCTACCCCCCACAACTTTAGCCAAATGACCCCCAATTTCCAATGCCTTACTATTATTATAAGGTAAATTAAGATTGACAAGCTTCAGTAACAAGAATGGATGTTTTTGCCATTAAAATGGGCACTGTATATGTTTTCCTGGCCTCCACTCACTGCCGACTATGATTCCCCATTGACTTGCATTGGGTTTCGTGTTTCGGTCGATCCCCGACTTTTCGCGATAATCGGCCGATTTCACTTGACTCGACTTTTGAGATAGTCGGGTTTCGCGAAACCCGACTCGACCCTAAAAAACTAAAAGTCGCTCAACCCTAGAGATGATACCAAAAAGTTCTATTTTGGTATCATCTGAGCACATGACCTTCTCTCATGTCTCCTCTGGATCATGATGGGACTGGACATGTGCTGGCGTGAGGAGGAGGACCATGCGTGCATTGCAGTATATTAATTCATGATGGCATAGTGTGTTACTAAAAATGTAATGTTTGAGACTGTGGTCCCAAATCTCTTCAGGTTATTGACCAGGTGCTCCTGTGTAATTCTGGGCTGATTCTTGATCTTTCTCAGAATCATCCACGAGGTGAGATCCTGCATTGAGCCCCAGACCGAGAAAGATTGACAGTCGTCTTGTGTTTCTTCAATTTTCTAATAATTGTGCCAACAGTTGTTGCCTTGCCACCAAGCTTATTGCCTATTGGCCTATAGCCCATCCCAGCCTTTTGCAGGTCTACAATTTTGTTCCTGGTGTCCTTAGACCGCCCTTTGGTCTTGACCATGGTGAAGAGGTTGAAATATGATTGATTGTGTGAACAAGTGTCTTTTAAACAGGTAACAAGTTCAAACATCTGCAATTAATGCAGATAATGAGTGCAGAGTAGGAAAGCTTCTTAAAGAAAAACTTAAGGTCTGTGGGAGCGAGAATTCTTGCTGGTTGGTAGGTGATCAAACACTTACTTCAAGCAATAAAATGCAATTTAATTGTTAAAAAATCATACAATGTGATTTTTTTGTTTTTTTATTTTTAGATTGTCTCTCACAGTTGAAGTGTACCTACGGTAAAACTTACAGACCTCTCCATTCTTTGTATGTGGGAGAACTTGCAAAATTGGCAGTGTATCAAATACTTATTTTCTTCACTGTACTTCTTTCCATACACTTCCTCCTCTAATTCCATTGCATCATCAGTTTTCATTTTGTCTGTTCAAGAAACATGCATTCAGTGGTCCAATTACATGAATGAAAATTGTACTCCCATTTGTCTAAGTTCACCACTAGAGTTGAGCGACTTTTACTTTTTTAGGATCGTTTCTCAAAAGTCGGGTCGAGTGAAATCGGCCGATTATTGCGAAAAAAGTCGGGGGTTGGCCGAAACACGAAACCCAATGCAAGTCAATGGGGAATCAAAGTCGGCAGTGAGTGGAGGACAGGAAAACACCTACAGTGCCCATTTTAATGCCAAAAACATCAATTCGTATTACTGAAGCTTGTCAATCTTAATTTACTTTATAATAATAGTTAGGCATTGAAAACAGAGGCTCATTTGGCTAAAATTGTGGGGTAGGTAGTGCTGGCTCAAGATTTTCGTGGGCCCAGGAAACGCGGAATACGTCACGGCGGTGGAGCAGGGAGAGGTAAGTATTTCAACTTTGCAAGTGCTGCAATCCTGATCAAGCAGGGGGGGCCCATTAGTTGGCACTGGCACAGGGCCCCTCATAGTACGGCGGTGTGTTTGACGGTGGGCGGCGCCTCCCACTGCCAGAGACACTTTTGCATACTATGAGGGGCCCTGTGCCAGTGCCAACGAGTATGCCCCCCACCTGATGAAGGAACTTGCACTTTCATCTACACCTTCCTCTTTGTCCCCGTGTAAGGTGGTATAGTATGCGGGAAGGGGAACCTGACTTTCAGCAGGGTCAGATTCTGGCTGTGTAGAGTGCAAGGGGAATGTAGTAGTCTGGGTCAATGTACCAGCAGACTCATCTAGCAGTGGCTGGCCAATGGGCAGGATGAGGAGGAAACACAGATATAGGCCCAAATAAGAAAGTAGGCTAAATGAAGTTCAAAATTGCTAACAGGACTAAACTGGCGGCATTGCTTTGTTCAGTGGAGGACAACTGTAATGAGGGGCAGACACAGTTAGTAGGCCCAAATAAGAAAGTAGGCTAAATGCAGTTCAAAATTTGTAACAGAACTAAACAGGCGGCATTGCTTTGTTCAGTGGAGGACAACTGTAATGAGGGGCAGACACAGTTAGTAGGCCCAAATAAGAAAGTAGGCTAAATGCAGTTCAAAATTTGTAACAGGACTAAACATGCGGGATTACTTTGTTCAGTGGAGGACAACTGTAATAAGTGGCTCAGACAGACTTAGTAGGCCTAAAATAAAAAAAGTAGGCTAAATGCAGTTCAAAATAGGTAAGAGGAGTACACAGGCGGCATTGCTTTGTTCAGTGGAGGACAACTGTAATAAGTGGCTCAGACAGACTTAGTAGGCCTAAAATAAAAAAGTAGGCTAAATGCAGTTCAAAATTGTTAACAGGAGTACACAGGCAGCATAGCTTTGTTCAGCGGAAGAGGACAACTGTTAGGAGAGGCTCACACAGTTACTAGGCCCAAGTAAGTAAGTAGGCTAAATGCAGTTCAAAATAGGTAACAGGAGTACACAGGCGGCATTGCTTTGTTCAGTGGAGGACAACTGTAATAAGTGGCTCAGACAGACTTAGTAGGCCTAAAATAAAAAAAGTAGGCTAAATGCAGTTCAAAATTGGTAACTGGACTAAACAGGTGGCATAGCTAGGTACTGGGGTGGGCTTCTCTGCTGAGTAGCAGACAGTGGTAGTAGGCGCAAAGTATTAACTGGTCTAAATGGAGACCAGGGCCCCTGTATATTTTAACTATCATCCATCATTTCAACAAATTTGTATTGGCAGTGCCATTGAAGGATTTAACAGCACAGGCTACAGTGTTGGAGCAGGGAGAGGTAAGTTTTGCAAGTGGTAGAACACTGTTCGAGCTGGGGGAACACTCTATCATGGGCGGCAGTACTGGCACAGGGCCCCTCATATTACGACGGTGTCTGACATTGGTTGTGCACCACCACCGTCAGAGACACTTCATTGTACTATGAGGGACCCTGTGCCAGTGCCGTCACCCAAGAGTGGGCACACCCACCTGTCCAGGCAAATGGCACTCGCACGGGTGCTTGCGCCAAGTGGTGACCCTGGCCCTGTGCGGGGAGTCAAGCCATTTAGGGAGGTATAAAAATGGCCTATGGTGGACATTCAGCAGCTGCAAATGGAGGAATTGGAGCAGTCAGTAAGAGGAGGCCAAAAGCAAGACAATTTGAAGGCAAGCTACGTGTCAGGAGGGGAAGGTAGGACAAAATAATTTGAAATCCATGATTGGTTCATTTTAATGAAGGTTAGATCATCAACATTTCGGGTAGCCAGACGAGTCCTTTTTTCGGTCAGTATTGAACCAGCAGCACTGAAGACTCTTTCTGAGATCACACTAGCAGCTGGGCAAGCGAGCTCCTGTAATGCATATTCTGCCAATTCAGGCCAGGTGTCTATTTTAGATGCCCAGTAATCAAAGAGGAATGACCTGTGAGGGAGAACATTGATAAGGGAGGAAAAATAGTTGGTAACCATACTGGACAAATGCTGTCTCCTGTCACTTTTAATCGATGCAGCAGTACATGTCGTGTCTGCGGTCATTGCGAAATCCCTCCACAACCTGGTCATAAAACCCCTCTGTCCAACGCCACTTCGGATTTGTGCCCCTCTAACACCTCTGCCAAGTTGCCCCCTATAGCTCGTGTGAGAACCATCACCGCCTCTGTGTGCTGGGAATGCCTGAACCAAATGGTCTACAAGAGTTGCTTGTTTGGTAGCCAATATTTGCTCAAGGTTCTCATGTGGCATGATATTTTGTCATTTTCCTTTGTATCGTGGATCCAGGAGGCAGGCCAACCAGTAATCGTCATCGGTCATGATTTTGATAATGCGGGGGTCCCTTTTTAGGATACGCAAGGAATACTCTGCCATGTGGGCCAATGTTCCAGGTGTCAATTCACTGCTTGTGCTGGGTTGAGGAGCACTTTCTTGCAAATCAACATCACTTGTGGCCCGCAAAAACCCTGTGCCTGACCTTGCAACGCCACCAGTTTCTATTGCCCCCTGAGAAGCATCCTCCTCCCATACATATTCATCCCCATCCTCCTCCTCCTCCTCTTCCTCTTCATCCACCACCTCGTCCAGGAGACTTCCCTGACCAGACAAATGGCTGACTGTCATCAAGGCTCCCCCTCCTCCTTGGCTGCAGACGCCTGCTCCTTGATGTGCATCAAACTTTGCATCAGCAGACGAATTAGTGGGATGCTCATGCTTTTGATGGTGTCGTCTGCACTTACCAGCCATGTGCATTCCTCAAAACACTGAAGGACTTGACAGAGGTCTTGGAGCTTCGACCACTGCACACCTGCAACTCCATGTCTGCCATCCAACTGCCTGCCTGTGTATGTGTATCCTCCCACAAATAAATTACAGCACGCCTCTGTTCGCACAGCCTCTGAAGCATGTGCAGTGTGGAGTTCCACTTTGTTGCAACGTCGATTATTAGGCGGTGCTGGGGAAGATTCAGCGATCACTGATGGTTCTGCATACGGCTGGAGTGTACAGGCGACCGGCGGATGTGCGAGCAAAGTCTTCGCACATTCAGGAGCAGGGCTGGTAACTCCGGATAATTTTTCAGGAAGCACTGCACCACCAGGTTCATGGTGTGAGCCAGGCAAGGAATGTGTTTCAGTTCTGAAAGGGCTATGTCAGCCATAAAATTCCTTCCGTTATCACTGACTACCTTGCCTGCCTCAAGATGTACACTGCCCAGTACTCGGCCAGTACTTCCACAGTGTGTCTGTTGTCACCCAAACACTTCATTTGTAGCACAGCCTGCTGACGCTTACCACTAGCTGTTCCATAATGGGACACCTCATATGCCACACTGGCAGCTGCGGATGGAGTGGTCGTGTGACTGCGCTCTGTGGACGAGCTTTCACTTCTGGAGGAGGAGGAGGAGGAGGAGGAGGGGTGGCGAACGCCTACAGCCAACTGTTTCCTAGACCGTGGGCTGGCAGAACTGTCCCACTATGGCTGTCCCCTGTGGACCCTGCATCTAGCACATTAACCCAGTGCGCCGTGATGGACATGTAACATCCCTGGCCATGCCTACTGGTCCATGCATCTGTTGTGAGGTGCACCTTTCTACTGACTGATTGCCTCAGTGCATGGACAATGCGGTCTTTGACATGCTGGTGGAGGGCTGGGATGGCTTTTCACGCAAAGAAGTGTCGACTGGGTAGGTCATAGCGTGGTACTGCGTAGGCCATCGGGGCTTTGAAAGCTTCGCTTTCAACCAACTGGTAGGGCATCATCTCTAACGAGATTAGTCTAGCAATGTGGGCGATCAAATCCTGTGTACGCGGATGAGAGGATGAGCACTTTCTTTTCCTAACGAGAGTCTCTTGTAGGGTGAGCTGGACTGGAGAGCTGCATATGGTGGAACTAGCGGGGGTGGTAGTGGACATGGCAGATTGAGAGAGGGTTGGTGATGGTATTCTTGATGTTGGCCTACCTACAGTGTTTCCTACCAAGAACCTTGTGATTCCCTGACTGCTTTGGCCTTGTGACGATACCTCTACATTTGCTGCTGGTGGTGTCGTAACCGGTGGGCTTACTGTGAGGGAAACAATGTAGCGTTGCTGACTACCTTCATTCTGAGCAGGTGCACCAATGGTACTGGACGTTTGGTAGTTAGTCCAGGCTTGCAAGTGCATGCTGGTTAAATGTCTATGCATGCACGTTGTATTTAAATTTAGGAAATTCTTCTCTCTGCTAAAGGTCTTGGAGCACTTCTTACAGATAACTTTGCACTGATCATTCGGATCTTGGTTAAAAAATGTCCACACTGCACTCTTCCTACTATGGATTACCTTTTCAGGCATTGCACGCAGTGCTTCTTTCACCGGATGTCCACACTGTCCTAAAACTGTTTTTGGTTTTGACAAACATTTTTGGCCAGATACGGGCCTGCCAAATGAAAGCTGTTGCGATGTAGATGGCTGCTGCGAATCATCCTCCTTCGCTTCTGAGCTACTGGCAGCTGCACCCTCTTTCTCAATGGCTGCCAATCAGGGTCAATAACTGGGTCATCTAACACCTCCTCTTCAATTTTATGTGCACCTTCCTCTGTGTCACCGTGTAAGATGCTAAAGCGTTCGGGACAGGGCACCATAGTCTCATCAGGGTCAGATTCTGGCTCAGTACACTGCGAGGGCAATGTAGTGATCTGAGTCAATGGAACAGCATAATAATCTAGCTGTGGCTGTGCATCTGTGCACTCCATGTCCGATTCATCTTGTAATGGGCTTTTAATAATTTCCCTCTCTAACCCAGGCACAGTATGTGTAAAGAGCTCCATGGAGAAAACTGTAGTTTCGCCTGCCGAATCCTTCACTTTTGGTTTGGGTGAAGGACACAAGGAAGCAACTTGTTCCTGACCGTGAGCATCCACTGACGACTCGCTGCTTTTAGATTTCGAACCTTCTGAAGAGGAGGCTGAGTCAGCAAGGAAAGCCAAAACTTGTTCCTGCTGCTCCGGCTTTAAAACCTGTTTTCCTACTCCCAGATAAGGGAGCCTTCGAGGCCTTGTGTAGCCAGACGATGACGCTGGCTCAACACCTCGAGCCTTTGGTGCTATTTTGCTTTTCCCACTAACACCAGATGCTCCACCACCACCACCACCATCAGTACCAGCTGGCAACGCCCGCCCATGGCCTCTTCCACCAGAATTCCTCATTTTTGGAAAAATCTAACCAAAATAACAACCGTTATATGGTACTGTGAAACAAGGTAGAAGGTGTATATAAACCTGTGGAGAAATTAAATCTCCCTTTTTTGGGGGGGGGAGACTGCAACAAAACTCAGGTGTAGTGTATTACACTACACAATGTAAGTGGCGGGAAGATGTACGACAAACTAACAGAACAGTGACGTAGATCCACTTAGTGCCAATTTAAATCTCCCTTTTTTGGGGAGAGACTGCAAAAAAATTAAGGCCCAGTGTATTACACTACACAATGTAAGTGGCAGAACGTGGCTGGAAGATGTACAAGTATAAGAAAAATCAGCCGCACTCAAATGGTTGAAAGTTCAGCAAACTGTGTAGTTTCTTTATTAACACAAACAATAAACATCACCAGGTGCTTTTTTAGGAGGTAAATGGGTGGTGGACTATTCAATTCGGGTAATGTTTCGACCCCAGCGGGTCTTTATCAAAACCTCACTTATGCCAAAGAGGTAGAGGAGAGGAGAAAGAGCCGAGTTCCCATAGGGCAGCTCTGGTGGAGTTGTGTGGAAGCACGTCCGCCTGGTGGGTGATGTACAACCATTTGAGTGCGGCTGATTTTTCTTATACTTGGACTATTTTGTTCATGCCTGCACCAACCTAGTGACAGTGTGCACATCTTTTTCCTGGATTTGCTGGAAGATGTACGACAAACTAAAAGAACTGTGACGTAGATACACTTAGTGCCAATTTAAATCTCCCTTTTTTGGGGGGGGGAGACTGCAACAAAACACAGGCCCTGTGTATAACACTACACAATGTAAGTGGCAGAACGTAGCTGGAAGATGTACGACAAACTAACAGAACTGACGTAGATCCACTTAGTGCCAATTTAAATCTCCCTTTTTTGGAGGGGGAGACTGCAAAAAAACTCAGGCCCAGTGTATTATACTACACAATGTAAGTGGCAGAACGTGGCTGGAAGATACACGACAATCTAACAGAACAGTGACGTAGATCCACTTAGTGCCAATTTAAATCTCCCTTTTTTGGGGGTGACACTGCAAAAAAACTCAGGCGTAGTGTATTACACTGCACAATGTAAGTGGCAGAACGTGGCTGGAAGATGTACGACAAACTAACAGAACTGTGACGTAGATCCACTTAGTGCCAATTTAAGTCTCCCTTTTTTGGGGGGGAGACTGCAACAAAACTCAGGCCCTGTGTATTACACTACACAATGTAAGTGGCAGAACGTGGCTGGAAGATGTATGATAAACTAACAGAACTGTGACGTAGATCCACTTAGTGCCAATTTAAATCTCTCTTTTTTTGGGGGGACTGCATCAAAACACAGGCCCTGTGTATTACACTACACAATGTAAGTGGCAGAACGTGGCTGGAAGATATATAAAAAAAATACAAGGGCTGTAGTACAATTTCAATCTCCCTACAATGATCTCAGGACAAAAATAGCAGCAATAAAAAGGACTGCTGCACACAAAAGTGTGGACAAATAAACAAGAGAACTGTGCAGAAAGGAGCAACAGGACTTTTATTTTAAAAAAGCAGTTGGTTTGCACAGCGGCGTACAAACAGCAATGCAGCTATCAGGGAGCCTTATAAGGCAGCCTAATAAGCTACAGCGCTGATGCACAAAAATATAAACTCCACTGTCACTGCAAAGAAAAGGTGGTGTTGGACAGTGGAAATCGCTACAGCACAAGCCGTTTCGGGGTTAATCCTCCTTCCCTAACTATATCCCTTCTTCTGATACAGCTGCAGCAACCTCTCCATATGCTAAGATCGTCAGAAGTAAGATGGCGGTCGGCGTGTACGCCCCTTTATAGTCCCTGTGACGCTGCAGAAAGCAAGCCAATCACTGTAATGCCCTTCTCTAAGATGGTTGGGACCGAGATCTATGTCATCACACTGCCCACACTCTGCGTCCTCCTTCATTGGATGAGAAATGGCGCTGAAAGCGTCATACGAAATGCGACTTTGGCGCAAAGATCGACGACCTCATGGCCGATCCCACACTAGGATTGGGTCGGGTTTCACGAAACCCGACTTTGCCAAAAGTCGTCGATTTTTGAAATTGTCCGATCCGTTTCGCTCAACCCTATTCACCACTATTGACACCAGACCACCTGGATTGCATTGTCTATTATGAAAGATTCCCATGTACTCAAGCTCATTATTGTAAAAAAAAAAAAGCTGTCCCTGACAGGTTTGGGCAGAAAATGCAACATTTATTCAACAAAGAAAATGTTTTGCATTACTTGTAGCAATTTTTCCATACAACAAACTCATTTTCCTTCTAATTTGAGGAGAAATTATACATTATCGTGAGTGCATCTGGGTTGAGTTTACCTGGTAACACAATCTAAGGATTGTGAGAAAGGGTAAAATTTAGTGATGAGCGAGTGTACTTGTTGCTCGGTTTCCCGAGCACGCTCAGGTGACCTCCAAGTATTTATGACTGCTCAGAGATTTAGTTTTCATTGAGGCAGCTGAATGATTTACAGCTATTAGCCTGCTTGATTACATGTGGGGATTCCCTACCAACCAGGCAACCGCCACATTTACTCAGCCTGGCTAGTAGCTGTAAATTATTCAGCTGCCTCAATGAAAACTAAATCTCCAAGCAGTCATAAATACTTGGAGGTCACCTGAGCATGCTCGGGAAAACCCGAGCAACAAGTATACTCACTCATCACTAGTAAAATTGTTTAAAATGATCCAACCAGAATTCTTAGAAGTAAATTTCCCTAAAAAAATGTGTTGGTGGAATTGGCATATTAGTAGGAATATCTGTGTCCTCTAATCATTGAAGCTTTTGCACAGTGAATGGTTGCAACCATCAGAACTAGTGATTAGTGATGAACGAATAGCATTGGTGCTCAGTAGTGATGAGCGAGCACTAAAATGCTAGGATGCTCGTTGTTCGGTTCGAGCAGATTGGAATACTCGGGTACTCGGCCAGAACAACAAGCCCAATGTAAATCTATAGGAGACTCGAGTATTTTTAACGCGATCCCCCCCCCCCCCCCCCCAGGGGACCTTTTAAGGTCTAAAAACATCTGAAATGGATGGAAACACTGCTCAAATGGCACAGGAACATCATGGAGATCGCCCCTGGAAGCATTCCTGACTCCTAGTTCACAGATGTAAACTTTTTTTTCCGAGATTCATGCCATTTTTCCCGATGCCACCAAAAACACACTAAAACGAAACCAAAACGGATTTTTCTGGAAAATAGGTTAAGGTGCATCCTTTGCAGGTTAATGACTTGCCTGTAAGGCCAAATATTTAACCCCAGACCAAAAATTACCTCCCCCCACTTGGGCTTAGTTCAGACGCAGCGTTTTTTAAGTGTTTTTCAACTTTAACATTGCTTTCAAGCACTACAAATGCGTTCACTATGAAATGTTATTGTTACATTTAACAACCCTAGCTGGCCATGTGGTGTGTGCCCAATTCCCCAATGTGGATTCCTTTTTTTACAAAACAAAAGAGTGCCATCACAGCCCCCTTGCCCAAAATGCACCGTACAGAGCACGTTCACCCTGTTGATCTAGTGGCAGTTAAAGGACACATTGCAGGAGACAGAAGGAAGAAGTAGGCCCAATGTAATGTCATACCCAATTCCCCAATGTGGGGTCCTTTTTTTTACAAAATAAAAGAGTGCCATCACAGCCCCCTTGCACAAAATGCACCGTACAGAACACGTTCCCCCTGGTGATCTAGTGGCAGTTAAAGGACACATTGCAGGAGACAGAATGAAGAAGTAGGCCGAATGTAATGTCATGCCCAATTCCCCAATGTGGGGTCCTTTTTTTACAAAATAAGAGTGCCATCACAGACCCCTGGCCCAAAATGCACCGTACAAAGCCCGTTCACCCTGGTCATCTAGTGGTTCTGGATGATGAGGATGAGGATAAGGAGGAGGATAACAGCAAACAGACCAAATCTGGAAGCGTATACCCATGTGTGGTTGTGAAGAGGTGCATGAGAATACACCTCCCCAAAAGAGAGAGAGTGTATATGAGGTTATATTTCGCTGTTTTCTCTTGGTGGTGTACAGAAGTCTTTCCCAATCCAGCCCTTGTTCATTTTTATAAGAGTCAGCCTGTCAGCATTTTCAGTTGACAGGCGGATTCACTTATCTGTTATAATTCCACCAGTGGCACTAAAAACCTGCTCAGACAGAATGCTAGCAGCAGAGCAGGCCAGGACCTCCAAGGCGTAGAGAGACAGTTCATGCCACGTGTCCAGCTTGGATACCCAATAATTAAAAGGCACAGAGGAATCACAGATGACGTTTGTACGATCTGCAAGGTACTCCCTCACAATCATCAGAAACATTGCACTTCTTGTGACAGCACCCCTTGCCTCTGTGCCGTCATGATGGTAGTCTGATAAAAATGTTCCAGAACTTTGCCATTGTTCCCCTTCTGAGCTCGATTGTACATCTGTCTCTCTCGCTTGGAGTCCTGTTGTGAGTTCTGTTTTTAGGCTCCCTCTGGTGGTTACTGATGGTACTGGGTGACTTGTGTTCTCTGCGGTCTCTGGTGTCCACCTGTTCCATCAGGTTATGGGAGTTTCCTATTTAACCTGGCTTTTTTGTCATTTCCTCGCCGGCTATCAATGTAATCAGTGTGTCTTTTTACCTCTGCTCCCTGCATCTGTTATCTTCAGGACAAGCTAAGTTTTGATTTTCCTGTTCCACGTTTTGCTTAATTTTTGTCTTAGTCCAGCTTGCAGATATGTGATTCCTTGCTGCTGGTTGCTCTAGTGGGCTGAAATTACTCCTCATGTTCCATGAGTTGGCACATGAGTTCAAGTAATTTCAGGATGGTTTTTTGAAGGGTTTTTCGCTGACCGCGCAGTTCACTTTTGTATCCTCTGCTATCTAGCTTTAGCGGGCCTCATTTTTGCTGATTCTATTTTCATAACAACGTATGTGCTTTCCTCTCATTTCACCGTTATTACATGTGGGGGGCTGCTATTTCTGTGGGGTGTTTCTCTGGAGGCAAGTGAGGTCTGTGTTTCTTCTGATAGGGGAAGTTAATCCTTCGGCTGGCGCGAGACGTCTAGGAATCATCGTAGGCACGTTCCCCGGCTACTGCTAGTTGTGTGTTTAGGTTCAGGATCGCGGTCAGCTCAGGTTCCATCACCCTAGAGCTTGTTTTGTTTTTGTGCTTGTCCTTTTGTGATCCCCTGCCATTGGGATCATGACAGTATAGCCGGCCAATGAAAAAATTGGTCATCGTTTTGGCTGAAGTAGGAGGAAAAGTAGTCTGAGGAAGTTTTTTTTTTTTTTTTTTTCCTCTTAATCCTTGAATGGCTCTGACCTCAGCTGTTTATCATGGACGTCCAGAGTTTGGCTTCCAGCCTGAATAATCTTGCTGCTAAGGTTCAAAATATACAAGATTTTGTTGTACATACGCCTATGTCTGAACCTAGAATTCCTATCCCAGAGTTTTTTTCTGGAGATAGATCTAGTTTTCTGAATTTTAGGAACAATTGCAAGTTGTTTCTTTCCTTGAAATCTCGCTCCTCTGGAGACCCTGCTCAGCAGGTCAAGATTGTTATATGTTTCCTGCGGGGTGACCCTCAGAATTGGGCATTTGCATTGGCACCAGGGGATCCTGCGTTGCTCAATGTGGATGCGTTTTTTCTGGCATTGGGTTTGCTCTATGAGGAACCTAACCTAGAGATTCAGGCTGAAAAAGCTTTATTGGCTCTCTCTCAGGGGCAAGATGAAGCAGAAATATATTGTCAGAAATTTCGGAAATGGTCGGTGCTTACTCAGTGGAATGAGTGCGCTCTGGCTGCAAAATTCAGAGATGGCCTTTCTGAGGCCATTAAAGATGTTATGGTGGGGTTCCCGGCGCCTACAGGTCTGAATGAGTCCATGACTATGGCTATTCAGATTGATCGGCGTTTACGGGAGCGCAAACCTGTGCACCATTTGGCGGTGTCTTCTGAACAGGCACCTGAGATAATGCAATGTGATAGAATTCAGTCCAGAAGTGAACGGCAAAATTATAGGCGGAAAAATGGATTGTGTTTTTATTGTGGTGATTCAGCTCATGTTATATCAGCATGCTCTAAACGCACAAAAAAGGTTGATAAGTCTGTTGCCATTGGTACTTTACAGTCTAAGTTCCTTCTGTCTGTGACGCTGATTTGTTATCATCCATTTCCGTCGATGCCTATGTGGATTCAGGCGCTGCCCTGAGTCTTATGGATTGGTCATTTGCCAATCGCTGTGGGTTTAGTCTGGAACCTCTGGAAGTTCCTATTCCTTTGAAAGGAATTGACTCTACACCTTTGGCTATGAATAAACCTCAGTACTGGACACAAGTGACCATGCGTATGACTCCCGTTCATCAGGAGGTGATTCGCTTCCTGGTACTGTATAATTTACATGATGTCTTAGTGCTTGGTCTGCCATGGTTACAAACTCATAACCCAGTCCTGGACTGGAAAACAATGTCTGTGTTAAGCTGGGGATGTCAGGGGGTTCATGATGATGCATCTCCGATTTCTATCGCTTCATCTACTCCTTCTGAGGTTCCAGTATTTCTGTCTGATTATCGGGAGGTTTTTGAGGAGCCTAAGCTCAGTTCGCTTCCTCCTCACAGGGATTGCGATTGTGCTATAGATTTGATTCCTGGCAGTAAATTCCCTAAAGGTCGTTTGTTCAATCTGTCAGTGCCAGAGCATACTGCTATTCGGAATTATGTTAAGGAGTCCTTGGAAAAGGGACATATCCGTCCATCTTCGTCCCCTTTGGGAGCAGGTTTTTTTTTTGTGGCCAAAAAAGATGGTTCCTTGAGGCCTTGCATAGATTATCGTCTTTTGAATAAGATTACCGTAAAATATCAGTATCCTTTGCCATTGTTGACTGATTTGTTCGCTCGCATTAAGGGGGCTAAATGGTTCACTAAGATTGATCTTCGGGGTGCGTATAATCTTGTGCGGATAAGGCAGGGTGATGAGTGGAAAACCGCATTTAATACGCCTGAGGGCCATTTCGAGTATTTGGTGATGCCTTTTGGACTTTCTAATGCTCCTTCTGTCTTCCAGTCTTTTATGCACGATATTTTCCGTGAATATCTGGATAAATTTATTATCGTGTATTTGGATGATGTTTTGGTTTTTTCTGATGACTGGGAGTCTCATGTTCAGCAGGTCAGGAAGGTGTTTCAGGTCCTGCGGGCCAATTCTTTGTTTGTAAAAGGTTCTAAATGTCTCTTTGGAGTCCAGAAGATTTCTTTTTTGGGGTATATTTTTTCCCCTTCTACTATTGAGATGGATCCCGTCAAGGTTCAGGCTATTTGTGACTGGACGCAGCCTACATCTCTTAAGAGTCTACAGAAGTTCTTAGGCTTTGCTAATTTTTATCGTCGCTTCATAACTAATTTTTCTAGTGTTGTTAAGCCTTTGACTGATTTGACTAAAAAGGGTGCTGATGTTACTGATTGGTCTCCTGCGGCTGTGGAGGCCTTTCAGGAACTTAAGCGCCGGTTTTCTTCTGCTCCTGTGTTGCGTCAGCCAGATACGTCACTTCCTTTTCAGGTTGAGGTTGATGCTTCCGAGATCGGAGCGGGGGCGGTTTTGTCACAGAGAAGCTCCGATGGCTCAGTGATGAAGCCATGTGCGTTCTTTTCTAGAAAATTTTCGCCCGCTGAACGGAATTATGATGTTGGTAATCGGGAGCTTTTGGCCATGAAGTGGGCATTTGAGGAGTGGCGTCATTGGCTTGAGGGTGCTAGACATCGTGTGGTGGTCTTGACTGATCACAAAAATCTGATGTACCTTGAGTCTGCCAAGCGTCTGAATCCTAGACAGGCTCGTTGGTCACTGTTTTTCTCCCGTTTCAATTTTGTGGTTTCATACCTGCCAGGTTCAAAGAATGTGAAGGCGGATGCTCTTTCTAGGAGTTTTGTGCCTGACTCCCCTGGAAATTCTGAGCCCACTGGTATCCTTAGGGATGGGGTGATTTTGTCGGCTGTCTCCCCAGACTTGCGACGTGCTTTGCAGGAGTTTCAGGCGGATAAACCTGATCATTGTCCGCCGGAAAGACTGTTTGTTCCGGATAATTGGACCAGTAGAGTCATCTCCGAGGTCCATTCTTCTGTGTTGGCAGGTCATCCTGGAATATTTGGTACTAGAGACTTGGTGGCCAGGTCTTTTTGGTGGCCTTCCTTGTCGAGGGATGTGCGTTCTTTCGTGCAGTCTTGTGGAGTTTGCGCTCGGGCTAAGCCTTGCTGTTCTCGGGCCAGTGGATTGTTGTCACCTTTGCCTATCCCGAAGAGGCCTTGGACGCACATTTCCATGGACTTTATTTCGGATCTCCCTGTCTCTCAAAAAATGTCCGTCATATGGGTTGTGTGTGACCGCTTTTCTAAGATGGTTCATCTGGTACCCTTGCCTAAGTTACCTTCCTCCTCTGAGTTGGTCCCTCTGTTTTTTCAAAACGTGGTTCGTTTGCATGGCATTCCGGAGAACATCGTTTCTGACAGGGGATCCCAGTTTGTGTCTAGATTTTGGCGGACGTTCTGTGCTAAGATGGGCATTGATTTGTCCTTTTCGTCTGCATTCCATCCCCAGACGAATGGCCAGACGGAACGAACTAATCAGACTTTAGAAACTTATTTAAGGTGTTTTGTTTCTGCTGATCAAGATGACTGGGTTTCCTTTTTGCCGCTTGCCGAGTTTGCCCTTAATAATCGGGCTAGTTCTGCTACCTTGGTTTCTCCTTTCTTTTGTAATTCGGGGTTTCATCCTCGTTTTTCCTCTGGTCAGGTGGAGCCTTCTGATTGTCCTGGAGTGGACATGGTGGTGGATAGGTTGCTTCGGATTTGGAGTCATGTGGTGGACAATTTGAAGTTGTCCCAGGAGAGGGCTCAGCAGTTTGCTAATCGCCGTCGCCGCGTGGGTCCTCGACTTCTTGTTGGGGACTTGGTGTGGTTGTCTTCTCGTTTTGTTCCTATGAAGGTCTCTTCTCCTAAGTTCAAGCCTCGGTTCATCGGTCCCTATAGGATCTTGGAAATTCTTAACCCTGTGTCGTTTCGTTTGGATCTCCCGGCATCGTTTGCTATTCATAATGTGTTCCATCGGTCGTTGTTGCGGAAGTATGAGGTACCTGTCGTTCCTTCGCTTGAGCCTCCTGCTCCGGTGCTGGTGGAGGGTGAATTGGAGTATGTTGTGGAGAAGATCTTGGATTCTCGTGTTTCCAGACGGAAACTCCAGTATTTGGTCAAGTGGAAGGGTTATGGTCAGGAGGATAATTCTTGGGTGATTGCCTCTGATGTTCATGCTGCCGATTTGGTCCGTGCTTTTCATAGGGCTCATCCTGGTCGCCCTGGTGGTTCTTGTGAGGGTTCGGTGACCCCTCCTCAAGGGGGGGGTACTGTTGTGAGTTCTGTTTTTGGGCTCCCTCTGGTGGTTACTGATGGTACTGGGTGACTTGTGTTCTCTGCGGTCTCTTGTGTCCACCTGTTCCATCAGGTTATGGGAGTTTCCTATTTAACCTGGCTTTTTTGTCATTTCCTCGCCGGCTATCAATGTAATCAGCGTGTCTTTTTACCTCTGCTCCCTGCGTCTGTTATCTTCAGGACAAGCTAAGTTTTGATTTTCCTGTTCCACGTTTTGCTTAATTTTTGTCTTAGTCCAGCTTGCAGATATGTGATTCCTTGCTGCTGGTTGCTCTAGTGGGCTGAAATTACTCCTCATGTTCCATGAGTTGGCACATGAGTTCAAGTAATTTCAGGATGGTTTTTTGAAGGGTTTTTCGCTGACCGCGCAGTTCACTTTTGTATCCTCTGCTATCTAGCTTTAGCGGGCCTCATTTTTGCTGATTCTATTTTCATAACTACGTATGTGCTTTCCTCTCATTTCACCGTTATTACATGTGGGGGGCTGCTATTTCTGTGGGGTGTTTCTCTGGAGGCAAGTGAGGTCTGTGTTTCTTCTGATAGGGGAAGTTAATCCTTCGGCTGGCGCGAGACGTCTAGGAATCATCGTAGGTACGTTCCCCGGCTACTGCTAGTTGTGTGTTTAGGTTCAGGATCGCGGTCAGCTCAGGTTCCATCACCCTAGAGCTTGTTTTGTTTTTGTGCTTGTCCTTTTGTGATCCCCTGCCATTGGGATCATGACAGAGTCCTTGGTTGTACAATAAACTCTGACGTCTGCTGCCAGCGTTCTCACATGGGAATTTTCTAAGTAATTCCGCTACAAGGGCCTTCTGCTACTGCAATATTTTAGTACACCTCTTTGCCTCTGGTAGAAGAGATGGAAAGTTCTCCTTGTAGCGTGGGTCTAGAAGTGTCACCAACCAGTAATGAGTGTCACGCAAAATTTTTATAATGTGAGTCACGTGTAACGCAGCGCAACATAAAGTCAGCCATATGTGCCAGACTGCTAACAGGAAAGACTTCCGTGTCCTCAGCAACAGGACGACTGACCATGCTGCCCTCCTCATCCTCCTCCTCCCTGTCCTCGGGCCATCCGCGCTGAACAGACTGTATGACAGCTGTGCTTGCAGTACCGTCTATAGCGCATGAAAGTAGCTCCTGTTCTTCCTCCACCTCCTCATTGACTACCAATCCACGTTGAGAAGACATGAGGCTGGACTGAGTGTAATCCCCCTGTATGGTTCCTAGCTCAACGTCCTCGTGCTCTGCCTGCAATGCATCCTCTTTAATTGTGAGCAGAGAGGTTTTCAGAATGCTGAAAAGCGGGATGGTGACACTAATTATGGTGTCATCGCCGCTCACCATCTTGGTGCAGTCCTCAAAGTTTTGGAGGAATGTACATATGTCAGACATCCATGTCCACTCCTGAGGTCTTATGCGTGGAGCCTGAACTGAATATCGACGGCCTTGTTGATGTTGGTAGTCAACAACTGTCTACTTCTCCTCACAAATCCTTTCCAACATATTAAGCAGAGCGTTCCAGCGCGTGCGGACATCACACACCAGCCAGTGTGCTGGAATCTGCAAACGCTGCTGAAGCACAGCAAGGGTGACTGAAGCTGTAGCTGACTTTCTAAAATGGGCAGATAGATGACGTACGTTCACTAGCACATCCAGGAGTTCCGGGTAGCTTTCCAGAAAATATTGAACCACGAGGTTAAGCACATGGGCCAAGCAAGGTACGTGTGTGAGCTCACCTTGCCTCAAAGCCGCCACCAGGTTAGAGCCATTGTCACACATGACCATGCTGGGCTGTAGGTTCAGCAGTGTCATCCAAACATCTGATTGCTCTTTCAGCACTGTCCATAACTCTTCTGCATTGTGCGGTTTGTCATCTATGCAGATTAGCTTCAGCACAGCCTGTTGCCGCTTGGCTGAGCCAGTGCTGCAGTGTTTCCAGCTTCTGACTGATGTGTTGATTTCAGAGATGGAGGATGAAGAGGAGGAGGAGGAGATGCAGGAGCTGTAGACAGTTGGGGCAACCCTGATTAACGTAGGGCCAGCAATCCTCGGTGTGGAAAGATACATACATGAGTATGTGTTCCATGCCAAGGTCAGACTGGGTCCCGGCTTCCACTATGTTAACCCAGTGTTCCATCAGTGAGATGTACCGTCCCTGCCCACAAGCACTTGTCCTTGTGTCCATGGTTAGGTGGACTTTCCCTGTAACACATTGTTGAGGGCACTGGTAATGTTGTGGGACACATGCTGGTGTAATGCCGGTACGGCACATCGGGAGAAATAGTGTCAACTGGGGACCGAGTACCTTGGGACGGCCACCACCATCAGGTTGCGGAAAGCTTCCGTCTCAATGAGCCTAAAAGGCAGCATTTCTAGCGCAAGCAGAAAAGAAATATTAGAATTTAGGACTGTGGCCTGTGGGGCGTGGGCTGGGTATTTCCGCTTGCGTTACAAAGACTGGGTTATAGACAAGTAAAGGCTGTGCTGGGACAAGGACGTGGATGCTTTATGATGCTGCTGCTTGACTGTGGGCCACAACAGGTGCAGGAATAGAGGCATCTTCACATGCACGGTGTACTGGGCATTGGCTTCTATGCAAAACAATGGAAGAAGCAGTGTTGTGACCTGCAGACAGTGGTCTTGGAGCCTGGGGTTCGGCCCACAAAGTCGGGTGCTTTTCTGCCATGTGCCTGATCATGCTGGTGCTGGTCAGGCTGGTTGTTTTGCTACCCCTGCTGATGCGGGCATGGCAGGTGCTGCAGATGGCCTGTTTGGGGTTATCGGCAGAGTCTTTAAAAAATAACCAGACTCGGGAAGATCTAATAGTTAGAATGGCAACCCTCATGTTGGTGTTACTGGAAATGAATGCACGCCTTCTGTCTGTGGCCACCACACTGCTTCTTCCTGCCTGTTGGGGGATATGCCTCCTTCCCCATGTGTACTGCTGCCCTAACTCTGCATGTCCTCCTGCCAGGTTGGGTCTGTCATCCACCACCTCGTCTTCCACATCCGCACCCTGCTCCTCCTCCTGACTTTCTGACAATTGTGTCTCATCATCGTCCACCTCTTCTGACACTTTCCCACCATCGCCTTCGCGTGACCGGCGTTGGTCAAAGCTCTGGGCATCTCTACATGCGATCTCATCTGTCCCCACTTCAAGTTGACCGGTCGAGAGTTCTGAATCTTGAAATGGAAAACTGAACAGCTCTTCAGAGTGTCCAAGTGTGGGATCAGTTGTCTCAGGGCACTTGGCATGGTGGGAGGAAAGAGGATCAGGGTGAGGAATATCCGGGCCACACTCACGGCTACTCAGACTTGACCGTGTGGAAGATATGGTGGTTGCGGCTAAGTGACTAGAAGCATTATCTGCTATCCAAGAAACAACCATTTCACACTGCTCTGGCTTCAATAGTGGTGTGCTGTGGTCCCCTAAAAACTGGGACAGGAAGGTCGAGCGAGAAGATGTGGGTCTTTGTTGCTGCTCACTTTCACCTTGGCCACGGCTTCATCCTCTGCATGCACCATCATCATCAGGTCCACTTCCCCATCCCTTGCACCTTGCCTTCCCCTGCCCATTTTAAACGGACTACTGCACTATTTCAAATGCTTAACACAAATATATTTATTAGTAGCAAAATAATATCTGATCAGTATGTCTGCAAATCTACGATTTTTCAAACCCAAACACCAGGCAGGCCTCAGCCTGACATAACAGACTGTATTCAATTTTTTGTTTTTTTTTGTGAAGTTAACTTATGCAAAATAGTGCTGTATATGAGTAGAGTAACAGAAAGCAAAAAAAAGTGGTACACCGGCCTACAATGACAAAACTTTGAGCACACAGATATATGAGGGCTGTCACGGAAATACCACACTGGCAAATATGTGGCCTTTTTAAAAAATAAAAAAAGCCAAATAGTGCTGTGTATAATTAGAGTAACAGACAGCAAAAAAAGTTGTCCTCCGGCCTACAATGACCAAACTTGGAGCACGCAGATATTTTTAGGGCTCTCACGGAAATTCCACACCAGCATTTTTTTTAAAAAACAGGCCACATATTTGCAAGTATGGTATTTCCGTGAGAGCCCTCATATATCTGCGTGCTCCAAGTTTGGTCATTTTAGACCGGTGTACCACTTTTTTTTGCTGTCTGTTACTCTAATTATATACAACTACAGCAGGAGGAAAAAAAGGAGGAAAAAACCTCCACTATTCTAGAAAAAACACCACAGAAAAACAGGCAAAGGTGCTTACCTGTCTAGGCCTCAAATCAAATGCACTCTCATGGTGCAGTGGGCCCAAGTAAAGATGGCGACTGCACAGGTGTGATAATACCAAATAAGACAGCCAGCCTACAATCAGGGAATGGCTGCTTGGCACACCAGTGCAAATAAATAATCTGCAGCAGTGTTCACACAGAGTATGCACAGCAACTGGATCCTAGCCTATTAGTAACGCCATGTGGCGGGCTGACCAGCGCTAACTGTAATGCGTCTCGTGTGAACAGAGGCCACAAATTACAAAGCCATCAGAGCCCAACTGCACCTCAAAAAGTAAAAGTAAAAAGAGTGCACAGAAAAATATCAAAATATGTAAGGTATTAGTTAATATTATGGCCACAATACATAAGCTGGCAACCCACGTCAAGGGTCCTCACGCTTGCCAGTCATAGTCTAACAGCAAAAACTACAACAGGAGGAAAAAAGGTCAGCCCGCCACATGGCGTTACTAATAGGCTAGGATCCAGTTGCTGTGCATACTCTGTGTGAACACTGCTGCAGATTATTTATTTGCACTGGTGTGCCAAGCAGCCATTCCCTGATTGTAGGCTGGCTGTCTTATTTGGTATTATCACACCTGTGCAGTCGCCATCTTTACTTGGGCCCACTGCACCATGAGAGTGCATTTGATTTGAGGCCTAGACAGGTAAGCACCTTTGCCTGTTTTTCTGTGGTGTGTTTTTTCTAGAATAGTGGAGGTTTTTTCCTCCTTTTTTTCCTCCTGTTGTAGTTTTTGCTGTTAGACTAGGACCTTGCGCAGGTGTGTACTATGGAGGACAGAGAATGAACTTCAATCCAATATTGCAGCCAGCATGCAGCCAGCGGGTAAGGAAAGGGTGAATCAAACACCCAAAAACCCCGCCTCCATGGCTGAAGATTGTTCCCTCCAAATTCAGGTGACAGTGTCCCTTTAAATATCTCAGTTTGCTATTGGTGTAAAATGCTATATTCTGCATTAAAAATACTGTATATGGAAAAGGTATTCTACATAGAGTGTGCAGTTTATTTAGCTACCATGTGGCCATTTATCAATAGACAATTAGTATTTGAAAACCGTGCAGACATGCATTCCTGCACATCATATTTGCCCTGTGGCTACTATGTGGGACATTTATCTAAATATATCTTTACAGGTCCACAATAGACCTATAATCAATGAATAGGTTGGTAAGGGCAGTACAGAGCATACAATCATCCCTATCAGTGGATCCAGCAGAGCTGGCTATCTAATCAATGCATAATATGATTGTCACTTAAAGTTAGGAGATAAAACTATGCTAAACAGCCCAGGATTTGTAATCTTGGTTGGAAAATACAATCAATGTCAATTAGAAACAAAAGTCATGCATTTTACTATTTGACCCTTTTGTTGCTGCAGATTACTGTATTGCTGAGTATTAACATAATGAATGATTGCTTTTTACCCTGGGTCAAGGAAGTGTTAAAATTAGTTATTGACAAAATCTGCTTTAATCATTTGCTTTTTTTTTTGTTCCGGCTTTTCTGTTCATAATGACACCATTCAAGATCATTGCTTAACCTTTATCTGTGCAAGGTCAGATCAGATCTTCAAAGTTATCACATCCACTGTAAACATGTAGATTAAAGGCACAGCACCTTCTCATTGTCATTTACCACTCAGGACTTTAAATGGATCGAAGTTCTATAATAAGCCATGGAAAAGATAGTGCTTATTTTTATAGATGCTGAATAATTAAAGCAGCGTGGATGTGCTTATCGGGTGTCCAAAGAAAGACATTTTTGTTGAATGATTATCTTGGCATCTTAGATAAATATACAATTATTAGATGGTTTAATACAAAAGATAAAGTCTGAATCTGTCCATTGCTGCTAATGTACAGGTTAGTTTCCTAAAAGAACAGACATTTAAAAACCCCAGTGGCCAGTGTGAAATTTGCATGATTTGCACATTTTTATTTTTAAGACACACTGTGATATGAAAATACACAAAAATTTGATCAAAATGATAGGCCATTTTGTAACGATACATCCTCTTTAAAGAGAATCTGTCAGCAGAATTGTGCTCAGTAACCTACAGACATTGTCAACGAGTCAACGAGTTTGTGGAAAACATCAGATTGCTCTTGGATGACATCTGAGTGCAGTCCAATTTCTAGCGAACTCGCAGAATGGAGAAGATGGGGATTTTTTTTCATCTGAAAGAATCTGATTACTCTATACTGACACTCGGATTAAACTCTGATTAGAGAGTGATCAGTGTCATTTGTATAATCGGCCCAATTCTCTCAGATGAGAGAATCTACGGCCGTCTGTGTCATGTCGGACGCTATTCACACTAGGGCATCCGACAGACAGCGGTAATTCCGCATTTGTCCAATATGCGCTCAGTGGCGTCAGCTAGATTTTATCTAGGCTGTCCGGGGTTAATCTAGCTGGTACTCGGATTGGAAGCTGGGTCACGCCCACTGCCTTTAAATAGTTCTGCTGAACATTGGGTGTCGCCAATTATAGCTTGTGCCTAGTGTTTATTCAGTCGCCATGACAGCACAACGAGAGAGGGGATCCGCCCTTCAGGGACAGGAAACCTACAGACATAAAAGGGCAGTACCTCTCTCCCACGTCAGTTGGTTTCCTGTCCCTGACAGCGGAACCTCTTCAGACAGGCCTGTGAAGAAGGTCGAAGGTATGACACGTCCCCACCCCTGGCAGGCTGATACTGGTAGCGGAGGCCCCCTACCTCAGCCTGATCAGGGGGCAGGAAGCACCACACGGCAGGGGGACTGTTGGTGTAGGTGGTAGCAGGAGGAAGCAGCCTCACACAAATAGGCTGGCTTCTATGGTGTCCGCAGTAAATGGGTACCTGTGGAGGATCTGGAGGAGGGAGTCTACGCTTGGTGCGGCTGCTGGGTCCTTGGAGTCCGTCTGTGCCTAGCGGGGGTCGGTGTCCGTCCGGTGAGGTGTCTGCTGCCGTCCCGGTCCGCGTGTCTGCTTGGCGCCGCTGCCGCGTCCGGAAGGGGCGTGTCCGGATGACGCGGCGAGCGGCGCGGCCGAATGACGTGGCTGGGCATGCGCAGTAGCGCTGGTTTCTTCCGGCCAATGGCGGCGCCCAGCTGGGGGCAATCCGGGCTTCGGGGATGGTCTGACGGAGGTTTTTTTCTGTCGGGCGGGGGCGGCGCAGCACGGAGCGGTGGCGGTCCCTCATCGATTAAGGCGGCACCTTGGATTCCCTGCTAACCCCCATCGGGGGCGGTACCCTGGGGACCTTTTTTAAACGCTGCACACATGGTGGCTGGTGTTCCTGTTCCATTCCGTAATGGAGTCACCAGAAGGAACACAGAGCAGCCAGCAGCAGCAGCAGGAGCTTCAGCAGTTAGAGAAGCCTCGGAGGAGCTCCCAGCGTCGGTCTAGTGGCAGTAGCCGCGCTGGTGGAGCTAAGGAGGCTCAAACTTTAAGACCAAAGTCCTCAAGCCGTAAGGAATTGCCGGCTGCGAAGGACCCCCCATCTACGGTACCACTCATTACTGGCGGGGTAAGTGATCTTCGTGAAAGTTCACTTAGTGATTATTTGTTCCCCTTATTTTCCCTCTCTCCTTATTAGGGGAGGAAAAGTTTAACTAAGGCCAAACATAGGCAGTGTGCCGAATGTGCAGAGCCACTTCCAGACGGGCATTTAAGGAAATTGTGCAAAACATGTATACAACGTTTACTGGAGGAAGAGGCTCCTGATCTGACCTCCACAATTACAGAGATGGTTAGGCACGAAGTGAGAAGTTCTGTAAAGTCCAAGTCTCGGGTGACGGAAGTTGAAAGGTCATCCCTTTTATCTGATGAAAATTCGGACTCGGGTGAGCTGAGCTCTGGGTCCCTCCCGTCTTCCTCCTCCTCTGAAGATCTGGAGTCTAGTCGGGCCTGTTTATCCTTGGATAGGGTTAACCATCTTGTCAAAGCAGTTAACAGTACAATGGGGATAGAGGACGCCCAATCAGAATGCTCCATTCAGGATGTAATGTTCAAAGGTATTGAGCGGAAGTCCCGTAGAGCCTTTCCAGTGGTGGACAAGATAAAATCACTAATTTCAAAAGAATGGAAGAAGCCCGAGAGAAAGGGGTCACTTCCGCCTGCATTTAAGAGAAGATATCCCTTTGAGGAGGAGGCTTCATCCTCATGGGATAAGGTTCCGAAGCTGGATGCGGCAGTCGCCAAAGCATGCAAAAAAACATCTCTCCCCTTTGACGACTTGGGGAACCTAAAGGACCCATTAGACAGGAAAGCTGATACTTTTCTTAAAGGAGCTTGGGAGACTTCGGCTGGATCCTTGAGACCAGCTATAGCAGCCACCTGTACAGCCCGGTCCTTGATGGTATGGTTAGGACACCTCGAAGATCAGCTCAAGGATAAGGTTCCCAGAACTGAAATATTATCCTCTATGCCTATAATCCAGGATGCCGCAGCTTTCCTTTCGGACGCATCAGCAGACTCGGTCAGGTTGGCCGCCAGGTCCTCAGCGTTATCTAACGCAGCCCGGAGAGCGCTATGGATAAAATGCTGGCCAGGGGACTTACAGGCCAGAACAAAGTTATGTAGCATCCCCTGTGAAGGAGCTCACTTATTCGGACCGGTCCTAGATGAATTATTGGAAAAAGCAGGGGATAATAAAAAACGCTTCCCTTTCCTAGGAAGACCCTTTTACAGACGGGACAATAGAGGATGGTCTAGCCGTAGAAGGCCGTATAGAGATTCTAACAGGGAATCTACCAGATACGACAGCAACAGAAGAAGGGGTAAAGGATTTATGTTTAATCCTTCACGAGAATTTAAGAAACCGCAATGACTGGCGGACCAGGTGGGGGGTAGGCTTTCGGCCTTCTACCCGGCCTGGGTACGGATCACGAGTAGCCCATGGATTCTAGGCATCGTGGAAAAAGGCCTAAAGTTTGACTTCCACCATATTCCTCGAGACAAGTTTATGTTGACACCTGTTCGTTCCTCCTCTACAGAGCAGTTGGCGCTGGAGTCTGAGGTCCGGGAACTTCAACAAAAGAAAGTTTTGGTCAGAGTCCCTACGGGAGAGGAAGGTAGGGGGTTTTATTCCCCTCTATTCCTGATCAAAAAACCTGACGGTTCATATCGCACTATTATTAATTTGAAAGGCCTGAACAATTTTTTGTTGGTTCCCTCCTTCAAGATGGAGTCGGTTAAAACAGCAATAAAGTTACTCTTTAACCATTGTTTTATGGTTGTCTTAGATCTCAAAGACGCCTACTACCATGTTCCAATACATGTAGATCATCAAAAGTTTCTTAGGGTGGCGGTTTCACTAGCTGGCACGATAGAACATTTTCAATATCAGGCACTTCCCTTCGGAGTCGCAGTTGCACCCAGGGTGTTCACTAAAATCATGGTGGAGGTTATGGCACACTTACATGAACAAGACATATTAGTAATCCCATACCTAGATGATTTACTAATTGTAGGTCACTCAGATTCACATTGCAAGGACCAGCTAGAGAAAGTGATGAGAGCTTTGAACGACTTGGGCTGGATAATCAATCTCAAAAAGTCACGTCTTCAGCCCCTAAAAATACAAGAGTTTCTGGGATTTATTGTAGACTCTAGTCGGCAGGAGTGTCGCCTGCCGGACGCAAAGGTAGCTAAGGTTCAACAGCTGGTCACCAGGGCGATTGGCAATCCCTTAGTGTCAGTTAGAAGTGCAATGTCTCTCTTGGGCACTCTTACGTCTTGCATCCCGGCGGTCCTCTGGGCCCAGTTCCACACAAGGACACTACAATGGGACGTTTTACACAATTCCCGTCGTCTAGGGGCTCACCTCGATAGTAAATTTACACTTTCTGCGGAGACTACACATTCACTTGTTTGGTGGACTCACACTTCAAATCTACATAGGGGGGTCCCTTGGATAAATCATGTTTCTAGAGTTCTGACTACGGATGCTAGCCCTAAGGGATGGGGGGCTCACTTAGGGGAGGATTGGGTTCAGGGGCTATGGCCTCAGTCTGAAGAGGACTCCTCCTCCAATCTAAAAGAGCTGTTGGCCGTAAAACATGCCTTAAATAAATTCCTTGTACCCCTACAGGGTCGACACGTCAGACTATTATCGGACAATCGGGTAACTGTGGCCTACATTAATCGTCAAGGTGGTACACGATCCAGTTCATTGATGAAGGTCGCAAATCATATTTTTCAGGTGGCCGAAGAACATCTTCTCTCTCTGACGGCACTTCATATAAGAGGAAGTATCAATACCAAAGCCGACTACTTAAGCCGCAACAGACTCAGACAGGGAGAGTGGTCGCTAAATCCAGCCGTCTTCAAGCAGATCATTCAGTTATGGGGTTGTCCAGAGATAGACCTTTTTGCCAGCAGGGGGAACAAAAAATTGCACCAGTTCTGCTCCCTAAATCCAAAAGACAACCCATATGCGGTGGACGCTCTACTAATATCTTGGCGCTTCAGTCTCGCATATGCCTTTCCCCCTCTAAACCTAATACCATTAGTTCTGAGGAAGATTCGGGAGGACAGGGCCCAGGTAATCTTGATAGCCCCATTCTGGCCCAAGAGGCCATGGTTTCCTTGGCTGAGGAAGATGTCTGTCTGCCAACCATGGATTCTCCCAGAACTGCCAGATCTACTCTCCCAAGGCCCAATCCTCCATCCACGAGTAGCCAACTTACACCTAGCGGCATGGAACTTGAAAGGTCTTTACTGAGGGGGAAGGGATTCTCTCAGAATTTAGTAAATACACTCCTTAAAAGTAGGAAACCCTCTACAACAAGCATCTATGTTAGAGTGTGGAGAAAATTTCTGTCATGTTCAGGGGCTCAAATTGACCAGAAACCATGTATAAACCAGATTCTTGAATTTTTACAGAAAGGACTAGAGATGGGCTTGGCCACAAACACTCTCAGAGTACAAGTGTCCGCTCTGGGGGCACTATACAATCTTAACTTAGCCAGTAATCACTGGATATCCAGATTTTTCAAAGCAGTCACTAGGTCCAGACCAATCATCAAACAAAGGTTAGTCCCATGGGATCTGAATCTGGTTCTCTCAGCCCTAACGCAGGCCCCATTCGAGCCTATCGATACCATTCCTATAAAAATCCTTTCAATCAAAACAGCCCTCTTGGTTGCACTCACATCTGCTAGAAGGGTTAGTGATCTGCAGGCACTTTCCAGACATCCACCATACATACAGTTCAGAGAGGATAGAGTAATCTTGAAACCCGATCCCCTCTATCTTCCGAAAGTTGCGTCAAAATTCCACAGAGTACAGGAGGTAGTCCTACCCTCATTTTGCTCCAACCCTGCTAACGATAAAGAACGTAAATATCATTGCTTAGATGTAAGAAGATGCCTCCTTAGATATATTACAGTTTCAGATGCCTGGAAAAAAGATAACTCTCTGTTTGTAGCCTATCAAGGGGTGAGGAAAGGTCTTTAGGTACCTTCACACATAACGATATTGTTAACGATATCGTTGCTATTTGTGACGTAGCAACGATATCGTTAATTAAATCGTTCTGTGTGACAGCGACCAACGATCAGGCCCCTGCTGGGAGATCGTTGGTCGCTGAGGAAAGTCCAGAACTTTATTTCGTCGCTGGACTCCCTGGAGACATCGCTGGATCGGCGTGTGTGACACCGATCCAGCGATGTCTTCACTGGTAACCAGGGTAAACATCGAGTAACTAAGCGCAGGGCCGCGCTTAGTAACCCGATGTTTACCCTGGTTACCATCCTAAAAGTAAAATAAAACAAACACTAGATACTTACCTACCGCTGTCTGTCCTCCAGCGCTGCGCTCTGCTTCTCTGCACTCCTCCTGTACTGGCTGTGAGCCGGAAAGCAGAGCGGTGACGTCACCGCTCTGCTTTCCGGCTCCCAGACAGTACAAGAGGAGAGCAGAGAAGCAGAGCGCAGCGCTGGAGGACAGACGGCTGTAGGTAAGTATGTAGTGTTTGTTTTTTTTTTACTTTTAGCATGGTAACCAGGGTAAACATCGGGTTACTAAGCGCGACCCTGCGCTTAGTTACCCGATGTTTACCCTGGTTACCGGCATCGTTGGTAGCTGGAGAGCGGTCTGTGTGACAGCTCTCCAGCGACCAAACAGCGACGCTGCAGCGATCCGGATCGTTGTCGGTATCGCTGCAGCGTCGCTAAATGTGAAGGGGCCTTTAGAGTATCTAAAAACTCTCTAGCTAGATGGATCAGGGAGGCAATCTCTCTCGCTTATACAGCAGGTGGCAACGAAGTTCCAGATGGTATAAAGGCACACTCCACGCGGGCTGTAGCATCTTCCTGGGCGGAGAGGTCAGAAGTATCGATCGAAAACATATGTAAGGCGGCCACATGGTCTTCTCCTTCTACCTTTCTTAAGGCCCCTTCACACTAAGCGACGCTGCAGCGATACCGACAACGATCCGGATCGCTGCAGCGTCGCTGTTTGGTCGCTGGAGAGCTGTCACACAGACCGCTCTCCAGCGACCAACGATGCCGGTAACCAGGGTAAACATCGGGTAACTAAGCGCAGGGCCGCGCTTAGTAACCCGATGTTTACCCTGGTTACCATGCTAAAAGTAAAAAAAAACAAACACTAGATACTTACCTACCGCTGTCTGTCCTCCAGCGCTGCGCTCTGCTTCTCTGCTCTCCTCCTGTACTGTCTGTGAGCCGGAAAGCAGAGCGGTGACGTCACCGCTCTTCTTTCCGGCTCACAGCCAGTACAGGAGGAGTGCAGAGCACAGCGCTGGAGGACAGACAGCGGTAGGTAAGTATCTAGTGTTTGTTTTTTTTTACTTTTAGCATGGTAACCAGGGTAAACATCGGGTTACTAAGCGCGGCCCTGCGCTTAGTTACCCGATGTTTACCCTGGTTACCAGTGAAGACATCGCTGGATCGGTGTCACACACGCCGATCCAGCGATGTCAGCAGGAGTCCAGCGACGAAATAAAGTTCTGGACTTTATTCAGCAACCAACGATCTCCCAGCAGGGGCCTGATCGTTGGTCGCTGTCACACATAACGATTTCATTAACGATATCGTTGCTACGTCACAAATAGCAACGATATCGTTAACAATATCGTTATGTGTGAAGGTACCTTTAGACACTACAGATTAGATCTGGGTAGTTCCTCAGACCTTACGTTTGGGAGAAGGGTGCTGGAGGCTATTATCCCCCCCAGTCTTCCTTGTTTTCTCTGAAAGTCTCTCGTTGTGCTGTCATGGCGACTGAATAAATACGTACGCTACTCACCTGGTAGCAGTGTTTTTTCAGGAGCCATGACAGCACCCTTAGATTCCCTACCCTATTTTCTGGATGATTCAATACCCTTTCGGTTTTCCTTATAATTGCTTGTTCACTTACATAATAAAATGTATTGGTTTATATGCTGCATCTGTGTTATTAACCTTGGTGGTCCTCTCATGCTCTGGAACCAACTGACGTGGGAGAGAGGTACCGCCCTTTTATGTCTGTAGGTTTCCTGTCCCTGAAGGGCGGATCCCCTCTCTCGTTGTGCTGTCATGGCTCCTGAAAAAACACTGCTACCAGGTGAGTAGCGTACGTATTTCCGGTCTGGAGTGGTGGTCTTGGAGTATTAATATCGTATCTGGTGGTGTATGATCCGTTGTTGTATTTCTCCTTCCTATATTTGTTTTGCCCTGTGCACATTATCGTATTTTCCTGTGTGCTTGCGGCATGGTGCGTTTTTTAGTTTTCCCTGTCTGTGCTTTCTGTGGGGGATCGGTGTGTGTGGTCTCTTCACTGGGTGGCGGGTGGTGGTTTCAGCATAGGGCTGAAACAGGAGTTAGGGCCAGGCCTGGCAGCCCAGACAAGCATACCATCAGTGTAAATTCTGGGAGAGGGACAGACCAGGTTTCCCCTAGTCTGAGGGATAACACAGGGGCCCGGGTAACCAGCCTTAGTCTCTCTTGGCAGCTCCATGACAGTCTGACCTTCTTTTACATGGATTGGACCATGCGACAAAAGATGCTGACCTTCCGATTTTTACTTCTGCAGCAGTATCAATAGGTTGTTCTTCTTCTAGATTTCATTATTTCTATTCATGATCAAAAATCTTTTTATAAGCGTGTGAACAATTTACAAAGAATTCAATCCTTTGTGGTAAGATGGTAATATTACTGCAAATTACGACAATTTGCATAATTCAAATGTGCTAGCCGGACTGACGAACAATTCTGATCATCATGACACACATGCAACCAGAAGAGAACTTTTAGATTTTTTTTTCATTATTTATATAGCACCATTAATTCCATGGTGCTGTACATGAGAAGGGGTAACATCAAAATACAAATATCACTTAAGGTACCTTCACACTAAATGATATCGCTAGCGATCCGTGACGTTGCAGCGTCCTCGCTAGCGATATCGTTCAGTTTGACACGCAGCAGCGATCAGAATCCTGCTGTGATGTCGTTGGTCGGGGCTAGAAGGCCAGAACTTTATTTGGTCGCTGGCTCTCCCGCTGACATCGCTGAATCGGCGTGTGTGACGCCGATTCAGCGATGTCTTCGCTGGTAACCAGGGTAAACATCGGGTTACTAAGCGCAGGGCCGCGCTTAGTAACCCGATGTTTACCCTGGTTACCATCCTAAAAGTAAAAAAAACAAACACTTCATACTTACCTTCCGCTGTCTGTCCTCCGGCGCTGTGCTTTCCTGCACTCGCTGTGAGCACAGCGGCCGGAAAGCACAGCGGTGACGTCACCGCTCTGCTTTCCGGCCGCTGTGCTCACAGCCAGTACAGAGAAGCAGAACGCCGGGGACAGACGGCTGAAGTAAGTGTGAAGCGTTTGTTTTTTTTACTTTTAGGATGGTAACCAGGGTAAACATCGGGTTACTAAGCGCGGCCCTGCACTTAGTAACACGATGTTTACCCTGGTTACCCGGGGGCTTCGGATCATTGGTCGCTGGAGAGCTGTCTGTGTGACAGCTCTCCAGCGACCAAACAGCGACGCTGCAGCGATCCGGATCATTGTCGGGATCGCTGCAGCGTCGTTTAGTGTGAAGGTACCTTTACAGTAAACAAAACTAACAATGACAGACTGATAGAGGGGCGAGGACCCTGCCCTTGCGGGCTTACATTCTACAGGATTATGGGGGAAGGAGACAGTAGGTCGGGGGTTGCAGTAGCTCCGATGGTGTTGAGGTGGCCATGTGGTCATTACAGGCTGTAAGCTTCTTTGAAGAGATGAGTTTTCAGGTTTCTTTTGAATGATCCAAATGTGGTGGATAACCGGATTTGTTGGGGCACTGAATTCCAGAGGATGGGGATATTCGGGAGAAGTCTTGGAGGCGATTGGGTGAGGAGCGAATAAGCGTGGAGGAAAGAGGTTTCGGAGGACCGCAGATTACGTGAGGGAAGATATTGAGAGATTAGTTTGGAAATATACGGAGGAGAAAGATTATGGATGGCTTTGTAGGTCAGTGTTAGGCTGGGATCACACATATGCGAGATACGGCCGAGTCTCGCAGGTGAAATCCCTCCTCTGGCGCCGGCACTCCGGAGCGGAATATGCAGCTCCATGTATTGCGGTGCGACTGCACGCTCCGCTCCCAAGTGCCGGCGCGAGAGGAGGGATTTCACCTGCGAGACTCGGCCGTATCTCACGTATGTGTGATCCCAGCCAGCCTAACACTGACCTACAAAGCCATCCATAATCTTTCTCCTCCGTATATTTCCAAACTAATCTCTCAATATCTTCCCTCACGTAATCTGCGGTCCTCCGAAACCTCTTTCTCCTCCACGCTTTTGGCTTACAAATACTGATGTAAAATACTGACCAAATACTGCTAGTGTGACGGCAGCCTAACGGACAGAACTTGGATGGAAAATACGGCCGTGTGCACGAGCCCTTATAGAGAGATTGACGTCTAATTGTAGAGAAAATGATTATAAACTTGTTTGTTTTTGTTGTATGGTAACAATATATTATTCCTGAGGCCTGATACTCTGCCACATTACTATAAATACTATAAGGGATGGCTTCTCTAGCTCCAGTTTCATCGTTTTCACCATATTGGATACATTTTGTGTGACATTTCTAGAACTTCAATATACAGATCCATAGCCATAGCCAGACTGTCATGATTGGTACATACTGCCCCCAGTGTGCAGGACAAAGGAGACCCCCGATGCTCCAGATACATGAGCCCTGTTATAAAGAGCAGCCATAAATCTGAGGTAGCTGGGGAGCAGTGAGCAGGCATGGAGGTGTGAGGAGAACCATCACATGCCCTCAGGTCAGCAGTGAGGAGAGATGGCCAGGGACAGGCAGCAGTGTGGCTATTGAGAAGATTGGTGTCAAATGTGACACCCTGACAGGATTAGAGAGCTGTCTGTGAGCCCCCTCCCTCCATCAGACCGGGGAGGAGAGAGGAGGGGCCTGAGGCTGAGCTCTCCAAAGCTCACCTTACTTTGCTACGACTTTCAAATGTAATTACTACAGCAGGATTATCAAGTGTTGTGCAGCCCTCCCAGCACTACTGCTCCCAGCACTACTGCTCCCAGCACTACTGCTCCCAGCACTACTGCTCCCAGCACTACTGCTCCCAGCACTACTGCTCCCAGCACTACTGCTCCCAGCACTACTGCTCCCAGCTGGGGCAGGAGCCGGGCATGTTAGGTCCTGTATCAGAGGCACTTGGAGGAAATCAGGGATTGTCCCCGAGATCTGCACTGGCCGGAGGGATCCTGCCATAGTCTGCTCACACATAGACCTGTCTGCATTTGCTGCCTATAGCCAACACTTTGCTTGGACTTTGCAGGTCAATCAATGGCTCTTTTATGCCTCCTGGATGAGGTATGAAGCCCGGGAGTTCACACTGAGCGCTGCTTCCACTGGAGTCCAGCTGATCCTGCTCCTTACTGGTGTGAGGAGCCTTCCCACCCCCCGGAGAAGCCCACGTCTAGGTGAGTACATTGCTCTCCATGTTCCTCAATGGGTGCACTGTATGTTATGGGGGCAGCAGACGGCTGCTTGTGAGGATCAGGATGCTGCATGAACAGGGATTTTCTGTAAGTTCATTGAAAGGTATCTGGAGTGCATTCTGCCTATTTCGAAGGTACAGCTGCTTTGTGTGGGATTCTGTGATGTGTATTTGGTATATGAGAACGCAGGGTTGCTGTATGAGGCGCCAAGAGCGCAGGGTGGCTGTATTGGGCACGGGGTCGTTGTATGGGGCGCAGAGTGTGAGGTTGCTGTATGGGGCGCGAGGTCGCTCTATGGGGCGCAGAGTGCGAGGTTGTTGTATGGGACGCGAGGTCGCTCTATGGGGCGCAGAGTGCGAGGTTGTTGTATGGGACGCGAGGTCGCTCTATGGGGCGCAGAGTGCGAGGTTGTTGTATGGGACGCGAGGTCGCTCTATGGGGCGCAGAGTGTGAGGTTGCTGTATTGGGCACGGGGTCGTTGTATGGGGCACAGAGTGCGAGGTTGTTGTATGGGACGCGAGGTCGCTCTATGGGGCGCAGAGTGTGAGGTTGTTGTATGGGACGCGAGGTCGCTCTATGGGGCACAGAGTTTGAGGTTGTTGTATGGGACGCGAGGTCGCTCTATGGGGCGCAGAGTGTGAGGTTGTTGTATGGGACGCGAGGTCGCTCTATGGGGCGCAGAGTGTGAGGTTGTTGTATGGGACGCGAGGTCGCTCTATGGGGCGCAGAGTGTGAGGTTGTTGTATGGGATGCGAGGTCGCTCTATGGGGCGCAGAGTGCGAGGTTGTTGTATGGGGCGCAGAGTGCAAGATTGCTGTATGGGGCACGGCGTCACTCTATGGGGCGCAGAGAGTGCAAGGTTGCTGTATGGGGTGCAGTGAGGTTGCTGTATGGGGTGCTGTGAGGGTGAGGTTGCTGTATGGGGCTCGGGGTCACTGTATGGGGTGCAGAGAGTGTGAGGTTGCTGTATGGGGCTCGGGGTCACTGTATGGGGTGCAGAGAGGGTGAGGTTGCTGTATGGGGCACGGCGTCGCTCTATGGGGCGCAGAGTGCAAGGTTGCTGTATGGGGTGCAGTGAGGTTGCTGTATGGGGCTCGGGGTCACTGTATGGGGTGCAGTGAGCGCGGGATCACTGTATGGGGAGTAAAGGACTTGGGGTTGCTATGTGGAGTGCAGTACCAATGGAATCGCTGTGTTGGGTGCTGAGCACATGGGGTCGCTGTGTGAAGTGTTGAGGGCCATTTACTGGGTGTACAGTGCTCAGCGTTAGCACATGGGGTGTATGGTACCTAGGTAAGTATTTGTAAGTACTGTATGTGAGGTGTACAGTGGGTCAGCATTTCAGTTGTGCAGTGTTTGGTGCCCAGACAGTATATGGGATGTTTAGTGCATACAGCTCTTTTACTGTATACTTTGTGCAATGATGACTGTATTCAGCCAATATATGGGATGCTTATAACTCACTGTTACATATTCCGAGCAGAATGATCATGTTCTTTTCTCCTATGTGATGGGACTTCATATAATGATTGTTTTGCTTGTCTGTTCCGCTCCTCAGCTTGTCAGATGTACTGTTGTACAGATCAGGTCTTCCTGGCAGCCGGCCTGTGTAGTGGGAGAAAGAGTAAGTGGATGAAGAAGCAGCAGCCCCCTCAGATCCTGGTCTACAGGCAGCAGTTATAGGGCCATCCTATTGTGTCTTATGGGAGTCTTATCTAGACTAACAAGCATTTATCAAGATCTTCTGACAGTGGCTGATCCTGCTGGAGAAAACTTTTCCCTGGCTGTGTGCTTGTGATCATTGGTCAGATCTGATGAGAAAGGGAAGACCATTGTAATTGAGGGAGCCATCCCCCATAATAACCCTCTCACCACTGTGTTCTGGTGTCACAGCTCCGCAGCCCTGCATTGTGCAATGATCATGCTCCCCTGGCTCATCATCTTCCTCACTAGCTGGACTTTCTGCGAAAAGTTCTCTCTCTGTTATGGCCTAGACTACGATTATCCCTATTATGACACTGAAGAGGAAAAACCTGAGGTCATTGACTACAAGGATCCTTGTAAAGCTGGTGAGTCCCAATATTTTTCATTCAGGGTTGTAATCTCTGCACGATGCAGCATCTAATGCTGCTTACCGTATTAAAGGCTCACGTGTGGCTGGCACTGGGCACCGGGCCAGAGGGGTGGGTGGTGTATGTGTCATTTGTAGACAAATGTTCTTCCTCACAGGAGAAAAAAAAACACTGGAAAATAAAAATCTTTAAAATTATTATCTTCTGTCAGCTTGTTAAATTTTGCTCTGCAGACCCTTAGGTCGGCTGCTGAGGAGCGTATGAAAAATCTTCTAAGTTTTATCCAGAAAACTTGGAAGATTTTTATTTGATTTACATCCGTCCGTGTGCGATCTGTTTTTCATATAGCTCCATTAACCATGTTCGTGATCAAATACAGTTTTCTATGTTTGTAAGAGAAATATACCCAGAAAATTTTGACATCACTCTGGTCAGTGTGGAATCCGATTATTTTTTTATTTTTATTTTTTAAATTTATTTTGCAATAAATGCACCCATAGACTTGAATGGGCAAGTCTTGAAAGAAGGTAATGAACACTGCATTTTTGTTCCTCACATACAGTTGGACATAGAAAAAAATTGTTCATCAGAACCGCCAATTTATATGCACGAGCCCTAAGCTAATCTGTTATGAGAAGTGTGATCAAATTCCCTGTCTTACCCAGCTTTCCTGGAGCCCTGACAGACAAGTCTGCTTAATTCTCCAGGTTATTAGAGCAGATGGTTGTCTGTCTTGTCAGACTACATAGTGCCTTTGATTCTGTAACGCAAAGTTCACGAGGACTCATTGCGTTTTTACATACGACATCATGTGAATGAAATGCAACGGTTGCGAAAAATCCAGACTCATTCGATTTTTGATCCCAAATCAAAACTTTTCCAGCTTAACGTTCATTGTCACCTGTGACAATCACTCACAACGTGTCGGCAATTTTAGTACCCATATTGCAGCCTAAAATGCTCCAATAACTACAATGCAAATCTCTCCCTTTTTTTGTATAACTAAAGTCACAGTGATGTCTTAACTGTCCTGGGATCCTGACTATTAGGCCGGCGTCACACTAGCGTTTTAAACGGCTGAGTGCAATGCGATAAAAAAATCGCATTGCTCTCGGACCAATGTTAAGCAATGGGGCAGCTCCCAGCAGCCGACTTTTTGTCGTCCGTTTTCCTCGGTCCGAGACAATCGCAGCATGCTGCGATTGTCTCGGACCGAGGAAAACTCTCGGCTCACTCGCACCCATATAAGCCTATGGGTGCGAGTGAGACAGCGCACACCACTCAGATATCATCCGAGTGATGTGCGTTATAAGCGGACCCCAGCAATGGAGGAGATGGAGAAATTCATTTCTCCGCCTCCTCCGCAGCTGTGCTCCGATCCTCCCTGTGCGAGAGAATCGGAGCACAGACGCAAGACACTCGGCTCCTGCTCTGCTGCGAGCAGGAGCCGAGTGTCATTAGCATATTGCATCCGATGATCTCGCATCGGATGCAATACGCCAGTGTGACGCCGGCCTTACGATTAAGTTACAACCTATTGTGGATAGAGGATGAATTAAGGGATTTTTTTTTTTTGGGGGGGGGGGGGAGGGGTGTTGGAGGGTCGGTGCTTTTTAACTGTTTGTATATTCCTTGCATATAATACATGAGTAAAGTGGTGTTGCTAATGGTTCACACTGACGCTGGTAAATCGCAAATAATCAATAATAAATATTTGTCCGGAGGGCCAGGGTTGCCCTGGGCCTTCTGTGGGAGCGGAGTACCGCAGCTCACGCTACGATAATGCATCGTGCTACCGATTCCGACACACCTGTGCAGATGTCAACCTTTTGGGTATGATTAGAACTATACATTGCTTGTGTTATTATAGGCAGCATTATATCACTTTTTTTTTTTTTTTTTTTTTTTTCAGACCTTCTTAGTGCCTTTATATGTATACTCTGCTTCTACTATACATAATGAGGCGGGAGATTGTCTCCTTTGATCCTGTGTCACAAATGCAGAAAATCCCAGCTTATCAAGTACCATAGGGCTGAGTTTGTTATATGGGGCGACGTATTGTCACGATGTAGGACATTAGCTATAGGTCTCCATAGGGCTGCTGCAGATAAAGCCACCGCATTATCTTACTTCAGATAGTTATCACAATGTACAACCAATGGCCACAAGGAGTTAAGGCTGTGTGCACACGATGCGGAATTTGTGCGCATCCGCAGCGGATTTTTCCGCGCAGAAACGCTGCAGTTCCGCACAGTGATTTACAGTACAATGTAAATCAATAGGGGGAAAAAAAAAAGCTGTGCTAATGGTACGGAAAAATCCGTACTGAATCTGCTACGGATCGAAAAGAAGTGCATGTCACTACTTTTGTGCGGAACTGCAGCGTTTCTGCACCCTTCCATTATAGAGATCCGCAGTGGTAAAATCCGCATTAATTCTGCATCAAAATCCGCGGCAAATCCGCAGCTGCGGTTTCTGCCAGGAGAAGCGGATTTTGTGCGGAAAATTCTGAACCCCAATCCGCATTGTGTGCACATAGCCTAATACCCATTCAGCTCAGCTCCATCTGTAATACTACTACCTGAGAGGCTATTCCTACCACTGTGAGAGGATTCCCCTTTGTTTATTAACGTGTCATATCCTATCCAAGGCTTCACGTGTCAGGGCTGAGAGGGTGGAGGAAGGAGAGAGTTGGGTGTAACTTTAAACAGGAGGAGGAGGTGCTGTCTCTTTCCTCTTCGGCTTTATTGCCCCCTCACATTTGTGCAGGGCTGCAGTTGCCATGCAGCACTAACAGCCTGGGGTCCTCATTGTTCCTCCAGTTATTGCCCCTTATGGGAGATTCTCCACAAGCTTTACCTCCGATTACAAGCCAGTGGCATTTGTGTTCAATGTCGTATGATTTGTTGAAAATGTCTTGTATGTCATTCCAAATATATAACCGTTTCCCCAAACCCTCTTATAGCCGTAACTCTTTTCCAGGCTGCCCAAAAAGACTTAAATGGCTATGACGAGGTTTTCATGAGTTTTTGACGCTGCACATTTTTGCTGTGTCAAAAAGCGCAGCATCTTACAGATCTGGCAAAGTGGATGGGATTATTTATTGATATATTGTGCCCATTGTGCTTCTTTTTACTCAAATATCCTAAAAAAGGTCAAAACGATCTAATATCGAGGAGTAACTTTCAAATGATACATATATCCGAAAAAAGAGGAAGCGTCAATGCCCAAATAAATAACAAGTTATCTTTATTCAACAGTTATCCACATATAATTAATACATTATTTTTAAATATCTAAGCCCTGTATAACCAAGGATTGTAAAATGCAGAATGTAACAAATATTGCGCAGTAGTAATATGATAAAGTATGAAAGCTCCTATTTAGTATTTTTGGTAAGAGAATAAATCCACAAATGGGTGCCATAATGTCTATATATGAGCCAATGAAAAAAAATGCAACAAAAAATCAATTTGGAGTTTGAGCATTAAATAAATAAGTAGATATCTCAACTTGTGATGAGTGAACATGCTCGGATAATGTGTTATCAGAATAGAGAAGATACTCTGGTAACACCCGCTCATCACTAATGTTAACTAAATATATATGGACAGCTCAAAAGATAAAGTGACAAGATTAATTCAAAGACATTTTTGGCCAATAAATATATGCATAAATAATGCATACATGGATGCCAAATAATTATATTTATATATAAAAACTAACTAAACTAGTGGATTCAGAGCTGTGCAAAACTAACATAAACCTAATAGCCACTTAAAATTATTACATACATACAAATCCAAGTGGGATGTGGTGCAGAGACCCCTACGCACGTTTTGCGTCAACTCCTTTAGGGGGTGTCTTCTTTTTTTATTTAGCGTAAACTGACCTGCGGTGTGTTTCAAATCCACGTGTCTATTACTTTTGCGGATGCGCTGACTTTTATGAGCAGGTCACCTTGCAATAGATGTAGAAAATCCTCAGGTAAAAGCACTGCACTTTTAGTGCATTCCTTCCCACAGCAGAGCACATCAAAAACACATGTAATCTGCACCTGACTGTGTCAATAACATTTTGTAAAAGCCAAATACCAGGAAGTATCAAACTTTATTTAAAACATTACACACCAACACTGCATTGTCAAAAATGTGATAACGATAGTAGCCAAATTTATGTAATATGTACTGAAAATCTGCAATATCAAGTCCACGTTCACGGCCACGTATTTAAATGGTCAGTATTTTACCTCAGTATTTGGAAGCCAAAACCATTATTTATCAATACACCCAAAATAAATACAAGATCCTATTTGACCATGAGTCGATGTGCGATCCAGTCTAGTTATGTGGATCAGTCATTACACTGGCTACCCATTCATTACAGGATACAATTCAAAGTACTTGTTCTCAACCAACAAAGTTCTCCACAGTTCGGCACCCCCTTACATCTCCTCCCTCATTTGTCTATCAGCCTAATAGACCGCTGCGCTCTGCAAATTACTTTCAATTAACCTCTGCACTAATCCGTACCTCCCACTCCCGACTCCAAGACTTCTCCCGTGCTGCGCCAATCCTCTGGAATGCTCTACCCCAAGATATTTGGACCATCCATAATTTGCATAGTTTTAGGCGCTCTCTCAAAACACATTTGTTCAGAGCGGCCTATCACATTCACTAATCAAAGTCCTTTTATGTCTGTGTGTGTGTGTGTGTGTAGCCCATTCACTATCCCCATCTATTCCCCAACCCCTGAAGATGGCTGGACCATGATTGTAAATACATCATTGTAAATACACACTTGTACTTTGCATCTCCCCCACCTCATTGTAGATTGTAAGCTCTCACGAGCAGGGTCGTCTTATTTTGCTTTAATTATTGTATTGTTAACGTTGTTACTTATGACTTTTGTGTTTGAAACTGTTAAACTGTAAAGCGCTGCGGAATATGTTGGCGCTATATAAATAAAGATTATTATTATTATTATTATCCAGGTACTGCAGGTGGAAGTAGATGGGAAGCCACACAGAGCTGCGCAAACAGTATGCTAGTGGAGCGCCCCCAGACACAGGGCCACGCGTTTCCGGTACCGGGCCTCTCTGGTTCGGTTCTGAGGCTGTGACGGTGGCTAGACCCGGTCCGCGACCCTGCTAAGGGGCGTCCAATAAAGGTGGTATAGTCTGTCAGGGGTTCGTGACGCCACCTGTGGTGTTCGGTCAGGGTGACTGACGCTGCTGTGGGGTCCGCTGGGGTGATGGAATGGCAGCTGGATAGTATACCTTCCCACAGGTGAAGTATGTCCCCAGGGCTTCCCAGTAAAGTGGATGGTGGTGGTGTAAGGTGCAGTCAATAACGAGGACACAAGGTTAGTCTCTTTACCTCTTTACTAAAGACTTCAGGATCCTCAATCCAGAGCATGTTTAACAGGGCTATCAGAGACAGGCCGGCCTGATGGGCACTTCCAGAATTTCCCTCGCAGATGGAAATCGTTGCCCACCACTAGCGCCTGTGTGTTGTAGTCCTACCCTGCTGAGCATTCGGAATAGTCCTCACAACTGCTGTTCTCGTTCGTTCTCTACAGCTCTCTCTCTCTTTAGTTCCAGATGTTGCTAGTTTCTCGTCCCCCAGTATGTTTTGGCTAGGACGCACCCGTATGACGGGAAGGCCTGGAGGTCTTCCGGGACCCTAGAGACGCCCCTCTCCCACTGTTGCCCCCTACGTCTTCTTAGGAAATTTAAGGTAGACAGCCAACCTATAACTAACTGTCCTGCGGAGTTCGAAGTAAGGCCTAGAGTCAGTTACTCCCGCGGTGTTCCGGCCACCGGCTACGCGCCTCAGTAGGATGTTGCCTCGGTCTCACGGCACGACTCCTACTGGTACTCATTTTTGCTTGATCTCGTTTACACTGTTCCACAATATCCTTCCTTTCTTGTCTCTTTCTTAGGATACCGCCGCAAGGTATTGGAGGCGCGGTTCCGTAACGTTCTGTTCTGTTAGCTAGGCACCTGCCAGGTTCCCACGCCTGACAGGGACCCCCCTGTGTCTTCTCCCTGCAACACCCCCTGCCACGGGATGTTGCCTGAATCCAACCCAGTCAGCTTCTGACTAACTTCCTATCCAACCCCTAGTTTTACCAGTGTGAGGGGCCCAATAAATAAAGCCTTTTGCTCCCCCTAGTGGCTGGAGTGTGAAGTGTAATGTGTTCTGGTGATACCTGGTCAGGAGAATTCCTTCAGTGCCATCAGACGTACCATCTCTCCCCTTAGTAGCAGAGTGTCATACTGCAACGACCAGATCTCTGGGGCACTGCACTAGAAGTCAGGCCTCCAATCACTACTCAACGGATTTGCTTTTTTTTTTTTTTGGGGCCATGATTATGACACAGCCCTCGCCTACCAGATAGGTCTGGCAAGTGCTTGTATGCCCTGTGAACAAAATGAACAAAATAATTGGTGGTTAAATTTCCAATGGCCGAATCATCTCTGCCCTTGCATCATCTGTCGGACAAGAGTCAGGAGGCCCCCATACACATCAGATGGTCTGTCTAAATCTTTTGGGTTAATCTGACTATTTATGTGTATAGGGCACCAGCGTACACAGACAGGAAAGGGCACTTGTACAAGAACAATATCTGGGCCCTTTGCAATCCAATAGCTTATCATAACGCACAAGTCCACCTGTTTTATAAGTGGAAATGGGCTCCTCGTGGTCCCCTGTGCAGTTGCACCAATGATTTGTCCACCCCTGGTATAGGGGCCTTTACAATGGTGAGCATTACATTTATCTATAAGTTATTAGTAGCTTCTGTTAGTAATTCCCCAATAAGATCACAGCAAATATTGTGTAGCTCCAAAACTTGGATCTGCAGCATGCATTTTTATTTTCTTCTTATGGAAAATTACACACTTTGGTATATGTATCTGTAGCACACTGTAAATCTGTTGGTATAATATCAGAATCTATAATATAACTTTTTTTTTTTTTGGTGGTGGGGTATAAAAATATATATATATTTTTTTAAAGATGCATAGAACTCTGCCTACACACATTCTCCTTTACAACTCGGAGGCATGCTGGCAGCAGTATTTTTGTATATCTGCAGATTCTGGAAACAAGTTAAAAAAAATGTGACAGCATAATGATGATTAGCCAAATGCTACACAGATGCTAAACTGTCATGTTCATGTAGAGAAGGCAGTGATTGTTTTGTGTCGATCTGACAATAATTAAGACTTCTGTGTAGCGAGAGTAATCCAATGTATGGTTACACAAGAAATATATAGAAATCTTAAATGATTCCTTAGGCCGGGTTCACATTGCGTTAACAGCAGCCCATTCAATACATGCGTTACAGCAGCCCGTTAACGTAAGTGCCGGCATTCCATCGCGCTAGCGCAGATAGAGCATCTGCTAGCTCTATCTGCGCTAGCGGTGACGGACCCGGAAACGCTGCAGCCCGCGTCCCATTTTGGGCGTGCGCTAGTGATGCGTCCGACATAGGAAGTAATGGTGGCATTAACGGACTGCGTTACACCGCGTTATGCCGCGGTGTAACGTAGTCCGTCTAACAGACGTCCAAAATGTAATGTGAACCTGGCCTTAGGCCGGCTGCTCACGATCCAGAACTAGCAGCACTTTGGACGCAGCACATGTTTGCTGCGTCCAAAGCGCTGCCTTCTATTGAATGCAGGTAAACCTGCATGTGATCACTCAACTGTGCGGGTTTACCTCATTCAATACATTTCTATTGACGTCATTTTTGTTGCGGCAACTAGCATCTCCACAAGAGAAATTGACATGCTGCGGTCTTGAAAGACGTGCCACATGTCAGTGTCCGCAGGTGATCCACAGGCGACTATGCATGCATAGTGGACATGATAGCACATGAGATTTCTAGAAATCCCATCCACTATGCTCTAACAGCTGGCCGCTGCAGGTTTGATGCAGCAACCCCCACATGTACTCAGGTTGGCTATCAGCCGTAAATCATGCAGCTGAGTCAACAAAACTTCTGAGCTCTAAAAAAATACTCGGAGATCACCTGACCATGCTCGGTAAAACCCGAGCAACGAGTACTCGCTCATCACTAGTAATAAAGGCTCCAAATACTAAAAGTGTGAATGAGGCCTAAAGCTTAATTTGCCAATGTGTAATGTGCTCCCACAACCCCATCAACTAAGAAAGTAGATGGCAGTGGCCAGAGACCTGTTTACGAGGACAGATAATTGGTAAATGTGGAAATTATGGTCCTGTTCAAGTCTAATGCTATTAATGAAGGAGTCAGAGGTCAAGGGTGAACTATGGGGTTTGGCCGTTAGAAGCTTAATAATGATCGTGTTTTACCAGGAGATGTTTTTCCTTATATAGATCCATGTATTATTTCTGTCATTGTGAATCCTATTTTGTCCTGTTTTTTATTGGGTGGAGTAGATAGTGATGTTTTCAGAACTCGCTGTACAATACGTTATAATGAAATATTAGGGGAGACGGCAGTGTCAGAACATCATTGAAATGGCTACGGTGCACAGCTGAAGAAACATATTATGTAACACTTCATTTTTCTTTTCCCCGTTATGCAATGAAATTGTAATGTTCTGTTTGAGTCACAAAGGAAATAATTGAATATGCTTTTCAATTGACCATGCTTAGCTGAGAGATGGCACACTGGAGGATTCTGGTAATCAAAACACCTTGCCCATAAAATAGTTTCTTATGTATTCTGCAATATATGTACAATACTTGTATAACATTATTAGATATGTTCTTGTGCATATGGTGAGGTGATAATTAACGTTATCTATATAAATGCATCTTTTATTCTATAAACACTGATTTTTCTTTTTGTTAAAATTTGACACTGATTTTTCTGTAGACAGTTTATACCATGTACGGTACATTGTGCTTTACATGATTGCTGTCAAAGTGGGTTTCTGGAAATAAGCATTTATTTATTCTTGTAGAGAGATTCGAGACTGAGCCACTATAGCTAGCCATATACATTATATATCTGTTGGCCAACTGATGCTTCAGCTGATCGTTTGGCCATCAGCCATCTGAGCAGACACTCTCATACATGAGAGCTCCTCGGTTTCCTTTGAAAAAGCCACCGACTGACACGTCAACCGGTGGCGTTTCTAAGGAATAACAATGCGATTGGCAGTGCAAAATTAGACATGCGCCATCAACGTCTCTCCTAACCATCAATGAGAAAGCACACCCATACACATTAGACCAAACCCATCGATATCGGTGGATTCAGCCTACATCAGTCTAATCTGTGTGGGGGCTTTATCAGTGTCCTTTCTGGCACAGGAGCATACCTGATCATGTGGTTGGGCCTGGTATGGCAAATGTCTTCATTCTGCTGAATAGTGGGGGTATATAAACGCCTTACAAGTCCTTTATATTATATTCTTAGGGTGTTGAACACTACTAGGGGTCCTTTTTCTTGAGCAGCCCGAGCGACTTTATTAGGTGCGATCATAGTAAATGTATTTTGTTTCTTATTGTTGGTAGTGCAGTCCTGAATAATGTTTTAATAATGATTTTTATTTGATTTGGTAAGATGCATTATTAAATCTTCAACGTTTCTACCTATGCAAGGGTCTTTATCAAAGACATCTGTGAAAGAAGATGCCGGTGACATCTGGAGTGTACTGTGGTTCTACCAGTCGAATGCAATATAGAACCACATTACACAGTACAGATCTTCAGCATCTTCCTTCACTGATATCCCTGATAAAGATCTTTGCATAAATCAAATGTTGGACAATCTATCAATAATGTATTGCTAGAACACAATTGAAGCATCATTCTTTTCCCTGTGCTGCTTTCTGTTCTGGGGCATTACATACTGCGTGATTAAAGAACATTATCATGTAGCTCTAACCTTGTTCAGAATTTATAGAAAAAAAACACTAGTGACGTCTGTGGAATATGTAATTAAGCCATGGACAACTTCGTATCTATTTTGTGGGAATGCAATCCACTACATACATTTTGACTTCAGGTTTTTAAAACTCTTTAAATGTCTTTCTGAAATTGGCCTCAACCATATTTCCTACCATTACCCTGAGCCAGTAAATCGTCATTCTTAAAACCTTAATATCTGCTGTCTAATTTCATTACATTGCAAATCACAAAATATTCCCTCTATTCATCTTTGGAGTGACCAAATCTCTAGTTAGTGGAAGTTTCTCATTGGAAGATGAGAACCCATGAGGTATATCTACGTCTTAATGGCATATGGCATATCTCCGTAGTCAATGGCTATCAAACAAGATGCAGTTCTCCAGCTTTTATACAATATGAACTTCAAGCCACCCTTCCCCTTGCCTCACCTTCACTTATGCAATAACTACAATTTGTCTTCTGCTCGTCAACATTGTGTTTTGTGAGCTTCTACCCACTTTATACTTCCAACTAAGACTCATGTCAATTTTGCAGCTCATACAGACCCTCTCTCCCTCACCCTAGTCTTTTTATCTCTTGTTTCTTCTTTATTTCTCCATTTAATGCTTATCAATTATATTTTGAAACTTGCATCCTACATTCCTTATTCATAGGGTCAGTTATTCATCAAATTCAAAAAGATGCCACCATTACACTTTTTACCCTTCGCCACGACAGCACCCCACATGAGAGAGAGGGATCCGCCCATAGGAACAGGAAACCTACAGAATAAAAGGAGGCAGTCCCCTTTCCTCCTCAGTTTAGGTTTCCTGTTCCTTTAGGAATCCGAAGGACCTGCAGTCAAGAGGATTCCTGGGCCATGCACCCGCCTGCGTCTGTCTCCGTGGGAACGGCAGGGGCTGCGGTTCCAGAGGCAGCGACGGGGGAGCCACTGCTTGCAGCCTCCCCCCTCGTCTGGTCAAGTCGCCATGGTCTGGGTCCGGTCACCGCTGGTCCGCCCGGCTCCATGAGGACGAGTGCGCTCTGCGGCCGGCTTAATATCCAGCAGCAGCGCCGCATGGTGAGAAGGAGCTGCGTGGCTAACCCGGAAGTTGCTGGAGCACTTCCGGGTTAGGTCCGGGGAGGCAGGAGATTCGGTGCCATATTTAAATCTGCGGCGCTAGCGTCGGCAAGTGTGTGTGAGTATGGCTTCACCGGCCGACGACGCGCACTTGGCTGCGACAGAGCGTTCTCCCAGCAAGGAGACAAGCGCCAGGAGCAGCACTAAGAATGGTGGTCGACCTCAGGAGAGATCTTCCACCAAACAGAGAGATCCCTTATCAAATAATCCGCCTCCAGAATCGGTACATGTCAGCTTCACTGGGAGAGTTTTTAAAAATCCTCTGCCTATATTACATTACACACTGAATGGGAAACCACTGGGTAAATCTGACAGGGAGAAGGACTTGGGGATCCTAGTTAATGATAAACTTACCTGGAGCAGCCAGTGCCAGGCAGCAGCTGCCAAGGCAAACAGGATCATGGGGTGCATTAACCCTGCTGTTCTGTTCGGTCTGGGGACACCTATTTTGAACTTTGGTATTTTTTGGGGTGTTCAAGATGCGGTTCTGAAACTTGTGGTTGATTGACTTAAATGAGGATGGGTCGGTTGGCCACGGGTTTCAGAGCCGCATCTTGAATATTTTAAAGAATATTGAAGTTCAAAGTCGGTCATTTTTGACCAACAGAACAGCAGGGTTAAAAGAGGTCTGGATACACATGATGAGAGCATTATACTGCCTCTGTACAAATCCCTAGTTAGACCGCACATGGAGTACTGTGTCCAGTTTTGGGCACCGGTGCTCAGGAAGGATATAATGGAACTAGAGAGAGTACAAAGGAGGGCAACAAAATTAATAAAGGGGATGGGAGAACTACAATACCCAGATAGATTAGCGAAATTAGGATTATTTAGTCTAGAAAAAAGACTGAGGGGCGATCTAATAACCATGTATAAGTATATAAGGGGACAATACAAATATCTCGCTGAGGATCTGTTTATACCAAGGAAGGTGACGGGCACAAGGGGGCATTCTTTGCGTCTGGAGGAGAGAAGGTTTTTCCACCAACATAGAAGAGGATTCTTTACTGTTAGGGCAGTGAGAATCTGGAATTGCTTGCCTGAGGAGGTGGTGATGGCGAACTCAGTCGAGGGGTTCAAGAGAGGCCTGGATGTCTTCCTGGAGCAGAACAATATTGTATCATACAATTAGGTTCTGTAGAAGGACGTAGATCTGGGGATTTATTATGATGGAATATAGGCTGAACTGGATGGACAAATGTCTTTTTTCGGCCTTACTAACTATGTTACTATGTTACTATGTATATGCTGATGTATGTTCCTCCTGTGTCCCCTTCCTCTAGACTAGGAAAAAGACACGCAAATCCAAGCACAAGGAATGTGCCTTATGTGCGCAGCCCCTACCGGATTCCTATACGAAAAGGTTATGCTCAGAATGCATTATGCTAACCTTACGTCAGGAGAATATAATGACTCCGTCTGACGTTAGAGCCATAATCCGGGAAGAGATGCAGGGTTTGGAGCATGCAAGTAGCACCAGTACCCGACAACCAAGCAGGTCCCCATCTCCAGCAAGCTCAGAGTCAGAGGTGGTACATAAATCCTCAGACGAATCGGAATCTCAGCCGAGTTCATCCGAAAATGAAGGGGGGCTGTGTCTGCTTAACAGCAGTGTAGACAACTTAGTAAAAGCTGTCAGAAGCACGATGGGGTGTCCAGACGATAAGGGAAAGAAGTCAGCTCAGGACATCATGTTCGCGGGATTAGGACAGAGAAAACGTAGATCCTTCCCCGTCATACCCACGATTAAAGATTTAATAAAGGAGTGGGATAAACAGAATACAAGAGGATTCCTACCATCATCCTCTAAGACGCTATCCCTTCAGCGATGAGAAGCTGAATTCTTGGTCAAAGGTGCCAAAAGTTGATGCGGCAGTAGCTTCAACTTCTAAACAATCGGTCTTGCCAGTGGAAGATTCGGGGATTCTAACTGACCCATTAGACCAGAAAGCAGAGGCCTTACTTAAAGATCATGGGAGACTAATACGGGGGCATTCAGGCCTGCCATTTCTGCTACTTGCACAGCAAGGTCGCTACTAGTGTGGATGGAACAACTGGAGGAACAAATTAGAGGTAGAACTTCGAGAGAGTCAATTCTACCGAAAATCCCTCTAATAAAAGAGGCTATAGCGTTCATGGCAGATGCCTCTGGATTCGCTACGCCTAGCAGCCAGATCAGCCTGCCTAGTGAATGCAGCCCGGAGGGCACTCTGGTTGAAGAACTGGAAAGGGGACGCACAAGCAAAGGCAAAACTTTGTGTGATCCCCTGCCAGGGTGAGTTCCTTTTTGGAAAAACACTGGATGAGCTCTTAAATAAAGCGGGAGAGTGAAAGAAAGGCTTCCCTAACCAATATCTTCCGTCTTACAGGAGAGCCTTCAGAAGACGGCCCTTTACCAGAAACAAACCGTTTGAGCAAAGGGATCGCTGGGAGACAAAGGATCCTAAACAAAAAGGTGCTCTGTTTAGCGGATCCTATAATACAAAGCGTAGCAAGTACCGCTAACTATGAAGTAGGCGGCAGATTAAAATTTTTCTTATCTAAATGGGAACAAATAACATCTAGCCATTGGATTCTGGACATTAGATACGGATTAAAATTAGAGTTTAACCTTCATGACCTTGGGATTTTTCGTTTTTCAGTGTTCGTTTTTCACTCCTCTCCTTCCTAGAGCCATAACTTTTTTATTTTTCCGTCAATTTGGCCATGTGAGGGCTTATTTTTTGCGGGACGAGTTGTACTTTTGAACGACATCATTGGTTTTAGCATGTCGTGTACTAGAAAACGGGAAAAAAATTCCAAGTGCGGTGAAATTGCAAAAAAAGTGCAATCCCACACTTGTTTTTTGTTTGGCTTTTTTGCTAGGTTCACTTAATGCTAAAATTGACCTGCCATTATGATTCTCCAGGTCACTATGAGTTCAGACACCTAACATGACTAGGTTATTTTTTATCTAAGTGGTGAAAAAAAAAATTCCAAACTTTGCTAAAAAAAAAAATAAAAAAAAATTGCGCCATATTCCGATACTCGTAGCGTCTCCATTTTTCGTGATCTGGGGTTGGTTGATGGCTTATTTTTTGCGTGCCGAGATGACGTTTTTAATGATACCATTTTGGTGCAGATATGTTCTTTTGATCGCCCGTCATTGCATTTTAATGCAATGTCGCGGCGACCTAAAAAACGTAATCCTGGCGTTTCGAATTTTTTTTCTCGCTACGCCGTTCAGCGATCAGGTTAATGCGTTTTTTTATTTGATAGATCAGGCGATTCTGAGCGCGGCGATACCAAATATGTGTAGATTTGTTTTTTTTTTATTGACTTATTTTGATTGGGGCGAAAGGGGGTTGATTTAAACTTTTATATTTTTTTTTATTTATTTCACATTTTTTTAAACTTTTTTTTTAATTTTTGCCATGCTTCAATAGCCTCCATGGGAGGCTAGAAGAAGGCACAGCACGATCGCCTCTGCTACATAGCAGCGATCTGCTGATCGCTGCTATGTAGCAGAAATGGAGGTGTGCTGTGAGCGCCGACCACAGGGTGGCGCTCACAGCCACCGGTGATCAGTAACCATAGAGGTCTCTAGGACCTCTATGGTTACCATCCTGACGCATCGCCGACCCCCGATCATGTGACGGGGGTCGGCGATGACGTCATTTCCGGTTGCCCGGCCGGAAGCGGTAGTTAAATGCCGCTGTCTGCGTTTGACAGCGGCATTTAACTAGTTAATAGGTGCGGGCAGATCGCGATTCTGCCCGCGCCTATTGCGGGCACATGTCAGCTGTTCAAAACAGTTGAATGTCCCGGCTTTGATGCGGGCTCACCGCGGACCCCTGCGTCAAAGCAGGGGATCTGACCTCGGACGTACTATCCCGTCCGAGGTCAGAAAGGGGTTAATAGAATCCCTTGGGATTCTTTTATAGTAACATCGCCAAAAGGACGGGAACAACAAGAAGCTCTAGAGTCAGAAATCCTATCTCTATCTAAAAAAAGTCTTGATAGAGGTTCCCCAGGATCAAAAAGGGAAGGGGTTCTATTCCCCTTTATTTTTGATCAATAAACCAGATTGTTCATTTAGAACCATCATAAATTTAAGAAAATCAAATTCCTTTTTGTGTAACCATACCTTTAAAATGGAATCTATTAGTTCTGCCATCAAGCTTTTGTTCCTTAGGTTTGTCATGGCCGGGATAGACCTAAAAGATGCCTATCATCTTCCCATACATGCCGAACACCAGCAGTACCTAAGGGTAGCAGTCATCCTGGCAGGACAGGTTCGTCACTTTCAATATGTAGCAATGCCCTTTGGGCTTTCTATGGCTCCCCACATCTTTACAAAGGTGATTCTAGAAGTGATGGCTCATTTACGCCAGCAGGACACTTTAATAATACCCTACCTGGATGATTTTCTAGTAATAGGAGATTCCATAACTCAATGTAAAATGCGGTTATCTAATGCGATCTCATCCCTACAGGAGTTGGGTTGGATCGTCAACTTCGAAAAGTCCAGGCTGAATCCAGACAGCGTTCAAATATTTCTAGGAATCCAGCTAGATTCAGTAAGTCAGAAAAGCTTCCTCCCGCATTCAAAGAAAGTGACTATACAATCAAAAGTGTCAGAGGCAATGAAAAAACCCCTCATGACCCTGAGGAAGGCTGTCCTTACTAGGATCATTATCCTCATGTATACCAGCTGTACCGTGGGCTCAATTTCATACCCGCCAATTACAATATGAAGTATTGTCAGTCCAGGGGAAAAGACGACATCTGGAGAGTAAGGTAACTCTTTCCAGAGATGTCATAAAATCCCTATCCTGGTGGCTAGATATGGATCACCTTTCAAAGGGTGTACCATGGATGATAGATCCTTCTAAGAGGATTACCACTGATGCCAGCCCTATGGGGTGGGGTGCATATATGGAAGATGATCTGGTCCAAGACACCTGGAATCAGACAGAATTGACATATTCTTCCAATTGGAAAGATGTAAAAGCGGTAGAATATGCCTTAAGTCATTTTCTTCCACAGGTTCAGGGAGCACATGTGAGAGTTCTGTCGGACAATTCCACCGCAGTGGCATATATAAACCGTCAAGGGGGTACGCGATCAGGAACCCTGATGACCGTAGCAGCAGACATCTTCCAGTTGGCAAGTCTCATCTTGCATCCTTAACAGCCCTACACATCAGAGGGTCGGAAAACACCAAAGCAGACTACCTCAGTCGAAACAGACTACGCCAGGGAGAATGGACCTTAAACACATTCAGAATAATAACAGAAGCATGGGGCATACCTCAAATAGATCTGTTCGCCACAAGAGGCAACAGACAGGTAAAGATTTGCTTCTCTGAACCTCATGGATCATCCCGACATGTTGGACTCCCTTCACCACCCTTGGAAGTTCAAACTGGCATACGCCTTTCCTGCGATGTCTCTGATTCCACTAGTGATCAGGAAGGTCAGGAGGGAACAAGCAAGAGTAATCCTCATTGCACCCTTCTGGCCAAAGAAACCATGGTTCTCTTGTCTCCAGAGCATGTGTCTATGCGATCCATGAATCCTCCCATTAGACAAGGAGTTGCTGTCCCAGGGCCCATTTTTCCACCCGCAAGTGAAAGGGCTTCACTTGACGGCGTGGAATTTGAGCGGCAGTTATTAAATTCAAGAGGGTTTTTAGAAAAACTGGTAAACACCCTGTTACTAAGTAGGTAAAGATCTACCACCCTATTATATAGTAGGGTATGGAAAAAATTCTTAAACTTTTATACAATACCGTTCACTAAGCAAGTCCCGGTAATGCCTATTCTAGAGTTCCTACAAAAAGGTAGAGAATTAGGTTTATCGGTAAAAACCTTAAGAGTTCAGGTCTCAGCATTAGGAGCCCTATATGGAGACAATATAGCGGCTAATAAGTGGGTCTCCAGATTTATTAAGTCTTATGAATGTAGTAATCCGGTCCATATTCCCCGTCTACCTCCGTGGGATTTAAATTTAGTTTCAGAGGCCTTAACTGGCTCCCCATTTGAGCCACTAGATTCCATACCTCTAAATATTCTAACATATAACGTAGCCCTAACCTCAGCTAGAAGGGTTAGCGACATCCAGGCCCTATCGGTAGACCCGCCATTCTTACTGATATTTCAGGATAGAATAGTCTTAAAGCCTGACCCCTCATACCTCCCTAAGGTAGCATCCACCTATCACAGATCTCAGGAAATTTTTCTACCTTCCTTTTTTGATTCTCCTATAACCCCAGAGCAACATAAGTTCCACACCTTAGATGTCAGAAGAGCCATCCTGATGTATATAGAGAGGTCTCAGACATGGAGGCAGAGTAGGGCTCTGCTTATCTCCTTTCAGGGCCGCAAGAAAGGACATGGGGTCACAAAAGCTACCATATCTCGGTGGATCAGAGAAGCTATCTGTTTGGCCTACACATCAAAGGGCGAAATCCCTCCAGTGGGGATAAAAGCACATTCAACACGAGCCATGGCTTCCTCCTGGGCGGAACAAGCAGATGTACCAATCCACTTAATATGTAAGGCCGCAACCTGGTCTACACCTTCTACAACCATTACAGACTTGATCTTTCTACATCTTCTGACCTGGCCTTTGGTAGAGCTGTTCTCAGTACAGTAATCCCATCCAAATGACTCTCTGAAAGTCTCTCATGTGGGGTGCTGTCGTGGCGAAGGGTAAAAAGCTGGATTACTTACCGGTAATGCTTTTAATGAGTCCACGACAGCACCCATGTACTACCCTCCCTAAATTATGCACAGTTTCTTTTAAGTTCACAAGTAATGGTTGTATAGAGTTAAGAAATTTATGTTGCTGAGTAAGAATGAATATTAAAGCTTTTGCGGTTCCCTTTTAATACTCTGTAAACTAAACTGAGGAGGAGTGGGGACCGCCTCCTTTTATTCTGTAAGTTTCCTGTTCCTGTGGGCGGATCCCTCTCTCTCATGTGGGGTGCTGTTGTGGACTCATTAAAAGAGCATTACCGGTAAGTAATCCGGCTTTTCTATTCTATCTTGGTCCATGCTTGGTCAAGAATCTTGCCAATTTACAATTATTCGATGAGCATAAAGTCTCTAGTCTGTTACTGTACAGTTAATTATCATTCTCTAGTGCCAGTTGTACTTTCTCTTTATACACTTTAAAATACATATTTAAAGGAAAATAAATATTTATACACTTTCCGCTGTCGCTAGAGAAGGTAGTGGGTGCACCCACTCTGACTTTTTTTTTTTTTCAGGCACTATAAGCAAATAGTGCCAGTATCCCTATTCTGCCCCTCTCCCGTGGCAGGGTTGCTGACTCACTCACCGCCATGGTCCCCACCCCACACGTCCTCCTTCTCCGGCTGCTGCCCGGGTTCGGCGCACTGTGTGCAGATACCCAGGCACTGTGTATAGGGCACGCGTGCGCTCCCTCTTTCATTAAGGGGCCGTGCGCGCTGTCCTAAAGTGTCTCCAGCCAATGGCTGGGATACACTTATTATTTAAGGCACCTCCACCTGCATGCAAGTGCCTGTGCAATGTTGTTAGTTTGTTCCCTACACGCTTACTAGTTCTCAGGTCCATGTCAGCTAGTACCCGCTAGTTCTGCTAGTTTTTGTCCATCTGTCCTTAAACTCCTTGCTAAAACCTGCCTTGTCAGTCTGTATTTCAGCGGAAACCTGCCATGCCAGTCTGTATCAGTTGGATTCGCCTTCACCTGCCATGCCAGTCGGTATATCAGCCGCTCTCTCCTATTGGGCCGTTCCAGTTGCCTGTCCCTTGGGGATCAGCTGCTGTGTGTCCGAGGTCTATCCTCAAGTAGCACCATCTGGGGATCTAGTGAAGAGTCAGGTGCTCACCCAATCACGCCCCTCCAGGCTCTCCTTGAATTACGGTACAGTAGTACCACCATTCCCGTTACACAAATGCCAGCTCATGAGCCTTCTGAGTGCCTATTTCTAGTTAATGAGGCTCCGTCTTGGTTCTCTTTCAGTTCAGATCTTGAGATCCTACTCTCTTCTTCTCTGTGCTCTTGTCTTTATTTTTCGTTTATTCGTTTTCCATATCTTCTATTTGGACACCAGGACCATCTTGTTATAGACATAATTTAATGTTCTGAGTTTTTTTTCATTTAGTAACAGCTGTAAAGAGAACAGATGGGTTTAGGTCTCCAGATTACCCCTATGAAATAAAATCTATCCTCTACTTTTGATTTAAAATGCCATTTACAGTAATGTCTAACTTGCTCTCCTACTTCATATCACCGCTAGCGGCAAATACTTTTTATAGACATCATTATCTAAGCTCTAATTTAGAAAGCAGCTACTTAAGTCAAAACAATCATCTATGAAATGCATTTTTTTGGGTGAATTGTCTGCCAGATTTTCTTAGTGATTAAAACACTCGGAAGTCTATTAAATGACGTATGCTAAATCTAATGTCTAGATTTTGGGTAGGACTATATAATAAAAGAGGTGTTCCTGAAACATTGCTCTTTGCCCTTTTTTAATAGCATTTGTTAAATGAATGTAATACTACTGTATAAAGCAGTTAATAAAACAACTGAGCAGGGTGGATTTGATTTAAATCTAACTGATTTAAATCACTAGTCAGTAAGGCTTGATTTAAATCAGTGATTTAAATCAAAGTTTCTACTTATGAGTCATCTTCATCACCGCACTTCTCATGATGTTGTCTCATTCGCGCCACCAGGCCTTGCATCTTTGTTGCATCGTTTGCATTTTGCACGCATGCCTGCCTTACCGATAGGCAAAGGAGCTTCATTAAAATATTCCCAAACTGGGTCTCTTTTAAGGCCTGCTGCCATTATAAGGAAAGAATGTAATAAACCTCAGATCGTACACACAAACAGATCCAGACTTGTCTGTCTGTGGCTATGCTGCAGTATTGTGCTCAAAGTTTCACTTTCATTTTCTTGTCTGCTTGCCCTTCCTCCTCCTCACACTTAGATTCACATTCTTCTTGTGTTGTGCAGATCTATTCCACTCCAAACAATCAGAAACATATTGTCTAACTTCTTGGACTTGGCACTGAAGGGGTTGTTTCTGTGTTCATAGGTTTGTAGAACAATAGGATTAAGGTCTTTTTCTCAACTCTGTTCATGTTGTAACATTTTTGCCGTGAAGAAGAGGCTGGGACCTCTGCGGAGTCAAATTCAGTTTTGAGAACTGCGTAAGTAAAGCGAGCGTCTATGATAATATAGGAGAGAAACTGCCCACTAATCCTACAGAAACCTCTGGAAGAGCATGGCATTGTGAATGTTACACATATACAGCCTTTATTCTACTGAGTTAAACAACTCAGCTTTATCTCATGATGGAAGAACCTTTGGATGGTAAAATATTTTCCTCAAAAAGCAGTTTATTGAAAAAAATCCGATTTAAATAAAAAAAATCCGAATTTTATTATTTTTTTTTTTTTTTTTAAAAAAACATTGATTTTTATCCACCCTGCAACTGAGCAACACTCTACAATTACTATTTTAGAGGTCAGTCCTTTAAAACCATGCAGGAAAGGCTTTAGAGGTATAAAGGCCCTGGCCGTTTTATTTTACTCAGCAGTTAATCTGCCTTTACAAGCACTTATTGACTATTTTAGATGATGGTCACTCATTACACTTTAACCTCCTAGAGACAAATGATGGTAATGAAGATTCAGTATCGTTATACTGTTCATGTACTCTGGGTAGCACATGCCCTGTCTACATGAGGGGATTTGCTGCCAGTCATTGATAATTTTTAGGCCTGTATAGATCTACTTACAAAGGAGCATCTGCCTATTTGCTGGCTGTGTGTACTTAGGGCAATTATTGGCATCAAATATTTTTTATTAACCTTCATTAGGCCGATCATCTGATTGTGTTAAAGGTCTTTAATGAATGTAGGAGTTCTGAAGCCACATTCCATTATGCCTCCTTAATGAGCCGCAATTATGAAAGACTGTGTGGCGTACCTCCGGTACATATGAAATCTTGCATTAATTATTGTTTTATCATTTACTAGATCAGAAATGAGCAAAATATTGTAGAATTAAGGGTCAGTTAGATCCATGAACCAAAGTGACCTTTTTAATAGTCAGGTTAGAAGGACTTACAGACATAAGCAGAAAACAATCCTAATTAGGCACTCATGTCAACCTAGATCCTGAAGCTTGCTCCATGGAGATTCAAGCTTATTAACATAATTGGTGAGGCCTGATACTAGTCATTTTCAGCCTGTAAACCTTTGCTTATCAGCTGAATACATTGGTGTTTGCCAATTTTTTTATTTTTACCTTGGACCTTAGTTATAAATCTTGAGCTGTAAAACCAAATCTTATAATCTTTTTATGTAATGGGAAAGACCACAATTTACAAAAATAATAGTTTATGAAATAGCTATGTATATAGTAGTTATATTATTTAAGGGAGTTCTATATTTGTTTTGTTATTTTTTCAAATTCAACTATTTGTGACATATTCTTCCATTTTAACCTTAAAACTACCACAATCACCATCGTAGTCTTCTTAAGAATTGATTTTTTTTTAAAAAGAACACATAGCTACTGTTCATAACCATTACAATTTATCAACTCCAATGTTCTGTAAAATAGTGATACAGAGGGTGAAGTATTGAACATGTCAACAATTTTCAAAGTAAATGCATTTCTAAAGATGCTAGTGACATGACATTCTCACCAAATGTTGGCAACAACCCATCCAATCCACACAGGCAAAGAAATCAAACCATAGATGTCCGTAACTTTCATTGTGTAATAATGAGAAAATGACACAAGGTAAAGTAATGAATACATGAAGAAGGAGGTGCAAAAGCCATGAGAAAGTTATGACACCAGCTGAAATCTATCAGTTATTCTGCCATTTAATGAAAAAACAATATCAGCTGGTTCAACTGATGGCCTGTAAAAAAAAGTCTCATTTCCAAGGTGCCACACAAGAATCTTCTCATGATGGATAAAACCAATGAGCTCTCTCAAGACATTTGCAACCTTAATGTTGCAAATCATAATAATGGCATTGTTTACAGAAAAATTTCTGTACTATTGAAGGTTCCAGTGAGCACTGTTGGCGTCATAATCTGGAAGTGGAAAGTACATAATTTCACCATAACCTGTGCACGACCAGGTGCTCCCCCTATATTTCAAATAGATCAGCTTGGATCCAGGTCCTGAGCCCCCCCACCGATTGTCCAAATGACTCCTGAGAAGTGCACAGCTCCTGCCTCAACACATGAACAGAGCAGAGTATGAATTCAATTGATAACATAAACTTTTTTTTATTGAATCCTTACGCATGCTCAGGCAAGTACACTTAGGGTACCGTCACACTATAACATTTCGATCGCTACGACGGTACGATTCGTGACGTTCCAGCGATATCGTTACGATATCGCTGTGTCTGACACGCAGCAGCGATCAGGGATCCTGCTGAGAATCGTACGTCGTAGCAGATCGTTTAGAACTTTCTTTCATCGCTGGATCTCCCGCTGTCATCGCTAGATCGGTGTGTGTGACACCGATCTAGCGATCTAGCGATGCGATCCAACGATGCGTTCACTTGTAACCAGGGTAAACATCGGGTAACTAAGCGCAGGACCGCGCTTAGTTACCCGATGTTTACCCTGGTTACAAGCGTTAAACTAAAAAAAAAAAAACAGCACATACTTACATTCTGGTGTCCGTCAGGTCCCTTGCAGTCTCTGCTTCCAGCACTGTGACTGCCGGCCGTAAAGTGAAAGCAGAGCACAGCGGCTGTGCTTTCACTTTCACTTTATGGCCGGCAGTCACTGAGTGCGGGAAGCAGACTGCAAGGGACCTGACGGACACCAGAATGTAAGTATGTGCTGTTTGTTTTTTTTTTAGTTTAACGCTTGTAACCAGGGTAAACATCGGGTAACTAAGCGCGGTCCTGCGCTTAGTTACCCGATGTTTACCCTGGTTACCCAGGGACCTCGGCATCGTTGGTCGCTGGAGAGTTGTCTGTGTGATAGCTCCCCAGCGACCACACTACGATTTACCTACGATCACGGCCAGGTCATATCGCTGGTCGTGATCGTAGGTAAATCGTATAGTGTGACGGTACCCTCAGTTCCGAATTTGTAAGCTGTGCACTTTTGAGATTAGTGAGGACCCCAAAGATCTGCAGGCAATTGAAGGGACAAAAAATAAACTTAAAAAAAAAAAAAAGTTTAGATAGTCCTTTGAGAAAGTTGGTAACATTTATATGGTATAAGGCAAGCTCTCATAAAAAAATGAATATTTGTATATACAAACAAAAAACAGTAACACAAAACCATATGCATGATATCCATAAATCTGTATGTAACCCCTTATGTACAGCACCATGGAATTAATGGTGTTATATAAATAATCTATAATTGTCTAATTCTGTCTGTCTGTAATGGAAATCCCTCGTTGCTGATTGGTCGCGGGTGGCTTGCTGCGACCAATCAGCAATATTGGTGCGCAATTTAAACCCCACTCACAGCGTGACATAGTTCACTCACGTTTACTGAACAAGTTCTGTCAGTCAGTGCCACGTAGTTCAGTCATGTTTACTGAACAAGTTCTGTCAGTCACAGTGCGACATAGTTCAGTCACGTTTATTGAACAAGTTCTGTCAGTCACAGTGCCACATAGTTCACTCACATTTACTGAACAAGTTCTGTCAGTCACAGTGCCACGTAGTTCAGTCACGTTTCTTGAACAAGTTCTGTCAGTCATAGTGCAACATAGTTTAGTCACGTTCACTGAACACGTTCTGTCAGTCAGTGTGCTGGACAGATACTTCTTTACTGTACGCTATCACGATTTACGCTTCCTGTCTTCCAATGGGTCGTAAGCGAAAATATGATCCGATGATTTATTTTAATACAGTTAGATATTCATGTAATGGTTTATATATTTTGATGATCTGTTTAATAATTTTGTTCCGTTGTATTAAGTTCTATGAGCAATAAAATTTAATGATGTATGTATTTTACCCGGAAAATCCTGTGTATTCATTGCATTATTCTTAAATCTTCATACATAAACTACATACATATATTCTAGAATACACGATGTTAGAATCGGGCCACCATCTAGTAGTAATAATACTATAATACATACAGTAGAAGCCATAATGGTATATACATGATTCAGTTCTCGGGTATAATAGGCTATGAAGGTATTGAGCGAACGCAGAAAAAACTTCTTTATAAAGTGGCCGGGAAGAAAAGATGTGATCCCAGATCTAATTGTGTTGTGTGGAGGTGTGTAGCAGAGCTGTGATTTATACCTTCAGGCTTCAGATAATCATTTTCACAGAATAAGAAAATCAAACTGTAATTTTAGAATTTTCACATAACAGGGTGTGTACTAAAGATAGAATGTGAAGATTTCTGTTCAGAAGCTGTATTCCCAGCTCACAATACTTATGAGTTATGAATACTTCCTGAGGAAAGTAGTGTTATTGGCAACCTAGATGTGGTATTGCTCTAGAACTAAGAGTTTATTAAGAATATTGACAGCAATAAGTAGCTGGAAGTGGGCAAACTAATGTTGAATTTAGGAACCAATTAGACCACTCTCGCAAAATAAAGGTAATTATTATTAATGTGTGTCCATGATTAACAAACTATAACCAAACCCTGCATGTTTTTAATCTTGAAAGGTTGGCCATAGGTAACAAATTTCTACATGCCTTGGCTAGCTGGCATGATCAAATGGTCTGTGGGGTAATGGGGGTATCAGTGTTTGAGTTTTGCACGAGTTTACATTCATGAATAGAATGAAGAAGAGTCTTAATTTTGTGGATATTTTTCTGGTGGTGTTTACCAGAAACTAGACTCTCTCCAGCTTGTTTTGCTAACTATTAAATGCTGGGAGTTGTAGTTTTGCAATAGCTCGGGAGCCTAGTGTTTGAGTTCCCAACCATTATTTTTTTTTTTATTTTTATTTTTTTAACTTGAGCGCCTCATTGAGTTCTGCGAGTTGGTCGTGAGACAGATCTAGAGCCTCCAATTACCAGTTTAATAACAGCCAAAGATTCCTTCATAGAAGGTACATCAGGACCTTGTGCCTTCCACTCATTTATAGGCAGTATATTTATGTCCAGGGATTCCTAATTTTAACCTAATTCGGTATTCCCTACCCCCACCCCCCCAATCAAAAATTATCACCACACTATCCTCTTCAGCTTCAAGTACCTTTTTCAGTATCTACCTTTTTTTTTTTTTTTTTTTTACAGTTTACTAAACTTCTCTTCCCTCCAAGGTCGGTTTATGTTGATCCAGATTTGCTCTTTTGTGAACGTCTACTTACACGTAGCTATCGAGCAGGCCTTCAGACAATGACTTTTCTGTTTGCCAGACCTGGTGCTGATGCACCAGGGTCACAGACAGCCGCAAGCTACAGTTTGGAGACACCTTGCTTGGGCTATCCACAATCAAATTGCTTACTTGTATTTGTAGTTACCGATATATACATGCAATCATTCGTGTGACCCTTGCTGATGACTGAAATAACACAGTAGATTCTACATTTTTGCAGAACTGTCCATCCGAGTGTCTGTGTATATGCCACTATTACTTATCCTGACACTTGATGTGGTCTGGACATTCATGAACCCTTCAAATGCATGTTTGAGTTTATCCCTCAGTAAATACAGGACTTTTCATTAGACATGCTGTAATTGGCTTAATTAAACAAATGTTATTTTTATGCAACAAACACTTATCTACCTTTTTGTTTCTTTGCAAATGAAGCACAGCTTGATTTAAAGGGAACCAGGTAGCATGAAAACTAGACAAACTCTTAATGGAGAAAGCACCTCAAGGTTGTTGTCAGCTGACCACTTAGCCCCAAGAAAGCAGTGTTTAAAGGTACCTTCACACTGAGCGACTTTAGAACGATAATGATAGCGATCCGTGACGTTGCAGCGCCCTGGATAGCGATTTTGTTTCACAAGCAACAGCGATCAGGATCCTGCTGTGACATCGCTGGTCGGAGCTGAAAGTCTGGAACTTTATTTCGTCGCTGGATCACCCGCTGACATTGCTGAATCGGCGTGTGTGACGCCGATCCAGCGATGTCTTCACTTGTAACCAGGGTAAACATCAGGTTACTAAGCGCAGGGCCGTGCTTAGTAACCCGATATTTACCCTGGTTACCATTGTAAATGTAAAAAAAAAAAAAAAAACCACTACAAACTTACATTCCGGTGTCTGTCGCGTCCCCCGGCGTCAGCTTCCCTGCACTGTCAGCGCCGGCCGGCCGTAAAGCAGAGCACAGCGGTGAGGTCACCGCTCTGCTTTACGGCCGGCGCTTACACAGTGCAGGGAAGCTGACACCGGGGGACGTGACAGACATCGGAATGTAAGTATGTATTGCGTTTTTTTTGTTTTTTTTTTTACATTTACAATGGTAACCAGGGTAAACATTTGGTTACTAAGTGCGACCCTGCGCTTGGTAACCCGATGTTTACCCTGGTTACCCGGGGACTTCGGCATCGTTGGTCGCTGGAGAGCTGTCTGTGTGACAGCTCTCCAGCGACCACACAACGACTAAACAGCGACGCTGCAGCGATCGGCATCGTTGTCTATATCGCTGCAACGTCGCTTAATGTGACGGTACCTTAAGGCAGGGGTCCCCAACTCCAGTCCTCAAGGCCCACCAACAGGTCATGTTTTCAGGATTTCCATTGCATTGCACAGGTGATGCAATTATTACCTGGGCAAGACTAAAGGTACCGTCACACTAGACGATATCGCTAGCGATCCGTGACGTTGCAGCGTCCTTGCTAGCGATATCGTCCAGTGTGACAGGCAGCAGCAATCAGGCCCCTGCTGTGCTGTCGCTGGTCGGGGAAGAAAGTCCAGAACTTTATTTGGTCGCTGGACTCCCCGCAGACATCGCTGAATCGGCGTGTGTGACACCGATTCAGCGATGTCTTCACTGGTAACCAGGGTAAACATCGGGTAACTAAGCGCAGGGCCGCGCTTAGTAACCCGATGTTTACCCTGGTTACCATCCTAAAAGTAAAAAAACAAACACTACATACTTACCTACAGCCGTCTGTCCTCCAGCGCTGTGCTCTGCACTCCTCCTGCTCTGGCTGTGAGCGTCGGTCAGCCGGAAAGCAGAGCGGTGACGTCACCGCTCTGCTTTCCGGCCGCTGTGCTCACAGCCAGTGCAGGAGGAGTGCAGAGAAGCTGAGCGCCGGGGACAGACAGCGGTAGGTAAGTATGTAGGGGTTGTTTTTTTTTACTTTTAGGATGGTAACCAGGGTAAACATCGGGTTACTAAGCGCGGCCTTGCGCTTAGTTACCCGATGTTTACCCTGGTTACCAGCATCGTTGGTCGCTGAAGAGCTGTCTGTGTGACAGCTCTCCAGCGACCAAACAGCGACGCTGCAGCGATCCGGATCGTTGTCGGTATCGCTGCAGCGTCGCTAAGTGTGACGGTACCTTAAGGAAATCCTGAAAACATGACATGTTGGTGGGCCTTGAGGACTGGAGTTGGGGACCCCTGCCTTAAGGCTACTTTCACACATCAGGCTTTTTGTCAGGCACAATCCGGCAATTTTTGAAGAAAAAAAAAACAATCTTTTTTTTTTTTAACGCCGGATCTGTTTTTTTCCCCATAGAGTTGTATTAGCGCCGGATTGTGCCTGATGGCCAGACGTTTCATCTGTTTTTTGTTATTTTTTCTGGATCCGTCCAAATAGTCGTTTCCGGGGGACAGAGAAAACGTTCACTGCAACGTTTTTTTTTATCTGGCAGAAAAAACGCACAGTGACTGGATCGGCCCAAAACACATGAAACGGAGGTGTGAAACAATAAATCCGGGGCCTGGATCCGGTTTTCAAAGCCCATGGGTGTGGAATGTGGTGAATATTCATTCCCTTTAGTAGCAGCACATGTGACCGCTGGCAGCTGCAGGAATGTTCCGGCAGACGCTGTGCTTGCTATTAATCCCTTAACCCCCAAAGCTTTTTTCGGTTTTCGCTCCCCTCCTTCCCAGATCCATACATTTTTTTTTTCCATCAATATGGCCATGTGAGGTCTTATTTTTTTGCAGAACGAGTTGTACGTTTGAATGACACCATTGGTTTTACCATGTCGTGTAGTAGAAAATGGAAAAAAAATTCCAAGTGTGGTGAAATTGCAAAAAAGTACAATCCCACACTTTTTTTTGTTTTGGCTTTTTTGCTAGGTTCACTAAATGCTAAAACTGACCTGCCATTATAATTCTCCAGGTCATCATGAATTCATAGATACCAAACATGGTTCTTTTTTTTTTTTTTTATCTAAGCGGTGAAAAAAAATTCCAAACTTTGCTAGACAAAAAAAAAATTGCGCAATTTTCTGTTACCCGTAGCATCTCCATTTTTCGTGATCTGGGGTTGGGTCAAGGCTTATTTGTTGCATGCCGAGCTGACTTTTTTAATGATACCATTTTTGCAGATACTTTCTTTTGATCGCCTATTATTGCATTTTAATGCAATGTTGCTGCCACCAAAAAATGTAATTCTGGAGTTTTTACTTTTTTCTCGCTATGCCGTTTAGCGATCAGGTTAATCCTTTTTTATTGATAGACCGGGCGATTCTGAATGCGGTGATACCAAATATGTGTAGGTGTTTTTTATTTATTTATTTTTTTTTATTTTGAATGGGTCGAAAGGGGGGTGATTTAAACTTTTATATACCGTATATGCCCTAATTTTGCCACAAAAAACTGGGAAAACTTATTGACTCGAGTATAAGCCTAGGGTGGAAATGCAGCACTTACCGGTGAATTTCAAAAATTAAAATAGATCATTCTTGCCCCATAGCTGTGCCATATAGTGCTCTGCACCGTTCATTATTGCCCCATAGCTGTGCCATATAGTGCTCTGCACCGTTCATATTTCCCCATAGCTGTGCCATATAGTGCTCTGCACCGTTCATATTTCCCAATAGCTGTGCCATATAGTGCTCTGCACCGTTCATATTTCCCCATAGCTGTGCCCCATATAGTGCTCTGCACTGTTCATATTTCCCCATAGCTGCCATATAGTGCTCTGCACCGTTCATATTTCCCCATAGATGCTCCACATAAATCTGTGCCATTGCTGCTGCAATAAAAAAAAAAAATACCATACTCACCTCTCTTGCTTGCAGCTCCCAGCGTCCGGTCCCGGCGTCTCTCCGCACTGACTGCACAGTCAGAGCGGAGCGGCGCCGGGAAGATGGAGCGGCGGCTTGAACGGGGACAGGTAAATATGCGATACTTACCTGGTCCCGGCGTCCGGCTCCTTCTCCCGGACAGCTGTCTTCGGTGCTGCAGCCTCTTCCTCTATCAGCGGTCACCGTTACCGCTGATTAGAGAAATGAATATGTGGCTCCACCCCTATGGGAGGTGGAGCTGCTTATTCATTTCTCTAATGAGTGGTCCCACGTGACCGCTGAACAGTGGCAGAACTGCAGCACCGAAGACCGTGGGACGACAGGGGGAGCGCCAGGATCGCTGGAAGCAGGTAAGTATGCCTCAGCGCCCTCACCCGCCAACCCTGCCACCCACCTTGACTCGAGTATAAGCCGAGAGGGGCACTATCATCCCCAAAATTTGGGCTGAAAATCTCGGCTTATACTCGAGTGTGTGTATGTATATATATATATATATATATATATATATATATATATATATATATATATATATATATATTTATATATTTATTTTCTTTTTTTAAATTTTTAAATATTTTTAAAAACTTTTTTTTATTTTGGCATGCTTCAATAGCCTCCATGGGAGGCTAGAAGCAGCCACAAGTTGATAGCCTCTGCTACATAGAGGCAATGCTCGGATCGCCCCTATGTAGTAGAATTACAGCATTAATATGAGCGCCAACCACAGGGTGGCGCTCATAGCAATCTGGCAACAAAAACCATACAGGTATCAAGGAGACCTCTGGTTATCATGCCGATGCACCGATTACCCCCGATAATGTGACGGGAGGTCATCGGTGCGCGCATTTCTGGCGGGATGGCTGGAAGCACTTGTTAAATGCCACTGTCAGAGTTTGACAGCAGCATTTAACTAGTTAATAGGTGCAGGCGGATTGCGATTCCACTCGCGCCTATTGTGGGCACATGTCAACTGATCAAAACATCTGACATGTTCCAGCTTTTATGCGGGCTCACCGCCGGAGCCCGCATCAAAGCAAGGGTTGTGCCATCGGGCGTACTGTTCTGTCCGATGGCAGAAAGGGGTTAAAGAGCAATGAATATTCACTGCTCTGCACACATACAGTCCCATCATGCAGAGCAGTGAGTATTCCAGCAGCAGCCCTTTGGCTAGCGCTGCTTACAAGCATAAAGCAGCTGCTTGCATCGGAACAAGATGCTAGGAGAGAGCGTCGGGAAGGTAAGTGTAATTTTTTTTTTTTTATGTTTTCGGGTGGGGCCATGCATACCAGGATAAGGATAGGGCTATGCATACCAGGACAGAGATGGGGGCCAATCATACCAGGATAATGATGGGGCCATGCATACCAGGATGCTATTAATGAATATTCATTGCCCTCCACGCCCATGGGCATGGAATGCAGTGAATATTCATTTCTCTTTAGCAGTGGGCACAGGAGTTAGCCTCAGCAGCCGGCTCCTGTCTCTGTGACCCGCTGACTCACCGCTGCCACTCCCTCACCACAGCCAGAACCGATACATCCGTACTGTAAGATGCATTTTTGGAGGAAAAAAGTGCATCTTGTAGTCCAAGAAATACAATACTTTTAGGAATCGTGAAATGTGTAATTTTGGGTCAAATTTATGCAGAAGAGCAAAAAAATTCTGAACGATTTACATAAGTTCTACTGTATGATACTATTGTTATTTTCCCTTGTGATTTAAGTAACCACTGCTGTCCTTGAAAAACACTTCTGAAGATACTTGAGGTTGCCCTAAAGAAAACTGGTATGAACGCTTTATGATATAGAAGAAAATTGGCAGCCAGGAGCTCTGCTACAGAGCACTAGTGTACAAATACAGCAGTGTAGATGAAACTTACTGCCAAGTAGGCACAACTACTAATGACATCTACTTTGACAACATTTTTCTGGCAAAAGGACCACAGCAGGATCGTAATATACAACAAAGTTGTTTGCAAATCATTTTTCTAAAAGTCCTTTCATTCTGGTTCATGTTTTAGAAAACAAAATTGCCCCCCAGAATTAGCTGTCTGTTTTATGTTAATATAGTTAAGGAAAACTTCGTATAAAAGGTTTCTATTTAGATCTGTCAGCTAAGCAGCTATTGTTCATAAATGCACTCCTTGATTCATCTTTCCAGTCAAGCCAAAACCTAAGTCAGCAAAGAGCAGCCTTGACTGTCCTATTGCCAACCCATTTATTCATTGTATATTTCAAGGCCTTTAAACTCTTTCCTGTACATTCTGTAAGAAAATTAGTCTCTGTAGATTTTCCTTCCTAAGATCCAAACTGCTTGACCTAAGGCCAAGTTAAAAGTTTTAGACATTTTTAATCCAACATTTATACATTACATTAGGGATGCCTTTACCTATGCTTGTAAAGCATTGTCATAAAGTCGACGAATGATGTGCAGAGAACAATTCTACAGATGCTTCACGTTTTTGTCTTTATTTGATTAACAAGGGAAGTTACGGTAAATTCAGGAAATATACTGCGGTGATGTTGACATGATTAAGCCAGACTGCTATTCTTAGCATATTCTTGGAAGTTGTAGGAATTTCACTAAGTTTAAGGACAGAATTTGTACTGGATTTTGGTATCTAGATTTTTAAACTGAAGGTCATTTGCTAGTTTTACTTAAGATGCAAAAGCATAGATGTATCATGAGACATGTTAAATGCAGTGGTTAACAGAATGTTGTCGCGTACCATCATATAGAATTAAAGTAATAGGCTCTGCCTGCTGTGTTTATGACAGTGAAACAATCTTTATGGCAAATTAGTGACAATTCTGCGAATAGGATGTGTTCTTCTATATGTGCAAGTGGCCAGAATACAATCATTAAGTCACTTTTTATAGTATTGGACCACAATTCTCATTGCCTGACCATGCTGTTAACTCTCTAAAAAAACGCTTTATAGTTCAGACTAAAGGTACCTTCACACATAACGATATTGTTAACGATATCGTTGCTATTTGTGACGTAGCAACGATATCGTTAATGAAATCGTTATGTGTGACAGCGACCAACGATCAGGCCCCTGCTGGGAGATCGTTGGTCGCTGAATAAAGTCCAGAACTTTATTTCGTCGCTGGACTCCCTGGAGACATCGCTGGATCGGCGTGTGTGACACCGATCCAGCGATGTCTTCACTGGTAACCAGGGTAAACATCGGGTAACTAAGCGCAGGGCCGCGCTTAGTAACCCGATGTTTACCCTGGTTACCATCCTAAAAGTAAAAAAAAACAAACACTACATACTTACCTACAGCCGTCTGTCCTCCAGCGCTGCGCTCTGCACTCCTCCTGTACTGGCTGTGACGTCACCGCTCTGCTTTCCGGCTCCCAGACAGTACAGGAGGAGAGCAGAGAAGCAGAGCGCAGCGCTGGAGGACAGACGGCTGTAGGTAAGTATGTACTGTTTGTTTTTTTTTTACTTTTAGCATGGTAACTAGGGTAAACATCGGGTTACTAAGCGCGGTCCTGCGCTTAGTAACCAGATGTTTACCCTGGTTACCGGCATCGTTGGTCGCTGGAGAGCGGTCTGTGTGACAGCTCTCCAGCGACCAAACAGCGACGCTGCAGCGATTCGGATCGTTGTCGGTATCGCTGCAGCGTCGCTAAATGTGAAGGGGCCTTTAGTGAAAAATCATAAAGTACAGTTGAACTGAATTCAGTTGGAAAAGAGAATTCTACTATAGACTATCCTGAAAATATCAAACGGAAGAGGAAGACAAGACAGTTGGTTTGCAGGTATGCTCCCCAATTATTTAGATATTGAGGTTTTCCTATGGCACACTATTTTCCAATATTATATACCTTTTGTAGCTCGTGTTTATTTTGTTGCACTGCTTTGTTTTATTACGGTAATGTATGCAAAGTTTTTGTTTTTAAGGTAGAACGTATGTATGTATGTATATATAGTTTGGTTCTCGTGTCTGTGGGGAATTGACTGTCACCCTGTGACACATGGATCAGAGGGTTCTGATATGTTTGAGTTTCATTCCATTCTGGGTTATCAAGCATTTGGTTAACAGCTATATGATCAAGTTAATGTGGAAAACCAGTTATTATCTTAAGAATATATTATGCGTCATATTATATTTTATATATTGATGTATGTATTTAAAGGGACTTAAAGACTTTGATCTGGCCATAATATGACAAACAGCGTAAATGTTCGATCATGGAATGATCTTTTATGCAGCATAAAAGATCATCATTCTTGGCGGGGCATCGTCCTGTGTATACAGGATTCTTACTGCCAAAAACTATGGCAGCCTAACGGAACTGAGCAATTTAGTGTGTGTGTTGCTTTGGTTTACCTGTGTTAGACTGTGAAACTACCGCTGATTTATAGTAAAAGTTTCTCGGTGGTATCGTTTCACCGGATGGACCGCGTAAACGGACCTATAGCTAGGACAAGATGTATTGTGTGCTGCGAGCTTTGTAAGCACGTCATCTGAAATTCCAGAGTCATCTCCTTGGTGCATTTTTCTATTAGCGGGTGAGCCTTAAGGTACTGTCACACTAGACGATATCGCTAGCGATCCGTGACGTTGCAGCGTCCTCGCTAGCGATATCGTCCAGTGTGACAGGCAGCAGCGATCAGGCCCCTGCTGGGAGATCGCTGGTCGGGGAAGAAAGTCCAGAACTTTATTTCGTCGCTGGACTCCCCGCAGACATCGCTGAATCGGCGTGTGTGACACCGATTCAGCGATGTCTTTACTGGTAACCAGGGTAAACATCGGGTAACTAAGCGCAGGGCCGCGCTTAGTAACCCGATGTTTACCCTGGTTACCAGCGTAAAAAAACAAACAGTACATACTTACATTCAGCTGTCTGTCCCTTGCCGTCTGCTTCCTGCACTGACTGCTGGCCGTAAAGTGAAAGCAGAGCACAGCCACAGCGGTGAGTCACTGCTGTGTGACTCACCGCTGTGCTGTGCTTTCACTTTCACTTTACGGCCAGCAGTCAGTGCAGGAACCAGACGGCAAGGGACAGACAGCTGAATGTAAGTATGTGCTGTTTGTTTTTTTACGCTGGTAACCAGGGTAAACATCGGGTTACTAAGCGCGGCCCTGCGCTTAGTTACCCGATGTTTACCCTGGTTACCGGGGACCTCGGGATCGTTGGTCGCTGGAGAGCTGTCTGTGTGACAGCTCTCCCACGACCAAACAGCGACGCTGCAGCGATCCGGATCGTTGTCGGTATCGCTGCAGCGTCGCTAAGTGTGACGGTACCTTTAGATCGTTTAGTGTATATAACTCATCTTGTGGAGCAAACCAACCTAGCTTTATGCCGGCTAGCCACACATAACCTAATAACCACACAAGTGGGAGTTGAGAAATGCAGTTTGTGTTTTTTTTCCAATGTGCTACTGAAGAAAATGTTTATCCCTTTAGCAACTCTTAAAGTGATCTAGTTTACTTTGCTAAGACACTAATGAGTTTTGTTTTTCATTAACCCCTTTACCCCCAAGGGTGGTTTGCACGTTAATGACCGGGCCAATTTTTACAATTCTGACCACTGTCCCTTTATGAGGTTATAACTCTGGAACGCTTCAACGGATTCCAGTGATTCTGACATTGTTTTCTCGTTACATATTGTACTTCATGACAATGGTAAAAATTCTTTGATAGTACTTGCGTTTATTTGTGAAAAAACGGAAATTTGGCGAAAATTATGAAAATTTCGCAATTTTCCAACTTTGAATTTTTATGCAATTAAATCACAGATATATGTCCCACAAAATACTTAATAAGTAACATTTCCCACATGTTTATTTTACATCAGCACAATTTTGGAACCAAAATTTTTTTTTTGTTAGGGAGTTATAAGGGTTAAAAGTTGACCAGCAATTTCTCATTTTTACAACACCATTTTTTTTTTAGGGACCACATCTCATTTGAAGTCATTTTGAGGGGTCTATATGATAGAAAATACCCAAGTGTGACACCATTCTAAAAACTGCACCCCTCATGGTGCTCAAAACCATATTCAAGAAGTTTATTAACCCTTCTGGTGCTTCACAGGAATTTTTGGAATGTTTAAATAAAAATGAACATTTAACTTTTTTTCACAAAAAATTTAATTCAGCTCCAATTTGTTTTATTTTACCAAGGGTAACAGGAGAAATTGGACCCCAAAAGTTGTTGTACAATTTGTCCTGAGTACGCTGATACCCCATATGTGGGGGTAAACCACTGTTTGGGCGCATGGGAGAGCTCGGAAGGGAAGGAGCGCCGTTTGACTTTTCAATGCAAAATTGACAGGAATTGAGATGGGACGCCATGTTGCGTTTGGAGAGCCACTGATGTGCCTAAACATTGAAACCCCCCACAAGTGACACCATTTTGGAAAGTAGACCCCCTAAGGAACTTATCTAGATGTGTGGTGAGCGCTTTGACCCACCAAGGGCTTCACAGAAGTTTATAATGCAGAGCCGTAAAAATAAAACAAACATTTTTTCCCACAAAAATCATTTTTTAGCCCCCAGTTTTGTATTTTCCCGAGGGTAACAGGAGAAATTGGACCCCAAAATTTGCTGTCCAATTTGTCGTGAGTGCGCTGATACCCCATAAGTGGGGGGGAACCACTGTTTGGGCGCATGGGAGGGCTCGGAAGGGAAGGAGCTCCATTTGGAATGCAGACTTAGATGGAATGGTCTGCAGGTGTCACATTGCGTTTGCAGAGCCCCTAATGTACCTAAACAGTAGAAACCCCCCACAAGTGACACCATTTTGGAAAGTAGACCCCCTAAGGAACTTATCTAGATATGTGTTGAGCGCTTTGACCCACCAAGGGCTTCACAGAAGTTTATAATGCAGAGCCGTAAAAATAAAACAAAAATTTTTTCCACAAAAATTATTTTTTAGCCCCCAGTTTTGTATTTTCCCGAGGGTAAGAGGAGAAATTCGACCCCAAAAGTTGTTGTCCAATTTGTCCTGAGTACGCTGATACCCCATATGTGGAGGGAACCACCGTTTGGGCGCATGGGAGGGCTCGGAAGGGAAGGAGTGCCATTTGGAATGCAGACTTAGATAGAATAGTCTGCAGGCGTCACATTGCGTTTGCAGAGCCCCTAATGTACCTAAACAGTAGAAACCCCCCACAAGTGACCCCATATTGGAAACTAGACCCCCCAGGAAACTCATCTAGATGTGTTGGGAGAACTTTGAACCCCCAAGTGTTTCACTACAGTTTATAACGCAGAGCCGTGAAAATAAAAAATCTTTTTTTTTTTCCCACAAAAATTATTTTTTAGCCCCTAGTTTGTTTTTTCCCAAGGGTAACAGGAGAAATTGGACCCCAAAAGTTGTTGTCCTATTTGTTCTGAGTACGCTGATACCCCATATGTTGGGGCAAACCCCTGTTTGGGCACACGGGAGAGCTCGGAAGGGAAGGAGCACTGTTTTACTTTTTCAACGCAGAATTGGCTGGAATTGAGATCGGACGCCATGTCGTGTTGGGAGAGCCCCTGATGTGCCTAAACAGTGGAAACCCTCCAATTATAACTGAAGCCCTAATCCAAACACACCCCTAACCCTAATTCCAACGGTAACCCTAACCACACCCCTAACCCTGACACACCCCTAATCCCAACCCTATTCCCAAATGTAAATGTAATCTAAACCCTAACCCTAAATTTAGCCCCAACCCTAACTGTAGCCCCAACCCTAACTGTAACCCCAACCCTAACCCTAACCCTAGCCCTAACCCTAGCCCTAACCCTAGCCCTAACCCTAGCCCTAGCCCTAACCCTAGCCCTAACGGGAAAATGGATATAAATACATTTTTTTAGTTTTTCCCTAACTAAGGGGGTGATGAAGGGGGGTTTGATTTACTTTTATAGCGGGTTTTTTAGCAGATTTTTATGATTGGCAGCCGTCACACACTGAAAGACGTTTTTTATTGCAAAAAATATTTTTTGCGTTACCACATTTTGAGAGCTATAATTTTTCCATATTTTGGTCCACAGAGTCATGTGAGGTCTTGTTTTTTGCGGGACGAGTTGACGATTTTATTGGTAACATTTTCAGGCACGTGACATTTTTTGATCGCTTTTTATTCCGTTTTTTGTGAGGAAGAATGACCAAAAAACAGCTATTCGTGAATTTCTTTTGGGGGAGGCGTTTATACCGTTCCGCGTTTGGTAAAATTGATAAAGCAGTTTTATTCTTCGGGTCAGTACGATTACAGCGATACCTCATTTATATCATTTTTTTATGTTTTGGCGCTTTTATACGATAAAAACTATTTTACGGAAAAAATAATTATTTTTGCATCGCTTTATTCTCAGGACTATAACTTTTTTATGTTTTTGCTGATGATGCTGTATGGCGGCTCGTTTTTTGCGGGACAAGATGACGCTTTCAGCGGTACCATGGTTATTTATATCTATCTTTTTGATCGCGTGTTATTCCACTTTTTGTTCGGCGGTATGATAATAAAGCGTTGTTTTTTGCCTCGTGTTTTTTTTTTTTTTTTTCTTACGGTGTTTACTGAAGGGGTTAACTAGTGGGCCAGTTTATAGGTCGGGCCGTTACGGACGCGGCGATACTAAATATGTGTACTTTTATTGTTTTGTTTTTTTTATTTAGATAAAGAAATGTATTTATGGGAATATTTTTTTTTTTTTTTTTCATTATTTTGGAATATTTTTTTTAATTTTTTTTTTACACATTTGAAACATTTTTTTTTTACTTTTTTACTTTGTGCCGGGGGGGGTCATCACAGATCGGTGATCTGACAGTTTGCACAGCACTCTGTCAGATCACCGATCTGATAGGAGTGCAGGCTGCTTCACAGTGCCTGCTCTGAGCAGGCTCTGTGAAGCCACCTCCCTCCCTGCAGGACCCGGATCCGCGGCCATCTTGGATCCGGGGCTGGAGGGAGCAGGGAGGGAGGTGAGACCCTCGCAGCAACGCGATCACATCGCGTTGCTGCGGGGGGCTCAGGGAAGCCCGCAGGGAGCCCCCTCCCTGCGCGGTGCTTCCCTGCACCGCCGGCACATCGCGATCATCTTTGATCGCGGTGTGCCGGGGGTTAATGTGCCGGGGGCGGTCCGTGACCGCTCCTGGCACATAGTGCCGGATGTCAGCTGAGATAGGCAGCTGACACCCGGCCGCGATCGGCGGCGCTCCCCCCGTGAGCGCTGCCGATCGCATATGACGTACTATTGCGTCCTTGGGAAGTAAAGCCCACCCCACATGGACGCAATAGTACGTCTAATGGCAGAAAGGGGTTAAGGACACAGTTTTTTTTCCCAGTGTGCTGTCTTTAAGGAAATTAGCAATGTGGTAACCTCATTGTTCCTAATAAAAGGTTTTCTATAGATGTAAGAGGATTAGGTATTTCAGCTCCTGTCTAATGCTTAACCTGTGAATGCTGGTCTGGAGCCACTGCTCCTTGTATGCAAATCTGCTGCTGTCCTGTGCTTTGATGTCTTAACAGTCCATCCCCATCCATAGTAAATTGTTCTCTCTTCTCACCTATGTGTTTCTGTAAATGATTCAGTAGGTGACTACTTGTTTCTTGTAATTTTGTGTTTCAAGAAACCAGGGAACTTAGTATTTGAATATCTGAAGACAGGTCAGGATATGATATGTATAGGAAGGTGTATAGTCTGCCATTTACCTAACAAAGAACCCGCTTCCTCATAGATGTGTTATATGGGCACCTCATAAACATGTTGAAGTATCCAGCTTCTAGCATGGACAGGTGTTCTTTTAGACTCTTTTCTCAAGACATTACCCCATTGAGACATCTGAATCACTAAGGGTTGGAATAAATATAAAACTGCATGACATTCGTTACTAAATATTAACATTTTGTGCTGTTTCACCAATATTGGCTTTAACACAGCGCTGGAGTCCGGGGTTCAAGCCCCACCCTGGACATCTGCAAAGAGTTTGTATGTTTTCCCTGTGTTTGCGTGGGTTTCCTCCGGGTTCTCTGGTTTCCTCCCACATTCCAAAGACATACTGATAGGGAATTTAGATTGTGAGCCCCATTGGGGACAGCGATGATAATGTGTGCAAACTGTAAAGCGCTGCGGAATATGTTAGCGCTATATAAAAATAAAAGTTTAAAAGATTATTAATGTCTGTAGACACACTCCTTAGTAAGGACTTGCTATTAAAAGACAGTCATTTACTAATAAATGTAGTCAAATATGGATTCCTTTCCGTGGTCTGCTGTTGTCCACTAAATACACAGTTTATCTATACCTTTTTATAATTATCAGAATTGTAAAAATTGGCCTGGTCATTAGTGTGCAAACCTCTTTGAGGGGGTAAAAGGGTTAAACTAATCATTGAAAAGAGAAACTCATCTGAGTATTGTCTGTTCCAGGTGACCCTGGCTCTTTCTGAGTTTTGGTCACACCTCTACAGGTTTTTTATTAATTTTTATCAAGTTGCCTCATGTAATATGCTTTTGTATATTGTCTTATAGATCTATTCCCTTGTTTCCTTGTGATTATTAAAGGGAAGCTGACAGCTGATGCATGCGGCCAGTGACTGACTGGTTGCTCCCTGCGTGTCTGTATAGGGAGAGACCTGTCACTCCAGGGCAGTGGGTGGGGAAAAGCTGCCACCTGCTGGGGTCCGGCTAGTCCACCTATTCTCGCCTGCTGCTCATTCCTAGCAGCTTAAACGGGTTTTCTTTGAAATGCTGCAAGTTTCAGAGTTGGACTTGTATGACTGAGTTAATACAGCCCTTGACTGATACATTATGCCCGTTGGTAGAGCAGCATGTATCAGCTGTCAGGTTGCCTTTAAACAGAGAAATGTTTTTGGACAGCACGGTGGCTCAGTGATCAGCACTGTAGCCTTACAGCACTGTGGTCCTGAATTTAAATCCCACCAAGCACAACATCTGCAAGGAGTTTGTATGCTTTGTCCTTTTGTTTGTGGGGGTTTCCTCCGTGTTCTCAGGTTTCCTCCCACACTGCAAAGACATACTGAAAGGGAGTTTAGATTATGAGCCACAATGGGGAAAGTGATGGTGATGTCTGTAAAGAGCTATGAAATTAGTGGTTCTACCTAAGTGAGTAAGATAAATGAATATGTTTATTAAGAAGTGTAATCTTGCTCTTTTGCTGAAGTTGACTTGCGGTGGTGTTTTAAGTGGTTCGAAGGGATTTGGGATGTTTTTTTTCAAAGTTTGTATTTTTGTCTGTTCTATATTGACAGATCCAGCTAAATTTGGTGAGTAGGAAGTGGACATACACATAAAATTATCAGTATATTCTTCTAATATAATTTAAATATTGGAATGATCTGCAGACCGAAAATCTCATGTTTAAGCTTCATGTAGCCATGCTAGGTGGAAATGACTGCCCCCCACCCACTTCCCATACACCTTAAAGTGTTGACATCCTCAGCTTCAGGTGAAGTTAATCTAATGTGTTTGCAACTTTTTAGAAAACAAGTCTTCTTTTCAAATGTAAGTAATGTCTATTGGTAGCTACCTTGATCTTCTATCATTTGCTAGCTCACCACTGTGTCACACTATGTATGGCATGTCGATTCTAATTTAATATGGTGTTTATGAACAAGTGGTCAATATACATGAAAAATCCCATTGGAATGCTAATATTGCATAATGGTCCTGAAAACCATTCTCTTTGTAGTTTTGCTTGTGCAATGTTTCTTATAAATTGCTTTCACTAGACAGGTGCAGCTCCTTAAAGGCTATTTGTATTGCCTTGTGGAGACAGGTTAACAACTAGAGGACAAGGTGACTGATTTAGTAGGAAGTGCAGATGAAGCTGAGAACACATTTTTGCATTTCTGTGACTTGTGTTTACCATCAGTTTGACTGGAGACTCTTCATAATGAGGTCTTTTTATATTATAATTTGCTGTGTGCCGGAATTCCTGTTTGTGTTTCCTGCTTATCTTTATTATACACATAAGGATAAGGACTGTTTTTACAATGGACATGCTCTAAAAGCTTTCTGTCTTCATCCACTATTGTGAATATGATGGTAGCATTTCATGACATTTATGAAGACTTTCATGACTTGTGAGAACCTAAGCTGCGAAGGGAATTTTCTTAATTTTGCAAAGTTCTCAGATGAATAAATTCCTACTAAGACCACATTCAAACTTCAGGGTGTTGCCTATGCGGCATCAATAGTAAAAAGATCTAATGTTAAAAATAATTAAAAATAAAAAATCATTATACTTGCCTTCCGTGGGCCCCCGGATCTAGCCAAGGCCTTTCCCGCTCCTCGCTACCGTCCGGTCCATGCATTGAGGTCTCACGAGATGATGACGTAGCGGTCTCGCGAGACCACTACGTCATCTCGCAAGACCGCAATGCACTCTTGGGACCGGAGCGTCGCGAGGAGCATCAGTAAACGCCTCGGCTGGATCCGGGGGGCCAACGGAGGGTGAGTATATAACTATTTTTTATTTTAATTCTTTTTTTTTTTTTAAGAGGGATATGGTGCCCACATTGCTATATACTATGTGGGCTGTGTTTTTATATACTGCGTGGGCTGTTATATACTACATCTCTGTGCTATATACTATATGGGCTGTGCTATATACTACGTGGCTGTGGTATATATTACGTGGCTGGGCAATATACTACATCGCTGTGCTCTATACGTGGCCTGGGTTATATACTGCATGGGCAGTGTTATATACTACGTTTCTGTGCTATATACTACATGTCTGTGCTATATCTTACGTGTCTGTGCTATATACAGTCATGGCCAAAAGTATTGACACCCCTGCAATTCTGTCAGATAATACTCATTTTCTTCCTGAAAATGATTGCAAACATAAATTATTTGGTATTATTATATTCATTTAATTTGTCTTAAATGAAAAAAAAAACACAAAAACAATTGTCCTAAAGCCAAATTGGATATAATTCCACACCAAACATAAAAAAGGGGTTGACAAAAGTATTGGCACTGTTCAAAAAGTCATGTGATGCTTTTCTAATTAGTGTAATTAACAGCACCTGTAACTTGCCTGTGGCACCAAACAGGTGTTGGCAATAACTGAATCACACTTGCAGCCAGTTGACATGGATTAAAGTTGACTCAACCTCTGTCCTGTGTCCTTGTGTGTACCAAATTGAGCATGGAGAAAAGAAAGAAGACCAAAGAACTGTCTGAGCACTTGAGAAACCAAATTGTGAGGAAGCATGAGCAATCTCAAGGCTACAAGTCCATCTCCAAAGACCTGAATATTCCTGTGTCTACCTTGCGCAGTGTCATCAAGAAGTTTAAAGCCCATGGCACAGTGGCTAACTTCCCTAGATGTGGACGGAAAAGAAAAATTGACAAGAGATTTCAAAGCAAGATTGTGCGGATGTTGGATAAAGAACCTCGACTAACATCCAAACAAGTTCAAGCTGCCCTGCAGTCCGAGGGTACAAGTGTCAACCCGTACTATCCGTCGGCATCTGAATGAAAAGGGACTGTATGGTAGGAGACCCAGGCAGACCCCACTTCTTACCCGAGACATAAAAAAGCCAGGCTGGATTTTGCCAAAACTTACCTGAAAAAGCCTAAAATATTTTGGAAGAATGTTCTCTGGTTAGATGAGACAAAAGTAGAGCTTTTTGGGCAAAGGCATCAACATAGAGTTTACAGGAGAAAAAAAGAGGTATTCAAAGAGCACGGTCCCTACTGTCAAACATGGCAGAGGTTCCCTGATGTTTTGGGGTTGCTTTGCTGCCGCTGGCACTGGACTGCTTGACCGTGTGCATGGCATTATGAAGTCTGAAGACTACCAACAAATTTTGCAGCATAATGTAGGGCCCAGTGTGAGAAAGCTGGGTCTCCCTCAGAGGTCATGGGTCTTCCAACAGGACAATGACCCAAAACACACTTCAAAAAGCACTAGAAAATGGTTTGAGAGAAAGCACTGGAGACTTCTAAGGTGGCCAGCAATGAGTCCAGACCTGAATCCCATAGAACACCTGTGGAGAGATCTAAAAATGGCAGTTTGGAGAAGGCACCCTTCAAATATCAGGGACCTGGAGCAGTTTGCCAAAGAAGAATGGTCTAAAATTCCAGCAGAGCATTGTAAGAAACTCATTGATGGGTACTGGAAGCGGTTGGTCGCAGTTACTTTGGCTAAAGGTTGTGCAACCAAGTATTAGGCTGAGGGTGCCAATACTCTTGTCTGGCCAATTTTTGGAGTTTTGTGTGAAATGATCAATGTTTTGCTTTTTTGCTTCATTCTCTTTTGTGTTTTTTCATTTAAGACAAATTAAATGAAGATAATACCAAATTTGTGTTTGCAATCATTTTCAGGAAGAGAATGAGTATCTGACAGAGTTGCAGGGGTGTCAATACTTTTGGCCATGACTGTACTACATGTCTGTGCTATATACTACGTGTCTGGGCAATATACTACGTGGGCTGTGCTATATACTACGTGGGCTGTGCTATATACTACGTGGGCTGTGCTATATACTACGTGGGCTGTGCTATATACTACGTGGGCTGTGCTATATACTACGTGGGCTGTGCTATATACTACGTGGGCTGCGTTATATGCTACGTGGCCGTGCTAAATTTCTCTGCTGTATCTGTGCATCATGAATCGTGGTATGTGTTAGAGGGCCACTGAGACTTCTTTCACCAGGGGCCCTCAAAAAACTGGAGCTGGCCCTGGCTTCACTGATTGGTCACGCCTGGCCACGAACAATCAGCGACAGGCGCAGTCAGCCTGTGAATTTGTGCGGAATTTGAACCATGCTTCGCTAATTGGTCACGGCCGGCCGGCTGAATCCTGTGTATAAATTGCATTATTCCGAAAACTTAATAAATAAACTACATACATATTCTAGAATACCCGATGCGTTAGAATCGGGCCACCATCTAGTATATTCTAACCTTGTAAAACATGAACAGAATTCTTGGAAAATGGATGGCTAGTTGTCATTTTCCATTTTTTTTTCCCCTTAACTTTTGAAATTCCAGCTAGGTTTATTTTACTCTGCAAATCTGTGGTGTTTGAGAAAACGTATTTCACATTAGCTGGCCTATAGGGAGATACCAGACTAGTTTAGTGACACCTATTCGCAGCTTTTCATCTCCTCTTTGTAGTTGATTGACAGGCTTTTCTATATGTAAACACTTGAGACATCTGTCAATCAACGAGTGAGGTGTGGAGAACCAGTAAGGGGCTTCATTGGACTAGTCAGTTCTCGCTGTATAGTCCTTAGCTGGCATTTAAAATTATGACGCTGATTTATCAATACCGGTGATTTTTTTTTTTTTTTTTTTCGTTGATCTTGATGAAGGGGGCTTTGTGGAGTCAAATCCTCCTGATTCATGAAGTGCATTCTTCATGAACGTGGAGAGCATAATAAGTGGCTTGCACCTCCGTGCATTACACCTGAAATCTTACCCCATTCGGGGGCTGACGTGAGATTTCTGGCATATGGAATGCTACAGCTCATCATAAATTAGAAGAACTGTAGTGTCCTGGCCCTGTCCTGAACCAGCTACACCTAATTTAGCAAAGTTGTGAGCCGGCATAAAAATACCAAAAGTCTCTAAATTTTAGTGCAACTCCGAGTTGTGCCATTGTTCTATTTTGCCCAGTCTCCAGTGTACTGTAACTAAACTGCACCGAAAAATGTGATAATTTTTGCAAGTCTCTTTAAGAAACCATTACTTCTTCACTATCAAACCAGCAAACCCATTGTTCATCCCAAAATAGCAATCATTTTTGGAAGGCTTGTTAAAAAGCTATAGTCCCTTTCTTTAACAAACAACTTGTTTCTAGCTCACAAATAGGTATAATGTTTAGCAAATGATGATGCAAACATCAGTGGCTTTTTCCATGTACTGTATACCGCATGTGTACAAACATCTGCCCATCAAAGTGATTTTTTAAAATATTTTAAAATATTAAACATAAGACTTTAAGTAGTTTTTTATTTAACTCCCTCTTGGAAAATCTGTCTACCATAGCTATACGTGTTGAGGTCATTTGGACATTACTAAGGTTATGTTTGCATTAAAGGGGTATAATCATAATAATTGGTTGGCCCGTGCAAAATTTTCGCACATTGGTTGTTGGGGGCGCAGGCAATTTCAGGAAAATCAAGCTGGTCAAATGTACTTAATGATGATGAACACAGAGCGTATGTATGTATGTGTGTGTATATGTATAATAATAATATATATATATATATATATATACAGTGGGGCAAAAAAGTATTTAGTCAGTCAGCAATAGTGCAAGTTCCACCACTTAAAAAGATGAGAGGCGTCTGTAATTTACATCATAGGTAGACCTCAACTATGGGAGACAAACTGAGGAAAAAAAATCCAGAAAATCACATTGTCTGTTTTTTTAACATTTTATTTGCATATTATGGTGGAAAATAAGTATTTGGTCAGAAACAAACAATCAAGATTTCTGGCTCTCACAGACCTGTAACTTCTTCTTTAAGAGTCTCCTCTTTCCTCCACTCATTACCTGTAGTAATGGCACCTGTTTAAACTTGTTATCAGTATAAAAAGACACCTGTGCACACCCTCAAACAGTCTGACTCCAAACTCCACTATGGTGAAGACCAAAGAGCTGTCAAAGGACACCAGAAACAAAATTGTAGCCCTGCACCAGGCTGGGAAGACTGAATCTGCAATAGCCAACCAGCTTGGAGTGAAGAAATCAACAGTGGGAGCAATAATTAGAAAATGGAAGACATACAAGACCACTGATAATCTCCCTTGATCTGGGGCTCCACGCAAAATCCCACCCCGTGGGGTCAGAATGATCACAAGAACGGTGAGCAAAAATCCCAGAACCACGCGGGGGGACCTAGTGAATGAACTGCAGAGAGCTGGGACCAATGTAACAAGGCCTACCATAAGTAACACACTACGCCACCATGGACTCAGATCCTGCAGTGCCAGACGTGTCCCACTGCTTAAGCCAGTACGTGTCCGGACCCGTCTGAAGTTTGCTAGAGAGCATTTGGATGATCCAGAGGAGTTTTGGGAGAATGTCCTATGGTCTGATGAAACCAAACTGGAACTGTTTGGTAGAAACACAACTTGTCGTGTTTGGAGGAAAAAGAATACTGAGTTGCATCCATCGAACACCATACCTACTGTAAAGCATGGTGGTGGAAACATCATGCTTTGGGGCTGTTTCTCTGCAAAGGGGCCAGGACGACTGATCCGGGTACATGAAAGAATGAATGGGGCCATGTATCGTGAGATTTTGAGTGCAAACCTCCTTCCATCAGCAAGGGCATTGAAGATGAAACGTGGCTGGGTCTTTCAACATGACAATGATCCAAAGCACACCGCCAGGGCAACGAAGGAGTGGCTTCGTAAGAAGCATTTCAAGGTCCTGGAGTGGCCTAGCCAGTCTCCAGATCTCAATCCTATAAAAAACCTTTGGAGGGAGTTGAAAGTCCGTGTTGCCAAGCGAAAAGCCAAAAACATCACTGCTCTAGAGGAGATCTGCATGGAGGAATGGGCCAACATACCAACAACAGTGTGTGGCAACCTTGTGAAGACTTACAGAAAACGTTTGACCTCTGTCATTGCCAACAAAGGATATATTACAAAGTATTGAGATGAAATTTTGTTTCTGACCAAATACTTATTTTCCACCATAATATGCAAATAAAATATTGAAAAAACAGACAATGTGATTTTCTGGATTTTTTTTTCTCAGTTTGTCTCCCATAGTTGAGGTCTACCTATGATATAAATTACAGACGCCTCTCGTCTTTTTAAGTGGTGGAACTTGCACTATTGCTGACTGACTAAATACTTTTTTGCCCCACTGTATATATATATATATATATATATATATATATATATATATATATATATATATATATATATATATATATCGTATATACTAGAGTATAAGCCGACCCGAGTATAAGCCGACCCCCCTAATTTTGCCACAAAAAACTGGGAAAGCTTATTGACTCGAGTATAAGCCTAGGGTAGAAAATGCAGCATTTACCGGTGAATTTCAAAAATAAAAATAGATGCTCCATACCGTTCATTATTGCCCCATAGATGCTCCATATACAACTGTGCTATATAGAATGCTCTGCACCGTTGATTATGGCCCCATAGATGCTCCTTATAATGCTGTGCCATATATGCTCTGCACCTTTATGGCCCCATAGGTGCTCCTTATAATGCTGTGCCATATATGCTCTGCACCTTTATGGCCCCATAGGTGCTCCTTATAATGCTGTGCCCCATATATGCTCTGCACCTTTATGGCCCCATAGGTGCTCCTTATAATGCTGTGCCCCTTATATGCTCTGCACCTTTATGGCCCCATAGGTGCTCCTTAGAATGCTGCTGGTGCTGCCATAAAAAAAAAAAAAAAAATCACATACTCACCTCTCTTCTCAGGACGCCAGCGCTTTCAATAATTACCTGCTCCTCTGCGGCTCCGTCTCCAGCACTGAAGCTCAGCAGAGGGCGCGCACTGACTACGTCACAGCGCCCTCTAACCTGAGCGTCACTGCTAGAGGACGCTGCAGACGGAGCCGCACCGGAGCGAGGAGCAGGTAATTATAGCGCTGTGCTCCCCTTACCTGCTGCGGCGCGGTCCCTGCAGTCCCTGGCTTCCCCGGCGCTGCGGCTTCTTCCTGTAATTGAGCGGTCACATGGCACCGATCATTTACAGCAATGAATATGCGGCTCCTCCCCTATGGGGGTGGAGCTGCCTATTCATTTCTGTAATGAGCGGTGCCATGTGACCACTCAGTGCAGGAAGAATCTGCAGCGCCGGAGAAGCCAGGGACTGCAGGGACCGCGCTGGGAGCAGGTAAGTATCATTACACAGCCCCCGCTCCCCCTCCCCTGCTGACACCCGGGTATATGACTCGAGTATAAGCCGAGAGGGGGACTTTCAGCCCAAAAAAATGGGCTGAAAATCTCGGCTTATACTCGAGTATATATATATATATTTTAGAGAGAGAATCACTGTTCGGGAAACATTTCTGCGATTCTCGTCCGTGTAAAACAGACTGTTTTTTTTTATATGTTGTGTGTGACTCCAGCCTTAAGGAGATCCCCCCAACATTAAACATAATAGTATCTTACTTCCTGATCAGAAGGTGTCTGATTGTCAGGACCTTGCAAAAGAACAGGGGCAGCAGCATTTTTTCCCCTCCACAGCAGCACTGCCATCTATCTGCAGTGTAGGGAAGTGCGACACAGCCCTGTGTATGTGAACGGAGCAGCTCCCTGTACAGCAGTGCCACTTTGACAGTAAAAATGATGAAGGAGAATTGACCCCATAACTGATCGTATTTACACCTTTGTATAATAATTTGGAATTTGATAATGTGTGCAACCTGTAAAGTGCTGCGGAATATGTTAGCGCTATATAAAAATAAAGATTATTATGTCAACGCTGCAGTTTTTTACTTGGAGCCAGAGGTGACGCCAGGTCACCAATAAGCTGCAACCTTAGAAGGAAGATAGACTTTTCAATGACTATCCAATAATACGGAAAATCTGATGATTCAGAACCTGTCCGGTCCCTTTTTGGCTGCATTCATTTTCTTCAGTTTTAAAGTTAGTCTTAAACAGGTAAAGTTTTACTTTTATTCTACTTCCACATACGTAGCAAATATTTTATATGTACCTGCCTGAAATCGGCTGGGCAAGGAGTTTGGCAAGCTGGAAAGCCCCCAGGCAAATGTTACGATTTGTTTCAGCTTTGTATTAGTATGCTTTGGGGTATTGTGGTGCCACCTGCAGGAAAATTTTCCTTACTGCAGTTTTATGAAAATTAATGTTTAAAACGTATTTTGTGATATCGTTGATGTGTTTTTTGTTTGGCTATTTTCTTGCTGAAAGGGGCAAGTTTACCTTTCAAATGGTGTATCATTTGTGTTTGTGGATGCAGTATGAACAGAGATACAAAGTAATCACCAAAAAAGTGTTTTGAAATAATATAGAAGGATAATGATCATAATCTCTTAATTTATATAGCGCCAACATGTTCCGCAGCGCTTTACAGTTTTTGCACACATTATCATTGCTGCCCCTGATGGGGCTCACAATCTAAATTCCCTTTGGAATGTGGGAGGAAAACTGAGTACTCAGAGGAAACCCACGCAAACACGGGGAGAGCATACAAACTCCTTGCAGGTGTTTTCCTTGGTGGGATTGAACCCAGGACTCCAGTGTTGCCCTATTCCCATCTCCAAGATCCTATCCCAATATGTATTAGATGTAGTAGTAATAATAATATTAGCAAATACCTCTAATTAGAAATGTTGTATGATTTTTCTGATTTGATATGTTGCTTTCCTCATGTGCAGGCATTGCAGGACCTTAAGTATCCATGGTTACGATCACTAGCCACTAGCTAACTGTCACTATATCAGTGGTTGTAGCCATGGATACCTAAAGTCCTGCAATGCCTGTGCATTAGGAAAGAGGCATAGTAACTCAGAAAAACTACTACATTTCTAATTATATACCGACAAAGGAACAACTGGGTGCCTATAGTCTCTAAAAAAAAAAATAAAAAAATAAATTAAAAATTTATTGAAAACGCCAATATAAAAACAATAGCAGTTTAAAGTAGCGCATTTGTGGACCACATTAATGCTTAGGTAAATCACATATCATTAGTGTTGAATCAAGAAACAGTCTAGGAAATTGTTTAAGCTATAGAATTAGGCTGGGTTCACATTACATTAGTGGTGTCCGTTAGACGGACTACGTTGCACCGCGGCATAAACGCGGTGTAGAGTAGTCCGTTAACACTGCCATTGAGTCCAATGTCAGACGCACCACTAGCGCATGCCCACAATGGGCGTGCGCTAGCGATGTGCCGTTATTGAGTGACTGACCCTGAGACGCGGGCTGCATCGTTTCCGGGTCTGTCACTGCTAGCGCAGATCGAGCTAGCAGATGCTCTGTCTGCGCTAGCGCGATGGAGAATGTCGGCACTTACGCCAGCAGCCCGTTCACGTATGTGCTGAATGGGCTGCTGTTTAACGCAATGTGAACCCGGCCTTAACTCACTAAAAACAAAGCCTTGATGTCCTAATGTATAAACTGCACAGTGCAGCTTTATGGTCTGTCTGCTAGTTGAATAGAAAAATTTGTGTACAAGAAGATGACAAAGTTAAATTACATATTCTAAAAAAAACGGTATGGAATATGGTCCTGGTGCCCCGATGTACATTTCATCGTTGCTTCATCAGGGGCCGTATCAATACACCCAGACAGACCATAAACCTGCACAATGCAGCATGCATATTAGGACATCCAGGCTTTGCTTTTGCTGTCTTCAGTTCTATAGCTTAACCCCTTTACCCCCAAGGGTGGTTTGCACGTTAATGACCGGGCCAATTTTTACATTTCTGACCACTGTCCCTTTATGAGGTTATAACCCTGGAATGCTTCAACGGATCCTGGTGATTCTGACATTGTTTTCTTGTGACATATTGTACTTCATGATAGTGTCAAAATTTATTTGATATTACCTGTGTTTATTTGTGAAAAAAGTGGAAATTTGGCAGAAATTTTGAAAATTTCGCAATTTTCCACCTTTGAATTTTTATGCCCTTAAATCACAGAGATATGTCACACAAAATACTTAATAAGTAACATTTCCCATATGACTACTTTACATCAGCACAATTTTGGAAACAATTTTTTTTGTTAGGGAGTTATAAGGGTTAAAAGTTGACCAGCAATTTCTTATTTTTACAACACTTTTTTTTTTTTAGGGACCACGTCACATTTGAAGTCATTTTGAGGGGTCTATATGATAGAAAATACCTAAGTGTGACTCCATTCTAAAAACTGCACCCCTCAAGGTGCTCAAAATGACATTCAAGAAGTTTATTAACCCTTCAGGTATTTCACAGGAATTTTTGGAATGTTTTAAAAAAATGAACATTTAATTTTCACAAAAAATTTAATTCAGCTCCAATTTGTTTTTTTTTACCAAGGGTAACAGGAGAAAATGAACCCCGAAGTTGTTGTACAATTTGTCCTGAGCATCCGCATATCCCATATGTGGGGGTTAATCACTGTTTGGGCGCATGGCAGAGCTTGGAAGGGAAGGAGCGCCATTTGACTTTTCAATGCAAAATTGGCTGGAATTGAGATGGGACGCCATGTTGCGTTTGGAGAGCCACTGATGTGCATAAACATTGAAACCCCCCACAAGTGACACCTTTTTGGAGAGTAGACCCCCTAAGGATCTTATCTAGATGTGTTGAGAGCTTTGAACCCCCAAATATTTCACTACAGTTTATAACGCAGAGCCGTGAAAATAACAATTCTTTTTTTTTTTCCACAAAAATTATTTTTTAGCCCCCAGTTTTGTGTTTTCCCAAGGGTAACAAAAGAAATTGGACCCCAAAACTTGTTGTCCAATTTGTCCTGAGTACGTTTATACCCCATATGTGGGGGGAAACCACTGTCTGGGCTCATGGCAGAGCTCAGAAGGGAAGGAGAGCCATTTGGAATGCAGACTTAGATGGATTGGTCTGCAGGCGTTACGTTGCATTTGCACGTACCTAAACAGTAGAAACCCCCCACAAGTGACCCCATATTGGAACCTAGACCCCCCCAAGGAACTTATCTAGATGTGTTGTAAGAACTTTGAACCCCCAAGTATTTCACTACAGTTTATAACGCAGAGCCGTGAAAATAAAAAATCATTTTTGTCCCACAAAAATGTTTTTTTTAGCCCCCCAAATTTTTATTTTCCCAAGGGTAACAAGAGAAATTGGACCCCAGAAGTTGTCCAATTTGTCATGAGTACACTGATGCCCCATATGATGGGGTAGACCCCTGTTTGGGAGCACGGGAGAGCTTGGAAGCGATGGAACACTGTTTTATATTTTCAACGCAGAATTGGTTGGAATTGAGATCGGATGGCATGTCGCGTTTGGAGAGCCCTGATGTGCCTAAACAGTGGAAACCCCAAATTCTAACTGAAACCCTAACCCAAACACACCCTTAATCCCAACCACACCCATAACCACACCCCTAACTCCACCCCTAACTCCAACACACCCCAACCCTAACCACACCTTTAACTCCAACACGCCTCTAATCCCATCCATAACCCTAGCCACACCCCTAACCCTGACACACCCCTAACCCTAATCCCAACCGTAAATGTAACCCTAGCCCTAACCATAACCCTAATGGGAAATTGGAAATAAATACATTTTTTTAAATTTTCCCTAAATAAGGGGGTGATGAAGGGGGGGTTTGATTTACTTTTATAGTGGGTTTTTTAGCGGATTTTTATGATTGGCAGCTGTCACACACTAAAAGACGCTTTTTATTGCAAAAAAATATTTTTTTGCATTGCCACATTTTGAGAGCTATAATTTTTCCATATTTTGGTCCAGAGTCATGTGAGGTCTTGTTTTTTGCAGGACGAGTTGACGTTTTGATTGGTAAGATGTTCGGGCACGTGACATTTTTTGATCGCTTTTTATTCCGATTTTTGTGAGGCAGTATGACTAAAGAAACAGCTATTCATGAATTTCTTTTTTTGTGGGGGCATTTATACCTTTCCGCGTTTGGTAAAATGCATAAAGCATTTTTATTCTTCAGGTCAGTACGATTACAGCAATACCTCATATCATTTTTTTTTTATGTTTTTACGCTTTTATACGATAAAAACTATTTTATAGAAAAAATATTTTTTTTTGCATCGCTTTATTCCGAGGACTATAACTTTTTTTTTTTTTTTTTTCACTGATGATGCTGTATGGTGGCTCGTTTTTTGCTGGACAAGATGACATTTTCAGCGGTACCATGGTTATTTATATCTGCCTTCTTGATCGCGTGCTTTTCCACTTTTTGTTCGGTGGTATGATAAAGTGTTTTTTTGCCTCATTTTTTTTTTTTTTTTTTTTTACGGTGTTCACTGAAGGGATTAACTAGTGGGACAGTTTTATAGGTGGGGTCATTACGGATGCGGCGATACGAAACATGTGTACTTTTATTGTTTTGTTTTTTTATTTAGATAGACATGTATTTATTGGAACAATGTTTATTTATTTTAGGATTTTTTTATTTTATTTTTTTTTTTAACACATGGAAATATATATTTTTTTTACTTTGCCCCAGGGGGGACATCACAGTAAAGTGACAGATCGCTGATCTGACACTTTGCTGTGCACTGTGTCAGATCAGCGATCTAACGTGCACAGCGGGGAGGCTTCCCGACGCCTGCTCTGAGCAGGTGCTGTGAAGCCACCTCCCTGCAGGACCGGGATGGAGCCCCGTGGCCATTTTGGATCTGGGGCCTGCAGGGAGGAGAAGGTAGGAGACCCTCGGAGCAATGCGATGCTTCCCTATACCGCCGGAACACTGCGATCATATTTGATCGCAGTGTGTCGGGGGTTAATATGCCGGAGGCGGTCCGTGACCGCTCCTGGCACATAGTGCCAGATGTCAGCTGCGATAGTCAGCTGACACCCGGCTGTGATCATGCGCGCTCCCCCGTGAGCGCAGCCGATCGCTATGACGTACTATCTCGTCGGTGGGCATACGGACCCACCCCACCTCGATGGGATAGTGCGTCTAATGTCAGAAAGGGGTTAAACAATTTCCTATGCTGTTTCTTGATTAAACACTAATGACATGTGATTTAGCTCTGCTTATGCATTCATATGGTCCACAATTGCACTGTTAAGCTGCTATTGTTTTTATATTGTTGTTTTCAATAAAGTTTTATTTTTTTAGAGAATATAGGCACCCAGTTGTTCCTTTGTCATTATTTATAGTTCAGGAGTGTCTCGTGAGTTTATCATTTTGATGTTTTGTGCTCTTTATGCTGGTAGTCATACATTCCTAATTAGAAATATTTGCCAATATCCTTATTACACCTACTACATATTGGTATAGGATCTTGGAGATGGGAATACCTTGAAAGGTGTTCAATATAGTCCAGAACCTTAAAATGTTCTGTGTCTTTTTCTGGAAATTGCAGTACTTGGAATTCATGGCAAATCAAAGTTTAGGAAAAATTAGTCAAAACTGGCAAACTCAGATTTTTAAAGATTCGTTTATCTCTAGATATATGGCCCGCTCAGTTGACCAGTAGGTAGACTGCTAAATTCTGATGACTCATTACATGATTGAGTTGAGAGCTAAAGGCCCCTTCACATTTAGCGACGCTGCAGCGATACCGACAACGATCCGGATCGCTGCAGCGTCGCTGTTTGGTCGCTGGAGAACTGTCACACAGACCGCTCTCCAGCGACCAACGATGCCGGTAACCAGGGTAAACATCGGGTAACTAAGCGCAGGGCCGCGCTTAGTAACCCGATGTTTACCCTGGTTACCATGCTAAAAGTAAAAAAAAACAAACAGTACATACTTACCTACCGCTGTCTGTCCTCCAGCGCTGGGCTCTGCTTCTCTGCTCTCCTCCTGTACTGTCTGGGAGCCGGAAAGCAGAGCGGTGACGTCACCGCTCTGCTTTCCGGCTCACAGCCAGTACAGGAGGAGAGCAGAGCACAGCGCTGGAGGACAGACGGCTGTAGGTAAGTATGTAGTGTTTGTTTTTTTTTACTTTTAGCATGGTAACCAGGGTAAACATCGGGTTACTAAGCGCGGCCCTGCGCTTAGTTACCCGATGTTTACCCTGGTTACCAGTGAAGACATCGCTGGATCGGTGTCACACACGCCGATCCAGCGATGTCTCCAGGGAGTCCAGCGACGAAATAAAGTTCTGGACTTTATTCAGCGACCAACGATCTCCCAGCAGGGGCCTGATCGTTGGTCGCTGTCACACATAACGATTTCATTAACGATATCGTTGCTACGTCACAAATAGCAACGATATCGTTAACAATATCGTTATGTGTGAAGGTACCTTAAGCCTAAGCCAATTGCATATGTGCATGAGCTAATTTAGGTATATATCCATATACCTACTGATTAACAGAAAAGCTTTGTGGATCATTTATATGAGAAACTAATCTGTGGAATAGAATTGGATCAAACATGGTTGGATTTTGTATTTAATCAAAGTCTTAACTAGTTTTATCTGTTTCAATTGTGTGATTGAATTTGGTAAACAGCCAATAGATCACTGTAAGATAAAATTCACTATCCAGAATGAAAAACTTTTTTGAAGGATCTTTGTGATTTATTTTTGTTAGGATTGTTCCCACCCCATATAGTGCAAACATATAGAGAAAAAGAGCAGCACATCCAATTCAAGCTAATGTGAACAGGCACCAACCCCCCAAAAATATAAGTTGAAAAACGATAAAGACTGCACCATGATTTACCAAGAATGACTAGTCTAGAACATTGAAAATGCATTAGAGATATAGAAAATAGGAAGTACATTCCTTTTTTTTTCATAGCAATTTTTTGCAGATAAATATTTCATGTGTATATTATAGAGCCCTTTTTTTTCCTATTTTCTATGGCTGTAATGCATTTTCAATGTTCTAGAGTAATCATTCTTGGCAAATCATGGTGCAACCTTTATCGTTTTTCAGTTTAGTGCAAACATGCACTTATGGTATAATGCAATACAAAGGCTACAGAATGCAAATAGTGCAGAATCATGTTATTGGATGGCAATTGCAAAGGGAGCTGCCAGTATCGGGTCCTGATTTGTGTGCCCAAAGTGCATTCAGTGTGGCAGAAGTTTCCTCAGACCATTAATAATCACCTCATAGATAAGCATGCAAAGGCTTCTAAGTGTCTGTATCTCTGTGTGGCTCTCATACTCGATAAAACAAAAATGAGATGTTTTGAAAATGTTGTTTCTGTTTTTTATCATTTGCATATCATTCGCATATTTATTGATCTTATGAATTCCATAATTACACCACTTTTTGGTTTTCCAATTTCAACGTTGAGTGTAATAATAAGGTTTACGGTATCTTATAATATACCTTTTTATATAAACATTTTAATGCCTTCTATAAATGGTTCAGTACAGACAATCTAGTGTTCATATCGCATTACCTTTATAATAAAACATGGGGAATATGCTGTGTCTTGTCCCACACTGGAGGGAACCCAAGAGCAAAATTCACAACAGGTTTCCGTGTTTTCTATGAAACCTTGATGTGTAGCTCAACTCCTAGCACTTTTCGAAACAGTCATTGCAGAATGAATACAAAAACAGCAAACAGCAGAATACCCAAAATGAGCCTGGGCTTTAATATCTATGGAGGATGTTGAAATGAGGAGGAATGGTAGTGCCAGATTCACCTGATTTTTTACATCTCTTCATGAATCCTGAGCGGCTGACAAATAGCGTGCTTCCCCAGAAATCTTACTCCAGTCCCGGAGTGTGTAGAGAACACTCCAGCTCTTAATGAATTAGACGTGCAGTAGCGTCACACCTTGGCTACGTCTCCATCTCATCCCAGCTCTTCCCATTTCGGAAAAACTGGCGTGAAAATGCTAAAAACTGCAAAATGTTGGCAAAAATGTTGTGATTTTTCAAATCAATTTACAGCAGAATTCTGGCAAAATTGCTTTGATGAATCAGGGTCATAGTATGAAGATACTGTAAATGGAGTTGACCTGATATACAAGAAATATCCCATGAACATGAGGGACCCTGTGTTTGAGATAAAAATAAATTCTTATTCCTCATAACTACATTTCAAACATACAGCTCTGGCAAAAATTAAGAGACCACTGCAACATTTTCAGTTTGTCTGATTTTTCTCTTTATAGGTATATTTTTGAGTAAAATGTAAATTGTTTTTATTCTATAAACTACAGACAACATGTCTTCGAAATTCCAAGCACAAATTTTTTTTTTTTCAGAAAAAGAGAAATGGTCAAAAGAACAAAAAAACACATTGCTTACAGACCTCAAATAATGCTAAGAAAACAAGTTCATAATAATTTAGAAATAACAGTACTAATGTTTTAACTCAGGAAGAGTTCAGAAATCAATATTTTGTGGAATAACCATGATTTCTAAGCACAACTTTCATGCGTCTTGGCATGCTTTCCACTAGTCTTTCACATTGCTTTTGGGTGACCTTATGTCACTCCTGGTATAAAAATGTAGGCAGTTCTTCTTTGTTTGATGGCTTGTGACTATCCATCTTCCTTTTGATTAAATTCCAGAGGTTTTCAATGGGGTTCAGGTCTGGAGATTGGGCTGGCCATGACAGGGATTTGATGTGGTGGTCCTTCATTCACTCATTGATTGACCTAGCTGTGTGGCATGGCGCATTGTCCGGCTGGAAAAAACAGTCCTCAGAGTTGGGGGAACATTGTCTGAGCAGAAGGAATCAACTGTTTTTCCAGTATAAACTTGTATGCGGCTTGATTCATACGTCCTTCGCGAAGATTAACCTGCCCAATTCCAGCCTTGCTGAAGCATCCCCAGATCATCACCGATCCTCCACCAAATTTCACAGTGGGTGCAAAACACTGTGGCTTGTATGTCTCTCCAGGTCTCCATCTAACCATTAGATGACCAGGTGTTGGGCAAAGCTAAAAATTAGACTCCTCAGAGATGATTACCTTACTCCAGTCCTCTATGGTCCAATCCTTATGGTCTTTGGCAAACTTCAGCCTGGCTCTCCTTAGCTTCTTATTGATGAAAGGCTTTTTTCTAGCTTTGCATGACTTGAGTCCTGCCTCTAGGAGCCTGTTGCAAACTGTTCTTGCCGTGCACTTCACACCAGCTGCCATCTGTCATTCCTTTTGTAGGTCACTTGATGTAATCATGTGGTTGCTGAGTGACATTCCAATAAAATGATGGTCATCCCGGTCAGTGGAAAGTCGTTTTCACCCTCTTCCAGTCTGTAGCTTTATTATCCCCAATGTCTGGTGCTTGACCTTGTTGTAATGGACTGCCATCTTAGAAATTTTAAGGATGGAGGCAACATGATCCTCACTGTATTTCTCTGCTAGTAAAGCCAGAATTGAACCCTACTTTTCTTCACTCAAGACTTTTCTTTTCAACTCCTTTGTTTTGGTTAAAAGTTATTTTTTAATTCCTATTACTTTTGGGATATTACTAGCACTTGTTTTGCTATTCAGCTTGTCCTATTGCAAGAGGATTGTGAACACCGCAGCAGAGTTTTTTTTTATACTTTCCGTTGCTAAATAAGTTTTGGTTCAGGTGATCACCTAATCAGAAGCAAATTACCGTATATACTTGATTATAAGCCAGCCCCCCTAATTTTGCAACAAAAAACTGGGATAACTTATTGACTCGAGTATAAGCCTAGGGTGGAAAATGCAGCAGCTACTGGTAAATGTCAAAAGTAAAAATAGATACCAATAAAAGTAAAATTAATTGAGACATCAGTAGGTTAAGTGTTTTTGAATATCCATATTGAATCAGGATCCCCATATAATGCTCCATGCAGTTCTTTATGGCCACATAGATGCCCCATATAATGCTCCATGCACTTCTTTATTGCCCCATATATGCCCCATATAATGCTCCATACAGTTCTTTATGGCCCCATAGATGCTCCATATAACATTGTGCCACATGTAATGCTGCTGCTGCACTAAAAAATAAATAAATGACTCGCCTCTCGTCGCTGCTCCTCAGCGTCCCATCTCTCTGCACTGACTGTTCAGGGTAGAGGGCGGCACGCACACTAATACGTCATCGTGCCCTCTGACCTGAACAGTCACTGCAGAGGACACGGAAGATGGAGCGTCGGTGGGACGTGGAAAGGTGAATATGAAATGCCTGCTCCTAGCGATCCTGATGCGGTCCCTGCATGTCCCACGGTCTCTGGGTGCGGCAGCTTCTTCCTGTAGTGCGCGGTCACATTGTACCGCTCATTACAGTAATGAATATGCGGCTCCACCCCTATGGGAGTGGAGTTCATAATCATTACTTTAATGAGTGGTACCAGTGACCGCTGAACAGGGGAAGAAGCTGCCGTGCCCGAAGACCATGGGACATGCAGGGCCCGCGTCAGGAGCGCCGGGAGCAGGTGAGTATTTGACAGTCGTCGCTACTCCTCACCCGCCGACCATGACTCGAGTATAAGCCAAGAAGGTCACTTAAAGCCTATTTTTTGGGGGCTGAAAATCTCGACTTATACTCGAGTATATACGGTAAGTAGAATGAGGTGTACTTTGGTTGGGATTCAACTGACACTGGAATGGAATTGCTGTGAGACATATATAGAGAAGCTGATTTTTATAAAACTGTGCAGTGGTCTCTTAATTTTTGCCAGAGCTGTATAATCTATGGTTAAATATTAGGTGGTAAAATAAATTGTCCTTGAAAAATACAGGTTAAATGCAATTTATTAAACCTATCCGGTCCATCCATCAGTTTTGTTAATGCTATTTTCTTTTTGACACCTATGTATTTTGTTTTAGAAGCAGCTGGACAAGCACTCGATTAGCGGACATATTGCTATAATGCTAATACAAATCTGTCTTTGAATTTCATTGCATTTGAGTTCCGCTATAGAATTTTCTTTTTTAATTGCTATTCCCTGACGCTGTCTTGGGTTCCACGGGCCATAAGGTCAAACAGAATTCATAATTCTTGGTTGTATAAAATAATCTTCTTTGTGGCTGCACATCTTTATAATAATGGAAACAGGAACACATGGGCTACTTGCACAGTGAACAAGTCTGTATGATCATGTTCACACACCACCAAGAAACCTGAAGACACAAAAGAGAATAGTAAAACCAAAAACACTCAGTTTGAAAAAATGTTGCAGTAATCCGCAAGTGCTAGTAAAAGATGTAAAAAACAGGGTATTTGGTTGATACCGTGAAGATTGGTAGAGCAGCTTAGTATACATTTTTTGCAAAAAACGTATCAACCAAATACCCTGTTTTTTACATCTTTTACTAGCACTTGCGGATTACTGCAACATTTTTTCAAACTGAGTGTTTTTGGTTTTACTATTCTCTTTTGTGTCTTCAGGTTTCTTGGTGGTGTGTGAACATGATCATACAGACTTGTTCACTGTGCAAGTAGCCCATGTGTTCCTGTTTCCATAATTGTTCTCTTGTGTCTACAAGACTGGGGAGTTCCACCACTCCTCTTGGGCTATCTGCACATAAGCTGTTCTACCCTGTATGCACACATGGATTTTTCCTCTCTGAACCCTGTTCACACAGGTTATATACAGATGATCAGGTTTTTAAATACATCAGATAGGGATTGCATACATTAGTTAGGACTGCTCTGATAAGGGTATACCGTGAAGATTGGTAGAGCAGCTTAGTATACATTTTTTGCAAAAAACGTATCAACCAAATACCCTGTTTTTTACATCTTTTACTAGCACTTGCGGATTACTGCAACATTTTTTCAAACTGAGTGTTTTTGGTTTTACTATTCTCTTTTGTGTCTTCATCTTTATAATAATGACAAATGTCATGCGCTTTTATCTACTGTACAAATGCTCGGTGTGAGAATGGCTCCAAGATAAATACCATGAAAATTTAATGCTGCCAGGTATTCCTGTGCATGTTATTGTAAGGAAGACATGATGTGAATTATTGGCTTTGCACTTATCTAATATCATCTTGACTATTAAAGAGCAGAATGCACATTGCCAACCTTTTGTTATCTAGTTTCCCGACAGCAGTACAGTATTATACGTTGCCAAACTTGCTTACATTTTTTGAATGCAGTCACCACTGACTTGGTTATCTCTTCCTGGTAGGCTGCATCCTGCCTCTTAGCTGGAAATGTCACACACTCTTGCTCATTCATGCTTCCTTCAAAGAGATTTTCTTAAGTTTCAAATAGAAATGGCGGATAGCAAATAATTGTGGTTAATCAGTGTAACTCAAATCTGAAGATTATATTTTACATTACACACAAAGAAAAAGATGATACAATAATGGTGAAAAAAATCATTCTGCTTCACACTGGGACCTATCTGTATTGTATTCCTTATATTCATGTAGTAAATGATTTCAAATATTTTTCCTGAATTTTTGGTAATAGGTAACAACACATTTATCTCTGTAGTCATTAGATATGTTAGTTGATCCTAACGGGACTAGCGGTAAATGGAAGAGAAGTGATAATGCACCCTGGTGTGTACAGGGGCCTAAAAGCCCTGCTGCCACATAAGAAGGCGGCAGCATTATAAATGCTATTTGACAGGTACAATGTGGTTATAGATTAGTAATTTGTGCACATGAGATTGGCTATACCTGAATTATTCCAATCCTTTTCCTTTCCCAGTTGTGAAATCTAAACCTTTGTGTGTTTCTGATTTAATTTGGAGGCATAAGGCGTTTTTGTAGTATAAATTTAAATGAAATGTTCAATAAAATGCTTTTAGTTTGAAGAAATTTTCCCATGAAGGCATTGTTTGTAGGGTGGGAAACTGCAATATGATTCCATATATGAGGAATGCCTACAGCACTATAGAATGGAGCCAACAAGGTTTTGCACTTGTTTCCAAGCTCCATATTTGCAGCTCTACAATGTTTTTAAAGGGAACAAGCTACCTGAGTCATGCTGCCTAAACCACGGCAGCATAAATTAGAGCCAGACTAATCTGATGCTAGCCCCTGGTGGCTTCTATCGGCGCCCCTGGTGGCTTCTATCGGCGCCCCTGGTGGCTTCTATCGGCGCCCCTGGTGGCTTCTATCGGCACCACTGGATGTGATTGACAGGCCTTTCGCTATGGGCCATACTTATCAATCACCTAGAGCTGTGTTGGGAACAGCCGCCCAGGGGCAGAGCCAAACTAGTCTAGTCTCCACCTATAGTCCTTGGCTGGATCTATATAGTCTGTTTTCTCTGAAATGCCAGTGGCAACCATGCTCATGGTTTGGGCAGCTTCAATCAAGTGTGGGGATTCCTTTTAAAATCTTAGCATCTCCAAACAGTGAAGCATTTAGATTGTAATTGTTTATTCTGTTATATATCCTTTCCTATCCTGTGTATTACAAAATCTCATCTAGATCAGATCTTTTCTTTTAGTAGCTAATGTAGAAATGTAGTGTGTGTATATGTATGTATATGTATGTATGTGTATATGTATGTATATATATATATATATATATATATATATATATATATATATATATATATATATATATATATATATAATTATATGTATGTATAAAAAGATAGTTTAGTAGTCTAGATAAAAAAAAAATCATTCTTCAAAGTTTTTGCAATGAAATGTAAAAAGAAAAAAGGGAAAATGTTTGTGCCTGATGAAGAGGTTTTGGTTATGAAGATAACCCTTTTTATAATGTGACTCGCACAATGTGACTTCCACAACAAATAGCTGATTGCCATTGGTCTTGCTTCACGCACCCTTGGGGTGATATTCCCGAAGGAAGCCTTAACAATTCAACAATTTCCTTACAGTAGTGTTAAAAAAAACAACTCAAGCTCACCAATGTGGGAGCTGCTCTCATAGATTTGTCCTTAGTTCTGACTCATTGAGGTGTGTCCCTAGCAGTAGACCTGTTACGGTATATAGACTTCATAAGAAGTAATTCGAACAAGCTTTGTTTCCTAATCCCTTTTAATGAAGTTGAACTATGATATCCAGTTATTGCCCTCAGCAAGATTAACTTCTTTTTAATCGCTGGCTGTCCCAAACCTATGTTTGAATGAAGCATTGGTCACGTATTAGCACTTCTGCCCCAATAAAAGTCTATGGGAGCAGTGGAGATAACAGAGCACTGTTTTCTGGTCCTAAATTTTAATGATTAGTTGGGATTTGAATAGTTCATGCTAGAGATGAGTGGATCGATCTACGGGACTCCATTCCAGCGTACAGGTCAATGGTAGTCTGGAGGCCCACAAATCACTGTTCTTCTGGTGCCAGGAGATTTACCAGGGCTGGCGCGACATCATTTTTGCAATCAAAAGCGGCATCGAGGATGTCAGAATGTAAGAGATTTGTGGGCCTACCATCTAGGTGCCAGGTACCACTGACCTGGATGCTAGACTGGAATCCCACTAATTGATCCGCTAATCTCTAGTTAATACCTATCCTGGATAAAGGTACTTTCAGTGTTCTTATAGGAATAATAAGTAATGATGTAAACTTTCCCAGTATACCATGATATTTTTACAAGCTGTATGAGAGTATGTAAAACAATGGACCCAACTTATCATTTGTACTTTTTCAAGTTGCCTTTCTTTTTTGTCTACATAATTTATGTTCTTGCGACAAATTCTTCAAAATAGCACACAAGGTTCATGAATTTGGCGCAAAAAATGCTCTTTATTTATTTTTTTTACAAATTTAGTGTCGCTTTGAAGGAAAACAAAAGTGTACGTGCTGCTTGGATGTCTCTGGGGGAAATGGAATACAATTGTACCCAAATATTGAATGGCCTGCATTTGGAAAACAAAATCACAGCAACTTTGGCAAACATAATGATAACGATGGTAGTAATACAAGAATGAACACATGTAAAATTGACTTCAAGAAAAGGTGCAAATTTAAAAGAATTCAGCCCAAATCAAAAATGGGCTAAAAACAGCCAAAATAATTGTAAAAAAACCCCACATCCAAATGCTTGAATGAATTTAGACCTAATGTCTTTAATGACAACTGTAATGACCATTTACTATTTTCATATTTTAATTTAATTCTTACAGATGTCGAGCGCTTACATTTATCTGAGCTTCTGCATGCTGACTGTGCAGTTTTTGTCCATTTAATGGTTGATCGTTTTCTCCAGACTCTCTGCTGCTCACATTGTAAAATTGCATTGTGCTGCATACAATAGTTTCTCTTGTAGGAGGACTGACTTTTGTGTAAAATGATTTAACCTCATTCTATACGCTTTGAAGCGACTAATCACATCATGGTTGGCCAGAGACCTGCATTCATCTCTACAGAATTTGTTCGCTCCATGGCATTCACAAGAAGACCATAACCATCCACAGCATTCCAAGGGACAATAGCTTCTCATTTATTTTCAATGTATAGTTTGGGGAGATCTTGGAAAAGCTTCTGGAAGTCCATTAAAGTGGTGTTCAACAAGTATAAATGCGACCTAACCTAGGAATAATATCATGCATTGCTTCCAATTAAACGAATGCAGCTGAAAATGTGTTAATTGCTAACTGCTGGACAGCAACATTTCCCTTTTGCCAGATAGCACGGCCAACAATCAGTTGCGTCTCATTACTTGGTGGCTGGCAGGAATTTATTAACTTGAATTAATTTGTGAAGCTATTATTTTTGGCTTTGAAAATTCATTATTATATTGAATTTGCTTAGTTACACTTCAGCTATAGGTTAAGTAGTGTGAATTTTTCAATAATATATTTTAACAAACTTAGCTCTATTCTCTTTGGTGCTGGTCTCTTTTCTTTTAGATTTACAATGCATTTTTAAGACAAGAGCAGAGTAGTTTCCAGTCCAATTGATACCATTTAAAGAGAGCGAAATCTGAAATACACATTGGAAGCCATGTTTCTAGTGCAGATTCTAAAGCTTGACTTCCAAATATTCTGCCACATAACCACCAAGCCTGAATTACAAAAAATGGAAACAAGAATAATGTTGGGATGGTGTAATATGTCCTTGGCCATAATAACCCCCCAAAACAAAACTATGTTTACCCTTACCTAATTTTAGAGAATATTTTTTTACATTTTCTATATAATTAAACATTGGTCACCTGTCTTAAAAGGGTATTCCATTTTTGCTAGACTTGGGATATACCCTTAGAAAATGATCAGTCAGAATCTGACATCTGAGTCCTCCATCGATTCTGAGAACTGATGGGCCACAGCACTAAAATATCCTTCATGGCTTTGCCTTTGTACAGAAAGATTCTTCACCACACACCATAGAATGGTTCCATTCTAATTAAAGTTTTGTCCGCAGTTCCCTCTAATTCCGGGTAGTCGATGGCACTGCTGTAACCCTCTCCGAATTGTATATATTATAAATGATGGTTGTATTTTGATATTCCATACTACATATTGTTAGCAGTAATGTGGAGTCGGAGTTGATGTTCATTTTGGTGGCGTCAGTACAAAATGGAACAACTGCGGCTCCTAAAATATATAATAAATTAGGTACAGTAGTTCAATGCAGTATGTGCTGAATATTTTTCACAAAAAGTTTGGAAAGTTATGAAATGTCCTTTAAATATCTATTCTATTCTATTACTGATTTTCGGATCTTGGCTTTTAGTTGAGTTGAATCTGTCTTTGCTGCATTATGCACATGCCTCCTACCAGTGCTGTGGAGTCGGAGTCATGGAAATTGAGGAGTCAGTTGGAGTTTTGGCTTACCGACTCCCTGATTGTTAGGTAAAATTATTACCATAAACCAATAACTATGTTCACAAGTCAATGTCTATATCTTGCGGACTCACTGTTCAAGGTCCAATGGACATTCTTATTTTTTTATTTTTTTTATCTAATGACTATAAAACTATAGGTACACCAGGAGGAATTTGAATTTACGGAAGCTAAAACTGTATTGTTAAAAATGTTAAAACTGTTCTATCAGAAATCTTTAAAATGGCTAAATCTGCAAGATTCCAGTCCCAGCAGATGCTGAAATGCTAACTCGTGGCATAACATCTGATGACTGATAACGGTTATCGTAGCTGAGTGCCTTGTCATTGCAATTAAACACCAAGTGGCACTTGACATTTAAAATAGAAGCTACTGCAACTCTTGGAGCTCTGTTCAATTAGTGCAGTGTGTAATTGATTTCTCATGCACTGTAATATGAGGCAGATGATCTTTGAATAGATTATTCCTTTTGCTAATTGCTGTTAATTCTTCATTAGTGAATGCTTTATTTTACATATGGACTTGTTAGGGGGTCTTCCTTATCTCAATCTGATGAAGGAATTTTCTAATGTGTTTGCTGACTTTAATGCTCTTAGAAGTAAATACAATGCAAATGGCTGATGTTAATTCATCATTGTGGTGCTCTGGTTTACAACTTGCTATTCATGATGAAGCAAACATTATCAGCTTTGGAGACCGTACTGGAGTGCCTGTGATATCTTGTGCTGAAATAATAGGGGTGGATTTTTATACATTTTATCTAAGGTTCACATGTGATTTGAAGCCAATTGGATATAGAGAACAAAGGATTGTGACCTCTACTTCTACTTCTGTAAAGCCATGAAATGTGATGAGTTGAAGCCACATGTTTCCAGATAGTTGACCCCATGAAAACAACCCTGCCCACCCTAATAACATGCAATGTCTGTCAAAGCAAGTTGGCTGATCTCAGTTTGTACATGAGCATTAGGCTTTTACATTCATATTCTACATTACTGAAAGCACATAAAGCTACAGCTTGCCAGGAACAGCTGGAAAACCACAGGTTGTCTAAGCCACCTTCAGACACGCTTACACGTCAAAAGATGCCAAGTGGTTGAAAAATTCTAAAGCTCTTTATGCAGTAATTCTTTTTGTATAACTATCTGGCAAAGCGATATGTGAAATTGAAAGAATATGTGCAAATGAAATTTGAAAGATGTATTTAGCGCAATCCTGCATGAAGTTTTAGCATCTTCTTATTTTGAGATAAAGGGTTTATGGTCAGTTTCATACTTCATGGTAATCTTACATGTAACTCACTTGCTTTATACAATTTATGCAGGAAAACTACAATTGCAAATCTGCGTATTTCCCTTTTGCTGTTTCTTAAAGCGTTTTATGTAAAGTAAAAAGCAGTAGTCTCACATTCCCAATCCCTTGATACGCAGTTGCATTGATGATGTGACGGGTGCAGGAGTAAAATCTTGACATGTCTTTGCTGGAAGATTGTAAACAAACATGGGTAGGGGGAGAGGAAATTACATCCCAGGAATGGAAGGAGAATGTATATATTTTTATGACCATTTACACCTTCAGTTTTATTATACATCCACTGGTAAGCTGCAGAAAAATCGGCAACACTAGGATTTGAATGTGGATTTCTTCCATATTGAGTTCCGTTGAGAAAACCTACAACAAGTCTTCTGTTTTTCTCCGTTTTTGTCCAGAAGGAAATTTACCTATGGTGCAGATTTCAAAATCTGCACATGTCAAATTCCATGCAAAAACATTTCTGCTGCAAAGAGATGTTAGAATAATTATTTTTCTTATAAAATAGTTTATATTTTGAAAAAGTGACAAAGCACAAAAAAAATATAAATGTGGAATCCTTGCGCAGGCGTGTACTATGGAGGACAGAGAATGAACTTCAATCCAATATTGCAGCCAGCGGGTAAGGAAAGGGTGAATCAAACACCCGAAAACCCCACCTCCATGGCTGAAGATTGTTCCCTCCAAATTCAGGTGACAGAGTCCCTTTAAGGACATAAGAATTAGAAGTGAAAATTGCTGATTTTTTTCATTTTTTTGTGCCGAATTTGCAATTTTTTCACAAATCAGTGCAAGTAATATCGAACAAATTTTAACATCATCATGCAGTACAATATGTCTCAAGAAAACAGATCACTGGGATCAGTTGAAGTATTCCAGCGTTATTACAACATAAAGGGACACTGGTCAGAATTGTAAAATTTGGCCTGGTCATGAAGGTAAAATTAAGCTTTTGGAGAAGGGTTAGAAAATGGGTATAAGCTATCACCATATTCATATTGACCTGCAGAATGTTACATGTCAATTATAAAGTGGACCTTTCAGCAGTTTGAGCATATTAAATCAACCACATTATGGAATAGTGGCTGCAAAGCTGAGTAGAACAGGTTATTTTATTTTTTTAAATTACATTTTTCCTTTCCATTTCATAGACAGTTACTGCTAAACTTTAAGATATCATTTATGTTTATAGTTCAACTGAGTGTAACCACCAGATCCAAATATCAATTATGTGCTTCTTTCCCCTCATGAGGCTGACAAATAATAATCGGGCAGCGTCATGCAGGGGAGAATAGAACACACTATCCTCTCCTCATTGATCTCTGCAATTATAGTGTAGAGATACAGCTTATCTGAGTGACCTACTATTACGAACACTTCCAGATTTCATTTCATGACAGTCAGTGAGGGCGAGAGCAGGATATCACTGAGATGAGATTTGGAACGGTTTGTAATGATACATAACTCTGATGAATATCTACAGAGTAGTTACAGAGATCAGTAAGGAGAAAAGGGTGTGTTCTTTTCTCCTGCATGTTGCTTATGTTTCATCAAAGTCATGTAGCAGAAGTACACATCCCTGAGACAAATCTTGGCTAATGCCAAGTTGTTCTTTACATAAATTATAACCTAAACTATACATGCTAATAGCTCTGCAATTTAAAAAAAATATATAAACTGTTTTACAGCTCCATGCTTTAACATGTTCAAATTTGTGAAAGAAGCTCTTTAAGGATTTTTATTTTATTTTATTCATTTCCACTGTAAAATAGTTATAATAAATGAAATGTGGATTACATCCGCGCTGCTGCGACAAATAATAGATCCAGATATACTGTTAGGGTGTTCGGGTGGTTTATTCAACGCGTTTCAAAGCTCAAAGGCTTCTTCTTCAGGAAGTTTCCACACAAAGATAAAATAAAGAGAATTGAAAATGATAAAACATACAGTACAGACCAAAAGTTTGGACACACCTCATTTAAAGATTTTTCTGTATTTTCATGACTATGAAAATTGTACATTCACACTGAAGGCATCAAAACTATGAATTGGCACATGTGGAATTATATACTTAACAAAAAGTGTGAAACAACTGAAATTATGTCTTATATTCTAGGTTCTTCAAAGTAGCCACCTTTTGCTTTGATGACTGCTTTGCACACTCTTGGCATTCTCTTGATGAGCTTCAAGAGGTAGTCACCGGGAATGGTCTTCCAACAATCTTGAAGGAGTTCCGAGAGATGCTTAGCACTTGTTGGCCCTTTTGCTTTCACTCTGTGGTCCAGCTCACCCCAAACCATCTCGATTGGGTTCAGGTCTGGTGACTGGGGAGGCCAGGTCATCTGGCGTAGCACCCCATCCCTCTCCTTCTTGGTCAAATAGCCCTTACACAGCCAGGAGGTGTGTTTGAGGTCATTGTCCTGTGGAAAAATAAATGATGGTCCAACTAAACGCAAACCGGATGGAATAGCATGCCGCTGCAAGATACTGTGGTAGCCATGCTGGTTCAGTATGCCTTCGATTTTGAATAAATCCCCAACAGTGTCACCAGCAAAGCACCCCCACACCATCACTCCTCCTCCATGCTTCACGGTGGGAACCAGGCATGTAGTGTCAATCCGTTCACCTTTTCTGCGTTGCACAAAGACACGGTTGGAACCAAAGATCACAAATTTGGACTCATCAGACCAAAGCACAGATTTCCACTGGTCTAATGTCCATTTCTTGTGTTCTTTAGCCCAAACAAGCCTCTTCTGCTTGTTTCCTGTCCTTGTCCGTGGTTTCCTAACAGTTATTTTACCATGAAGGCCTGCTGCACAAAGTCTCCTCTTAACATTTATTGTAGAGATGTGTCTGCTGCTAGAACTCTGTGCGGTATTGACCTGGTCTCTAATCTGAGCTGCTGTTAACCTGCGATTTCTGACGCTGGTGATTCGGATAAACTTATCCTCAGAAGCAGAGGTGACTCTTGGTTTTCCTTTTCTGGGGCGGTCCTCATGTGAGCCAGTTTCTTTGTAGCTCTAGATGGTATTTGCCACTGCACTTGGGGACACTTTCAAAGTTTTCCCAATTTTTCGGACTGACTGACCTTCATTACTTAAAGTAATGATGGCCACTCGTTTTTCTTTACTTAGCTGCTTTTTTTCATAGTTTTGATGCCTTCAGTGTGACTGTACAATTTTCATAGTCATGAAAATACAGAAAAATCTTTAAATGAGAACGTGTGTCCAAACATGTGGGCTGTACTGTATGTACAAAAAACTATACAAATAAAAAGAACAGGTAATTTCACAAAAACGTGACCCTGTGATGACAGTAAAAAGGAATAATACTGACAGACCTGCTTTGAACAAGATGGGGAAAAAAGGCAATTTCAGTTCACATTAGATAATTTTGTCTCTGGCAAAATACTACTACATTTTGAAAAAAAAAAATCACATTCTTAACTCACAATCTTTTTCGTGAGGTTTTCAGCATCTGGATTTAGTCACATAATTTTTAGATTTTTCTTTTTCCTAATGATGTATGACCATGCCATTGATTTTCTTAACGAAGTTGCCTCTGCATTCTACTTCATTTTCAGGTTAATAAACCAAAATTACTTTGGCCATTGCAGATATTAAGCTACAAGGTGATTCGCTACTTAACCTGGAAAATTTGCTGTGACTTCTGAAAGAGATGATCTATCGTACTGATATTTGGACTGTAAATACTTTGGTTTATGAGAAACTGATGTTTTAAAGCAGGTCTTTAAAATGTGCACGGATCGCATCCAAGGACACACGCACAGTACCATGTTAATGACTGTTAATGACAGGATGTCTGTTGTCATAGCTTGAATTTCTCGCTGTATGATGTCTTGGAGTGCCTGTAATGTTCGTGGCATGTTACTGTACATACGACCTTTCAAATGTCCCCAAAGGAAAAAGTCTGTGCAACGATTTGAATGGAAATGCCAGAAGACGCTGTTTTGCATCTTTAATTGTTTCCTCAGTCATTTTCGGAACTCCTCCAGCATGCCCATCCAGTAATGTTCCTGTACGTTTCAGCTTATTCACCAGTGACAGAATACATTGTTTTGACAGCGGATTTCGACCTCCAAACTTCTGTAGAAATTCAGGTACTATTAGGGATACCCTAGCTACGGTACCACTCTCCTCATGTTGAGTGGTCCACAGGCAGAATTTTGGAATGGGGTGAATCTTGTGGGGGTAGATGTCAGAGGGAATGCGTTCGGGTTGCTACTACCGAGGTACCCGCAGATCTATCCTCTCTCCCCAAGTAATATTGGCCCTATGCTGACGTGTTCTCCAAAAGGGCTGTGGAGACCCTTCAGCCTCACCGCCCCTATGACTGTCCTATAGACCTCTTGCCTGGTGCTGAGCCTCCCCGGGGTCGAGTCTATCCGTTATCTCTATCGGAGACGGAGGCAATGGTACAGTACATCCAGGAAAATTTGGTAAGGGGATTCTTTAGGAAGTCAGTGTCACATGCAGGGGCTGGGTACTTCGTGCAGAAGAATGGGGAACTACGTCCATGTATAGACTACAGGGTCTTAACGCCATCACCGTTAAGAATAAATATCCCCTGCCCATGATATCTGAGATCTTTGATAGGCTTTGGGGAGCAAGGGTATTTACTAAACTAGACCTGTGGGGTGCTTACAACCTGATTCGCATCTATGAGGGGGACGAATGGAAGACTGCTTTTAACACCAGGGATGGGCACTATGAATATCTAGTGATGCCCTTTGGCTCTGTAATGCCCCAGCCGTTTTCCAAGACTTTGTAAACGATATCTTCCGGGATATGCTTTCCACCTCGGTCGTAGTCTATCTGGATGATATCCTCATCTAATCTCCAGATATTGACTCCCACCAGAGAGATATTTGCAAAGTCTTCGACCTCTTGCGAGCTAATTCCCTCTACGCCAAGTTGGAGAAATGTGTTTGAGCAAGAGTCATTACCTTTCCTGGGCTATATCATCTCCGCCCAGGGATTGGTTATGGATCCTGCCAAACTACAGGGTGTGATGGACTGGCAAGAACCCCATTCTCTTAAAGCGGTGCAGCGCTTTTTGGGGTTCATTAACTATTATCGCCAGTTCATTCCTCATTTCTCAACTTTGGTAGCTCCCTTGGTAGCCCTCACCAAGAAGGGAGAATCCCAAATTGTGGTCTGAGGTCTCCAAGGCCTTCACTTCTATTAAGTCCCATTTTGCTAGTGCTCCCATCCTACATCGCCCTGATGTAGATAAGCCGTTTTGTAATGGAGGTGGATGCCTCTTCCATTGGTGCTGGAGCAGTCCTCTTTCAAAAGGATGCTTAAGGTCAGAAGCATCCTTGATTCTTCTTTTCCAAGACCTTCACACCAGCGGAGAGGAATTATTCCATCTGGGATAGGGTGTTGCTAGCAATGAAGTTGGCCTTCTCTGAGTGGAGACATCTTTTGGAGGGGGCTCGCTTTCCTTTCCAAGTATTTAGACCACAAGAATTTGGTTTACCTACAGACAGCCCAGCGGTTAAATTCTCACCAGGCCAGATGGTCCTTGTTCTTCTCCTGGTTCCATTTCACCCTCCATTTCCTTTCCAGGGAGAAGAGCATTCGTGCCGACGCTTTCTCTCGCTCCTTTGTATCATCTGAGGAGAAGGAAGAGGAGCTTCGGCTTATTGTCCCTACCGAGAGTCTAAGAACTGTGGCCCCAGTTTCGCTAGTCTGTGCCTCCAGGCAAGACTTTTGTACCATCCAGTCTGCATCCGGAGGTTCTCTCTTGGGCTCACTCGTACAGTGTGGGTGGACATTTTGGGTCCAAAAGGACATCTGAGCTACTGGCAAAGACATACTGGTGGCCGCATATGGCCCGTGACATCGCAGACTATGTTCGGGAGTGTCTCCTGCGCCAAGAACAAGTCTCCTTGTCAACGGCCAGCTGGGTTGCTTTACCCCCTGCCGGTGGCGGACAGGCCCTGGGAGGTGGTCGGAATGGATTTTGTGGTGAGCTTACCCAAGTCTCGTAGCTGCACCATTACTTGGGTGATCACCAACCATTTTTCCAAAATGGTGCACTTGCTTCTTCCACGGCTACCTCCTGCACGGGTGCTGGCAGCGTTGTTTATCAAACACATCTTTCGCCTACTCGGTATGCCGGACAAAATTGTCAGTGACCAGGGTCCCCAGTTTGCATCTCGATTCTGGAGAGAACTTTGTCTTCTCAGCATTGAGTTGAATCTCTCCTCGGCATATCATCCCGAGATGAATGGGTTGGTAGAGATGGCCAACCAGACTCTGGTCACATATCTACATCATTTTGTTTCTGCCAGGCAGGATGACTGGGCATCCTTGCTACCATGGGCGGAGTTTGCGCTTAACAACGCCGTAGCCGACTCCACCGGTCAGACTCCATTCCTCCTTATTTACGGCCAGCATCCTCGTGTCCTTATGCCCATTCCCGTGTCTTCCGCCGACTCCAGGGTGGCAGACTGGGCTGTGGAGGCACGGGACATTTGGGACCGCACTCAGGATGCCATTCGGGCCTCCAAGGAGAGAATAACGTCCTCCGCCAATGCTCATCTGCGCCCGCTCCGACCTTTGCTCCTGGTGACTTAGTGTGGCTCTCTGCCCGTAACGTCAGGCTGCGTGTTGAGTCCACTAAGTTTGCACCTCGCTACTTGGGTCCCATCAAGTCCTCGAACAGGATAACTCTGTGGTCTACCATCTGGCTCTTCCTCCACGCCTAGGTATCACCGACACCTTTCATGTGTCCCTCTTGAAGCCCGTATACATGTCCCGGTTCTCCGAGTCATCTGCCGGGACATTGCGTTTGTCTACAGATGATTACGAGGTGAACGCTATTTTGGGGTGCAAGGTGGTACGTGCCAATAAATTTTATTTGGTGGCCTGGAAGGGTTATGGCCCAGAGGACAGGTCTTGGGAATGTGCTGAGCACATTCGAGCTCCGCAGCTCATTGCGGCCTTCGAGCGTAGTGAGGTCCAAGGAGGGGGGGCCTAGGAGGTGAACAGTGAAAACGCCAGCTAGTAAGTTATTTTAAAAGATCAAGCAATTCTAAAATAGAGCTGTTCACCTTCCATTTCTCATTTACAAATGTATTGACTCTGAATTGCTGCAGTCTACAAAGTGTCTTGTTACTTTTCTGCAGGATAAGCAAAATGCAGCAGAAATAACAAACACTCCTATGAAAAAAGGACTTAATTAAGGTTTCCTTTTATTGGGTATTTTTCCGATGTGGAGAATGAAAGCATAACTTTCAAGGAGCTATATAAATACTGAATCTATGATCTGTAGTAGATCATTATTGCTAAAGATATGGTTACTTTGATTATATAGCTCTTTTATTTTTTTTGAGCATTTTTTTTAGCCATTTTTTATACTATAGTTGCATGAATTAATAATACTTTATAACTAATTAAATATCCGTGTAGCTTAAAGGGAACCTGACGGGTCTCCCATGCCCTCCAAACCACCAGTATTTCTTTATTCCTTTATAAATACCCTTCCTAATAAGCCCTTTGTAGCGTCTGACATATTAACGTTTCTTTAACAAAAGTATTTCTAAGGTCCTATTTTTAAAAATCAAATTAACCTATTGACTAGTTGATAGGGCGTGTTTCATTAAACTTGTTGTCCCACTCAGCATGTTTTCACGCCCCTGTGTCTTTCCCCCCCCCCCCTCCCGGACACAAACACCTCCCAGCCATCACTGATTCCTCTGTGCGTTAGGTGCCACCTCCTGTGCCTTCATTACCGTCCCCGGCACCTGCACTAGAAGTTCCCATCATGTGATGGGAGTCGAAGGGCAGCACAAACTGCGCATGCCCGAAAAAAAACCTTACAGCGCAGGCGCCGGGGACGTAAATGAATGTAGAGGCGGCGCACAGAGGAAATAAGTGATGGCTGGGAGGCGTTTGTGTCCGGGGGGAAATGTCATGCCCCCGGACAGACTACAGGTATGGCGGGCAAATTATAAAAACAAATATTTCAGTGTTGGCAGGGACCTCAAATAAAAGAGCCACCTTGACAGAATGCAGCATTAGTGCTGCACATGGTGGTTCTTTTAGTTAAAAATGCCAGGGGGGTGACAGGTTCCCTTTCAAGTTTACGAAATATGAGAAACTGCAAGGTTAACAAAAAAGTTTACAAAATGCTGTAATAGAGATGCACAATAGTCTTGAGCAAATGTTACATAAGTAACACTGAAGTGTTAAAATTACCATCACACTGCGTAATGGACAAGGCTTGCCAAATATACCGTAACCAAGGTAAAAAGAAGGCTAAAATGGCAGAAGAAAATGCAGTATTGCTTTTATAAAGAATTTGATGCCAACTGATCATTTTGCTCGCTGAGTTTTCGATCCTCATCCAGTTGTAAGTTAGCTTGGTTAGATTCTCTATATGCACGAGAAACTGACTCCTGAAAACGTTGATACTCTTGACAGCTTTATAGGCCCACGTAATTCTTTTTTGACAAGTTGCTTCTCTCAAATATTATAAATTGTAACAAAGCTTCTCAACGTGTTTTGCTGAATGTGTAGAGGAGTAATTATTTATTATCATCTGCTTAGCAGCTTGCAGATAGCGTGTTCTTTTCATATTTTATGTGAAATATTTCTGGAAAGCTACCATTGATCCAATGATTGCAAATCTTTTTTTTTTTTTTTTTGTTGAGAAAATTATTCTACCATTTGAGAGATGTCCTTATATTTGGCTTAATTGAGGTATGCTTAAGCCACACAAGCTAATCCCTGGGTATATGGATTTATGCACTGCATTAACCGTAACCTGTCACCCCCAAAATCGAGGGTGAGCTAAGCCCACCAGCATCAGGGGCTTATCTACAGCATTCTGTAATGCTGTTGATAAGCTCCGATGTATCCTAAAAGATAAGCAAAAGAGGTTATATTATACTCACCCAGGGGCGGTCCCTGCTGCGGTCCGGTCCGATGGGTGTCGTGATCCGGTCCGGCGCCTCCCATCTTCATCAGATGACGTCCTCTTCTGGTCTTCACGCTGCGGCTCCAGCGCAGGCGTACTTTGTCTGCCCTGTTGAGGGCAGAACAAAGTACTGCAGTGCGCAGGCATCGGGCCTCTCTGACCTTTCCCGGCGCCCGCCCAGGTGAGTATAATTTAACCTATTTTTTTTCATGTATTGGGATTCATCGGGGGCTTATCTACAGCATTACATTATGCTGTAGATAAGCACCTGATGCCGGTGGGCTTAGCTCACCCTCGATTTTGGGGGTGGCAGGTTCCCTTTAAATTCAAGCAAATCTTTACTTTGGAATTGCTTGCACTCCTTCCTAGAAGCTTCAGTGTATCTTCAATAGCTATAAGGATGGGTGGACCGGTGGAAGTTTGGGTTCAGGTACCAGAACAGTACCCAAACTTCCTACCAGAACCCGAAGCTCATTAATAATAATGGATTCTCGAACCGCTAAGAAAAGAAAAACAAATCTTTGGTATCTCCCTCCACCGGACTTACGCAGAAAGTCTGTTAAGCGCTCAGGCCCGAATAGTAAGTTTCTGGTACGAACGCCAAACATTTCTGTCCAGGTTCGCCCATCTCTACCTATTGGGCTATACTTATGTTGGCTGAGGGAGTATGTGTTTTCAGTGTCGAGAGGGGGGTGTAAAAATCTGCTTCTGTTTTTCTTGAGGGAAAAAGTTATTTCTGCTGATGTCATATTAGTCGTGAGTCTGGAAACATCACATACACTTAGCATGGTTGAACATTCCCACCAAATTATCAGGTTTGGCTGTTCATATAGTATTCTTATTTAAATTTTTTACTCATTGGTTTTGAGCTTAACTTCAAGAAATCATGGTTGTAAAGTTCCAGAATTATGCATGACAATTGTAGAGACTTTTCTATGATCAAACAATCATTATTTATCTAGTCTATTTTTTTTCTACACACATTACTTCAACTGGGAAGAAGAGAGTAGCAAATGGAAGAGGTGAAAAGAGAGTATAAGGAACATTTGTTCTCAAGTCCATCTTGACATAAATCTGATGCTGAAACAGATGCTGATAAAGATTCTGGAATACACGTAGCTCAGCAATAGCAATATGAAGATGTTCAAAGTGAATATTAGTAAGTCCAGTGAAAGGAACAATTTGCTCTCCCGAAGGAGACTTTGGTATGAGAAGCTAATAAGACACAGATTTAAGAACAAAGGGTGTGTAATGCAAGTCTCCCTTCTGTCTGTGGTCATATCTACAAAATGATTACTGGCAAAAAAATATTAACAGGTGGTGCATTTTGGATAACTGTAGACAAACCAAGCAATAAATTATAATCTAAGGAATTACCGGTTACTTCTTTTTGGCACATTTAGTTTATTTTCCTCTTAGGGAGTTTTATGTTGACGCGTGAACCAAAATGATTGAATAAAGCATCATAAAAATTGGGTTTGACCACTTTTAAAAACCCTAATGGTTTATTTTTTTAAACAGATGACATACAACTACTTTATTATTACTTTGACATTATACAGAGACTTAAATCAAAAGCAGAGCAAATTCTAGTATTGTTATATTATAGCAGATGTTTATGGCGATAACAACAAACCAGGACAGTGGTGGGATTTGACGATTAACAGATTGTAACTGCCATTTTATAAACTGCATAAATAGTTATAGTTTCTCATTAGATGAAAGAGTTTGACTCCTCATGATGAATGGGTAAACTTGCAAAGTGGTGTTAAAAATCTTTTTGCTCTCAAGATTGTAGGATTTTAAATTGTTTTGTTTAGTTTGTTGACTAGATAACTAGCCACCACTGGTAACTGGCTACCAGTGGCCGGGCTTCTAGGCCAGGAGTTGAGTGCTTTTCCATAGCTCTTGTAGGCACTGTTTTGAAGCTGGCTGGATTGCTGGACAGCGCACAGTTGAGCCTGCGGCACAACCTTACAGCTGCTGGTCTGAAGTCTAATCAGAAGCATACGCTGTTCCCAGCAGGCAGGAAACCAGAGGATCAGTGTAATAACCTTTCAGGGGTGGTCCAACATAAAAAGTAATCTTCATCCTGAATCCCTATCTATTTCTATTTATTGCCATAATTAAAGCAATCCTTCTCCAATTACACTATCTGACTACTTTTCTTTTTTTTATTTACTACTTACTTTTTTTTTTACTACTTCCTTTTTTATGACGCTTTATTTGAGAATCCCAGTGCATGATGGGAAACTCAAACAAAGCCTCATCAGGTTGCAGCCTCTGCCTCCTCCCTGACATGAATTGTCATCAGTGATGTTGTTTCAGGGACTTGACTAGTCTCTGTGCACAATGACCGCTTGCCCTTTTTTCTTTGACTCAGATCAGCAGTAGCGAGCTGGCAGCAGAGCACATTCTCAGTGTGTGTTCTAAGAGTACCCGAAGTGCAGAGTTCAGCGCTGTCCCTGCAAGTGACGTCACTTACAGGGGATGCCACTGATCTTTGCATCCTGGATAGTACAACACACACTGACAGCACATTCTGGTGCCTGCTCGTTGCTGCTGATCTGAGTAAGCATCAGAATGTGCATTTTCATTGTGCACAGGAACTAGCACAGCCCCTGAAACAATCATCACTGATGACACTTTGCTTCTGGGAGGGGACAGAGGCTGTGGCAGTGGTGACACTTTGTTTGAGCATCCTAGCATGCACTGGAATTCTCAACTGAAGGGTCGTAAAAAAAAAAAAAAAAAACAGTAAGTAGTTTAAAAAAAATTCCTAACTTTCCACACACCAACTGCTTTTTTTTTTTTTTAATCAAGTACCGTATATTGGAAATTAGTTTAGATTATGGAATTAAATAGGGACTTAGAATGAAAATTACTTTGTATGTCGGACCACCCCTTTATGGTCATGATTTTAGCCTCTCTTAGTAATTAGCATTGTCAATAAAGTTTTCAGTTATCTCAACATGGTCAAATTTTCTATTCATTGTAAATGTGTAACTTGTATGCTTACTTACATTGTGGCTGCATTTCTCTGTCTATCTGTCACTTCAATGCATGTTTCGCAGTTCTTTGTCAGGGGCCACATGTCTCAGAACATGGCTATGGAAGGAAAAACTTTTTTTAATGAATTTCTTAATTTGTTTTCACAAAACTGTCCAAGTTTTGCTATCGACATAATTGTGCGGATATTGAAAATCATGTAAAACATAGTTAAAAAAAAACAAATGGCACAATAGTGTTTTTTTTCACATTATCACTGCACTTGGAGTTATTTTCCCATTTTATAATAGATAGAATGGTAAATTGTAGGGTATAATTCAAAAATACAATTCGCCCCTCAACAAAAACAGGCTTCATACAGTCATGTCGATGATAAAATAAAAAGTTGTAGTTTTTGGATGAAAGGGAGGAAAAACAGAAGCCCCAAAAATGGAAAATCACCATGTCTGGAATATATCTTCAGCTAAATTTACCTTGACAAGTCTTTTAAATTTCACTTTGACTTTGCTGTAGTTCTTTCTGGCAAAACTCTTTTATGGTGAAAGTTAATTAAAAAAAAACCTGTAACCCAAGTGTATTTCAGTTGCGTTATAATGCAGTCAGCTGCAGGTGTTAGTAAGTAGATATAGTCAACTTAGCAAGAAGTTTACAGCAGTAATTACCAGACAGATTACAATGTGAAAATGCAGCCTATAGCATTTTAAAGAATCTATTATTGACAGAACTATTGACCGACTGTTGGTGAGCATTTTTAAGACTGTAGTGCAATAAATCATCATCGTGATTTTAATTTAAGAGTGTTGTAGCAAGGCTCTAAAATCAATTGTACTCTGCAAATGCATGGTGCGTTTATTACCTCCCAGTAAATACTTGATTGAGCACACAGCCAAAACAGAAATTAGTGCAAGTGGTTTGGACAAGAATTTATTAACCTTTGTTTTTGCTTTCTATGGGGAATTTTCCATCAAAATGTTTCTACGGTTGACGTAATTAAATATTTTCTCAGTTGTGGACAATGTAAAATGGTTTGTTATTATGTATAAATTAAAACCTCATCATGGCTATAACATCTTGAATAGGGGGTCTGTAGAAGCACTATGCTAAACCTGCCTTTGGTGGCATGCCATCTTGCCGGAAGATGGCAAAATAATATCGCCACCCTTTGACCAGATAAGAGTTGTCATTCTAAGGCTATATTCACATTTGTGTTACAGCTTTTGTTCATATTATACATATAAAAGTGGTTGCCAACTCAATCTGCCAACTGCTTGTTCAAAATGCCGGATCTTCCTCCTGACAATCATCTGTCAGGGGCCCCATACACATTAAGCTGTCAGCTGAGTTCATTAATATCAGGGGAATTGGATGTTAATCTATTGTGTATGGAGGCCTTATTGTACCGTCACACTATACGATTTACCTACGATCACGACCAGCGATATGACCTGGCCGTGATCGTAGGTAAATCATAGTGTGGTCGCTGGGGAGCTGTCACACAGACAGCTCTCCAGCGACCACCGATGCCGAGGTCCCTGGGTAACCAGGGTAAACATCGGGTAACTAAGCGCAGGACCGCGCTTAGTAACCCGATGTTTACCCTGGTTACAAGCGTAAAACTAAAAAAAACAAACAGCACATACTTACATTCTGGTGTCCGTCAGGTCCCTTGCCGTCTGCTTCCCGCACTGTGACTGCCGGCCGTAAAGTGAAAGCAGAGCACAGCGGCTGTGCTTTCACTTTCACTTTACGGCCGGCACTCACAGTGCGGGAAGCAGACGGCAAGGGACCTGACGGACACCAGAATGTAAGTATGTGCTGTTTTTTTTTTTTTTTAGTTTTACGCTTGTAACCAGGGTAAACATCGGGTTACTAAGCGCGGTCCTGCGCTTAGTTACCCGATGTTTACCCTGGTTACAAGCGAACGCATCGCTGGATCGCATCGCTAGATCGCTAGATCAGTGTCACACACACCGATCTAGCGATGACAGCTGGAGATCCAGCGATGAAAGAAAGTTCTAAACGATCTGCTACGACGTACGATTCTCAGCAGGATCCCTGATCGCTGCTGCGTGTCAGACACCGCGATATCGTAACGATATCGCTGGAACGTCACGAATCGTACCGTCGTAGCGATCGAAATGGTATAGTGTGACGGTACCCTTATGGTTCCACTTTTAGGAAAGTGGCCAATATATGCTTTAAAATAACAACCACCAGTTATTCACCTTTCCCGGGTACAGCCCTAGCTTCTCGCTGCTGCTTGGGTCTTAGTGTTTTGATTGCAATGATGACATCAAGTTGACAGAACACATCAACTCCGTGGCAAAGCCCTGATATTTGTTGGTCATGCCCTCTACTTCAGCACACCTGCAGAGCTCAGTGACTGGTTGGCTAATTCAGTGATGTGTGTGTGGTCGACGTGACTTCACAGCTGCAGCCAAAAATCTGTTCAGTAGTGGGAATCAAACACTGGAACCAGGAAAGGTGAGAACCTGCTCTTTTTTTTTTTTCAAGTGTTGAGTAGAGATGAGCGAATATATTTGGAAAACGATTTTTGCCGAATTTGCCATATTCATGCCATATTTGTACCATATTGGTGCCAAATTTATGTCTGAGGATTTTTTTCTGAACATATCATCTGTATTCCCATTGACTATAATGGCATTCTGCAATGTTTGGTGAATATTGAAAATACGGCGATCGTAATCCGAACTGAATATTGAAATATTTGCTCATCTCTGTAGTGTTCATCTTCCGGGAAGTGGAAAACCCCTTTTAAGTATGTCATCCAACTGATCCTGTTAGGGTATCTGTGTACTGCTTTGCATTGGCTTACAATAAGGAATAAGGCTTTTTTTCACTGGTTTAAGTACCTTTCCTCCCCCTGTTATGAATGATAGGGACAAGTTTGTGGAGTTCCATGTTTCATTTAACCCTTTTCTATTAATCTTACCATGACACTATATATGGTTCATCGGAGGAAACCTGTTAAGATTAGCATGACTGGTAAGATCCATAAGAGGTAAATAGCATCCAGTAGTAATATAGTTGTTAAAGATGAAGATACAGCTGTGCACATTGTGATTTATCCCTTTTGATTTTATTATGTCTACTTTTTGTGTTTTTTTTTTTTTCTCTAGTACAATAGGACTTATGGCGCCTCACAAGTTCATTTGTATAAGAACAATTTTACACATCTCATTTTAAATGATGTGCATGTTCTTTGGGAACTTTTAATTAGTTTTTCAACCATGTGAACATTGTCTAAGAATCCCAAGAATGTCTGTTGTGTATTCATGAATGGCAATGTCTGTACATAGGATACGACTATGGCAGTGTAAACCCAATAATAGCTTATCTTACTTAACACATTGGAATGTTGTCATATAATTACTGACGTATATATATATTTTTCTTTTAGAAGTCTTTTGGGGAGACATTGCCTTGGATAAAGAAGATTTAAAAATGTTTAAAATAGACCGAACCATTGACCTCACTCAGCATTCAAATGAACACATGGGACACACCACCGGTAAGAGAACTTCTTGTTTGTCCATATCCGATTTTCTGATTTAATTTCTTCTGAGTCACGTTTTTTGCTACTTGCACAGATTGCTCCTGCAGTTGCCTCTTTTGGTAAATTATGACTTATTCATCATGAATTTTAAGCATTTTATTTTTGATGAGTTTATTTATCTGAAACTTTGATGCATTTTCAAGGGTAGCAGAAAAGCAGTTGATTAGATTCAGTTCTGAGTAATCTGCCAAATCAAAGATAATTGCTTCAAAATAAAATGCATGTGTTATATGTTCTCCATATGACCTAATAGGTTTCTTTTTGGAAAATTTCAGTTTTGTTGATGTCTGGAATTGCTGGATAATAGTGATGAATGAGCATTCTCAGATAATGTGTTATCCGAGCATTCTTTGTGCTAATAGAGTATCTTCAGTGTGCTCGAATACTATGTTCGAGTCCCCGCACCTGCATGTCTCGCTGCTGTTCAACACCTGCAACACATGCAGGGATTGCCTAACAAACCGGTATGCCTAACAAACAGGTAATCCCTGCATGTGTTGGGGCTGTCGAACAGCTGCAAGACATGCAGAAGCGGGGACTTGACATAGTATTCGAGCACTCTAAAGATACTTTATTAGCACACGAGCGTGCTCGGAAAACACATTATCCGAGCACTTTCGCTCATCACTACTGGATACCCTTCTGGACTAACTATAGTCTGATACTGTGCTGCCCGGCAGCACTGTCCATCAGTCCAGCTTGATTATTCTAAAGTGATTCTATAAACTTTTAACAAAAATATGGAATTATCAGATGCTGATTATCTACCCAGAACAATAAATTTGGTACAATCCCCACCACAAAATTTTCTGGAGCCATGGCTTCCTTTACGACTCCTTCAACAATTTCGAAATCATGCTAAAATCCCCCTACATGTTAACCTGGGAAAAAACTCTGAACTCTACCTTCTCCCCAGAAAATTGGGAAGATGCTCTCTCAACAACCTATAACGCCACAATTTCATTTCCACTCCAAGAGACACACTTTAAAACAATTAGCAGATGGTACCTCACCCCGGCAAAATTGGCTCACTTCGGACCCTCAACGTCCCCACTCTGCTGGAGAGATTGCGGTTTCAAGGGAGACCTAATTCACATGCTTTGGCAATGCCCTAAAGTCAAAAATCTTTGGTCTCTGATTTCCACTACCTTTAACACTCTCCAACAAAGTCTTTACCCTTACCACCCAAATGGCCCTCCTATCTATTAACTTGGATGAATTGGACTCAACACTCCAACCTCTACTCATTCATCTATGCCTTGTAGCAAAAAACATCATTACTCGCCACTGGAAGAATAAAACACTACCCAATCCGGAAATTATTTTACAATTATTCCAGCAACATAGATCCCACGAACTGAAATTCGCTCTGATCAACAACCAGTTTGGAAAATTCTGCAAGAAGTGGAACAAATGGGACAAGGCCTTTCCGCCTCCCATCACTTGATCTATTCGCCTCTAACATATAGGCTTAATATTACTTAATTCTTAATTCCCAATTCTTAATTCCATACACTACCCATTAATTAAAAGATTAGTGTCAAATGCTTTGGATTAAATGCTGTCCTCATATGATTGGCCTTAAATGGCTTGCAATCAATTCAAAGTCCTATGAATAATATAATTTGAATAATTTGATTAATTTGCAAAAATTGTCTACAATAAGTTGTATTACAATGAACGTTCCTTTTGTTATATTGTAATTGCTACAAGTTCTTGTTAAATGATCCTCCCCCCCTCTCCTCTCCAACCCCCCTCCCCCCTCCCCACCCCTCCCCCTCTCCCTCCCTCACCCTCCCCCCCTATCACAGTCCCTCTCGTCCCTATAATAATAAAAATAAATCTTTGGAAAAAGAACAATAAATTTGGGTCACCATTCTCATTAAACTGTAAAAAAAAAAAAACAACCAATCAGAGCTCAGCTTTAGTTTCCTAAAATGTATTTGGTAAAATGAATACTGCACTGTGATTGGTTGCGTGTGCAGTTTTATAGGTAAATCAGTGTAGAAAGATTACATACTAAACAACAATGCTAAACAGACTTTCAGTCCTGAAGTAAAGCCTTGAGAACCTGATAGGGCTGGTGTAATTATTTAAAAATCCATACAAGAATGGCTATATAATTCTGAAATTAAAAATGAGCTGGAATGATAAAATACCTCTTTCAATATTCTCCAGAAAAATTTATTTTTTTAAAGGGTTTGTACAGTTGTTCTGTCACGGATTATCAAGGGTAAGCTCTTTAATCTCATCACGTCTAACATGTTTATTCGTTAATATATATAGTTTTGATTGTGGAATTTGGAGACAGATTTGTTTAAATATATCGTGAATATACAGGAATTATACACGAAAATGCCTTGTCAGATATTTAATCTGAATTTCTAGTGGCAAAGCATTGAGACTATAAGGAAAACTACATTTGTTATGAAATCGATCTAGAACAAATAACCTATATTCTGTCTTTTTTATACTGAAAATTCTTTCCATACTTTATTTTGAAAAAATGCTAAGCTGATTGCCTTTTTCGAATTGGCTAAAAACTAGTAGAATATTTTAAGATTTGTGATGCGTTTGTAATTTGTTAACAAAAATAACACATCTGAAATATTATTTTAGCATGTATGTAAAGTAAACACCTACCAGGCACACTACACATTCTGAAATATGCCAGCTATTTTGTACTGCTAACAGACTGAGTAATGTGAATTATGTTAGGGATCCCACATTTTTCTTCCTCCATTCCCTGGCTGGGAAGTATAGAAATTACTAGCAGGCTTGAAAAGAATCCAGATCGTGATACATAGACTTATGCTTCATTTTTCCAAATTTTGTTTTAAAAACAATTATCTTCTCATTCCCAACATACTGGTCATAATTCTCAGACTTCATTTTGGTTTGCATATTTCTGTTATTTCTCCCAGTTATGTCATTGTAAAAAATTGTTGACATTTTTGTTAAATAATGTGTCCAATCAAATCCTTTTTAAGAAATAAAACTGAGATAAAACATGATTTTATCTTGGGTCAACTCCAACCCTGTTTTCACCTTCCTGACCAGGCCAAATTTTACAATTCTGACCACTGTCACTTTGAGGTAATAACTCTGGAACGCTTCACTGCATCAAACTGATTCTAAGATCGTTTTTACGTGACATGTTGTACTTCATGATAGTGGTGAAATTTATTCAATATGACTTGCATTTATTTGTGGAAAAAAAAGAAAATTTGGCAAAAACTTTGAAAATGTAGCAGTTTTAAATTTTTCTGCCCTGAAATCAGAGACTCATGTCACACAAAATACGGTAGTTAATACCGTATATACTCGAGTATAAGCCGACCCGAGTATAAGCCGACCCCCCCCTAATTTTGCCACAAAAAACTGGGAAAACTTATTGACTTGAGTATAAGCCTAGGGTAGGAAATGCAGCAGCTACCGGTGAATTTCAAAAATAAAAATAGATGCTCCATACCGTTCATTATTGCCCCATAGATGTGCCATATAAAGCTGTGCCATATAGTGCTCTGCACCGTTCATTATTGCCCCATAGATGTGCCATATAGTGCTGTGCACCGTTCATTATTGCCCCATAGATGTGCCATATAGTGCTCTGCGCCGTTCATTATTGCCCCATAGCTGTGCCATATAGTGCTCTGCGCCGTTCATTATTGCCCCATAGCTGCCATATAGTGCTCTGCACCGTTCATTATTGCCCCATAGCTGCCATATATTGGCAGCTATGGGGCTGCCATAACCTTTACACTAGAATCCCACAACAAAAAGGCTTGGATGCAGTCCATCACATTCTAATGAATACAAATAAAGACGCCAATTTTATTTCTTTTGTGCTGGATAGTCTGGAGTTCGTTTTATCACACAATGCTTTCAAGTTCATGGAGAGATGGTATCTGCAAAAAGTTGGTACCGCGATGGGTACTCCGGTCGCGTGCGTCTTCGCAAATCTGTTTCTAGCAGCTTTTGAGGAGAGGTACGTCACCGGACCCCAGAACCCATACCTTCGGCACATACGGCTTTTTTTTAAGATTTGCCGACGATATTTTTATGGTGTGGGATGGCGAAGAAATTAAATTTAACGAATTCGTTACTTTCCTGAACAATAATAATAAAGAAAACATGAAATTTACTTCAGTGTTCAATAAAAAAGAATTGGAATTCCTAGATGTAAAAATAGAAATTGTAAATGAAAATATAGTAACGAAAGTCCACAGAAAAAGCACAGCGACGAACAACATTTTACATTTTAAAAGTGACCACCCGAATCACACGAAGCGCAGTATTCCATATAGTCAAATGGTGAGAATACGTAAAATCAACAATAATGAGGAAAATTATAAAACTCAGGTAGAAGAATTAAAAACACGCCTTTCAAACAGAGGATATCCAACAGATGTTCTCCAACAAGCAGAAATTAGAGCAGCCAAATTATCTCAAGTTCAGCTGTTAGAAAAGGGCAAAAAAAGAAAAAACATTGGAAAAAGAAAAGATGCAAACGAATATCAAAATAAAAATCGCAGATTCACATTTACATTTAAACATAGCCCTTTAGATAGAGATATACAAACAGCAATACGAAAAAATTGGCATGTGCTGCAGAAAGACGTGGACTTTAGAAATCTCCCGGATACATGTCCTCTATTCTCATATAAAAGATCAATTAATATAGGAGACCTTGTTGTAAAAAATAAAATATCACCACCAACAAATAATTGGTTAGCAAAAACCATACCGCAAGGTAACCACAGATGCGGCAATTGTAGCATATGCCATCTGCATAAAATTGAGAACCCCTTGCAAATAGGTATAATTGAGCATTTTGTGAAAGACTTCATAACCTGCAAGAGTAAATTTCTGGTTTACGTAATTTTCTGTCCGTGTCAACGGTTTTATATAGGTAAGACTATTAGACCTCTCACAGTCCGAATACGAGAGCATTATAACTCAATTCGGACAGGAAAGGGACGCGTGCGTTTTGTAGAACATATGGCAGAGACACATAATAGTGATCCAGATCAATTGCGGTTTGCAGGTTTGGAAATAGTTAAATGTTCACAAAACGGCAGTAATAATGACCGCCTACTGCTGCAGCGTGAAGCGAAATGGATCCTACAAACAAACGCACAGGGCCCAGGGGGTCTTAACGACAAACTTGACATGGCGGTGTTCTTATAATACATTTGTAAATGTTCATTTTGTAATATACTTGTAAATGTTCATTCTGTAATAAGAGATCTCATTGTTTTTAACTTGCACAATTGCAATTAATAGAATCAGGTGAGTCAAAAAAAAAAAAAAAAAACCTTTAAAAAGGAAATGACATCACCTGTTTTTAGCATGGACCCGTAGAAGCGCCGTAGCGCGAAACGGCCGTCGTCCGGTCTCTCCTCACTCCCGCTCCCTCACAGATCACTGCGTATGCCGGTTCATACTATGCATAGTATGTTTTGCTGAATAAAGAGCACACTTGGAAGAAGCGCAAGGGTGAGTGCTGCATCATTTTTCTTCTCATTATATGGTCTTGTACAAAACTCTGACGATTGCATAGCACCACCCGCAGCTCACAGCAAGGGAGACCTCATCTGTCCTTCTGAAACAGATCGTTTAAGCGAATCTCCAATTGCGCTATAGTGAAGCTCTGTGCCGATCATCTTTCTGTTTCTTGGTATAACGAAGCTGCCATATATTGCTCTGCGCTGTTCAGTATTGCCCCATAGCTGTGCCATAGAAAGCTGCTGCTGCTGCAATAAAAAAAAAGCCATACTCACCTCGCTGCTTGCAGCCCCCAGCGTCTCGTCCCGGCGTCTCTCCGCACTGACTGATCAGGCAGAGGGCGCCGCGCACACTATATGCATCATCGCGCCCTCTGACCTGCACAGTCAGAGCAAGAGGACGCAAAGACAGAGCGGCGCCCGGCGTGTGGAACGCGGACAGGTGAATATTACATACTTACCTGCTCCCGGCGTCCCACTCCCCCTGCCCGTCACACGGTCTTCGGTGCCGCAGCCTCTTCCTCTATCAGCGGTCACCGGCACCGCTGATTAGAGAAATGAATATGCGGCTCCACCCCTATGGGAGGTGGAGCCGCGTATTCATTTCTCTAATGAGCGGTCCCACGTGACCGCTGAAGAGGGGAAGAGCTGCAGCACCGAAGACCGTGTGACGGGCAGGGACAGCGCCAGGATCGCCGGGACTAGGTGAGTATGCCTCAGCGCCCTCTCCCCCTCACCCGCCGACCCTGCCGCCCACCGTGACTTGAGTATAAGCCGAGAGGGGCACTTTCAGCCCAAAATTTTGGGCTGAAAATCTCGGCTTATACTCGAGTATATACGGTAAATAACATTTCCCACGTGTTTACATTACATCAGCACAATTTTTGAAACCTTATTTTTTTGTTAGGAAGTTATAAGGGTTAAAAGTTGAACATATTTCTCTTTTTTTTTTTTTTTTTTTTTCAACAACATTTGCAAAAACTTTTTTTTAGGGACCATATTACATTTGAAATAACTTTGAGGGGTCTATATGACAGAAAATACCCAAAAGTAACACCATTCTAAAAAAACAAAAAAAGCACCCTATCAAGGTGCCAAAAGCACATTCAATAAGTTTATTAACCCTTCAGGTCTTCACAGGAATTTTTAGAATGTGGATGGAAAAATTGATCATTCAACTTTTTTTCACAAAAATTTACTTTAGACTCAAAACTTTTTATTTTCACAAAGGTAACAGGAAAAAATGGACCCCAAATTTTTTTTGTGCAATTTCTCTTGAGCATGCCAACACCCCATATGTGAAGGCAAACCAGTGTTTGGGCGCACGGCAGGGCTCAGAAGGGAAGGAGCACCGTTTGATTTTTTTATGTGAAATTTGTTGAAATAATTAGCGGACGCCATGTTGCGTTTGAAGAGCCCCTGATGTGCATAAACAGTGGAAGCTCCCACAAATGCCTCCCTTTTGGAAACTAGACCCCTCATATATAGATATATAGATGTGTAGTGAGCAAATTGAAATACCAGGTACTTCACCGAAGTATAGAACCATGAAAATAAAAAAAATCTAATTTTTTCAACAATTTTCTTTTAGTCTCAAATTTTTTATTTTCACAAGATAACAGGAGAAATTACACATCAAATTTTGGGGTACATTTAAAATAATTTTTCCTACAAATTTTTTTATTTTATAAGGGTAACCGGAGAAAATGTAACCCCAAATTTGTTGTGCATTTTCTCCTGAGTATGCCAATACCCCATATGTGGTAGAAAACTACTTTTGAGGCACAATGCAAAGCTTAGAAGGGAAGAAGCACCATATTGGAGTGCCATATCACATTGGTAGAGCTCCTGAAGTGCCAAAACAGCATAACCCCTCATATGACACCATTTTACGAACTACACCTCTCCATGAATTCATCAAGGGGTGCAGTGATCATATTCACACCACAGATGGTCAGTGAAGAAAAAAACAATTACATTTTTACCACCAAAATATTGTTTTAGCATGAGATGTTACATTTTCACAGTTTGTCCCAAAATTTATGCTCAGTGTATAAATACCCTTCAAATCGCTGTACAGTACTGCTTTAGCTACACGGCGAGACTCAGGAGGGATGGATGGAGCGATATTTGCCTCCTGGAGCACAGAATTTTCTACAATAGTTTGCGGATTCCATATATAGAGCCCCTAAGTGTTAGAAGAGCAGAATTCCCTCTCAAGTGAAAACTTGTTGGTAATTATACCCCTTTGGGAATTTATCTACAGGTGTGGTGATGATTTTGACTCCATGTGCATTTTCCAGAAACAAGCAACAGTGGATGTTGCTGAGTGAAACTTGCAAACTGCTGTTGTAGTGACCAGAACATTGTAGTGACCAGTACGTTGTGCCCAGCTCTAGCTTCTGGAGACATGCACCCGTAAATTAAGCAGGCTCTCATCGCTACAGAAATGCCAAACATGTGGACTCTAACTATGGTTTAGGTACACTGTGGTGCATAGAAAGGAGGGGGTATTTGGGTTTGGGAGTGCAGAATTCACTGGATATCTTTTGGGGGACAAGGAGCCATAGCGCTTTTAAAGAACCTTTGTGCTACCAGTGATGTGGAAGCCCCTATATTTCCATAGACAGATGATAGACCTGAGTGGGGACTTTCTTGTTTTTGTTGATTGATTTGAAACTTTTGTTTGGAACATTTTACATAACGTTTGGGATCACATTTATCCAGCGCTCTACAGTGAGCATTTATATCGGGGTTTCCATCTAAATCTCTGAGTGACGTGATTCAGATGAAACCCCTAAGGGAGCCACTCACTATAATGAGGAAGCAGAGTTACTTTGGATTCTGTCTGGTCTCTGTCAGCTTTGTCCTTCTTTTCAGAAGTGCACAAATCTGTGGATGATTGCGCATTTATGCATGCCTAAATTACAGGTCAAATAGCATCCACAGTGTCGTCATCTGCCTCATTATAGGGAATCTTCTGCCATGGGTTCCATCTGAATAACATATTTCAGAGATTTGCACGAAATTCCTGATGCAAGCGCTCAGAATAGAGCGCAGAACAAATGTGATCCCAAACATTATGTCGAGCCTTACTGCGATCTTTGGGAGACGGAATGAAAAAATCAACAGCAGGTGATGAATTGGTTGGATGTCTTTTTTTTTTTTTTTTGTACACTGTTCCTCATGTGGTATAAGTAATTAGACAACCTTATTGTGTGGGTCGGTGCGATTCCAGCGATACCTGATTTACATAGTTTTCTTTGTTTAGCAGCTGCCACACACTAAAAGATCCTTTTTAAGAAAAAAAAAATAGTTTTTGTTTCCCATATTTTGAAAGCTATAATTTTTCCATAGTTCGACCAACAGAGCCATGGTCACTTTTTTTATCTCTTTCTCTTCCGATTTTTGGAAGGCAAAATGAACAAAAGCCAGCAACTCAGGAATAATTTTTGGGGGTTTTATTTTATGCTGTTCCACGTGTGCTAAAATTGATAAGGTACATTTATTCTTTGGGTCAGTGTGCTTACAGAGATTCCATATTTTATATATTCTTTTAATGTTTTGGCTAGTGATGCGCGAGTGTACTCGTTGCTCGGCTTTTCCCGAGCACGCTCGGGTGACCTCCGAGTATTTGTTAAGGTACTGTCACACTAGACGATATCGCTAGCGATCCGTGACGTTGCAGCGTCCTCGCTAGCGATATCGTCCAGTGTGACAGGCAGCAGCGATCAGGCCCCTGCTGGGAGATCGCTGGTCGGGGAAGAAAGGCCAGAACTTTATTTCGTCGCTGGACTCCCCGTAGACATCGCTGAATCGGCGTGTGTGACACCGATTCAGCGATGTCTTTGCTGGTAACCAGGGTAAACATCGGGTAACTAAGCGCAGGGCCGCGCTTAGTAACCCGATGTTTACCCTGGTTACCATCCTAAAAGTAAAAAAACAAACACTACATACTTACCTACAGCCGTCTGTCCTCCAGCGCTGTGCTCTGCTCTCCTCCTGCTCTGGCTGTGAGCGTCGGTCAGCCGGAATGCAGAGCGGTGACGTCACCGCTCTGCTTTCTGGCTGCCCGGCGCTCACAGCCAGACCAGAGAAGCAGAGCGCCGAGGACAGACAGCAGAAGGTAAGTATGTAGCGTTTGTTTTTTTACTTTTTAGGATGGTAACCAGGGTAAACATCGGGTTACTAAGCGCGGCCCTGCGCTTAGTTACCCGATGTTTACCCTGGTTACCGGGGACCTCGGGATCGTTGGTCGCTGGAGAGCTGTCTGTGTGACAGCTCTCCAGCGACCAAACAGCGACGCTGCAGCGATCCGGATCGTTGTCGGTATCGCTGCAGCGTCACTGTGTGACGGTACCTTTAGTGTTCGAAAATTTCGTTTTTGTTGATTCAGCTGAATGATTTACAGCTACTAGCCAGGCTGAGTACATGTGGGGGTTGCCTGGTTGCTAGGGAATCCCCACATGTAATCAAGCTGTCTAGTAGTCGCAAATCCTACAGCTGCTGCAAGGAAAACTAAATCTCTGAACACTAAAAAATACTCACACTACCCGAGCGTGCTCGGGAAAACCCGAGCAACGAGTATACTCGCTCATCACTAGTTTTTGCGCTTTTACACAAAAACTATTTTGTAGAAAAAATAATTATTTTTGCATTGCTTTATACTGAGATCTATAACTTTTTATTTTTCCACTGATTGAGCCGAATGACATTTTGTTTTTTTTACAATATGAAGTTTGCAGTGGTACCATTTTTATTTACATTTGTCTTCTTGATTGCGTTTTATCCTGTTTTTTTTATTCAGTGGTATGATGATAAAGCATTGTTTTTTGCCTCACTTTTTTTTTTTTTTTTTTAATTTTGTTCACTAAAGGGGTTAGCTGGTTGGTCAGTTTTATAGGTTGGTTAGTCCCAGATGCAGCAATATCAAATATGTGTACTTTTTTTTTTCTTAAAAAAATTATTTATGGGTATAATATCTGCAGGATCATTCCTATGCTGTACAAACTGTCATCGCTGCACTGACAGACAAACTTGTTAGATCATGCACTCAACATAATCCTAGCAAATTGGCTAACTCTGGTGACCTGGCAACATCCGGTCACTAGTGATGAGCGAGTATATATGTTGCTCGGGTTTTCCCGAGCACGCTCAGGTGATCTCCGAGTATTTGTTAGTGTTCGGAGATTTAGTTTTCTTCGCCGCAGCTGAATAATTTACAGCTATTAGCCAGGCTGAGTACATGTGGTTGTTGCCTAGTTGCTAGGGAATCCCCACATGTAATCAAGCTGTCTAGTAGCTGTAAATCATTCAGCTGTGGTGATGAAAGCTAAATCTCTGAGCAGTCATAAATACTCAGAGACCACCCGAGCGTGCTTGGGAAAACCCAAGCAACGAGTACTCGCTCATCACTACTGGTCACCATAGTAACAATTGCGCCTCCACGATCACGTCGCTGGGGGCGCTGATTCAAGGGCAGAGGAGGCTTCCTCCCTCTGTCTGCTCTAAATACTACGATTGATTTTAATCACTGCATTTAGAAGGTTAAAGTGTCGGGAGCAGTGCGGCACCGCTTCTGGCGTTAAGTGCGCCGGCGATCGTCATGAAGTACCAGGCGACCTGGATATATGGATATGTCCACGGTCGTAAATGGGTTAATGAATGGGAAAAATGCATCAGAAACGTGCTTTTTTTCAAATTCTGCATTTTTCCTGCTAAATGTCATCTCTTCGATGCTGAAATGTCTGCAGTGAATACTTAAAGGGGTTGTCCACTACTTTCATGTAACCCCCCAATGTATCCCCCCAGGGCCCCTATTGCATTGTGTAAATACCTTGCGTTGTCGTTTTTGCCTGTGAGCGGCGCTATGGCTGCAGCTGGGTACGGGTCACATGACCCCCAGACTGCAGCCTCCGCTCAATTTCCGCCGACGTCACGTCAATTTCCAGGCTCTGAAAATTGACGTGACGTCAGCAGCAGGCGTGACCAGCCCCCACAGTCTGCAGTCACTCAGCAAAAGTGACTGGGCTGGGGGCGGGGCTGCCTGCAGGGCTGTGCTGGGGGCGGGCGGGGCTATGTGTGCTCACTGCTCACGCTGGGATCTGAGGACAGGGCTGTGCTGGCTCTGCTGGGGGGAGTGCGTGGATGCCTGACGCTGGGGTCTGGGTGCCGGCATGTGCCGCTCGGCGCCGGCGGTCTCCTGTGCCGCTCGGCGCCGGGGGTCTCCTGTGCCGCTCGGCGCCGGGGGTCTCCTGTGCCGCTCGGCGCCGGGGGTCTCCTGTGCCGCTCGGCGCCGGGGGTCTCCTGTGCCGCTCGGCGCCGGGGGTCTCCTGTGCCGCTCGGCGCCGGGGGTTTCCTGTGCCGCTCGGCGCCGGGGTCTCCTGTGCCGCTCGGCGCCGGGGGTCTCCTGTGGGGGGTTGTTGGTGTGTGTGTGTGTGTGTATGTATATATATGTGTATGTATGTGTGTGCAGGCATCGTCCGATGGGACTACAAGTCCCATCGGGCTCTGCCTGCTACACTGACAGTGACTGGCACATTAGCCAATGATGGGACAGTTGTAGTCCCATCATTCGGCTAATGTGTTGAATGAAAAAAAAAAAACACTCAGTACATACATACAACACACACCATGTAACATGCGACGACATGCACCATGCGACGACATGCTACATGCACCATGCGATGACATGCACCATGCTACATGCACCATGCTACATGCACCATGCGACGACATGCTGCATGCACCATGTGACGGCATGCGACATGTACCATGCGACGACATGCACCATGCGACGACATGCACCATGCAGCGACATGCACCATGCAGCGACATGCACCATGCAGCGACATGCACCATGCGACGGCATGCAACATGCACCATGCAGCGGCATGCGACATGCACCATGCGACGGCATGCGTCATGCACCATGCGACGGCATGCGACATGCACCATGCGACGGCATGCGTCATGCACCATGCGACGGCATGCGTCATGCACCATGCGACGGCATGCGACATGCACCATGCGGTGACATGCACCATGCGGCGACATGCTACATGCACCATGCGCTGGCATGCACCATGCGACGACATGCAGCGGCATGTGACATGCACCATGCAGAGGCGTGCAACATGCACCATGCAGCGGCATGCGACATGCACCATGCAACAACATGCGCCATGCGACGGCATGTGACATGTACCATGCGACGACATGCTACATGCACCATGCGATGACATGCACCATGCGACGACATGCACCATGCGACATGCTACATGCACCATGCGCCGGCATGCGACATGCACCATGCAACGACATGCACCATGCGACGACATGCGACATACAGTACATACATACTACAGACATACAGTACATATAACATAGAGTACATACTCACCATCACTTGTCACTTTGTTCCCCGAAGCCATTGTCACCTGTAAAAAATATTAAAATAATAAACAAACAATATACTCCCTGTCCGCAGAAATCCAATTAAAACGAGTGTCCCACGACGATCTCCCGTGGAGAGCAGGAGCATCAGTTGATGCGACCACTCTCCAGGGGCTCCAGGAACACAATGATGGAAGGTATCCTTCCATCATGTATTCCTCACAAGGTATTCCTACGCCCCTGTGAGAAAATAGTCCCTAGTCTCACTATTGGCATTGCTGGGTGAGACATTTTCCCACGCAGCAATTGCCATAAAGTGAGACCAGTGAACTAGAGTAACCTCAGTGATGCACTGCAGGAGCCATTGTCTCCTGTCAGTGTGTCACTGAGGGTCCTATAGAGCAGTGACATCACCCGATGTCACTGTTCTATAGGGGAGATCGTCGTGGGACACTCGTTATTAATTGGACTGCGTCGGACAGGTAGTATACGGTTTATTATTTTACTTTTTTTTGCAGGCGCAGAAGTATGGTAAGTATGGTTAAATGAAGAATATTAAAATATTTTTTTCCAAATGTGTGTGTTTTATTAACCCTTTCTTACTATTGGATTAGTAATGGATAGGCGTCTTATTGACGCCTCTCCGTTATTAACCCGGCTTCATGTCACCTTACAATAGCAAGGTGACATTAACCCCTTATTACCCCATATCCCACCGCTACTCGGGAGTGGGAAGAGAGGGGCTAAGTGCCGGAATTGGCGCATCTTACAGATGCGCCATTTCTGGGATGGCTGCGGACTGGTATTTGTAGCCAGGGGGGGCCAATATCCATGGCCCCTCTCTAGGCTATGAATATAAGCCCGCAGCTGTCTGCGTAGCCTTTCTGGCTATAAAATATAGGGGGACCCCACATCATTTTTTTGGGGGGGTCCTCCTATTTTAATAGCCAGTAAAGGCTACGCAGACAGCTGCGGGCTGATATTCATAGCAGGCTACAAATATTGGCCCCCGGCCGTCGGCTTTCCCCCTCTGGCGCAGAGAATTGCACGGGAGCCCACGCCGTTTTTTTCTTTTATTTTTAAAAAATTCAACGCTCATTAAGGCCTCTTTCACTCTTGCGTCGGTACAGGTCCGTCGCTATGCGTCGGGCCGACGTACCGACGCACGTTGTGAAATTTGTGTACGAAGTGGGCAGCGGATGCAGTTTTTCAACGCATCTGCTGCCCATTCTGAAGTGCGGGGAGGAGGGGGCGGAGTTTCTGCCGCAACGGCCAAAAAAACGTTCACTTGAACGTTTTTTCGTGCCGACGGTATTCCAAAACACGACTGATCCGTAGCACGACGGACGCGACTTGTGGCCATCTGTCGCTAATACAAGTCTATGGGTGAAACGCATCCTGCGAGCACATTTGCAGGATCCATTTTTTTCCACCGGGATGTTTTTTTTCCGCCGGATCCGTTTTTTTCCGCCGGATGTTTTTTTTTTTTCCACCAGATCTGTTTTTTCCACCGGATCCGTTTATTTTCGCCGAATCCTTTTTTTTACGCCAGATCCGTTTTTTCTCATAGAGTTGTATTAGCGCCGGATTACACCTGATGGCCACACGTTTCATCCGTTTTTGGCAGGATACGTCAAAAAAGCTGTTTCCGCCGGACGGAAAACACATACAGAGAAACGGTTTTTCGGTACGTCGAAAAAATGCACAGCGACGGATCTAGCAAAAAACGGATGAAACGTGTGGCCATCAGGCGCTAATACAACTCTGAGAAAAAACGGATCCGGCAAAAAAAAAAAAGGATCCTGCAAATGTGCTCGCATATAGTATATAAGACAGCCTCCCCCATAGAATATAATATACCCCACATAGTATATAAGACAGCCTCCCCCATAGAATAGAATATACCCCCGCAGTAGTATATAACACAGCCACATCTATAATATAACACTGGGAGCGTCACTCTGTCCGAAGCCTTTATAGACTGCGCAAGCGCCGGCGCAGTCTGGACCCAACAGAGTGACGCTCCCAGGAGATCGAGGTATGCGTAAACACTGAACGCACACCACGATCTCCAACGGAGAGGCAGGGACGCGCCAGGAGGGTAAGTATAAGCTATATTCACCTGTCCCCCGTTCCAGCGCTGCGTGCGGCTCTGTCTCCCGGGTCCTCTGCCTGTGATTTTCACAGTTCAGAGGGCGCGATGACGCGCTTAATGCGCGCTGCCCTCTGACTGAACAGTCACAGCCAGAGGACCGGAAGAAGTGGCGTGCAGCGCTGGAACAGGGGACAGGTGAATATAGCAAGTGTCGGGGGCCTGAGCTAGCGGCAATACCGGCACCTGACCCCCACAGCGCGCCGGTGTCCCCGCCTGCTCAGGCCCCCCAGCACTCGGTGCCCAGCGACGATAGGTGAGTATGTTATTTTTTTTTTTTTTATATATATATATCGCAGCAGCATACGGGGCATATAATACTATGAAGCATCTTATGGGGGCCATCAACATTTATGGGGCATATACTATGGAGCATGTTATGGGGGCCATGAACCATAATGGAGCAGTGTACCGGCCATATGCATGGGAGCAGCAAATTACAGAACGGTGGCGCAGGATGGGAGCAGCACATGTCAGAATGGGGCTGCAGGATGGCAGCAGCACATGACAGAACAGGGGTGCAGGATTTGAGCAGCACATGACAGGATGGGGGCGCAGGATGGAGCAGCACATGACAGGATGGAGACCATATACCAATATAAATGCTCGCCACCTGGGCGTAGAACGGGTTCAATAGCTAGTAGTATATAACACGGCCTCCCCCATAGAATATAATATACCTCCCATAGTATATATCAAAGCCCGCATATAATATAGCACAACTTGCATAGTATATAGCACAGCCCATGTAGTAGTATACAGCACAGCGCGGGTCGTAGTATATACAGCACAGCCCGAATAGTAGTTTACAGCACAGCCCGTGTAGTAGTATACAGCACAGCCCGTGTAGTAGTATACAGCACAGTCCGGGTCGTAGTATATACAGCACAGCCCGCGTAGTAGTAAATACAGCACAGCCCGCGTAGTAGTATATACAGCACAGCCCGCGTAGTAGTATACACAACACACAGCCCACACAGTGGTATATACACAGCACAGCCCACACAGTGGTATATACACAGCACAGCCCACACAGTGGTATATACACAGCACAGCCCACACAGTGGTATATACACAGCACAGCCCACACAGTGGTATATACACAGCACAGCCCACACAGTGGTATATACACAGCCCACGCAGTGGTACATACACAGCCCAGCCCACACAGTGGTATATACACAGCACAGCCCACACAGTGGTATATACACAGCACAGCCTACACAGTGGTATATACACAGCACAGCCCACACAGTGGTATATACACAGCACAGCCCACACAGTGGTATATACACAGCCCACACAGTGGTACATACACAGCCCAGCCCACACAGTGGTATATACAGCACAACCCACATCTCATCCCCCCGATAATGGCTCCACACTCTCCTCACCTTTCCTCTTGCCCGCGCTGCTCCTGGCTCCTGTCTCGGCGGCTGCAGTCTGCCCGGGACACAGCAGGTGTGCGATGATATGACGTCATCGTGCACCCGCAGTGTCAGAGGCAGAGCGGGGAATGATGGGAGAGGGAGCGTCAGCGGACGCTCTCTCCTCCATCATTGCATTGAACTATACCGGCGTCATGGACGCCGGTATAGTTGAATGCGGCGGCGGCACTGGCGGGAGTAGGGGGGAAAGAGTGCAGCGGCCCACTACTGGCACTGGCCCTTCTGGCATTTGCCAGAAGTGCCCGATGGCCAGTTCGGCCCTGGTCACCACCCACACACTTCCCTCCTCCTGAACTGCAGCGTTTCTTGGACCCACATCCGCAGCAAAACTGCAGATATTTTCTACATCTCAATGAAAGTTTGAGGCCGGAGTCACACTACAGCGAGATACGGCCGAGTCTCGCAGGTTAAATACAAGCTCTGGCACCGGCACTCCGGAGCGGAGCGTGCGGCTCCATGTATTGCTGTGCGGCTGCACGCTCCGCTCCGGAGTGCCGGTGCCAGAGCTTGGTTTTAACCTGTGAGACTTGGCCGTATCTCGCTGTGTGTGATCCCGGCCTAAGGGTGCAGAAACGCTGCAGTTCGGCACAAAAGAAGTGACATGCTGCGGAGAAAAAAAAAAGCTGCGTTTCGGTGCGGCCTTTTCCGCAGGATGTGCACAACAAGTCTGCGGCTCCCATAGACTTACATTGGTTGTGCACTACAATGCGGATTTGCTGCAATTCTGTGCGGCAAAAAACGCTGCGGATCTGCAATCAAATCCGCAACGTGTGCACACAGCCTTAGCATTTAGTGAGCCTAGCAAAAAGGCAAGCAAAAAACAAGTGTGGGATTGCACTTTTTTTGCAATTTCATCGCACTTTGAATTTTTTTCACATTTCCTGTTACACGACATGGTGAAACCAATGGTGTCGTTCAAAAGTAGAACTTGTCCCGCAAAAGATAAGCCCCCACATGGCCATATTGACGGAAACATTATGGCTCTGGAAAGAAGGGGAGCGATAAACGAAAAAAGCTCCAGGGGTGAAGGGGTTTAGAAACATGGATATGGACATATCTATGGAAATAGATATATAGATATATCTGTATGTATCCATCTATCCCATATCTATCTAATTCTATCCATCTGTCTGTGTCTATCTATCTATCTATCTATCATCTCTCTATCCCATATCTATCTATCTATCTATCTATCTATCTATCTATCTATCTATCTATCTATCTATTATCTCTCTATCCCATATCTATCTATCTATTATCTGTCTGTGTCTATCTATCTACTATCTCTCTATCCCATATCTATCTATCTATCTATCTATCTATTATCTCTCTATCCCATATCTATCTATCTATCTATTATCTGTCTGTGTCTATCTATCTATCTATCTATCTATCTATCTATCATCTGTCTGTCTATTATCTATCTATCCCATATCTATCTATCCCACATCTATCTATCTATCTATCTATCTATCTATCTATCTATCTATCTATCTATCTATCTATCCCACATCTATCTATCTATCTCATATCTCTCTCTCTCTCTCTATCTAATATCTATCTATCTATCTATCCCATATCTATCTATCTCTCTATCTATTATCTATCTATCTATCTATCGCTCTGTGTAATGGAGTGTGGGTTGGACAAATGTAAAAGAGGAGTTGGACAGAAATGACACCACAAATCTTTTTGAAGAGAGAGGAGGGAGAGGAGGGAGGGGTTTGGGTGTGTTTTTGGAGGGGGTGTGCTAGATTCGGGCTTAGTGGCATTGCAAAGCATCATGGAACTTGTAGTATTAGGTCACAATAAGGAAGTAGTCGATTAACCCCATGAGAGCTGAATCCAGCACTGAAGATGTGCTGCTACAGCATGATAACAGCTAATATTGCTAAAATAAACACAGTAGATGTTTTCAGTGGCACATAATAGCAAGATTTATGAAAAAAAAAAAAAAACTTTATAGTAGTGGATAACTTCTTTAATGTGTGCAGCTACTCAGATTCACAGATTATACACATAAAATCACTGTTCATTAGTATCAAAATAGAAAAAAACCTAATCAGAAAGCAAAAAAATCCCCACTCAGAGGCAACATAACTAGTAGTCGGGCTACCTATAAAGGTGGGAGGGTATTGTCCCTAACCTGTACCCTACCCTGATTCCTCCATGCCAACGGATGTTGGCACCATCTTAAATGCAATTGGCACCCTCGCTCCACTATGGCTCTCCATGTGTACAGATACTCATTGTGGGAATTTAGCCTTGGGGTATTTGCTACATTTTTTTAATGCTGCGTTTCTTTGCTACTCAAAAATACAAAGCGGTTTACAGTTTCAGCAAAGTAAATAGGATTTACAGACTGACCTGTGGCACAATTTTAACCCCTTCAAGACCCAGCCTATTTTGACCTTAAAGACCTTGCCGTTTTTTGCAATTCTGACCAGTGTCCCTTTATGAGGTAATAACTCAGGAACGCTTCAACGGATCCTAGCGGTTCTGAGATTGTTTTTTCGTGACATATTGGGCTTCATGTTAGTGGTAAATTTAGGTCAATAAATTCTGCATTTATTTGTGATAAACACGGAAATTTGGCGAAAATTTTGAAAATTTCGCAATTTTCACATTTTGAATTTTTATTCTGTTAAACCAGAGAGATATGTGACACAAAATAGTTAATAAATAACATTTCCCACATGTTTACTTTACATCAGCACAATTTTGGAAACAAAATTTTTTTTTGTTAGGAAGTTATAAGGGTTAAAATTCGACCAGCGATTTGTCATTTTTACAACGAAATTTACAAAACCATTTTTTTTAGGGACCACCTCACATTTGAAGTCAGTTTGAGGGGTCTATATGGCTGAAAATACCCAAAAGTGACACCATTCTAAAAACTGCACCCCTCAAGGTACTCAAAACCACATTCAAGAAGTTCATTAACCCTTCAGGTGCTTCACAGCAGCAGAAGCAACATGGAAGGAAAAAATGAACATTTAACTTTTTAGTCACAAAAATTATCTTTTAGCAACAATTTTTTTATTTTCCCAATGGTAAAAGGAGAAACTGAACCACGAACGTTGTTGTCCAATTTGTCCTGAGTACGCTGATACCTCATATGTGGGGGTAAACCACTGTTTTGGCGCACGGCAGGGCTTGGAAGGGAAGGAGCGCCATTTGACTTTTTGAATCAAAAATTGGCTCCACTCTTTAGCGGACACCATGTCACGTTTGGAGAGCCCCCGTGTGCCTAAAAATTGGAGCTCCCCCACAAGTGACCCCATTTTGGAAACTAGACGCCCCAAGGAACTTATCTAGATGCATAGTGAGCACTTTGAACCCCCAGGTGCTTCACAAATTGATCCGTAAAAATGAAAAAGTACTTTTTTTTCACAAAAAAATTCTTTTCGCCTCAATTTTCTCATTTTCACATGGGCAGTAGGATAAAATGGATCATAAAATTTGTTGGGCAATTTCTCCCGAGTACGCCGATACCTCATATGTGGGGGTAAACCACTGTTTGGGCACTCGGCAGGGCTCGGAAGAGAAGGCGTGCCATTTGACTTTTTGAATGGAAAATTAGCTCCAATTGTTAGCGGACACCATGTCGCGTTTGGAGAGCCCCTGTGTGCCTAAACATTGGAGCTCCCCCACAAGTGACCCCATTTTGGAAACTAGACCCCCCAAGGAACTTATCTAGATGCATATTGAGCACTTTAAACCCCCAGGTGCTTCACAGAAGTTTATAACGCAGAGCCATGAAAATAAAAAATAATTTTTCTTTCCTCAAAAATGATTTTTTAGCCTGGAATTTCCTATTTTGCCAAGGATAATAGGAGAAATTGGACCCCAAATATTGTTGTCCAGTTTGTCCTGAGTACGCTGATACCCCATATGTGGGGGTAAACCACTGTTTGGGCGCACGGCAGGGCTCGGAAGGGATGGCACGCCATTTGGCTTTTTAAATGGAAAATTAGCTCCAATCATTAGCGGACACCATGTCACGTTTGGAGAGCCCCTGTGTGCCTAAACATTGGAGATCCCCCAGAAATGACACCATTTTAGAAACTAGACCCCCAAAGGAACTAATCTAGATGTGTGGTGAGGACTTTGAACCCCCAAGTGCTTCACAGAAGTTTATAACGCAGAGCCATGAAAATAAAAAAAAAAAATTATTTTCTCAAAAATGATCTTTTAGCCTGCAATTTTTTATTTTCCCAAGGGTAACAGGAGAAATTTGACCCCAAAAGTTGTTGTCCAGTTTCTCCTGAGTACGCTGATACCCCATATGTGGGGGTAAATCACTGTTTGGGCACATGCCGGGGCTCGGAAGTGAAGTAGTGACGTTTTGAAATGCAGACTTTGATGGAATGCTCTGTGGGCGTCACGTTGCGTTTGCAGAGCCCCTGATGTGGCTTAACAGTAGAAACCCCCCACAAGTGACCCCATTTTGGAAACTAGACCCCCAAAGGAACTTATCTAGATGTGTGGTGAGCACTTTGAACCCCCAAGTGCTTCATAGAAGTTTATAATGCAGAGCCGTGAAAATAATAAATACGTTTTCTTTCCTCAAAAATAATTATTTAGCCCAGAATTTTTTAATTTTCCCAAGGGTAACAGGAGAAATTTGACCCCAATATTTGTTGTCCAGTTTCTCCTGAGTACGGTGATACCCCATATGTGGGGGTAAACTACTGTTTGGGCACATGCCGGGGCTTGGAATTGAAGTAGTGACGTTTTGAAATGCAGACTTTGATGGAATGCTCTGCGGGCGTCACGTTGCGTTTGCAGAGCCCCTGATGTGCCTAAACAGTAGAAACCCCCCACAAGTGACCCCATTTTGGAAACTAGACCCTGAAAGGAACTTATCTAGATGTGTGGTGAGCACTTTGAACCCCCAAGTGCTTCATAGAAGTTTATAATGCAGAGCCGTGAAAATAATAAATACGTTTTCTTTCCTCAAAAATAATTATTTAGCCCAGAATTTTTTATTTTCCCAAGGGTTACAGGAGAAATTGGACCACAAAAGTTGTTGTCCAGTTTCTCCTGAGTACGCTGATGCCCCATGTGTGGGGGTAAACCACTGTTTGGGCACACGTGGGGGCTCAGAAGGGAAGTAGTGACTTTTGAAATGCAGACTTTGATGGAATGGTCTGCGGGCGTCACGTTGCGTTTGCAGAGCCCCTGGTGTGCCTAAACAGTAGAAACCCCCCACAAGTGACCCCATTTTAGAAACTAGACCCCCCAAGGAACTTATCTAGATATGTGGTGAGCACTTTGAACCCCCAAGTGCTTCACAGACGTTTACAACGCAGAGCCGTGAAAATAAAAAATCATTTTTCTTTCCTCAAAAATTATGTTTTAGCAAGCATTTTTTTAGATTCACAAGGGTAACAGGAGAAATTGGACCCCAGTAATTGTTGCGCAGTTTGTCCTGAGTATGCTGGTACCCCATATGTGGGGGTAAACCACTGTTTGGGCACACGTCAGGGCTCGGAAGTGAGGGAGCACCATTTGACTTTTTGAATACGAGATTGGCAATCAATGGTGGCGCCATGTTGCGTTTGGAGACCCCTGATGTGCCTAAACAGTGGTAACCCCTCAATTCTACCTCCAACACTAACCCCAACACACCCCTAACCCTAATCCCAACTGTAGCCATAATCCTAATCACAACCCTAACCCCAACACACCCCTAACCACAACACTAACCCCAACACACCCCTAACCCTAACCACAACCCTAATTCCAACCCTAACCCTAAGGCTATGTGCCCACGTTGCGGATTCGTGTGAGATATTTCCGCACCATTTTTGAAAAATCTGCGGGTAAAAGGCACTGTGTTTTACCTGCGGATTTTCCGCGGATTTCCAGTGTTTTTTGTGCGGATTTCACCTGCGGATTCCTATTGAGGAACAGGTGTAAAACGCTGCGGAATCCGCACAAAGAATTGACATGCTGCGGAAAATACAACGCAGCGTTCCCGCGCGGTATTTTCCGCACCATGGGCACAGCGGATTTGGTTTTTCATATGTTTACATGGTACTGTAAACCTGATGGAACACTGCTGCGAATCCGCAGCCAAATCCGCACTGTGTGCACATAGCCTAATTCTAAAGGTATGTGCACACGCTGCGGAAAACGCTGCGGATCCGCAGCAGTTTCCCATGAGTGTACAGTTCAATGTAAACCTATGGGAAACAAAAATCGCTGTACACATGCTGCGGAAAAACTGCACGGAAACGCAGCGGTTTACATTCCGCAGCATGTCACTTCTTTCTGCGGATTCCGCAGCGGTTTTACAACTGCTCCAATAGAAAATCGCAATTGTAAAAACGCAGTGAAATGCGCAGAAAAAAACGCGGTAAATCCGCCATAAATCCGCAGCGGTTTAGCACTGCGGATTTATCAAATCCGCAGCGGAAAAATCCGCAGAGGACCAGAATACGTGTGCACATTCCTAACCCTAACCCTAGCCCTAACCCTAGCCCTAACCCTAACCCTACCCCTAACCCTACCCCTAGCCCTACCCCTAACCCTACCCCTAACCCTACCCCTAACCCTAACCCTAACCCTACCCCTAACTCTAACCCTATTCTAACAGTGGAAAAAAAAAATTTCTTTATTTTTTTATTGTCCCTACCTATGGGGGTGACAAAGGGGGGGGGGGGTCATTTATTATTTTTTTTATTTTGATCACTGAGATAGATTATATCTCAGTGATCAAAATGCACTTTGGAACGAATCTGCCGGCCGGCAGATTCGGCGGGCGCACTGCGCATGCGCCCGCCATTTTGGAAGATGGCGGCGCCCGGGAGAAGACGGACGGGACCACGGCTGGATCGGTAAGTATGATAGGGTGGGGGGGACCACGGGGGGGGGGATCGGATCACGGGGGGGGAATCGGAGCGCGGGAGGGGTGGAACGGAGCGCGGGGGGCGTGGAACGGAGCACGGGGGGGCTGGAATGGAGCACGGGGGGGTGGAACGGAGCACGGGGGGGGTGGATCGGAGTGCAGGGGGGGTGATTGGAGCACGGGGGGGTGATTGGAGCACGGGGGGAGCGGGCACGAGCACGGGGGGGAGCGGAGCACTGGACGGAGGGGAGCCGGAGCAGTGTACCGGCCAGATCGGGGGGGTGGGGGGGCGATCGGAGGGGTGGGGTGGGGGCACACTAGTATTTCCAGCCATGGCCGATGATATTTCAGCATCGGCCATGGCTGGATTGTAATATTTCACCCGTTATAATGGGTGAAATATTACAAATCGCTCTGATTGGCAGTTTCACTTTCAACAGCCAATCAGAGCGATCGTAGCCACGAGGGGGTGAAGCCACCCCCCCTGGGCTAAACTACCACTCCCCCTGTCCCTGCAGATCGGGTGAAATGGGAGTTAACCCTTTCACCCGATCTGCAGGGACGCGATCTTTCCATGACGCCGCATAGGCGTCATGGGTCGGAATGGCACCGACTTTCATGACGCCTACGTGGCGTCATGGGTCGGGAAGGGGTTAAAATATGTAACATGTAAATTTCACTGGTGGTAAATATGCATTTTATTTGTTTTTTTCCCATAGACTTGAATGACCTGAGGAAATTCTGGAGGAAAAAAATTGCATATGCGTTTTTATTGCCTTTCTGTAGAAGAGGTGCACTAAAAACACATGTAATCCAAACTGTGTTAGCATACGTTTATGAAAGCTAAGTAACAAGAAAACAAATCAGTTTTTATATAAAGCAAGACATATATGAATCAAAAGCAGCAGCTGAAAAAAAAAACATAAAAAGAGACTGGAGCAACTTCAGATAAGCCCTACCAGGATGGTGAGGGGCCTGGAAACTATGTCCCATGAGGATCTGGGAATGTTTAGCTTGCAAAAAGGAAGGCTAAAGGTACCGTCACACTAAGCGACGCTGCAGCGATACTGACAACGATCCGGATCGCTGCAGCGTCGCTGGAGAGCTGTCACACAGACCGCTCTCCAGCGACCAACGATCCCGATGTCCTCGGTAACCAGGGTAAACATCGGGTTACTAAGTGCAGGGCCGCGCTTAGTAACCCGATGTTTACCCTGGTTACCATCGTTAAAGTAAAAAAAACAACCGCTACATACTTACCTACCGCTGTCTGTCCTCGGCGCTCTGCTTCTCTGGTCTGGCTGTGAGCGCCGGGCAGCTGGAAAGCAGAGCGGTGACGTCACCGCTCTGCTTTCCGGCCGCTGTGCTCACAGCCAGTACAGGAGGAGTGCAGAGCGCCGGGGACAGACAGCGGTAGGTAAGTATGTAGCGGTTGTTTTTTTTTACTTTAACGATGGTAACCAGGGTAAACATCGGGTTACTAAGCGCGGCCCTGCGCTTAGTTACCCGATGTTTACCCTGGTTACCAGCGAAGACATCGCTGAATCGGTGTCACACACGCCGATTCAGCGATGTCTACAGGGAGTCCAGCGACTAAATAAAGTGCTGGACTTTCTTCCCCGACCAGCGACAGCACAGCAGGGGCCTGATCGCTGCTGCCTGTCACACTGGACGATATCGCTAGCCAGGACGCTGCAACGTCACGGATCGCTAGCGATATCGTCTAGTGTGACGGTACCTTAAGGGGAGACTTACTAGCTGTCTACAAATATCTGTAGGGATGTCAGTGTAGAGAAAGCATCATTATTCTCATTTGCACATGGAAACACGAGAAGCAATGGAATGAAACTGAATGGGAGAAGATAAAGATTAGATATTAGAAAAACTTTTTGACAGTGATGATCAATGAGTGGAACAGGTTGCCACGAGAGGTTCTCCTTCAATGGAAGTCTTCACACAGAGGCTGGACAGATGTCTATCTGGGCACGGGGTTGGACACAATCAGATCCCTTCCAACTCTAGCATTCTATGAAAAACCAGATAAAAATGCAATTAAAAAACATAGCTTAATTTAGCTAATTATTGGGATTTTCTGGTCTAAACATACATTTCTGCAGTGCCACTATCTCCCTGCAGATTGATTAATCATATTCACATTGTCAGTATTCTGATGTTGGGAAGCTGAAGTGGTCATTATGTGAATGCTGATATGTGATTGGCATATGTGTGGTAGGAGCGGTCCACTCAAGCTGGCAAATAGAGCTTAGTTGTGATAGAATTTTTTTTAAAAAGGATCTTTTCCTTTACTAATGTAATTAAAAATAAGTCTAGATTTCTTTTGCGATTTAATGAAATGCATATTTATTATTTAATAAAATAAATAAAAAACCTGCGCTGTCTGCTATATATACAGAAATCAAACAATCACAGTACAAAATTACCTGTCAGATGAGGAACATTAATCGTATTGAAATGCATACATGTACTCAAACTCAGATAGATGCACTTAGTAGCTATAATAGAAAAAAAGGAAAAAGAAAAAGGAGAGCAATATTAGTAAATGATTCCTATTTTTAAAGGAGTAAGGATACTACTATAATGTGTATAAATATTATCGGGAGTGCATAAATAATATTCCCGAAAATACCAGGATAATAAAAAAAGAAGAGAATAAAAATATAATAAAATAATATACTCCTGTGGTTTAAACGTTGTTAATAAAGCACCCGTTCCTGCCTGGAAATAGAGTCAATATAGCAGCAAACAAGTACTCGTATATAGATCAATGAAGGCGCCGTGGTTGCGCACACAGTCTCAGTACAGTACCTGTAATGTAGATAGGCGCTTTAAGGATCTCCGTGGTAGCTGTAGATGAATGCTGCTAAATAATCAGCTGATGGATGCGGGCGTTACAATCTTCCAAGCGGCTTATGCGAGCGCTGTCCCGGCCGGTGACAAGCGCCTGCACGGCCGCTACTTGAACGTCCTAGTACGATGCTTCGCAGGACCTGCAGTGACGTTCGGGTCACGTGTTCTTGAGTCACGTGGTGCCCCTGGAGACACTACGGATCGCAGTGGGAGCCAAAAACCAACGCGTTTCGGAATGACGCGGATTCCTTCATCAGGGTTGGCTCCCCCTGCGTTGGGATAGCTCTAAATACCTGCGGTATGTCTCTCATAGGCTTAATTGAATGCAAATAGTTCCACCTCATTATTGAGGCCTTTAGGTCTCAAAGTATCCATCTCGAAGATATACTTAGTTTCTTCACGAGACATCTGACTAATAAAATCTCCATTACGCCAGTCTCGATGTACCACCTTCATACCCACCACTTTTGATCCTTGCGGATGTCCTTCATGGTGGATTAAAATATGTTTAGACAGTGGGTGATCAACGTATTTATTACGTATATTTCGAAGGTGCTCATTAATTCTCTGATTTAGAGCCCGTTTTGTGCGTCCCACATAATGTTTCCCACACGGACATTCGATGACATATATCACCCCTTGCGTTGTACAGGTTATAAAGTCCGTAATGGGAAATTCCGTACCATTCCGTGATATCACCTGTTTTTGTTTACTTAATTTTAGTGATTTACACATTTTACATTTTTGGCACGGAAAAAAGCCCTGGATAATTTGTTTAAAGGGGCCCCTAGTTTTCATCGGGGGATTTGGATTCCGCACAGTGGGGGCAATTAGTAGGCCTAGATTGCGTGCTTTTCTAAAAACAAAACGTGGGCGTTCAGATAGTTTGTCTCCTATTGTGTGATCATCTTTCAGGAGGTCCCAGTGTTTATTTACAATTTTTCTCAAGATTTGTATGTTTGAATTGTATTGGGTGATAATAGGTATCACTATCTGGGATTGCTGTTTGAAGGGATCCTGTTCCTCCTTATTATTATCAGCAAGGAGTTTTGTTCGAGAGATTGTTTTAACCATGTTTTTAGTTAGGGTTAAAGCTTCTTTATCATACCCTTTATTTACAAACTTGTTAATAAGCATATCAGCCTCCCTATCGAAATCATCTATGTTAGTGCAATTACGATTTGATCTAATGAACTGGCTACGGGGAACATTTAGCAACCATCTGGGTAAGTGGCAGCTCTTCATAGAAATAAAACTGTTTGAATCAGTGGGTTTGATGTGTTTTATTTCTATGTTTTATTTCTTATTCCTATTATCACCCAATACAATTCAAACATACAAATCTTGAGAAAAATTGTAAATAAACACTGGGACCTCCTGAAAGATGATCACACAATAGGAGACAAACTATCTGAACGCCCACGTTTTGTTTTTAGAAAAGCACGCAATCTAGGCCTACTAATTGCCCCCACTGTGCGGAATCCAAATCCCCCGATGAAAACTAGGGGCCCCTTTAAACAAATTATCCAGGGCTTTTTTCCGTGCCAAAAATGTAAAATGTGTAAATCACTAAAATTAAGTAAACAAAAACAGGTGATATCACGGAATGGTACGGAATTTCCCATTACGGACTTTATAACCTGTACAACGCAAGGGGTGATATATGTCATCGAATGTCCGTGTGGGAAACATTATGTGGGACGCACAAAACGGGCTCTAAATCAGAGAATTAATGAGCACCTTCGAAATATACGTAATAAATACGTTGATCACCCACTGTCTAAACATTTTTTAATCCACCATGAAGGACATCCGCAAGGATCAAAAGTGGTGGGTATGAAGGTGGTACATCGAGACTGGCGTAATGGAGATTTTATTAGTCAGATGTCTCGTGAAGAAACTAAGTATATCTTCGAGATGGATACTTTGAGACCTAAAGGCCTCAATAATGAGGTGGAACTATTTGCATTCAATTAAGCCTATGAGAGACATACCGCAGGTATTTAGAGCTATCCCAACGCAGGGGGAGCCAACCCTGATGAAGGAATCCGCGTCATTCCGAAACGCGTTGGTTTTTGGCTCCCACTGCGATCCGTAGTGTCTCCAGGGGCACCACGTGACTCAAGAACACGTGACCCGAACGTCACTGCAGGTCCTGCGAAGCATCGTACTAGGACGTTCAAGTAGCGGCCGTGCAGGCGCTTGTCACCGGCCGGGACAGCGCTCGCATAAGCCGCTTGGAAGATTGTAACGCCCGCATCCATCAGCTGATTATTTAGCAGCATTCATCTACAGCTACCACGGAGATCCTTAAAGCGCCTATCTACATTACAGGTACTGTACTGAGACTGTGTGCGCAACCACGGCGCCTTCATTGATCTATATACGAGTACTTGTTTGCTGCTATATTGACTCTATTTCCAGGCAGGAACGGGTGCTTTATTAACAACGTTTAAACCACAGGAGTATATTATTTTATTATATTTTTATTCTCTTCTTTTTTTATTATCCTGGTATTTTCGGGAATATTATTTATGCACTCCCGATAATATTTATACACATTATAGTAGTATCCTTACTCCTTTAAAAATAGGAATCATTTACTAATATTGCTCTCCTTTTTCTTTTTCCTTTTTTTCTATTATAGCTACTAAGTGCATCTATCTGAGTTTGAGTACATGTATGCATTTCAATACGATTAATGTTCCTCATCTGACAGGTAATTTTGTACTGTGATTGTTTGATTTCTGTATATATAGCAGACAGCGCAGGTTTTTTATTTATTTTATACATTTATCCAATTCTCTCTGTGTGTGGTACAGAATATTACCTGCTGCGTCTCATTTCCATCTGCATCAGCGCCGCTATCTCTATTTATTTTGTTCCATATTTATTATTTATTACACTTTTCCCCAGATAATTTTTCCTGAAAGGCATTGTGGCCCTAACTAACCAAGATCGGCGATTTTTATTCTTGTCTTAATGAGGGGTTGGAAGTGCACGCTTCTTAATAAGTTGGGTGAGACACAAAGGGGTGTGCGTCTCCATGTACACCTTGGCACACATCTTACTCCAGTCAGTCAGGGACTGGAGTAAGATTTGGGGTATAAGATACACCATGGCTCATCATGAATTTGAAGAGTGGGAGTTGCTACACCAGTTTCGCCCCATCACGGCCCATCTCCACCCACTCTGACAGAGCTACACGAATATGGCATGAAACATTGAAATGCTCAAAAGATTTTATGACTCTTTAAAGTGAACCTGTCAGCATGATTTTTGGAATGTAAGGAAATGACTTTAAAGGCAATGTAGTACTCATTACAGTAATACAATTTTTGCTAATTAGATTTCAGTGCACAGGGGCCAGACTGCACATTGGGTCTTCTCCTTCCAGTCTGATTCCCCAGCCCCTCCACCTTCCTTTGCCCTTTTGTGATAGGTCACTGTTGAGGTTTCAAGCAGAGGAAGGGGTCAATCAAAAACAAGAGGCAGGTAGAGGGGCCAGTGAATCATAGACAGGAAGGAGAAGACCTCTCTGTACAGTCTGACCCTTGTGCACCGAAATCTAATTAGCAGAAAACTTCAAATGAAGTTTAAAGAATAACAACAAAGCGGATTTCTTCACCAAAGGTATCGGTGTAATCAGTACTACAGCACCATTACAGCCACGTCTTCACATTACAAAATTGCACTGAAAGGTTTTCTTTAAGGTTTTTTCTGCCTGTTTTCTGGTATGAAAGCTTTGATGAATAATATAGCCAGGTATTCTTGAAAGCATCATGGAGAAGCCAGGTCTAATGTAGACAAATATTGTGGACGGATCCAAGCTATGAACTATTTTTAAAAGTCATAAACGGTTTTAAACTTAAATGACTCCATAAATCACTTGCAGGCTTGTGATCCACCCTAAACTATGGTGTTTATTAGCTTTTGTCCAGTTAAACAACAAAGACTTGTAAAGGTAGTTTTAGTTTAATCTTTTTAATGTCAAGGAATAAACTAAAAAAATAAGGATCTTAATGAGGTTCTTGCATTTTTTTTAATTTTTCTTATTTAAAGTATACATTTAGCTTGTTACAGCTAATCTGATTCCTGCTAATTACTCCCCTCCTCCAATGCTGTAGCTGCACAGATGTGTGGGGCAGCAGCAATGTATAGTGGGTGATTTAACAGTGATGCATGCAATATTCAGGATGCTTTGACTTTTGGTTAGGCTGTAGTGCATGGCCTTCTTACAGTTGCATAACCAACTATTTCTGGCTTGAAATATGCATGATTTTACATTTTATTGGATTGTAGATGTGTCACTTATAAAGCTTGGTGTCATGCTGTAGTGCATGGTCACTTTACAATTAGCCTCCTTTTTGACTGGGAATTCACAATTTGTTGTCCACATGTGATTGATCAATATTGCACTTGTTTCCGCCTCCTATTCTTTTGAATTCCTCCGTAATCGACATTTTTTGTATATTTTAATGAACTAGTAACTCTCATTTTTATATCACTGCTCTGGTGATCTTTCACTCCTGCGATCTTTTTGGCGATAAAAGATACAGTGCCTTGCGAGAGTATTCGGCTCCCTGGAACTTTTCAACCTTTTCCCACATATCATGCTTCAAACATAAAGCTACCAAATGTAAATTTTTGCTGAAGAATCAACAAGAAGTGGAACACAATTGTAAAGTTGAACGAAATGTACTGGTTATTTAACATTTTTGTGGTAATTCAAAACCTGAAAAGTGGGGCATGCAATATTATTCGGCCCCTTTAACTTAATACTTTGTTGCGCCACCTTTTGCTGTGACCCCATGCGACTTGCAGCTGTAATATGTCTCTAACAGTTTTGTACATCGAGAGACTGAAATTCTTGCCCATTCTTCCTTGGCAAACAGCTCGAGCTCAGTGAGGTTTGGAGGAGATCGTTTGTGAACAGCAGTTTTCAGCTCTTTCCACAGATTCTCGATTGGATTGAGGCCTGGACTTTGACTTGGCCATTCTAACACCTGGAAACGTTTATTTGTGAACCATTCCATTGTAGATTTTGCTTTGTTTGGGATCATTGTCTTGTTGGAAGACAAATCTCCGTCCCAGTCTCAGGTTTTTTGTAGACTCCAACAGCTTTTCTTCAAGAATGGTCCTGTATTTGGCTTCATCCATCTTCCCATCAATTTTAGCCATCTTCCCTGTCCCTGCTGAAGAAAAGCAGGCCCAAACCATGATGCTGCCACCACCGTGTTTGACAGTGGGGATTGTGTGTTCAGGGTGATGAGCTGTGTTGCCTTTACGCCAAACATATCGTTTGGTATTGTTGCCAAAAAGTTCGATTTTGGTTTCATCTGACCAGAGCACCTTCTTCCACATGTTTGGGGTGTCTCCCAGGTGGCTTGTTGCAAACTTTAAACCACATTTTTTATGGATATCGTTGAGAAATGGTTTTTCCATTCACCATGACCGCACCGCACGTGAGAGATGGCATTTGCCCCCAGGAACAGGAAACCTGTAGCAGAGATATAAGAATGGGGCGGCACCTCTCTCCTCAGTTTGGTTTCCTGTTCCTGCAGGTGGACGCCTGTCGCAGGGCTCCTACCTCCGGAGGGATCCCCCTCTGATGATTCCGGTCCGGAGGCCGAGGTCCGTGGGGGGGGGGGCCCAGTCATACTCGGCGGAATCGCATTAGGTGCTGTCCGGTGAAGAGGCTGCTTGGTCCGCGCCTTCCTTCCCCCTCGCGGGACTCCCCGGCGACCGCTCTGTGCAGGAGGCTGGTCCGGGGATAAGGGGGCGTGTCCTTCACTGACGCTGACGCCAAAGTGAAGGATGACGGCTTCCGGTCGCGCAGGAAGTGACGTCACACGCCGAAGGAGCCGGTGTGCTGGACACTTCTGGGTGGAAGCTGTTCCAGAGGCGCGCACACCGCTCTTTCTATATAATAGAAGCGGCAAAAGGAGTCGCTGGTCCTGCACTTCAAGCAATTGCCTGAACATGACCGAACCAGCGATGGATCCAGAGACGCTGCTGATGCCTGCGCTCAGAATGTCTGAGGAGACTCAAGCTGCCGCGGTATCTGGGGTCCTGGAGGGGTGAGTGCCTTTGTAAGGCAAACCACACACACTGATACCCTGTACACTATGTTTTTTTAGGGAAGGAAAGCCACCTCCAAACAGAAAAATAGGGTCTGTCCACTATGTAAAGAAACACTCCCCAGGCTATACAGCAAGAAAATCTGCCAGCCCTGTATCGATAAAACGGTTGCAGAGGAATCTTCTTCCTTATTACAAAATATTAAATCAATTATACGGGAGGAAGTTAAATCTACGGTTAAGGAGCAATTGAAACATCATACGGCAAAGGAAACCCCCCCCTCCCCCAACAAGTGAGCAAGGGTCGGACGTAGATTCAGGGGATGAGCCGGGAGCCTTAACCCCCTCTGATGCCTCAGATTTAGACTCCTCAGACGAGGAGTATGGTCACCCTTATTTTCAGTCAGAAGATATTGGAAAGCTGCTCAAACTCGTCAGAACGACTATGGGAGTAGAGACCCCTAAGGAACCGCGGACAATCCAAGACACCATGTTTAGTAATTTGGAGGAGAAAAAGCGAAAAATGTTTCCCTTCCATGATAATAGTCAATTTAATAAAACATGAGTGGAAGAAGCCTAATAAAAAGATGTCCATCCCTCAGGCTTTAAAACGCAAATACCCCTTTGAGGAGGTCTGTGAGAAGTGGGATAAGGCGCCTAAGTTAGATGCAGCCATCGCCAACACCTCTAAAGAGGTTGCGTTACCATTCGAGGACATGGGAGCCCTAAAAGACCCCCTCGACAAGAAAGCAGATGCTTTTCTAAAGTCGGCTTGGGAAGCAGCGACATGGTCATTTAAGCCCGGGGTTGCTGCCACTTGCACGGCACGGGCTATGGCCAAGTGGTTAGAGGAGTTAAGTGACCAAATCAAAAACAAATGCCCAAGAGAGAGACATCTGGAAGCATTGCCCTCTCTACAGGGCGCCGCGAGGTTCCTGGCGGATGCCTCAATAGGTTCTGTTAGGAGTGCCGCACGTGCATGTGCTTTATCCAATTCGGGACGTAGAGCATTGTGGCTGAAAAATTGGTCAGCTGACTTTCAATCGAAGGTCAAACTCTGCGAGGTACCCTGTGAAGGGCAATACCTTTTTGGCAAGGCTCTGGACGAGATCCTTGAGAAGGCATCGGACAAGAAAAAGCGCTTTCCACCTCCTTCCTTTCCCAGGCGCCGATGGGAAACCTCTCGTTCTTCCTTTCGTGGATCTGCATATAGAGGGACCGGCCGATCAGATGACAGGCCTAGTCAAGGCAGACCCTGGAGAGACCGAAGAGAAAAGGGATTTCTTTTCAACAAACCTCCTCCCAAGTCTGATCCCAGACATCAATGACGCCAGCATTCCGGTGGGGGGAAGACTCTGGCGGTTTGTCCACCACTGGCAGCACTGCCGGCTTCTCAATGGGTAACCAACTTATTGTCAGAGGGTCTAAGACTCAAGTTCTCCAGCCTCCCACCAAATCGCGTAAAAATGACCCAAGTGGCGGGGAAAAATCAGGCCACACTAGAGAGAGAAATTCATCTCCTCATGAAAAAGGAGGTGTTAGTAAAAGTATCTCATCAAGAGATAGAAATAAGGTGCTGTAGAATCCTTTCCCCAACGCCAAAACCGGACGGCTCACTGAGTAATATTCAACCTAAAGGCCCTAAACCATTATATTCAAATAGACAAATTCAAAATGGAGACCTTAAGAACCGCAGTGAAAGTACTCGACCCAAACTGTTACATGGCAGTGATCGATCTCACAGATGCTTACTACCATGTGCCAATCGCTGTCCAACACCAACATCTGAGATTAGTGGTAAACCTTGCAAAAAGCCCCGTCCATATACAGTATCAGTGTCTTCCCTTTGGGGTAGCCATAGCGCCCCGTATATTCACAAAAATTATTTCCGAAGTGGCATCTTTCATCAGGAAAGAAGACATAATGTTGGTACCATATTTGGACGATTTTTTGGTAATGGCGAACAACAAAGAAAATTGCGAGAAAGTGGCCGCAAGAGTACTGGAGGTACTGACCAGATTAGGATGGATGATAAACCTGAAAAAATCAAGACTTATCCCAACACAGACTCAAGAATTCGTTGGAATCTTATTAGATTCAGTCAAGCAGGAATGTGTCCTCCCACAGAGGAAAATTCAATCTATTCAACAGAAAATACAATTGTTCAAGCTACAACGGACTACCGGAATGCAATGTCGCTCTTAGGAGTCCTAATGGCAACAATTCCAGCAACACGGTGGGCACAAAGCCACACACGGGAGTTACAATGGCAGATACTAGCCGAACAAGAGAGGAATCCATACAATCTAAATCGGAAGATTGTTCTATCTCCAAGGGTTCAGAACTCACTAGAATGGTGGCTGAAAACAGAAAATTTAAGCAACGCAGTGCCGTGGTCAGTACGGGATCCAGTAGTCGTTACTACCGATGCGAGTCCATGGGGATGGGGAGCACACTTAAGGTACCTTCACACATAACGATATTGTTAACGATATCGTTGCATTTTGTGACGTAGCAACGATATCGTTAATGAAATCATTATGTGTGACAGCGACCAACGATCAGGCCCCTGCTGGGAGATCGTTGGTCGCTGAACAAAGTCCAGAACTTTATTTCGTCGCTGGATCGGCGTGTGTGACACCGATCCAGCGATGTCTTCACTGGTAACCAGGGTAAACATCGGGTAACGAAGTGCAGGGCCGCGCTTAGTAACCCGATGTTTACCCTGGTTACCATCCTAGAAGTAAAAAAACAAACACTACATACTTACCTACCCCTGTCTGTCCCCCGGCGCTGTGCTCTGCACTCCTCCTGTACTGGCTGTGACCGTCGGTCAGCCGGAAAGCAGAGCGGTGACGTCACCGCTCTGCTTTCCGGCCGCTGTGCTCACAGCCAGTACAGGAGGAGTGCAGAGCACAGCGCTGGAGGACAGACAGCGGTAGGTAAGTATGTATATGGTTACCGGCATCGTTGGTCGCTGGAGAGTGGTCTGTGTGACAGCTCTCCAGCGACCAAACCGACGCTGCAGCGATCCGGATCATTGTCGGTATCGCTGCAGCGTCGCTTAATGTGAAGGGGCCTTTAGAGGATCAGGTCCTACAGTGTCAATGGGGGGGCCCAATGATAACAGCGTCCTCCAATCTAAAGGAATTGTCTGTGGTAAGGCTAGCACTTCATATAGGGGAAAGGATTCGAAGAAGACATGTTGTGGTGTTGTCCGACAACAACACACCGATAGCCTATATAAATCGCCAAGGGGGCACAAGGTCACCATCCCTTATGGCAGAAGCCAAAGAACTTTTTATATGTGCCGAAAACAACCTTCTTTCACTAACCGGAACATACTTAAAAGGGTCAGAGAAACAGGTAGCCGACTTCTTAAGCCGTCACGTTACATCAAGGGGAGTGGTCCCTGAACCAGCGAGTGTTTGGGAAAATATGTGCCAGCTGGGGCGTTCCAGAGATAGACTTGTTCGCCCCAAAAGGAAATCGGAAGGTGAAGTTCTATTCTCTGAACCCAAGAGAACACCCGGAGGGGGTAGACGTGTTTTTTATATCGGTGGAACTTCCATCTAGCATACGCATTTCCCCCCAATACCATTAATCCCGACAGTCCTCAGGAAAATTCCGTAAAGCAAGGCACGAGTGATCCTCATAGCCCCCTTTTGGCCGAAATGGGCATGGTTCACGTGGCTCAGACGCATGTCTATCTCGGACCCGTGGATCTTTCCGGATGCCCCGGATCTCCTACACCAGGGACCAGTTCAACATCCCCAAGTACACAGGCTACATCTCACCGCCTGGAACTTGAGGGGACTTCTGTTAGCAAAAGGATTCTCAAACCCTTTGGTGACCACATTGCTCGCCAGCAGGAAAAAGGTCACCTCAGAGAAATACCAAAAAATCTGGCAAAAGTTCCTAGATTTCTCGGGGCGACAATTGTCCAAAACGAGTCAGTAAGTCCCGGTAAAAAAAATTCTTGAATTTCTCCAAAAAGGGTTGGAAAGGGGTCTTTCTACTAGCACCTTAAAAGTGCAAGTCTCCGCCCTGGGTGCGCTGTTTGATCATAAACTTGCTGACCACCCTTGGGTCTATAGGTTCATCCGAGCCTCTTTTACATCCAGACCCTCAAAATTATTACCTAAGGTGGCTCCCTGGGATTTAAATTTAGTTTTAAATGCTCTAACCGATTTCCCTTTTGAGCCTCTTGATTCTATATCAATAAAATCCTTGACCCTAAAAACGGTCCTCCTGGTTGCCTCAACTTCAGCCCGTCGTACCTGTGAGCTACAAGCTATGTCGGTGAACCCTTCTTACACTACCTTCCATGATGACAAAGTGGTTATCAAAACCGACCCTGCCTTCCTTCCAAAGGTCAACTCAAAATTTCATAGAGACCAGGAAATTATTCTGCCCTCATTCTGTCCCCAACCAAAATCCCAGGGAGAGCAAACCTTCCATTGTCTCGGTCAGACGATGCCTGCTTCAATACATAGAAGCCACAAAATCTTGGTGTCAGTCATCGGCCCTTTTTGTCACCTTCCAGGGGACAAACGGGGGGAAAAAAGGCCTCAATGGCAACTATTGCACGGTGGTTATGTACGGCTATCTCACTTTCATATTCCTCTTCTGGTCAAGTTCCCCCACAAGGTGTTACGGCTCACTCCACGCGTGCTATTGCCACATCCTGGGCGGAAAGGGCAAGCGCCTCGGTGGAACAGTTTTGTAGAGCGTCAGTATGGTCCTCACCCTCTACCTTCTTCCGACATTATAGGCTAGACTTGGGTCTATCAGACTTGTCTTTTGGGAGAAAGGTGTTATCTGCTGTTGTCCCACCCTAGGAGTCTTCTATTTCTTCCTCTCACGTGCGGTGCTGTCATGGTGAAGGGGAAAAAATGATAATTTCTTACGGGTAATTTGATTTTCCAGAACCATGACAGCACCGCATTAATTCCCGCCCTATCTTGGTGATGGTTGTGTGATTCACGAAAAAAAAAAAAAAAAAATTATAAGTAAATATGTATGTAAGGAGATATGTGTATAGATAGAAACTAACGAAAGGTTGTACAATGTAAATATGATACATAACTGTGTACTAACAAAGCGGTCATCTTCCATACTCTGAAACAAACTGAGGAGAGAGGGGCCGCCCCATTCTTATATCTCTGCTACAGGTTTCCTGTTCCTGGGGGCGGATGCCATCTCTCACGTGCGGTGCTGTCATGGTTCTGGAAAATCAAATTACCCGTAAGTAATTATCATTTTTCTTCTTGCCACTCTTCCATAAAGGCCAGATTTGTGCAGTGTGCAACGGATTGTTGTCCTATGGACAGACTGTCCCACCTCAGCTGTAGATCTCTGCAGTTCATCCAGTGTGATCATGGGCCTCTTGGCTGCATCTCTGATCAGTCTTCTCCTTGTTTGAGATGAAAGTTTAGAGGGACGGCCAGGTCTTGGTAGATTTGCAGTGGTATGATACTCTTTCCATTTCAAAATGATCGCTTGCATAGTACTCCTTGGGATATTTAAAGTTTTGGAAATTATTTTGTATCGAAATCTGGCTTTAAACTTCTCCACAACAGTATCACAGACCTGCCTGTTGTTTTCCTTGGTCTTCATGATTCTCTCTGTGCTTCAAGCAGGACCCTGAGACTATCACAGAGCAGGTACATTTATACGGAGACTTGATTACACACAGTTGGATTATATTTATCATTATTAGGCATTTAGGTCAACATTAGATCGTTCAGAGATCCACAATGAACTTCTAGAGTGAGTTTGCTGCACTGAAAGTAAAGGGGCCGAATAATATTGCACGCCCCACTTTTCGGTTTTTGAATTTCCATAAAAATTTAAAATAACCAATAAATTTCGTTCAACTTCACAATTGTATTCCACTTGTTGAGTCTTCACCAAAAGACTGGGTATCTTTATGTTTGAAGCATGATATGTGGGATAAGGTTGAAAAGTTCCAGGGAGCCGAATATTTTCCCAAGGCACTGTATGTCTAGAACAAAACAGAACATTGTCACCTGCTAATACATATACTTCTGCCTCTCTGCTCATCGCTCTATTAGGTGAAAAATTATTCCAAATGCTTCAGCTGGGGTATGAGGTGTTATTGCAAAGGGTTGTGTTAGGATTGTGAAGCTTGCCTCAGGACCCACTTAAGCTAGCCGACTTGGGACGTTAATTGACATCTGATTAGCTATATGTTTGTTTAGACCAGCTGTCTGCACTTCTGTATACAAAACAATTTTTAAAGGAGTTGTCCAGGACTATTTTATATTTTTTACCAAAAGCCTAAAAACTAACATGATGGTAGTACAGGCAAAGGCATCTATACCTGCCTGTTCCACCCAGTATCGACTAAGAGTAGTCACCGACCGCTCCTGCCAGTGATTTAGCTACTTCCAAACTGCTTTGTCAATGTTGTGTGACTACCATCATAGTACTGGTTGACAACTGGCTCCTGCAGTTAAGCAGCGGGTTGCCAGCTATCTATCAGTGTGACATTGGCTCTCATATCCTGTCAACAGAGCAGAATGAAAGAAAAGCTGCTGCTCTGTCTGTGTGACATCAGTTGGAAGCTACTATCTGCCTATTAGTTCTTGGGCCAATAGTAAAAAAAATTAAATGGTCATGCATGTTCTTGGTATCAATTGTCCTGTTTAGAAAGGATGACATAATGTCAAGAACTATTGTTTGTATGCTTGCGTAAAAATAATCTCGCCCGACGAAATAATTTTGCTTGTTCATGGTGTAATTGCTAAGCCTGTTTAGAATTGCCAATAATTGGGAAACAGAGAAACATTCATTCTCTTATATCTAAAGGAACCCTAAGAAGCAAGATGCATAAATCTAAAGGACAGCTTTATAGTGGAATTAAAAAAAGATTATTTTTATTTTATAATTCTAAGTAAAAAAAAAGTAAACATTTAAATACATACTTTGCGTAATGAAGGAACCTAGAGCAAGTCACATCTTAAAGAGAATATACTGTAATTTTTTTAATAGTTTTTGGCTGACACTTTCACCTACATGAATGCTATCTTAATGATAGAACACTTTTGATGATGCATGATGATTCCCTTTGATAGACCCATTATTAAGTGTATAATGATACCTTCTTCACTCATGGTAGCATACTCTTATGTAGCAATTACAACTTTGTCATTTTCCTGCCAGAACTAATTATATCATATACTAGTTACGAGGAATACATGTGGACTCCTCATTGATCTCCAGGTATAATTGCTTTCATAAAGGTCAATAAATAAATAAGCCTCCTAAATTTTTAAATGGTTTAAAAAAAAAAAAAAAAAAAAATGATTCAGCAAACTGGTTGAAATTCAGACCAGGAGTTGCCTATTGCCTACACTTGTCCATCGGAATTTGCCAAAATTTTTAGATGGCAGTCTGGCCCTGATGTATTATTATAAATCACAGATTTACCTTTTTTCTTAAAAAAAAAAAAAAAAAAAGTCATAACTTTGCCTTTTATAGTAAATCAATTCTTCTGTAAAAGGATTTTTATTCACCTTCCATTATACATTATTTGATATCTACTGACAGGGAAGAAACAAGAAATTTGTATTTCTCATAATCTGTTAGCAGAAAAGCTTCTAGACATAACGGAATCATCAATGATGGCCTGTATTCAACAGGAAGTAGTCAGGAGAATGTGTGAGAATTTGATTTCTCTTCTTTGTCCTGCTCATTTGGCTAACTGGGTTTAATAAAAATAAGGAATAAAAACTGTACTGACTTCCCTGAGGAGTTCCATGCCTTCCTTCTCGCAGCTGTTTGACTCCAGACTGTCGGTATCAACACCCGATGGGGGATTGTCATGTGATGGCTACAGTCAATCAGCGGCAACTAAGACAATTTCCTTCTCATTCCATCCAAGTCAAGAAGCTTGACCCTGACTGAAAAGGCTGCAGTTTTGACTTTTCAAACCATCCTTCTCCTGCTGTTGGTTGGTGCTGGCACTATAGCAGGAAACACAGCTAGGGGTTTTACAGGAATAAGATCTAGATCAGCTTCACTAAAAACACCACTCCAGTATTTTTTTTTTCATTGCAGCCCTGGAATGGTGCTACTAATGTAAGCACCCTGTCCTTACTCTCATACTTGCCTGTCATCTTCATCTTTTATCAGCGCTGCTCTGGTCGGTCTCCAGCAGTTTATGATCTGTCGGTTCACTATAGTGTTTCTGGCTCTCATAAACTTGCATTGAGAAGTTGTGACCATTACTTCTGCCTTTCAATCATTTAGAAGTTGCGGGCACAAGATGGCTTTAAGAGGAGCTGAAGACTGCAGGTGGCAAGTATAATTTTAGGTGCAGGAACCTTACGTTACAAGAATCACTCCAGCACTCCAGCTAAAGTACCACAAACCACCTTTGGACAAGCTAGGAAGTCTTCGGAACAATGTTTGTCATCCACATGGTTTGAGGGTTAACAATCATCTCAAAGGGAACAAAGGAACAAATATCTAACTCAACAAGTCAGATAAGTGGCAATGCCTGGCAGCCTCTTGTTTCTTCTTCGTCATGAAAATATGTTCTTTAGGGGTTATATTGTTTAGCATACTCATATGTAATGACTGTAGCATGGCAGACATACCATTGGTGCAACCTATGCTGCAGCTCAGGGGTTCAAGTGGTAAGGGAGCCCACTTTCACCTCCAAAGCAGATGGAATTGTGCATTATGATCCATAGAACTGGAAAGGGCCCATATTCTGTTCTTGCACAGGGCCACCTTTTGGAAACCAAAGACTGTCACAAGCCAGGAGCAGACAGACAAAAGTAGTTGAACTATTCAATGGACTGATTAGAGCAAATCTTACATAATTGTGAAGATTACACAACTAGAGAAAGGCAAGTACAATGATAGAGCCTTTTGCTTCTGTAAAACCCATGAAACCTTGGATGACTTGAATGCTTTTGCTATCAAGAATGCGGTGACTTTTTTTTTTTTTTGTAGACAAAAAACACGCCTGTGAGAATTATTATTTTGTAGTCGCTAGAAATTCCCAGAAGACTGCACACATATTTTCCCAAAATTAACAGTTGTGTGCTGTTATTCTATTGAATTATCTCTATAAGATTGATTGACAGGCGAGACACCAGTTCCGAGATTTCATTTCTGCGCTGAAAAATGGTTCAGAGAAGTCATTGGTCTTAAATATTTGCTGAGAAAACAGCAGCCATAAAAGGTATAAAATGTCTAAGGAATCACATTTGTTAGGGCAAGAAATGTGTGACCTCATAAAATCGCATTATCTCTATATGTTTTTATTCGTAATTGAATTTGTTAGGTTCAGAAATACTCTTGAGCCAATGTGATCTAGCTGTGCTCAAAACAGCTGTAATTTTTCATCCTTGCTAATTCTCTGTATAGTTGCAAGAAATGTAAGGCCACATTTATTACAAAGCAGTTGTTTAATAGCTTGGTTAAACAGGTTGGTCGTACTTTTTCATGTGAACAGAACGATTGTTAATTTATGTGCAAAGTGCAATCAAATTATTGTTCTCGGCAGCACATGTCCTGTCTACACAAAACAATGTGCTCTCAAGAATAATGATTTTTAAGTAAACTTAAAAATCATTTCACCTTATAAAAGAGCGTTTTGATCGTTCACCCAGAGATTTATAGCCTGTTTCTAAGAATGCTCGTTCCCGATTATTGGCCAGTGTAAATGTTATCTAAGTTACAATTCTAGACCAGCACAAGCAAACTAACTAATCTCAGAGTTGCACTGTCCATGTTCGGAACATTCCATAGTGTGAGGAGGAAAAGTAATCTGGTTTAATGACTTTTTTAATAGTTAACTGGTATAATGTTTTAACTTAGAGGAAATCAGACAATTACCCATTGTTTGTCAGGTTTATATGATGGCAGTATTTTCTTTTTAATACATGATAGTTGTGTTTTCTTTCTCTTTTCCATATAAAAAAATGTATTTAATTGTTGAGCAAATTACAAATGCAAATAGCATTGATGAATAAATGAAAGCTTATTGCTCATAGCAGGAAAACCATGTAATGGGGACTCTAGCACCTTGTTCCATTCTTCTGTAATCTGCGCTTCCCACCTACCCTTTAGCTAATTGTCTTGAATCAATTTTCACACTCAACAAGTGTGTAAGTAATGCATATATCAGGCCTTTAGGGCACGGAAATGTAAGCACTCCTTCTATCTCTGAAACAAAAAAAATATTTGAAGTTTTGAAATTTTTACACTGGCCACTAGGCCCAATAATACCAGTTAAGATACCTTCACACATAACGATATTGTTAACGATATCGTTGCTTTTTGTGACGTAGCAACGATATCGTTAATGAAATCATTATGTGTGACAGCGACCAACGATCAGGCCCCTGCTGGGAGATCGTTGGTCGCTGAACAAAGTCCAGAACTTTATTTCGTCGCTGGATCTCCCGCGGACATCGCTGGATCGGCGTGTGTGACACCGATCCAGCGATGTCTTCACTGGTAACCAGGGTAAACATCGGGCAACTAAGCGCAGGGCCGCGCTTAGTAACCCGATGTTTACCCTGGTTACCATCCTAAAAGTAAAAAAACAAACACTGCATACTTACCTACCGCTGTCTGTCCCCCGGCGCTGTGCTCTGCACTCCTCCTGTACTGGCTGTGAGCGTCGGTCAGCCGGAAAGCAGAGCGGTGACATCACCGCTGTGCTTTCCGGCCGCTGTGCTCACACAGACAGTACAGGAGGAGTGCAGAGAAGCACAGCGCCGGGGACCGACAGCGTTAGGTAAGTATGTAGTGTTTGTTTTTTTTTACTTACTTACTTAGTTACCCGATGTTTACCCTGGTTACCGGCATCGTTGGTCGCTGGAGAGCGGTCTGTGTGACAGCTCTCCAGCAACCAAACAGCGACGCTGCAGTGATCCGGATCGTTGTCGGTATCGCTGCAGCGTCGCTTAATGTGAAGGGGCCTTTATACTTGAAGTTTTGTGTTTACAGCCTGGGCAGACTCTTCTTCTAAAGAGATTCTATCCTGTCTCTCTTCAGCTCCAAGGCACATCCAGTATGGCCATCTTCCCCTAGCTGACTGATTAGGATGATCAGCCAGCCTGGTTATATGCATAGCCAGCTAGATGCAAATAATCATAGCCTTTAGAGCTAGGATTTAACCCTAGCCTTTGCTACATATGTTATTTTACTTAGGTGGTCTATAATTGTGATTTGGATGAGCATCAGACCATGTTTTATTAGTAAGCATTTCAGAACCATAGATATTTCCAAAAGGTTAAATTCCCCCCCCCAATATATATATATATATATATATATATATATATATATATATATATATATATATTTATTTAGTTATGCCTGTCAATAAGTTGATATACTTTCCCTTTTTGGTAGCAAATATATGTAATATTGTCTGGTATTTATACATGTGAGGCTATTTTCCAATTCACTGGGGAACACAATTTTTTAGGAGTTAGATCAGACAACTGTTCTTAACTAATTTTTGGATGCTGAATCCAGAAATGATCTCAGTTTTTCTCTATCAATTCAAGTTTTTGAACTATAGGATTTTTGTCTTCTCAAAAATATGTAAACTACTGTACCTAAAGTGTTTTTTTTAAATAGTACAAATATGAACAAAAAATGAAATATATAAGAAATAGGCATGACAAATATGTTTAACACTATCATGTATTTTACAAAGGATATATATATATATATATATATATATATATATATATATATATATATATTATTTTTTTTTTTTTGTAGCTTTTTCGGGAGTGTTTAACTTGAGGACAATCACGTTTGGTGCTCCAGCAATAGTCAGCCATCATATGTACATCCCATCTACCCTGGTAACGGTCTTCCATAACCTTCAAATCTTGGTGAAATCGTTCACCTTGCTCATCGCTAACAGCACCAAGATTTTCCGGAAAGTTAGCAAGATGGCAATGCAGAAAATGTAGTTTAATACTCATGTTGCAACCAAGCGCTTTGTAGCTCTCCAATAGTTTTTGAACAATTTCTTTGTAATTACTTGCATGTGTATTTCCAAGAAAGTTCTTGACGACGTCTTTGAATGATAACCAAGCATTCTTCTCAAGATCTGACATAGTCCCGGTGAAATGTTCATCTTTGATGAGCTGTCGAATTTGTGGACCATCAAACACACCAGCCTTGATTTTTTTTTTCAATGGACAGTCCAGGAAGTGCCAACATGATGTACTTAAAACAGTTGCCGTTAGTTGGCAATGCTTTTACAAATTACTTCATGAGACCTAGTTTTATGTGCAGAGGTGGGAATAGTATATTCTTCCTGTCAACAAGTGGCTGATGTAGAATGTTAGGATCTCCAGGTTTAAGACCAGATGTTGGAGGCCAATTCGACTCAACCCAATGCTTTTCTCGAGCTCTGCTATCCCACATACAGAGAAAGCAGGGATACTTTGTGTACCCACATTGCTGACCAAGAAGGAAGCAAACCATTTTAAGGTCAACACAGATGATCCAATTGTGTGTGTCATATTTTAATAACTCAATAACTCTTTACATCTCCATGTTCTTCACGAAGAGAGACAGAATGCCCAATAGGGACTACACCAAATAAATTGCCATTGTGTAGAAGGACACACTTAAGACTCCGCTTTGAGCTATCAATAAACAGTCGCCATTCATTTGGATTGTACATTGAAAGCCCTAATTCTTGTAGTAAACCAGGAATATTATGGCAAAACACAAAACCGCTGTCACACCGAAAGTACTGCAAAAATGTACTTTCTCTAGTACGAAAGTATGATACCTTCGCTCCTTGTTCAAGTAACTGTTTCTCATTCAGTCTTGATGCTAGTAATTCTGAAGCTTTTTTTGATAAGCCCAATTCACATGCTAAATCATTTAACCCTGCTGTTCTGTTCGGTCTGGGGAGACCTATTTTGAACTTTGGTATTTTTTGGGGTGTTCAAGATGCGGTTCTGAAACTTGTGGTTGATTGACTTAAATGAGGATGGGTCGGTCGGCCACGGGTTTCAGAGCCGCATCTTGAATATTTTAAAGAATATTGAAGTTCAAAGTCGGTCATTTTTGACCAACAGAACAGCAGGGTTAACTCGTGCTGATCAAATCCCTTACGAACTGAATCCTTGTGAATTTCAAATTCTGCATCATTGCTGTCACTGTGTTCGTCAACATCACTCAGAACTTCTAGAGATGGTAGCTGTTCGAAAACTGGCACTGGAATTTCAGCTGAATGAGGCATTGGTCTGATAGCTGACGGTAGATTTGGATATTCTATTTTACTTTTATTTTTCCTGTTAAATCCTGATGTTTTCACTAAACAGAAGTAAGTCTGTGGAAAGACTTTTTTGCTCTCTCCACACCATGGGGATACCAAATGCCAACTTTTCACGTGTTCCTTTGGTCCACATCCGTAAACTCTCGACACACTGCTTGCACACTATGTGAGGGGCCCATGGCTTATCTTGACCACAGAGTTTTACTTTAAAATATGCAAAATATGCTTGTTTGACAAATGCACTGATGTTTGCCCTTTGAACTGGAATGGTGAAAACATCACAAATACATTTACGACGAGAGGAAGAAGGAGCAGACATGATATGAAACAAAGGAAATATGTACATATGTAAATAAAACACTGAGATGGAAAGTTACAAGCTTTGAAAACTAACAAAGAAAAAAATCATAAAAGATATATAAATTACAACTAAGCGCCCAATGTAAAGAGAAAAGCTATCACAAATCCTATTTGTTCCTACTATGATAATTTCTTTGTGTAAAGATATTGATAATTATGATGTATTGGAAGCTGCACACACCTCTCACCACACTCTCAGTTGTGACTACTCTTACAAGTTGCCACGTAGCTCTATATGAGTCGAATTGTAATCAGACAACAAGTCTTATTACAGATATCAGTGCAATTGTGCTTCTCTGGCAGGTAAGTTATGGAGGAAAAACTTGACGTGCTAGAAAAAAACTGACTACATTTTTGGAATCAGCATGCCAATTTTAGTATAAATCAGGTCAAAAACCTAACTCAACAGAATTTTTTTTTATAATTGTTCCCCAGTGATTTGGTGCCTCAGTTGTTTAGTCTTGCTAACTAGTGTGTATGGCCACTTTTAGGCAAAAAGAAAATTGTAGTTTAAAGGTACCTTCACACATAACGATATTGTTAACGATATCGTTGCTATTTGTGACGTAGCAACGATATCGTTAATGAAATCGTTCTGTGTGACAGCGACCAACGATCAGGCCCCTGCTGGGAGATCGTTGGTCGCTGAACAAAGTCCAGAACTTTATTTCGTCGCTGGACTCCCTGGAGACATCGCTGGATCGGCGTGTGTGACACCGATCCAGCGATGTCTTCACTGGTAACCAGGGTAAACATCGGGTAACTAAGCGCAGGGCCGCGCTTAGTAACCCGATGTTTACCCTGGATACCATGCTAAAAGTTAAAAAAAAAAAAAAAAAACACTACATAATTACCTACCGCTGTCTGTCCTCCAGCGCTGTGCTCTGCTCTCCTCCTGTACTGTCTGTGAGCCGGAAAGCAGAGCGGTGACGTCACCGCTCTGCTTTCCGGCTCACAGACAGTATAGGAGGAGAGCAGAGAAGCAGAGCGCAGCGCCGGGGACAGACAGCGGTAGGTAAGTATGTAGTGTTTGTTTTTTTTACTTTTAGCATGGTATCCAGGGTAAACATCGGGTTACTAAGCGCGGCCCTGCGCTTAGTTACCCGATGTTTACCCTGGTTACCGGCATCGTTGGTCGCTGGAGAGCGGTCTGTGTGACAGCTCTCCAGCGACCAAACAGCGACGCTGCAGCGATCCGGATCGTTGTCTGTATCGCTGCAGCGTCGCTTAATGTGAAGGGGCCTTAAGAGATGACTAGAAATATCTTTGGGATAAGTCAAGATTACTTTCTCACTTTTTTTGTATTTTCTCCCACCTTTCATTTTTACATGGCCATTATCTTGTTTGCCAGATCTTATAAATAGTGTTGAGCATTCCGATACCGCAAGTATCGGGTATCGGCCGATACTTGCGGTATCGGAATTCCGATACCGAGATCCGATACTTTTGTGGTATCGGGTATCGGTATCGGATACATAGAGATGTGTAAAATAAAGAATTAAAATAAAAAATATTGATATATTTACCTCTCCGGCGGCCCCTGGACTCAGCGCGGGTAACCGGCAGGCTTCGTTGTTCAAAATCAGCGCTTTTAGGACCTGAGAATCACGTCCCGGCTTCTGATTGGTCGCGGGCCGCCCATGTGACCGCCACGCGACCAATCACAAGCCGCGACGTCACCGCAAGCTATTAACGCGCTCATTTTTAAAAATGAGCGCGTTAATGGCTTTCAAAGACGTAGCGGCTTGTGATTGGTCGCGGCCACGCGACCAATCACAAGCCGCGACGTCACCGCACGCTATTAACGCGCTCATTTTTAAAAATGAGCGCGTTAATGGCTTTCAAAGACGTGGCGGCTTGTGATTGGTCGCGGCCACGCGACCAATCACAAGCCGCGACGTCACCGCACGCTATTAACGCGCTCATTATTAAAAATGAGCGCGTTAATGGCTTTCAAAGACGTGGCGGCTTGTGATTGGTCGCGGCCACGCGACCAATCACAAGCCGCGACGTCACCGCACGCTATTAATGCGCTCATTTTTAAAAATGAGCGCGTTAATGGCTTTCAAAGACGTAGCGGCTTGTGATTGGTCGCGGCCACGCGACCAATAACAAGCCGCTACGTCTTTGAAAGTCATTAACGCGCTCATTTTTAAAAATGAGCGCGTTAATAGCTTGCGGTGACGTCGCGGCTTGTGATTGGTCGCGTGGCGGTCACATGGGCGGCCCGCGACCAATCAGAAGCCGGGACGTGATTCTCAGGTCCTAAGAGCGCTGATTTTGAACAACGAAGCCTGCCGGTTACCCGCGCTGAGTTCAGGGGCCGCCGGAGAGGTAAATATATCAATATTTTTTATTTTAATTCTTTATTTTACACATCCCTATGGATCCAAGGGCCTGAAGGAGAGTTTCCTCTCCTTCAGACCCTGGGAACCATGAGAATACCTTCCGATACTTGATGTCCCATTGACTTGTATTGGTATCGGATATCGGTATCGGCGATATCCGATATTTTTCGGGTATCGGCCGATACTATCCGATACCGATACTTTCAAGTATCGGACGGTATCGCTCAACACTACTTATAAACCTTATTGTTTTGTGAGTTCCATCCCATTACTTGTGGAAGAATAATTGGACTTTGCAGACTAGAATCCATTATTGCTGTTTCTAGATATTTTTCTTGACCCATTTTTGTTAATTTGTAGAGTAAACAATGTGTTTTCCTTTGTTGGCGTTTTTAGTTGTATCTGAGAAGCTTTGTGCTATTGATTATAACGCAATGAAGGAATGCCTCTGAGATCTTATTACAAGACACCACAACCTTAGAGCTTGCTGTTCTAGTGTGATTTAAGGATGTGGTTTTTAAGATCCATTTCAAACCCAATAAATGTTTTAAAAAAATGTTTGTTCACTGCAGTTTTGGGTGTCCTTTTTTTAAGATAGCTTAATAGTCTTTTGTTGGGAAAAATTAATTACCAGAAGATGAAAACAGTCAGCAGTATGCAATCTAGATAAAAGCTGTTCGTCTGGCTGCTAATCAATATTTCACAAAAGATGTGAAGGTCCCAAGGAGCAGAGACACTTTAGATAATAATTTGATGATGTCATTGTCGTGACTTGTTTAGTGGTATGAAAAAAAAAAGCAAGAGTTCTTGGCTAAGACTCTAGAAATCAGATTAAAAATGACTTGAGCTAAGCAAGCTTTCCTTATAAGTCTAGTGTATAGCTTTTGTAGTTTGGCGATTAATGTTGATGATCACAAGTAACATATTTTCTTATGTTTTCAAGGTGGCCTTGAAGAACATGATCTTTCAAAAAAAAGAGGAGCACTCTATCAGCTTATAGACAGGATAAGAAGATTTGGCTCTGGTATTCCAACTATTTATATAAGCCTTTTAAAGCAGCATGATAGTATTTTAAAGCCACATTAATAGTGCCAAACACACTCATTCTGTTTAACACATGGATACTTCAATTCACAGGACATGAGCCCATAAATGAAACTGGTGAAAAAGCAAATCTGAAAACCTCAGGGAAAAATGAAAAGAGAAGAATTCCCAGAGCTGCTACATCACGAACAGAAAGAATATGGCCTGGGGGAGTTATTCCATATACTATTGGAGGCAACTTCACTGGTAAGATGCACGCTTTTGTTAATACTCATGGTTTATTATTATAGAGATCAAAGCATTTTGGGGAAAGTGTTACCCCATTGCATTTTCTCCATTATTCAACATTAAAGGTCCCCATATACATTAGACTAAAGTTGTCAACATCTGATGATATCAGCGTGGTTGTCTGAAAGCCAACGTAAGTACAGTACATGGGGACCTCCTTCCTTTCCCATGACAAATGATGCTGGGGTACAGAAGAGACCTTCCTGATGACACAAGGGTCCTTCTCACTGGAAATAAGCCGCTGCCAGAGGAGTCTGTGTCTCTCTCATAGAGGACAAAGGAGCACTCAGATGAGTCAAGTGTTCCTTTTGTGGAGGATAGAAAAGAGAAAGTGGTCAGCAGAGGTTCATTATATGTGGCCTAAGGGGCAGGTACACTGCAAGATAATAATGAACCAACATTATTAAACATTCTCATTTCACGATTATCTTGCTGTGCAAACAGGCTACCAATCACCCGATGAATGATTTAAAATGCTTGTTCATCGGCTGAAATGATCTTTTGTGCAGCACAAAATATCGTCGTTCTTAGTGGTGCATCATCCTGTGTAAACAGGACTCGCATTGCCAAATATGTTGTAACCTAAGGTACCTTCACACTAAACGACGCTGCAGCGATCCAGACAACGATCCGGATCGCTGCAGCGTCGCTGTTTGGTCGCTGGAGAGCTGTCACACAGACCGCTCTCCAGCGACCAACGATGCCGGTAACCAGGGTAAACATCGGGTTACTAAGTGCAGGGCCGCGCTTAGTAACCCGATGTTTACCCTGGATACCATCCTAAAAGTAAAAAAAAACAAACGCTTCATACTTACCTTCTGCTGTCTGTCCCCGGCGCTGTGCTTCTCTGTACTGGCTGTGAGCACAGCGGCCGGAAAGCAGAGCGGTGACGTCACCGCTCTGCTTTCCGGGCGCTGTGCTCAGTGAGTGCAGGAAAGCAGAGCGCCGGGGACAGACAGCGGAAGGTAAGTATGAAGCGTTTGTTTTTTTTTACTTTTAGGATGGTATCCAGGGTAAACATCGGGTTACTAAGCGTGGCCCTGCGCTTAGTAACCCGATGTTTACCCTGGTTACCAGCGAAGACATCGCTGAATCGGTGTCACATACGCCGATTCAGCGATGTCAGCGGGAGAGACAGCGACCAAAGAAAGTGCTGGCCCTCTAGCCCCGACCAACGACATCACAGCAGGATTCTGATCGCTGCTGCATGTCAAACTGAACGATATCGCTAGCGAGGACGCTGCAACGTCACGGATCGCTAGCGATATCGTTTAGTGTGAAGGTACCTCTAGTATAGATCACTCAGTATGCATTGTTTACTTTGGTTTGTGTAAACAGACATTTAAACATCCGCCGACTGGTGAAAGTTTACCGATCAGAGGTTATACCGGCACTGGAAATTGGAGGAAGACTGCAATTTGCTGAGTTTACGCACTTACATTACATATACATTTTGTCAGGTTTATGGAAAAAATAGTTTAGTGGGAGTGATTCTTTATGCTCCCTCTCAAGTATATAGACTGTTCTTTTTTAGGATAGTTCAAGATTAGATCCACATCAATAAAGAGAAGTTACAGCAACCATACAATCAAAACCAAAGAAAAAAAAAAAAGAAACATACTAAAATACTTCTCTTTATTTTTGAAGAAGATATGTTTATTGTCGTCATTATATCCTTTTTGGCTCGAGTAATACAATGATTGTATACATGGAACTCTGCTCATGCCTCTGTGTGGCCAAGATGAAGGTTAAGAGGGAATCTATTCTGGTATCATTAATCCTACAACAGAATTCAGCCTCTTTAAGCACATGGTGAACATTAAACTGCATACTAATCCACACTGGAGATCAGAACATAATTCTAGAGAAAACATTCTTAAAATAAGAAAAAAAATGTGTGCAAGTTTATATACCCATGTGTACATTTATATGTAGCTGAGAAGGTGACATAACTGTATTTTGGTAGCTTAAAAGATTCATAGAGTACAATTCCAAAGTTTTAATTATGGAACTTTGCCTCAGCAAATTATTTGGCTATAAGACTGACACTTGCGCGCTGTTCATTTTTTTGGCAAGCACACTGAATCTGTTCATAGGTCCCCATGTGCTCAGCGGATCAGCGAAACAGACACATTTAGCAAAGTGTAACCATGCCTATGGATGGTTCTGAGATTGTAGTCCCAATACTGTGTTCTTGAAGTTCCCAGACCTACAGTAGCAGTAATGAAAGTAAAGGTCTCCATACTCATTAGACTAATGTTGTCCAAACCCGCCAATATCAACGGGTTCGATTGATGTTCTAATGTGTATGGGGGCTGTATGGCCACTAGATGACATAATGTGCATGGACAAATGATGGTCAGGAGAGATGTTGATGGCACGTGTCCGATTTGGACTGCTGATCGCAGTGTTCTCTCTGAGATAAGTCACCAGTCGACATGCCAGCTTGCAGCTTTCTCATAGAGAGAACACAGGAGGACTGGTTCAAAAGAGTGATCATGTATATGGGAGATTCGGCAGAGATGGCTGTCGGCCAAACAGTCGGCTGAAGTGTCATTCGACTGACCTCAACCTAATGTGTATGACCAGCTTAAAGGGAACCTGTCACCCCGTTTTTTCAGTATGAGATAAAAATACCATTAAATAGGGCCTGAGCTGTGCGTTACAATAGTGTATTTTTTGTCCCCTGATACCCCACCTTATGCTGCTGAAATACCTTACCAAAGTCGCCGTTTTCGCCTGTCAATCACGCTGGTCTGGTCAAAAGGGCGTGGTGAAATGGCTGCTTCTCCCCCACCTCTTGCTTATCTTCCCGGCGTTGGTGTAGTGGTTCTCGCATGCGCAACAGCCGAAAGAGCGCGATCTGTGCTATTCCCCTGGTGATCGGTGGGGGCGGCCATCTTCCTGAGGCCGCACGTGCGCAGATGGAGTGCTCTGCTGCCCGGGGCTTCAGGAAAATGGCCACGGGATGCCGCATGTGCACAGATGGAGATCGCGGCGGCCATTTTCCTGAAGCCGAGTTCGCATCTCTGCTTCAGGGAAATGGCCGCCGCGATCTCCATCTGCGCACGTGCGGCATCCCACAGCCATTTTCCTGAAGCCCCGGGCAGCAGAGCACTCCATCTGCGCACGCGCGGCCTCAGGAAGAAGGCCGCCCCTACCAATAACCAGGGGAATAGCACAGATTGTGCTCTTTTTCGGATGTTGCGCATGCGAGAACCACTATGCCAACGCCGGGAAGATAAGCAAGAGGTGGGGGAGAAGCAGCCATTTCACCACGCCCTTTTGACCAGACCAGCGTGATTGACAGGCGAAAACGGCGACTTTGGTAAGGTATTTCAGCAGCATAGGTGGGGAATCAGGGGACAAAAAATACACTATTGTAACGCACAACTCAGGCCCTATTTAACGGTATTTTTATCTCATACTGAAAAAACGGGGTGACAGGTTCCCTTTAAGGCCTGCCAGAAACATTGGCCGTGGCGCGGCCATGACACATAGTGGCAACTAACCACTTCTCTTTTGTGATTAACATGCAGTTGCTTGAGGTTTTAGGCGAATATCTGAGTCACCCTCAAAACTATGCAGAATATTGTAATTTCCGTGTGTGTGTGTTCGTTTTTTTTTTTTTATATTTATCTGCTATTCTCCTACAAAATCAACATACTACTTGTTAATCCCTTTGCTCACCAGCCATTTTTTTTTTTTTAATAAAGTTTCTAGGTTACTTGAACATACAATAGACTGATCGCTTGCAATACCACAATATTGAGATATAGGCATCAAAATGGTTACCAGCAGCAATCAAACCTCAGCTCTGCTCCTTGTTGTTTAAGACAGATGCCAGCATATATCTCATGTGGAGGGAGATAAGCTCCTGAACTTCCTCCACACGATGACCCCAGAGCTCACATAAATTTATTTTTGCTCTAATGAGTTAATCATGAAACAGCAGTGATAATTGGTACTCTAATTTTCGCCCACATCGTGGCTTCACCACAGCTGCGGCCTCTTCGTCTTGTCTTAAGGTACCTTCACACTAAACGATATCGCTAGCGATCCGTGACGTTGCAGCGTCCTGGCTAGCGATATCGTTCAGTTTGACACACAGCAGCGATCAGAATCCTGCTGTGATGTCGTTGGTCGCTGCAGAAAGTCCAGCACTTTATTTCGTCGCTGGACTTCCTGCTGACATGGACTTCCTGCTGACATCGCTGAATCGGCGTGTGTGACGCCGATTCAGCGATGTCTTCGCTGGTAACTAGGGTAAACATCGGGTTACTAAGCGCAGGGCCGCGCTTAGTAACCCGATGTTTACCCTGGTTACCAGCGTAAAAGTAAAAAAAAAACAAACACTACATTTTACCTTCCGCTGTCTGTCCCTCGACGCTCTGCTTCTCTGCCCTGTGTAAGCACAGTGGCCAGAAAGCAGAGCGGTGACATCACCGCTCTGCTTTCCGGTCGCTGTGCTTACACAGGGCAGAGCAGCAGAGCGCCGAGGGGTCACTGCTCTGCTTTCCGGCCGCTGTGCTTACACAGGGCAGAGAAGCAGAGCGCAGAGGGACAGACAGCGGAAGGTAAGTATGTAGTGTTTTTTTTTTTTTTTTTTACTTTTACGCTGGTAACCAGGGTAAACATCGGGTTACTAAGCGCGGCCCTGCGCTTAGTAACCCGATGTTTACCCTGGTTACCGGCATAGTTGGTCGCTGGAGAGCTGTCTGTGTGACAGCTCTCCAGCGACCAAACAGCGACGCTGCAGCGATCCGGATCGTTGTCGGTATCGCTGCAGCGTCGCTTAGTGTGACGGTACCTTTACCCTCATGCCATCTTGGTTCTTTTAAATTGTAATGCTGAAAGCCATCTTAGGCTTTATTCACTCATCAGTATTTTTGATCAGTATTTCTATACCAAATCCAGGAATGTCTCCAAACCACAGAACAGGTGTCAAATTGTTTTTTTTTCTCTAAGTTCCACTCCTGGTTTTGACATACAAACACTGATGAAAAATACGGACCAAATACTGACGTGTGAATGCGGCCTTACAGATATGGCTCACAATAGTGTAGGCTAAATTGTAGTGCCTGCACATTATAATAGAATTTCTATACCAGTGTTCCCACTCCACAGCTTCTCTCAAATGTTTGTGCCAGCCTTATGGCAATGACCATTACTTACTGCTACAAAAATTACTGTACACATGTACAAACAATATATTTGTCTGCCAGCTTCTAGATTCTTTTGTATTTGTAGAACAGAGTCAGACGTTGTAATCTTTGTGTATTCTAAGGCGTAATGTATAATGTGCCTAGTATATTGGCTATAATGTAAAATTTTAGCTGTCTTGTGTTACTTACTCATCCTTACTTTTAGAACATGTCTTGTATAAAATTGCTCTTTTTTTTTTTTACTCCATCTTACATTTCCTCTAGGAAGTCAGAGAGCCATGTTCAAGCAGGCCATGAGACACTGGGAAAAACATACCTGTGTAACCTTTATAGAGCGTACCGATGAAGAAAGCTGCATTGTGTTTACATATAGGCCTTGTGGGTAAGGAAGATGCCCTTTTTATGAATTTTTTTTTTTTGTATTTTTATTTATACTGGTCAAAAAAACGCATATCAATATACACTGTTACAACCTTGATTATTTACACAAGCAAAAATGCACTAAATGATGTTCTTACATCTGACAACGGATGCCAAAAGTTTTTTTACGTGCCCATTGAACCCTCTGTCACTCCAGATGTGCCATTTCACTGGTTCCTTCTAGTCTTGCCATTACAACATCCAGTCCATTATTCACGTGCACCAATCTCTGGCTTCAGCAGTAACTTTTGCCTGTATGGCACATGAAAACTAAGACTAGTATTTGGATAATAGAAAAAAATGAGTAAGACTGCCTTGTGCAGTCGAAACGCGTCAACTGGGTCATGTTGACCATGTACATTTTTCTTTTGTATGCACCATATTTTCTTTTGAAAAAAAAAAAAGAAAGTCCAGTCCTGTTGAGCTGGACTCAAATTTTTTTCTATTATCCTTCATGCGAGGCCAGTGTCTGAGCTCCAGGTGGATAAGCATAGAGCAACTGGGTGAGCTGGAATCAAGTTTCTGTAACTAGTATTTGGATGTAGTGATCTCGTAAATCATGGATGACATGTCGTCATTGCATGACTAGCAGTCACCTTTGGAGTATCAGAATATTCAAAAGGTAAGTAATGATTATGTCTTTATTTTATAACATCTCTTACTTTTGGAAAGCCAGTTGTAACACTTAGAGCAGGAGATTTTACAATGTAAACAGCCTACATTATTAAAAGATCTATTCCACCTGATGAAGCTGTTGTACTTAGAAAATTCAAATCAGAATGGCTATACAGTCCTGATGGTAACATGGAGCTGGACTCCTCAAATGCTTATTTAAAAAAAAAAATTATTCCCATCAAAGTTTTTATTCTCTTAATACATTGTAATTCTCATATTATACAGCACTGTGTACTTACAATTGCTCATTTTGCCTTTTTTACCCAGCTAATTATTCTCTTTTCTCTGCTTTACGTATAAAAAGCAATGTTTTTAGTCCCTGCATGAATTATTCCTCTCAACTTATGACCCACCTACTTCACCCTCCCTCTTGCCATAGACTTTTGTGACTCATGACTTGTGCAGAGAAAATTGACCTCCAGTTTCTACTTAGAGATTAGAAGGATTCAGTTAAGGCCCCGTCACACATAGCGACGCTTAAGCGATCCCGACAACGATACGACCTGTCAGGGATCGTTGCTGCGTCGCTATGTGGTCGCTGGTGAGATGTCACACAGTGCGATCTCCCCAACGACGCAGCAGCGATGAGGCGAACTGTAGCGACCTGTAGAACGATGCTATTTCATGATGATTCAATGGGACGTCCTGTCAACGAGGTCGTTGGTTAGGTGTCAAACACAGCGATGTGTGTTACCCAGCGGGACCTCAACGATCAAAAAATGGTCCAGGCCATTCCGACACGACCAGCGATCTCACAGCAGGGGCCTGATCGCTGCTACGTGTCACACATAGCGAGATTGCTACTGAGATCGCTGTTGCGTCACAAAACTTGTGACTCAGCAGCGATCTCGCTAGCGATCTCGCTATGTGAGACGGGGGCTTTAGTCCGTTTTTAATCACGTGATGTTCCAGACCTAATGGAAAAGCTGGGTAGGAGGGCAAAATGAGCAATTGTAAGTACACAGTGGTATATAATATGATAATTGCAATATATTAAGAGAAACATTTTGATGGAAGGGCTTCTTTAATATGCATAAAATACTTCTTTTCAAGGAAATGTTAATCTGACATTGTAGCATGGTCGTTTGTCATTCAGCAGAGTTGTCCAAGCAGAATAAATGTATTTATTCACGAACTCCTTTTATGTAGCAACAAAAATGACAGAACTCCAATTATGCTCTAAACGTGGATATGTTTGTGTCATAGTACATAAATACCTAACGTTTGGAGTACTGTGCCTTCTTCTCTACAAATGGTCTGTGGGTCATCCAGGAACTGGAATATCGACTGCAGTCTATTTCTTTTCCTACAATTGTGGCCAAAAGTATTGACACTCCCGCAATTCTGTCAGATAATACTGTTTCTTCCTGAAAATGATTGCAAACACAAATTCTTTGGTATTATTATCTTCATTTAATTTGTCTTAAATGAAAAAACACAAAAGAGAATGAAGCAAAAAGCAAAACACTGATCATTTCCCACAAAACTCCAAAAATGGGCCAGACAAAAGTATTGGCACCCTCAGCCTAATACTTGGTTGCACAACCTTTAGCCAAAATAACTGCGAGCAACTGCTTCCGGTAACATCAATGAGCTTCTTACAATGCTCTGCTGGAATTTTAGACCATTCTTCTTTGGCAAACTGCTCCAGGTCCCTGATATTTGAAGGGTGCCTTCTCCAAACTGCCATTTTTAGATCTCTCCACAGGTGTTCTATGGGATTCAGGTCTGGACTCATTGCTGGCCACCTTAGAAGTCTCCAGTGCTTTCTCTCAAACCATTTTCTAGTGCTTTTTGAAGTGTGTTTTGGGTCATTGTCCTGTTGGAAGACCCATGACCTCTGAGGGAGACCCAGCTTTCTCACACTGGGGCCTACATTATGCTGCAAAATTTGTTGGTAGTCTTCAGACTTCATAATGCCATGACCACAAAGAACAAAAAGACAGCGCCACAGTGGATGGTGAAAAAATAGAAGCTTACATTTATTCTGCCTCCTGTAGCGACGTTTCGGTCAACAGACCTTTATCCACTGTGGCGCTGTCTTTTTGTTCTTTGTGGTCTTGGTACTGTCCGGGATGGGCTCCCTGGTTTTGGACGTGCGCCCTTGTGTCCGCTGAGACCTTCAATTTATATAGAAAAGGGTGCGGTTTTGACTTTCTTTTGTTTTGACTTTCATAATGCCATGCACACAGTCAAGCAGTCCAGTGCCAGAGGCAGCTAAGCAACCCCAGAAATTCAGGGAACCTCCGCCATGTTTGATTGTAGGGACAGTGTTCTTTTCTTTGAATACCTCTTTTTTTCCTCCTGTAAACTCCGTTGATGCCTTTGCCCAAAAAGCTCTACTTTTGTCTCATCTAACCAGAGAACATTCTTCAAAAACATTTTAGGCTTTTTCAGGTACGTTTTGGCAAACTCCAACCAGGCTTTTTTGTCTCAGGGTAAGAAGTGGAGTCTTCCTGGGTCTCCTACCATACAGTCCTTTTTCATTCAGACGTCGACGGATAGTACGGGTTGACACTGTTGTACCCTCGGACTGCAGGGCAGCTTGAACTTGTTTGGATGTTAGTCGAGGTTCTTTATCCAGCATCCGCACAATCTTGCGTTGAAATCTCTTGTCAATTTTTCTTTTCCGTTCACATCTAGGGAGGTTAGCCACAGTGCCATGGGCTTTAAACTTCTTGATGACGCTGCGCACGGTAGACACAGGAACATTCAGGTCTTTGGAGATGGACTTGTAGCCTTGAGATTGCTCATGTTTCCTCACAATTTGGTTTCTCAAGTCCTCAGACAGTTCCTTGGTCTTCTTTCTTTTCTCCGTGCTCAATGTGGTACACACAAGGACACCGGACAGAGGTTGAGTCAACTTTAATTCATGTCAACTGGCTGCAAGTGTGATTTGGTTAATGCCAACACCTGTTAGGTGCCACAGGTAAGTTACAGGTGCTGTTAATTAGACATATTAGAGAAGCATCACATGATTTTTCGAACAGTGCCAATACTTTTGTCCACCTTTTTATGTTTGGTGTGGAATTGTATCCAATTTGGCTCTAGGACAATTCTTTTTGTGTCTTTTCATTTTAAGACAAATTAAATGAAGATAATAATACCAAAGAATTTGTTTGCAATCATTTTCAGGAAGAAGCTGAGTATTATCTGACAGAATTGCAGGGGTTTTTGGCTTTTTTGAGTTTTGGCCACAACTGTATATTAAAAATATACAACCTCACAATTGTTTCATTATATTCTGTAAAAGAATGATCACTATGACTTATTAGGTGCTATTGAGTTAGTGGTATTGTATTTAAATATTCCTTACCATGAACATACAGAATTGCATTGAATATTTACCCTCCACATGGATTGTCAGCTTGCTTGAGAAGAATAGGGCCAGAATACAAAGGATATGATGATGTACTATATCTGTGAAAAGGTAGCCATTTGAAAGGGTTTTGCTGTAGTGTCAAATTGGTGGAATTCTGGATATTTGAGCCACACAAGATACAGTATAAAGAATGAGGAAGGTCAAGTCCTGCTCTTCTACATGGTCTTCCATAATTCATTTGTAGGTTTCTATAATCCAATATTTATGTTTTTAGAAATTCCATTAGCCCCCCCACCGTTTAGGTTTTATAAAATGTCATAAGAATGTTTTGAAAATTTAGAGATTATGTCAAAAATCCAAAATGTTAGAAATTGCTTTCATGTTTTGGGTTCTGTTATATATTCAGCTCTTACTTTCTCTCATGGGTGAAGTTATGGGTTCCTGGTTGTATCCTTTTATATTGTAATAATATAGCAGGGTAACAAGTATATGTTAAGAGACTTATGTAAAAAGAAAAAAAAAATATTGATTGCAATGAGGAGGGAAACACCTGGAAAAGAAAGCTATTATAGTTCATATATGACCACCTGTTCTTTATTGACCCATTTCCCAATAAAGAAGGTTTCAAGGTGTTCATGAAAAAACATCAAGATTACAATTAAATAATTTTTATAAGGACATGGACTTCGATGTCACCCTGCAGAATTGTATTTTTAGTTAAACATCAATACGTGGCACAGTGTTCTTGGAATTTTTGTTGCTATGATACGATGGAAATCTGTGAGTGTAACAGATGTGACATGTAATAAATGATTCAAGTGTTTGATCTATTAATAAACTTAACTCCTTTTCGATCAGAAAGTAGAAGTTGGCAATTGAGTGGAAATCTGTTGTGCTTGCCACAAGGTGTTAAATAAGGTTATGTTCTGTAATTTGTTCCGCAGGTGCTGTTCTTATGTGGGTCGAAGAGGAAATGGCCCTCAAGCAATATCAATAGGCAAAAACTGTGATAAGTTTGGAATCGTGGTTCATGAGCTAGGTCATGTAATTGGCTTTTGGCATGAGCATACTCGACCAGACCGAGATGGTCATGTGACCATTATCACGGAAAATATTCAACCAGGTACTTCTTTCTGTCTTTCTCTTATGCTAATGTGCATTTTTTTCATGAAAATTGTCTTCACCCCTTTGTCATTTAGTGACATAGATAAGTTACATAGATTTTTTATTTCGTAGGCCAGGAATACAACTTTCTGAAAATGGAGCCAGGAGAGGTGAACTCACAAGGAGAACCATATGATTTCGAGAGCATCATGCATTATGCAAGGAACACCTTCTCAAGGTTGGAACCTCAGGTTATAATTTTTCACTTATAATTCTATTTTCTACAGTTTAAATACTATTTTTTTTTTAGCAGCATGGTTCATTGGAAGTATGTTATGCATTCAATAACCAATTGCCTAATATTTATCATTGTGACTATGCAAAGTCTAAACATCATGTGTTACTGAGCTTAGACTTAATAGTGTCAGGACTTGGCAGAGAGGTGCCGATACAAGTTATACTTCAGTTGGGATAACACTGATTTTGGTACAACTGGCTGACCATCTAATGTGTATGGGGGCTAAAGCATTTCTGACAAATAATGTTGAGTTACGGAAAGATCTAGCAACTTGAATTTCAACGTCCAACAGTTTTGTACTTTCCTTCCTAATGGAATATTCTGTGATAACCTATCAACAGGATATGTAATAACTACTCGGTTAGTGTAAGTCCAACTGCTAGGATCTATGTCGCAGAAGTCGAGCATGTGTGCCACTGGTGAACTTTCTTTATGAAATTGCTGAAAATAGCAGTGCATCACTCAGTTATATGTAGTAGTCTCATACAGAGTGAATACAGTGAAGTGGTGCATACAGATTTCTTTTCACATGGAGAACACAATTCCCCACTCTGGTTATTGGTTGGGGTCTCGGTATTCAGACTTCCACTGGAATACCCCGTTAACGGAGATGTTGCTTCAAGAGGTGCCTGGCGGCCGATTATTACTCGTTGAAAGCACATGTACTGTATGTTTAAGTCTAGGAATGGCCGTCTGGCAAACAATCACGCTCCTAACAAAGTTTATTGCCAGCTTGAACAATTATTCCCGGGATAGCAACTTTGCTCTATTCAAGACACTGCTCTACAGTCCACTCTTGGTGTTTCGGAATAGCGTTCTCAAGATCGTGGAGGGTCCTAGCAATCCGTTTCCCTATGATCAGTTGATGACTGATAACTTGCTATTTTAGGAAGAATCTTTTAAAAGGGTTGTCCGGCCAATGTGAATGCAGGCTTGTGAATCCTCACAATTTGCACACTGTGAAGATCCACTGATGCCGGGAGCAGGCAGTTATGTGACCGCAAGTATGTGATTCCAATTCCAAGTATTCTGAGTAGACTCTGGCCTCGCTCAATACACTTGCATTGAGAACAGGCCTCATCCATCTAGTCAGCATGTGACCACATGTATGCAAGTTACATGGTTGTGGTCATGCGCCCACTGTTCCCAGTAACATCCCCTTTAAGTGTCAGAGCACAGATTTGACATTCTTAAAAGTTCTCATTTGTTTTTGCTATTCTGGTCATTAGCATAAATGCTAATTTTTCTATATTTTAACCACTTCCCGACCCATGACGCCACGTAGGCGTCATGAAAGTCGGTGCCAAGCCGACCTGCCACACCTATGTGGCGTCATGGAAAGATCGCATCCCTGCAGATCCGGTGAATGGGTTAACTCCAATTTCACCCAACCTGCAGGGACAGGGGGAGTGATAATTTAGCCCAGGGAAGGGGGGGGGGGGGGTGAAGCCCCCCCGCCCACCGTGGCTACGATCGCTCTGATTGGCTGTTGAAAGTGAAACTGCCAATCAGAGCGATTTGTAATATTTCACCTAAAAAACTGGTGAAATATTACAATCCAGCCATGGCCGATGCTGCAATATTATCGGCCATGGCTGGAAACACTGATGTGCCCCCCCCCCCCACCCCAGTGATCGCCCCCCCAAGCCACCGATCTGTGGTCCGCTCCCCTCCATCCTGTTCTCCGCTCCCCCGTCCTCCTGTCCGCTCCCCCCATGCTCCGACGCCCCCCGTGCCCCGATTTCCCCCCCCCCCTTATACTTACCGAGGCTCCCGGAGTCCGTCCGTCTTCTTCATGGGCGCCGCCATCTTCCAAAATGGCGGGCGCATGTGCAGTGCGCCCGCCGAATCTGCCGGCCGGCAGATTCGTTCCATGTACATTTTGATCACTCTGATAAAACATCACAGTGATCAAAATAAAAAAAAAAAAGTAAATGACCCTCCCCCTTTATCACCCCCATAGGTAGGGACAATAATAAAATAAAGATTTTTTTTTTTTTCCACTACGGCTAGAACTAGGGTTAGGGAATGTGCACACGTATTCTGGTCCTCTGCGGATTTTTCCGCACCGGTTTTTATAAATCCGCAGTGCAAAACCGCTGCGGATTTATCGCGGATTTACCGTGGTTTTTCTGTGGATTTCACTGCGGTTTTCTATTGGAGCAGTTGTAAAACCGCTGCGGAATCCGCAGAAAGAAGTGAAATGTGCGGAATGTAAACCGCTGCGTTTCCGCACAGTTTTTTTCCGTAGCATGTGCGCAGCGTTTTTTGTAAACTCATGGGAAACTGCTGTGGACCCGCAGCGGCGGAAACGCTGTGGATCCGCAGCGTTTTCCGCATCGTGTGCACATACCCTTAGAATTAGGCTATGTGCACACGGTGCGGATTTGGCTGCAGATCCGCATCGGATTTGGCTGCGGATCCGCAGTGGATTGGCCGCTGCGGATTCGTAGCAGTTTTCCATCAGCTTTACAGTTCCACGTAAACCTATGGAAAACCAAATCTGCTGTGCCCATGGTGCGGAAAATACCGCGTGGGAACGCTGTGTTGTATTTTCCGCAGCATGTCAATTCTTTGTGCGGATTCCGCAGCATTTTACACCTGTTCCTCAATAGGAATCCGCAGGTGAAATCTGCACAAAAAACACTGGAAATCCACGGTAAATCCGCAGGTAAAATGCAGTGCCTTTTACCCGGGGACTTTTCAAAAATGGTGCGGAAAAATCTCACACGAATCCACAACGTGGGCACATAGCCTTAGGGTTAGGGTTGGAATTAGGGCTAGGGTTGGAAATGGGGTTAAGATTAGGCTTGTGGTTAGGGTTATGGTTAGGGGTGTGTTGGGGTTAAGGTTCTGGTAAGGGGTGTGTTGGGGTTAGGGTTTGGATTAGGGTTAGGGGTGTGTTGGGGTTAGGGGTGTGTTGGGGTTAGGGTTGGGATTAGGGTTAGGGGTGTGTTGGGGTTAGGGCTGTGGTTGGGGGTGTGTTGGGGTTAGGGTTGTGATTACGGTTATGGCTACAGTTGGGATAAGGGTTAGGGGTGTGTTGGAGGTAGAATTGAGGGGTTTCCACTGTTTAGGCACATCAGGGGTCTCCAAACGCAACATGGTGCCACCATTGATTCCAGCCAATCTTCCGTTCAAAAAGTCAAATGGTGCTCCCTCCCTTCCGAGCCCCGGCATGCGCCAAAACAGTGGTTTACCCCCACATATGAGGTACCAGCATACTCGGGACAAACTGGGCGACAACTATTGGGGTCCAATTTCTCCTGCTACCCTTGTGAAAATAAAAAACTGCTTGCTAAAACATCATTTTTGTGGAAAGAAAAATTATTTTTTTATTTTCACGGCTCTGTGTTATAAACTTCTGTGAAGCACTTGGGGGTTCAAAGTGCTCACCACATATCTAGATAAGTTCCTTTGGGGGTCTAGTTTCCAAAGTAGGGTTAATTGTGGGGGGGGTTTCAATGTTTAGGCACATCAGGGGCTCTGCAAATGCAACATGACGCCCGCAGACCATTCCATCAAAGTCTGCATTTCAAAGCGTCACTACTTCCCTTCCGAGCCCCGACATGCGCCCAAACAGTGGTTTACCCCCACATATGGGGTACCAGCATACTCAGTGCAAACTGGGCAACAACTATTGGGGTCCAATTTCTCCTGTTACCCTTGTGAAAATAAAAAACTGCGGGCTAAAAAATAATTTTTGAGGAAAGAAAAATGATTTTTTATTTTTACGGCTCTGCGTTATAAACTTCTATGAAGTACTTGGGGGTTTTAAGTGGTCACCACACATCTAGGTTAGTTCAATGGGAGGTCTAGTTTCCAAAATGGGGTCATTTGAGGGTGAGCTCCAATGTTTAGGCACACAGGGGCTCTCCAAACGCGACATGGTGACTCCTAACGATTGGAGCTAATTTTTCATTCAAAAAGTCAAATGGCGCTCCTTCCCTTCCGAGCCCTGCCATGTGCCCAAACAGTGGTTTACCCCCACATGTGAGGTATCAGTGTACTCAGGAGAAATTGCCTAATAAATTTTAGGATCCATCTTATCCTGTTGCCCATGTGGAAATGAACAAATTGAGGCTAAAAAAATTTTTGTGAAAAAAAAAAAAAAAAGTACCTTTTCATTTTTACTGATCAATTTGTGAAGCACCTGGGGGTTCAAAGTGCTCACTATGCATCTAGATAAGTTCCTTGGGGGGGGGGTCTAGTTTCCAAAATGGGGTCACTTGTGGGGGAGCTCCAATGTTTAGGCACACAGGGGCTCTCCAAACGCGACATGGTGTCCGCTAAAGATTGGAGCCAATTTTTCATTGAAAAAGTCAAATGGCGCTCCTTCCCTTCTGAGCCCTGTCGTGCGCCTAAACAGCAGTCACCCCCCCCCCACATATGGGGTATCGGCGTACTCAGGACAAATTGTACAATAACGTTTGGGGTCCAGTTTCTCTCTTTACCCTTTGGAAAATAAAAAAATTGTTGCTTAAACATCATTTTTGTGACTAAAAAGTTAATGTTCATTTTTTCCTTCCATGTTGCTTCTGCTGCTGTGAAGTACCTGAAGGGTTAATAAACTTCTTGAATGTGGTTTTGAGCACCTTGAGGGGTGCAGTTTTTAGAATGGTGTCACTTTTGGGTATTTTCAGCCATATAGACCCCTCAAAGTGACTTCAAATCAGCACAATTTTGGAAACAACACTTTTTTGCTAGGAAGTTATAAGGGTTAAAATTTGACCAGTGATTTCTCATTTTTACAACGAAATTTACAAAACCATTTTTTTTTAGGGACCAGGGGTGTCCCATAACTCTCTCGTTTAACACTATAAAAATTCAAAATTTGAAAATTGCTAAATTTTCAAAATTTTAGCCAAATTTCCATTTTTTTCACAAATAAACGCAACAAATTATTGACCTAAATTTACCACTAACATGAAGCCCAATGTGTCACGAAAAAACAATCTCCGAACTGTTAGGATTCGTTGAAGCGTTCCCGAGTTATTACCTCATAAAGGGACACTGGTCAGAATTGCAAAAAATGGCCAGGTCATTAAGGTCAAAATAGGCTGGGTCATGAAGGGGTTAAAATATTGCATGTATACCATCAATTCATATCAAGTATTTTAGAGAGAATATTTGGCTTTGGAGTATTTTAAAATTCTTTTAAAGAATGGTAATTACCTTATTTGTTTCTCTTAGACAGTATTTTACAAGTTGGCCTTTCTCAGAGGCAATGATACAGGGATATCTACAGAGACATTTTAGAGTTAAATCTTATGTACAATTTACAATAACTGTGTCAGCGTTAAAGGTGTTGTATAATTAGCTACTAGAGCGGGTGCAAAAAAGAGCGACCAAGGTTATTAGAGCAGGGGTCCCCAACTCCAGTCCTCAAGGCCCACCAACATGTCATGTTTTCAGGATTTCCTTAGTCTTGCCCAGGTAATAATTGCATCACCTGTGCAATGCAAAGGAAATCCTGAAAACATGACCTGTTCGTGGGCCTTGAGGACTGGAGTTGGGTACCCCTGTATTAGAGGACTGGGGGATCTGCAATACCAAGATAGGTTATTACACTTGGGGCTATTTAGTTTGGAAAAACGAAGGCTAAGGGGTGATCTTATTTTAATGTCTAAATATATGAGGGGACAGTACAAAGACCTTTCTGATGATCTTTTTAATCATAGACCTGAGACAGGGACAAGGGGGCATCCTCTGCGTTTGGAGTAAAAAAGGTTTAGGCCGGCGTCACACTGGCGTTTAAAACGGCCGAGTGCAATGCGATAAAAAAATCGCATTGCACTCGGACCAATATTAAGTTATGGGGCCGCTCCCAGCAGCCGACTTTTTGTCGGCCGTTTTCCTCGGTCCGAGACAATCGCAGCATGCTGAGATTGTCTCGGGCCGAGGAAAACTCGCGGCTCACTCGCACCAATATAAGCCTATGGGTGCGAGTGAGACAGCGCACACCACTCGGATAACATCCGAGTGATGTGCGCTATAAGCGGACCACAGCAATGGAGGAGATGGAGAAATTCATTTCTCCGCCTCCTCCACAGCTGTGCTCCGATCCTCCCTGTGCGAGAGAATCGGAGCACAGACGCAAGACACTCGGCTCCTGCTCTGCTGCGAGCAGGAGCCGAGGGTCATTAGCATATCGCATCCGATGCTCTTGCATCGGATGCAATACGCTAGTGTGACGCCGGCCTTAAGCATAATAACAGACGCGGATTCTTTACTGTTAGAGCAGTGAGACTATGGAACTCTCTGCCGTATGATTTTGTAATGAGTGATTCATTACTAAAATTTAAGAGGGGATTGGATACCTTTCTTGAAAAGTATAATATGACAAGTTATATATACTAGATTCCTTGATAGGGCGTTGATCCAGGGAACTAGTCTGATTGCCGTATGTGGAGTCAAGAAGGAATTTTTTTTCCCCAATGTGGATCTTACTGTTTGTCACATAACTTTATTTTGTCTTCCTCTGGATCAACATGTTAGGGCATGTTAGGGTAGGCTATGGGTTGAACTAGATGGACTTAAAGTCTTCCTTCAACCTTAATAACTATGTTACTATGTGTATCACACACATATAAGTCCACTTTGTCTATTTTCTAGTTTAAAGTCCTTTGTGGCATCTGCTTTGTATTACACAATATGCGATGTGTTAATGCACGATACATGCTGAGTTGTATTGTCTGCTTTATGCAGTTTAGTCTATTAGTAGTGTTGAGCATTCCGATACTGCAAATATCGGGTATCGGCCGATATTTGCTGTATCGGAATTCCGATAGAGTTCCGATCTGTGATATCGGAATCGGAAGTTCCCACAGTGCAAAAATGCAGTATAATTGAGTGTGGGCGGAGACTGCGTGTCTCTGTGCGTACCTGCCGGGGGGTCTGTGCGGCCTGCCGGGGGGTCTGTACGGCCTGCCGGGGGGTCTGTACGGCCTGCCGGGGGTCTGTGCGGCCTGTGATATATACATCACCATATGCATCTCTATTGCAGTTCTATATATATTTTTTATATGGTGTGATGCACTTTATACGTTCTGATGCATTTGTGTGCCCTGTGGTTCGAGCAAATGAATTTCAGTTATTTTTCCTGTATATATACCTGGCCTTTTTTGTGTCCGTTTATATTTTGATATAAAACCAAAAACACATGGGCTACTTGCACAGTGAACAAGTCTGTAGAAACCTGTTCACACCACCAAAGAACTTGAAGACACAAAAGCGCAGAGAGAGTTCAAAAAATACTGTTGTAAAAAAGTCACAGTAAATAAGAAAGTGCTAGATCAGGTTTTAAAATACATCAGATAGGGATTATATACATTAGATAGGACTGCTCTATTGTGGGTATACCTTGGCGATTGGTGGAGCAGCTTAACATACTTTTTTTTTTTTTTGCAAAAAAACGTATTAACTAAATACCCTAACAATCAATACACAATTCCCATGAATTCCCAGGGAAAAAATAAAGGCATACAAAGTAAATGAATAAAATGTAATATTTTATTAAAGAAGACTGATGAAATTTAAAAAGACCAAGACATCTACAGGTCCTTCTCAAAAAATTAGCATATAGTGTTAAATTTCATTATTTACCATAATGTAATGATTACAATTAAACTTTCATATATTATAGATTCATTATCCACCAACTGAAATTTGTCAGGTCTTTTATTGTTTTAATACTGATGATTTTGGCATACAACTCCTGATAACCCAAAAAACCTGTCTCAATAAATTAGCATATCAAGAAAAGGTTCTCTAAACGACCTATTACCCTAATCTTCTGAATCAACTAATTAACTCTAAACACATGCAAAAGATACCTGAGGCTTTTATAAACTCCCTGCCTGGTTCATTACTCAAAACCCCCATCATGGGTAAAGGCCCCGTCACACATAGCGACGCTGCAGCGATACCGACAACGATCCGGATCACTGCAGCGTCGCTGTTTGGTCGCTGGAGAGCTGTCACACAGACAGCTCTCCAGCGACCAACGATCCCGAGGTCCCCGGTAACCAGGGTAAACATCGGGTAACTAAGCGCAGGGCCGCGCGTAGTAACTCGATGTTTACCCTGGTTACCATCGTTAAAGTAAAAAAAACAAACGCTACATACTTACCTACCGCTGTCTGTCCTCGGCGCTCAGCTTCTCTGGTCTGGCTGTGAGCACAGCGGCCGGAAAGCAGAGCAGTGACGTCACCGCTCTGCTTTCCGGCTGACCGGCGCTCACAGCCAGAGCAGAGAAGCACAGCGCCGAGGACAGACAGCGGTAGGTAAGTATGTAGCGTTTGTTTTTTTTACTTTAACGATGGTAACCAGGGTAAACATCGGGTTACTAAGCGCGGCCCTGCGCTTAGTTACCCGATGTTTACCCTGGTTACCAGCGAAGACATCGCTGACTCGGCGTCACACACGCCGATTCAGCGATGTCAGCGGGACCTCAACGATCAAAAAATGGCCCAGGCCATTCCGACACGACCAGCGATCTCACAGCAGGGGCCTGATCGCTGGTACGTGTCACACATAGCGAGATCGCTACTGAGATCGCTGTTGCGTCACAAAACTTGTGACTCAGCAGCGATCTCGCTAGCGATCTCGCTATGTGTGACGGGGCCTTAAGACTAGCGACCTGACAGATGTCAAGAAGGCCATCATTGACACCCTCAAGCAAGAGGGTAAGACCCAGAAAGAAATTTCTCAACAAATAGGCTGTTCCCAGAGTGCTGTATCAAGGCACCTCAATGGTAAGTCTGTTGGAAGGAAACAATGTGGCAGAAAACGCTGTACAACGAGAAGAGGAGACCGGACCCTGAGGAAGATTGTGGAGAAGGACCGATTCCAGACCTTGGGGAACCTGAGGAAGCAGTGGACTGAGTCTGGTGTGGAAACATCCAGAGCCACCGTGCACAGGCGTGTGCAGGAAATGGGCTACAGGTGCCGCATTCCCCAGGTAAAGCCACTTTTGAACCATAAACAGCGGCAGAGGCGCCTGACCTGGGCTACAGAGAAGCAGCACTGGACTGTTGCTAAGTGGTCCCAAGTACTTTTTTCTGATGAAAGCAAATTTTGCATGTCATTCGGAAATCAAGGTGCCAGAGTCTGGAGGAAGACTGGGGAGAAGGAAATGCCAAAATGCCTGAAGTCCAGTGTCAAGTACCCACAGTCAGTGATGGTGTGCGGTGCCATGTCAGCTGCTGGTGTTGGTCCACTGTGTTTCATCAAGGGCAGGGTCAATGCAGCTAGCTATCAGGAGATTTTGGAGCACTTCATGCTTCCATCGGCTGAAATGCTTTATGGAGATGAAGATTTCATTTTTCAGCACGACCTGGCACCTGCTCACAGTGCCAAAACCACTGGTAAATGGTTTACTGACCATGGTATTACTGTGCTCAATTGGCCTGCCAACTCTCCTGACCTGAACGCCATAGAGAATCTGTGGGATATTGTGAAGAGAAAGTTGAGAGATGCAAGACCCAACACTCTGGATGAGCTTAAGGCCGCTATTGAAGCATCCTGGGCCTCCATAACATCTCAGCAGTTTCACAGGCTGATTGCCTCCATGCCACGCCGCATTGAAGCAGTCATTTCTGCCAAAGGATTCCCGACCAAGTATTGAGTGCATAACTGAACATTATTATTTGATGGTTTTTTTGTTTGTTATTAAAAAACACTTTTATTTGATTGGATGAGTGAAATATGCTAATTTATTGAGACAGGTTTTTTGGGTTATCAGGAGTTGTATGCCAAAATCATCAGTATTAAAACAATAAAAGACCTGACAAATTTCAGTTGGTGGATAATGAATCTATAATATATGAAATCATTACATTATGGTAAATAATGAAATTTAACACTATATGCTAATTTTTTGAGAAGGACCTGTATGTAAGACTAGAAAAATCCCAATAAAAACAAAAGGCGGATAACAAAGCAGTGATAAATGTACAAAAATTAACCTACTTATGCAAATATTGCCAAAATAAATGCCAAAAAAATTGCCAAAACAGGCTAATATAAGAGCAAAATATGTGCGGATAAATGTATATAGAAACCATATATTAATAGTAAAGTGCCAAACAGTGCTGAAGACATATAGCCATATGAAGGCCGAATAGTCACAATACTTATATAAAATATATGGAAACTACTGAAGCACAGTACTATAGTATAATAGGTACCTATGTAAAATACAAATGAATAAAGGGCCCAGTCCTATATATATATATCTACACATCTGTGCTACAACCGCATATACATGCTATACTAATAAGGCATAGAGCATGAGGACAAATGCATGAATAACTTACATGAATGCTAGCAAGGCTATATATCACGCTTGTGCCGCCACCCCGACAGCGCCGTTTCGCCTATCCGGCTTCTTCCTTATGGGGGCCCCCTGTTTGGCACTTTACTATTAATATATGGTTTCTATATACAAACAGGGGGCCCCCATAAGGAAGAAGCCGGATAGGCGAAACGGCGCTGTCGGGGTGGCGGCACAAGCGTGATATATAGCCTTGCTAGCATTCATGTAAGTTATTCATGCATTTGTCCTCATGCTCTATGCCTTATTAGTATAGCATGTATATGCGGTTGTAGCACAGATGTGTAGATATATATATATAGGACTGGGCCCTTTATTCATTTGTATTTTACATAGGTACCTATTATACTATAGTACTGTGCTTCAGTAGTTTCCATATATTTTATATAAGTATTGTGACTATTCGGCCTTCATATGGCTATATGTCTTCAGCACTGTTTGGCACTTTACTATTAATATATGGTTTCTATATACATTTATCCGCACATATTTTGCTCTTATATTAGCCTGTTTTGGCAATTTTTTTGGCATTTATTTTGGCAATATTTGCATAAGTAGGTTAATTTTTGTACATTTATCACTGCTTTGTTATCCGCCTTTTGTTTTTATTGGGATTTTTCTAGTCTTACATAGATGTCTTGGTCTTTTTAAATTTCATCAGTCTTCTTTAATAAAATATTACATTTTATTCATTTACTTTGTATGCCTTTATTTTTTTCCCTGGGAATTCATGGGAATTGTGTATTGATTGTTATGGTTTTGGAGGCGTTATCGTCTTTATTTGGGATATGTGTTATACATAAGTAAATACCCTGTATTTTTGTATTTTTTTCATTTTTTGACTAGCACTTTATTTACTGTGACTTTTTTTACAGCAGAGTATTTTTGACCTCTCTGCGCTTTTGTGTCTTCATATTTTGATATGTATATGTACTGCTACATACTTAGGCAGTTAACTGGTTCATGCAGCTTTACATGAACACCCGAGCCTTACACTATGGCTGGTCCGAATAACTAAAGCAATTGTTACCATCCACCTCTCGTGTCTCCCCTTTTCCCCATAGTTTGTAAGCTTGCGAGCAGGGCCCTCACTCCTCCTGGTATCTGTTTTGAACTGTATTTCTGTTATGCTGTAATGTCTATTGTCTGTGCAAGTCCCCTCTATAATTTGCAAAGCGCTGCGGAATATGTTGGCGCTATATAAATAAAAATTATTATTATTATTATTATGTGTGTATATCTATCTATCTATATATATATATATATATATATATATATATATATATATATATATATATATATATATATATATATATATACACAGTTAGGTCCATATATATTTGGACAGAGACAACATTTTTCTAATTTTGGTTATAGACATTACCACAATGAATTTTAAACAAAACAATTCAGATGCAGTTGAAGTTCAGACTTTCAGCTTTCATTTGAGGGTATCCACATTAAAATTGGATGAAGGGTTTAGGATTTGCAGCTCCTTAACATGTGCCACCCTGTTTTTAAAGGGACCAAAAGTAATTGGACAGATTCAATAACTTTAACCCCTTTACCCCCAAGGGTGGTTTGCACGTTAATGACCGGGCCAATTTTTACAATTCTGACCACTGTCCCTTTATGAGGTTATAACTCTGGAACGCTTCAAAGGATCCTGGTGATTCTGACATTGTTTTCTCGTGACATATTGTTCTTCATGACAATGGTAAAAATTATTTGATAGTACCTGCGTTTATTTGTGAAAAAAACGGAAATTTGGCGAAAATTATGAAAATTTCGCAATTTTCCAACTTTGAATTTTTATGCAATTAAATCACAGAGATATGTCACACAAAATACTTAATAAGTAACATTTCCCACATGTCTACTTTACATCAGCACAATTTTGGAACCAAAATTTTTTTTTGTTAGGGAGTTATAAGGGTTAAAAGTTGACCAGCAATTTCTCATTTCTACAACACCATTTTATTTTAGGGACCACATCTCATTTGAAGTCATTTTGAGGGGTCTATATGATAGAAAATACCCAAGTGTGACACCATTCTAAAAACTACACCCCTCAAGGTGCTCAAAACCATATTCAAGAAGTTTATTAACCCTTCTGGTGCTTCACAGGAATTTTTTGAATGTTTAAATAAAAATGAACATTTAACTTTTTTTCACAAAAAATGTAATTCAGCTCCAATTTGTTTTATTTTACCAAGGGTAACAGGAGAAAATGGACCCCAAACATTGTTGTACAATTTGTCCTGAGTATGCCAATACCCCACATGTGGGGGTAAACCACTGTTTGGGCGCATGGCAGAGCTCGGAAGCGAAGGAGTGCCATTTGACTTTTCAATGCAAAATTGACTGGAATTGAGATGGGACGCCATGTTTCGTTTGGAGAGCCCCTGATGTGGCTAAACATTGAAACCCCCCACAAGTGACACCATTTTGGAAAGTAGACCCCCTAAGGAACTTATCTAGAGGTGTGGTGAGCACTTTGACCCAACAAGTGCTTCACAGAAGTTTATAATGTAGAACCGTAAAAATAAAAAATCATATTTTTTCACAAAAATTATCTTTTCGCCCCCAATTTTTTATTTTCCCAAGGGTAAGAGAAGAAATTGGACCCCAAAAGTTGTTGTACAATTTGTCCTGAGTACGCTGATAGCCCATATGTGGGGGTAAACCACTGTTTGGGCGGATGGGAGAGCTCGGAAGGGAAGGAGCGCCGTTTGACTTTTCAATGCAAAATTGACAGGAATTGAGATGGGACATCATGTTGCGTTTGAAGAGCCACTGATGTGCCTAAACATTGAAACCCCCCACAAGTGACACCATTTTGGAAAGTAGACCCCCTAAGGAATTTATCTAGAGGTGTGGTGAGCACTTTGACCCACCAAGTGCTTCACAGAAGTTTATAATGTAGAACCGTAAAAATAAAAAATCATATTTTTTCACAAAAATTATCTTTTCGCCCCCAATTTTTTATTTTCCCAAGGGTAAGAGAAGAAATTGGACCCCAAAAGTTGTTGTACAATTTGTCCTGAGTACGCGGATACCCCATATGTGGGGGTAAACCACTGTTTGGGTGGATGGGAGAGCTCGGAAGGGAAGGAGCGCCGTTTGACTGTTCAAAGCAAAATTGACAGGAATTGAGATGGGACGCCATGTTGCGTTTGAAGAGCCACTGATGTGCCTAAACATTGAAACCCCCCACAAATGACACCATTTTGGAAAGTAGACCCCCTAAGGAACTTATCTAGAGGTGTGGTGAGCACTTTGACCCACCAAGTGCTTCACAGAAGTTTATAATGCAGAGCCGTAAAAATAAAACAAAATTTTTTTCCCACAAAAATTATTTTTTTAGCCCCCAGTTTTGTATTTTCCTGAGGGTAACAGGAGAAATTGGACCCCAAAATTTGTTGCCCAATTTGTCCTGAGTGCGATGATACACCATATGTGGGGGGAACCACTGTTTGGGCACATGGGAGGGCTCAGAAGGGAAGGAGTGCCATTTGAATGCAGACTTAGATGGAATGGTCTGCAGGTGTCACATTGCGTTTGCAGAGCCCCTAATGTACCTAAACAGTAGAAACCCCCCACAAGTGACACCATTTTGGAAAGTAGACCCCCTTAGGAACTTATCTAGATGTGTGCTGAGCGCTTTGACCCACCAAGGGCTTCACAGAAGTTTATAATGGAGAGCCGTAAAAATAAAACAAAAATTTTTTCCCACAAAAATTATTTTTTAGCCCCCAGTTTTGTATTTTTCCGAGGGTAAAAGGAGAAATTCGACCCCACAATTTGTTGTCCAATTTGTCCTGAGTGCGCTGATACCCCATATGTGGGGGGGAACCACTGTTTGGGCGCATGGGAGGGCTCGGAAGGGAAGGAGCTCCATTTGGAATGAGGACTTAGATGGAATGGTCTGCAGGTGTCACATTGCATTTGCAGAGCCCCTAATGTACCTAAACAGTAGAAACCTCCCACAAGTGACACCATTTTGGAAACTAGACCCCCTAAGGAACTCATCTAGATGTGTTGTGATAGCTTTGAACCCCCAAGTGTTTCACTACAGTTTGTAACGCAGAGCCGTGAAAATTAAAAAAAAAAATCTTTCCCCCCAAAATTATTTTTTAGCCCCCAGTTTTGTATTTTCCCGAGGGTAAGAGGAGAAATTCGACCCCAAAAGTTGTTGTCCAATTTGTCCTGAGTACGCTGATACCCCGTATGTTGGGGGAAACCAACGTTTGAGCGCATGGCAGAGCTCGGAAGGGAAGGAGCGCCATTTGGAATGCAGACTTAGATGGAATGGTCTGCAGACGTCACATTGCGTTTGCAGAACCCCTAATGTACCTAAACAGTAGAAACCCCCCACAAGTGACCCCATATTGGAAACTAGACCCCCCAGGGAACTAATCTAGATGTGTTGTGAGAACTTTGAACCCCCAAGTGTTTCACTACAGTTTATAACGCAGAGCCGTGAAAATAAAAAATCTTTTTTTTTCCCACAAAAAATATGTTTTAGCCCCGAGTTTTGTATTTTCCCAAGGGTAGCAGGAGAAATTGGACCCCAAAAGTTGTTGTCCTATTTGTCCTGAGTACGCTGATACCCCATATGTTGGGGTAAACCCCTGCTTGGGCACACGGGAGAGCTCGGAAGGGAAGAAGCACTGTTTTACTTTTTCAACGCAGAATTGGCTGGAATTGAGATCGGACGCCATGTCGCGTTTGGAGAGCCCCTGATGTGCCTAAACAGTGGAAACCCCCCAATTATAACTGAAACCCTAATCCAAACACATCCCTAACCCTAATCCCAATGGTAACCCTAACCACACCTCTAACCCTGACACACCCCTAACCCTAATCCCAACCCTATTCCCAACCGTAAATGTAATCTAAACCCTAACTGTAACTTTAGCCCCAACCCAAACTGTAGCCCTAGCCCTAACCCTAGCCCTAACCCTAGCCCTAACCCTAACCCTAGCCCTAGCCCTAACCCTAGCCCTAACCCTAACCCTAGCCCTAACCCTAGCCCTAACCCTAACCCTAGCCCTAACCCTAGCCCTAACCTTAGCCCTAACCCTAGCCCTAACCCTAGCCCTAACCCTAGCCCTAGCCCTAACCCTAGCCCTAACCCTAGCCCTAACCCTAGCCCTAACCCTAGCCCTAGCCCTAATGGGAAAATGGAAATAAATACATTTTTTTAATTTTTCCCTAACTAAGGGGGTGATGAAGGGGGGTTTGATTTACTTTTATAGCGGGTTTTTTAGCGGATTTTTATGATTGGCAGCCGTCACACACTGAAAGACGCTTTTTATTGCAAAAAATATTTTTTGCGTTACCACATTTTGAGAGCTATAATTTTTCTATATTCTGGTCCACAGAGTCATGTGAGGTCTTGGTTTTTGCGGGACGAGTTGATGTTTTTATTGGTAACATTTTCAGGCACGTGACATTTTTTGATCGCTTTTTATTCCGATTTTTGTGAGGAAGAATGACCAAAAACCAGCTATTCATGAATTTCTTTTGGGGGAGGCGTTTATACCGTTCCGCGTTTGGTAAAATTGATGAAGCAGTTTTATTCTTCGGGTCAGTACGATTACAGCGACACCTCATTTATATCATTTTTTTATGTTTTGGCGCTTTTATACGATAAAAACTATTTTATAGAAAAAATAATTATTTTTGCATCGCTTTATTCTCAGGACTATAACTTTTTTATTTTTTTGCTGATGATGCTGTATGGCGGCTCGTTTTTTGCGGGACAAGATGACGTTTTCAGCGGTACCATGGTTAGTTATATCTGTCTTTTTGATCGCGTGTTATTCCACTTTTTGTTCGGCGGTATGATTATCAAGCGTTGTTTTTTGCCTCGTTTTTTTTTTTTTTTTCTTACGGTGTTTACTGAAGGGGTTAACTAGTGGGCCAGTTTTATAGGTCGGGCCGTTACGGACGCGGCGATACTAAATATGTGTACTTTTATTGTTTTGTTTTTTTTATTTAGATAAAGAAATGTATTTATGGGAATAATATTTTTATTTTTTTTTTCATTATTTTGGAATATTTTTTTTTATTTTTTTTTTACACATTTGAAATTTTTTTTTTTACTTTTTTACTTTGTCCCAGGGGGGGACATCACAGATCAGTGATCTGACAGTTTGCACAGCACTCTGTCAGATCACTGATCTGATAGGAGTGCAGGCTGCTTCACAGTGCCTGCTCTGAGCAGGCTCTGTGAAGCCACCTCCCTCCCTGCAGGACCCGGATCCGCGGCCATCTTGGATCCGGGGCTGGAGGGAGCAGGGAGGGAGGTGAGACCCTCGCAGCAACGCGATCACATCGCGTTGCTGCGGGGGGCTCAGGGAAGCCCGCAGGGAGCCCCCTCCCTGCGCGGTGCTTCCCTGTACCGCCGGCACATCGCGATCATCTTTGATCGCGGTGTGCCGGGGGTTAATGTGCCGGGGGCGGTCCGTGACCGCTCCTGGCACATAGTGCCGGATGTCAGCTGCGATAAACAGCTGACACCCGGCCGCGATCGGCGGCGCTCCCCCCGTGAGCGCTGCCGATCGCATATGACGTACTATTGCGTCCTTGGGAAGTAAAGCCCACCCCACATGGACGCAATAGTACGTCTAATGGCAGAAAGGGGTTAAATAAAACGTTCATTTTTAGTACTTGGTTGAAAACCCTTTGTGGGCAATGACTGCCTGAAGTCTTGAACTCATGGACATCACCAGACGCTGTGTTTCCTCCTTTTTGATGCTCTGCCAGGCCTACACTGCAGTAGTTTTCAGTTGCTGTTTGTTTGTGGGCCTTTCTGTCTGAAGTTTAGTCTTTAACAAGTGAAATACATGCTAAATTGGGTTGAGATCAGGTGACTGACTTGGCCATTCAAGAATATTCCACTTCTTTGCTTTAATAAACTCCTGGGTTGCTTTGGCTTTATGTTTTGGGTCATTGTCCATCTGTAGTATGAAACGACGACCAATCAGTTTTGCTGCATTTGGCTGGATCTGAGCCCTCAGTATGTCTCTGAATACCTCAGAATTCATTCGGGTGCGTCTGTCCTGTGTCACATCATCAATAAATACTAGTGACCCAGTGCCACTGGCAGCCATGCATGCCCAAGCCATCACACTGCCTCCGCCGTGTTTTACAGATGATGTGGTATGCTTTGGATCTTGAGCTGTACCACGCCTTCGCCATACTTTTCTCTTTCCATCATTCTGGTACAGGTTGATCTTGGTTTCATCTGTCCAAAGAATGTTCTTCCAGAACTGTGCTGGCTTTTTTAGATGTTTTTTAGCAAAGTTTAGTCTAGCCTTTTTATTCTTGATGCTTATGAGTGGCTTGCACCGTGCAGTGAACCCTCTGTATTTACTTTCATGCAGTCTTCTCTTTATGGTAGATTTGGATATTGATACGCCTACCTCCTGGAGAGTGTTGGTCACTTGGTTGGCTGTTGTGAAGGGGTTTCTCTTCACCATGGAGATTATTCTGCGATCATCCACCACTGTTGTCTTCTGTGGGCACCCAGGTCTTTTTGCATTGATGAATTCACCAGTGCTTTCTTTCTTTCTCAAGATGTACCAAACTGTAGATTTTGCCACTCCTAATATTGTAGCAATTTCTCGGATGGGTTTTTTCTGTTTTCGCAGCTTTAGGATGGCTTGTTTCACCTGCATTGAGAGCTCCTTTGACCGCATGTTTACTTCACAGCAAAACCTTCCAAATGCAAGCACCACACCTCAAATCAACTCCAGGCCTTTTATCTGCTTAATTGAGAATGACATAACGAAGGTATTGCCCACACCTGTCCGTGAAATAGCCTTGGAGTCAACTGTCCAATTACTTTTGGTCCCTTTAAAAACAGGGTGGCACATGTTAAGGAGCTGAAACTCCTAAACCCTTCATCCAATTTTAATGTGGATACCCACAAATGAAAGCTAAAAGTCTGAACTTCAACTGTATCTGAATTGTTTTGTTTAAAATTCATTGTGGTAATGTCTATGACCAAAATTAGAAAAATGTTGTCTCTGTCCAAATATATATGGACCTAACTCTATCTATATATATATATATATATATACATATATATATATATATATATATATATATATATATATATATATATATATATATATGTCCCACGACGATCTCCCCTATAGAACAGTGACATCGGGTGATGTCACTGCTCTATAGGACCCTCAGTGACACACTGACAGGAGACAATGGCTCCTGCAGTGCATCACTAAGGTTACCTGAGTTCAAAGTCTCACTTTATGGCAATTGCTGCCTGCGAAAATTTCTCATACAGCAATGCCATAAAGTGAGACTAGGGACTTTTTTTTTTTTTTACAGCGGCGGAGGAATACAGTGGCAGAAGGATACCTTGTTTCCTTCAATGAAAACCAGTTGTCCTGTCCCTGCAGCTGAAAAACACCCCATGGCATGATGCTGCCACCACCATGTTTCACTCTTGGGATTGTATTGGGCAAGTGATGAGCAGTGCCTGGTTTTCTCCACACATATCACTTAGAATGATCACCAAAAAGATCTATCTTCATCTCACCAGACCATAGAATGTTATTTCTCATAGTCTGGGAGTCCGTCATGTGTTTTTTTGCAAACTCTATGCGGGCTTCCATATGTTTTGCACTGAAGAGGGGCTTCCATTGGGCCACTCTGCCATAAAGGCCCGAATATTGATAGTTGACTTTGTGGAACTTTCTCCCATCTCCCTTCTGCATCTCTGGAGCTCAGCCACAGTGATCTTGGAGTGCTTCTTTACCTCTCTCACCAAGGCTCTTCTCCCATGATTGCTCAGTTTGGCTGGATGGCCAGGTCTAGGAAGACTTCTGGTGGTCCCAAACTTCTCCCATTTAAGGATTATGGAGGCCACTGTGTTCTTAGGAATCTTGAGTACTACAGAAATTATTTTGTAACCTTGGCCAGATCTGTGCCTTGCCACAATTCTGTCTCTGAGCTCCTTGGCCAGTTCTTTTGACCTCATGATTCTCATTTGGTCTGTCATGCACTGTGAGCTGTGAGGTCTTGTATAGACAGGTGTGCGCCTTTCCAAATCAAGTGCTCAGTTTAATTAAACAGAGCTGGACTCCAATGAAGGAGTAGAACCATCTCAAGGAGGATCACAAGGAAATGGACAGTATGTAACTTAAATATGAGTGTCTGAGCAAAGTTTTTTTTTTCCAGTTTTTCTTTTTTATTAAATTTGCAAAAATTTCTACATTTGTTTTCTCAGTCAAGATTGGGTGCAGAGTGTACATTATTGTGAAAATAAAATGAAATTTTTTGAATTTACCAAAGGGCTGCAATGAAACAAAGTGAAAAATGTAAAGGGGTCTGAATACTTTCCATACCCACTGTATAATGCCCAGCCCACAGTCATCCATGTATTATAATGTACCCCCATAGTCATCCATAAAGTATAATCCAACCCCTAGTCATCCATGTACTTGTATGGCCACTGGTTTAAAAAATAAAAAAACACCTTCCCATCACACCATGCAGCGTGAAGCCGGCAGCTGACTTCAGCATGAGATGGGAGCACATGACGTCACTGCCATGTGCCCTGTGAAGTGCACACTGATGTCAGTTGCTGGCCTGTGGCGTGCCAGCAGTGAATATTGCATCAGATGGGTCTGTGCACAGCAGCACACTTCAACTAGATGTGCGTCCCAGGATGCACTTCCAGTTGATTTTTCTGCTGACGTCGATGGACCCCTGACCCACCGGGCTCAGTCACAGCGGCGACTTTTGTGACCGCCATGTTTTGCCCCTCATTATTTCCATACAATGACTGTTTTATCACTAGGAGATTATCACTGCCCAAACTAGCTCCTTTGTGCAAAGTGGGTCTGACTCTGCACCTTCCTCTGATTAGCAGTTCATTATCAATAAACAATATACACAGAGAACCTAGTGTGGGCGGGGTCAGCTTTCTCATCTCTGCATATTGCTACATCTAAAAATTTTGATTGTGTCACAACTGCTGTATCCAATAAATTAAGTGATACATCATTGGAATCAAGGTCTCTTTCTACATTATGCTGCTCTCAGATGAGGTAGCAAAAACCTTGACAGGATTCCCTTTAAGGGGACGTGCAATAGAACTGATGATTCTTTTTGTGTACGTATCATATTTTAGGGGTATGTTTCTGGATACAATTCTTCCCTCCCGAGATGACAATGGTGTGCGACCTTCTATTGGGCAGCGTACAAGACTCAGTGCTGGAGATATTGCACAGGCACGAAAGCTGTATCGATGTCCAGGTACAAAATTGAATTACAAACGCGTATTATTCAGCAGTTTATTTCTCTGTTTCTAGAGTTCAAAGGTGAATGAATGTAAATTGGCTACAAGCACAGTCGGCACAAGCAGCCAAGCCAGCATGTCTTTAAAGCCTGTAACCTTTTCTAACATTTTACTTATTAGCTACCTTTTAATTTCTTTCAGCATTCTACAAAGCCAGCAGGAATCTACTTGTCTTATTATATAAATCCACAAAACCATATTTCAGTTACCGGTAAATTGGTGCCACCCAGTGTTGTCATTTTGGTGTTTCTCCAAAATCAATACAATTCTGTTCCAAGTAAATGCAGTAACTAAATGTTGTACACAAAAGTTAATAAACTGTATATGAACCTTGTTCTTAGATGAGATGCAACATGTTTCTTACTGAATGGAGTCATAATTTGGACCAAATGCACACGGACATGTACACTCTTCTGGTAGTTGTGGGATGTACACCTGAGAAATTTTTTACCCACCAAAAATGGTTAAACATGGTAAAAAAAAAAGCTGCAAAACTACAAATAATAATAAAATGGCAGTAAAGGACGCTGCTCCATGTAAAAGCAGAAGCGATGTTTAGACCATAGGTGGACACAGACATTCACGTGCCATCTGGTCACGCCAAACTTGCTTCGAGCTTTTGCATGAAAGATTTGTAGGTCACTGGTTGTCTTGAAAGCACGGGAATAAAATATACATATTTCAGAACAATAGTAAATTAAATTCTATGGTAAATTATTGAAATGACTGTCAAAAAGTGCTGAAACTTAAAAGGAATCGTCACCCCCAAAATCGTATATGAGCTGCGGCCACCAGCATCAGGGGCTTATCTACAGCATTCTGTAATACTGTAGATAAGCCCCTGATGTAACCTGAAAGATGAGAAATAAAGTTTATATTATACTCACCCAGGGGCGGTCCCGTTGCGGTCCGATGGGCGTCGCGGCCCGGTCCAGCGCCTCCTATCTTCATCAGATGACGTCCTCTTCTTGTCACGGCTCCGGCGCAGCAGGCGTACTTTGTCTGCCCTGTTGAGTGCCCAGGTGCTGGCAAAGGTCAGAGAGGCCCGGTGCCTGCGCACTGCAGTACTTTGCTCTGCCCTCAACAGGGCAGACAAAGTATGCCCGCGCTGGAGCCGCAGCAGGAAGCAAAGAAGAGCACGTCATCCTATGAAGATGGGAGGTGCCGGACTGAACTGCGACGCCCATCGGACCCGGGTCGCAGCGGGACCGTCCCTGGGTGAGTATAAACTAACCTCTTTTTCTCATCTTTCAGGTTACATCGGGGGCTTATCTACAGCATAACAGAATGCTGTAGATAAGCCCCTGCTGCCAGTGGCCGCTGCTCATATACTATTATGGGGGTGACAGACTCCCTTTAAACTTATCCAGTACAATAAGAGTTACGGTATTTTTTTTTTTTTTTAGATTCCTATAAATATATCGTTCTTAGTGTAGACATTGACATTTCCTCACTGCATATTCATTTATTATTATAATTATCCCCAATTTATTTATGTATCCTATATACCATTTTTATAAATGCTCAGATGATATATATCATATAAATGATCTGCTTACTTGGCTAGAACAGTAAGGTGGATAGAATTACCAACAATGTGCACCTAGCCCAGAAATACTGGTTGTGGTGTGGGAATACCGCTAGATTGCATTTTTCAGACAGAAGTTTTTTCCACTGCTTTTCTTTTCCAGGTTCTAAAGATGCTGCATTGTATTATATTTTATTATTGATGATTAGTGACTAATTTACAACTACTTGGACATGATGACTGTGAATGATATGCATTTTTTTCAGCATGTGGAGAAACGTTACAAGACTCAACAGGAAATTTTTCATCTCCTGGATTTCCAAATGGCTATCCTTCTTATACTCATTGCATATGGAGAATTTCTGTGACCCCTGGGGAAAAGGTAGAGGGTTCTGTTATTTCAGTTATATTCTATTTTATTCAAATGAAAGTCTGGAAACTAAAAATCCAGCTTCTTAAAGGGAATCTGTAAGTAAGCTCAACAGTCCTCCACCCCAAACCACATATATGGGCATGCAGGTTTCTGAAATATAAATATATGGACAGCTCTATATCTGTTTCTGCACTTAAAAGTAATTTGCATTTTAATTAATATGCAAATGAGATGTTAAGTGCATGACAGAGCACTTAAAGAAGCACTGCAATCAAACTTTTTATCCACTTAATATATTGCAATCATCATATAGCACTGTGTTCTTACAATTGCACATTTTGCCTTTCTACCCAGCTAATTCCTCTCTTTTCCATTAGGTTTATGACCTCATGTGATTAAAAAATGACTAGCTGAATCCTTCTAAGCTCTATGTAGAAACAGGAGGTCAGTTTTCTCTGTATGAGTTTTGAATCACTGCAAAGTCCCTTGCGATGGAGGAGGGAGCCTCTCCGTCAGGCTTTGAAGCGGGGGATGGTGAATACTTTGACAAGAGACTTCCTGTTTCTACATAGAGAAAATAGTTGGGTAGAAAGACAATATGAGCAATTGTAAGTGCACAATGCTATTTAATATGATGATTGCAATATATTAAGAAGACAAAAACTTTGATGTAGGAGGAGTGCTTCTTTAACCCCTTAATCCCATATGACGTACTGTTCCGTCAAGGTGACCTGGGACTTAATTCCCAGTGGCGGGATAGTACATCATATGCGATCGGCCGCGCTCACGGGGGGAGCGCGGCCGGGTGTTAGCTGACTATCGCAGCTGACATCCAGCACTATGTGCCAGGAGCAGTCACGGACCACTCCCGGCACATTAACCCCCGGCACACTGCGATCAAACATGATCGCAGTGTGCCAGCGGTACAGGGAAGCATCGCGCAGGGAAGGGGCTCCCTGCGTGCTTCCCTGAGACCCCCGGAGCAATGCGATGTGATCGCGTTGCTTCGAGGGTCTCTTACCTCTCCTTCCTGCAGCAGGATCGGATCCAAAATGGCCGCGGCATCCGGGTCCTGCAGGGAAGTGCTCAGAGCAGACGCCGGGAAGCCTGGATGTGTGCACGTCAGATCTCTTATCTGACACAGTGCACAGCAAAGTGTCAGATCAGCGATCTTAGGGTACTGTCACACAGTGGCACTTTGATCGCTAGGACGGCACGATCCGTGACATTCCAGCGATATCGTTACGATCTCGCTGTGTCTGACACGCTACTGCGATCAGGGACCCCGCTGAGAATCGTACATCGTAGCAGATCGTCTGAAACTTTATTTCGTCGCTGGATCTCCCGCTGACCTTGCTGAATCGGCGTGTGTGACGCCGATTTAGCGATGTCTTCACTGGTAACCAGGGTAAACATCGGGTTACTAAGCGCAGGGCCACGCTTAGTAACCCGATGTTTACCCTGGTTACCAGCATAAACGTAAAAAATAAAAACAAACACTACATACTTACCTTCAGCTGTCTGTCCCCGGCGCTGTGCTTCTCTGCACTCCTCCTGCATCCTGTGTCAGCGCCGGCCAGCTAGAAAGCACAGCAGTGACGTCACCGCTCTGCTTTCTGGCTGACCGGCGCTGACAGTGCAGAGAAAAGCACAGCGCCGGAGGACAGACACGGAATGTAAGTATGTAATGTTTTTTTTTTTTTTTTTACGTTTACGCTGGTAACCAGGGTAAACATCGGGTTACTAAGCGCGGTCCTGCGCTTAGTAACCCGATGTTTACCCTGGTTACCAGGGGACTTCGGGATCGTTGGAGAGCTGTCTGTGTGACAGCTCTCCAGCGACCAAACAGCGACGCTGCAGCGATCGACATCGTTGTCGTATCGCTGCAGCGTCGTTTCAGTGTGACGGTACCCTTACACTATAACATGATGCCCCTCCTGGGGCAATGTTATAGTGTAAAAAAAAAAAAAAAAAATTCCAAAACAAATTCCCCCCCCCCCAAAAAAAAATATTGTTCCTATAATTACATTTCTTTAAATAAAAAAAAAAAAACCAATAAAAGTACACATATTTAGTATCGCCACATCCATAACGACCCGACCTATAAAACTGTCCCACTAGTTAACCCCTTCAGTGAACACCGTAAAAAAGAAAAAAAAAACTGAGGCAAAAAACAACGCTCTCACAAATCACTTAACCATCTGCTCACTCTTTCGATCCTCCTTCTCCTAGTCGCTGGAGACATATCTCCAAACCCCGGCCCCCCATGTTATAGCCAGTCAAACCTCCCAATTGCTACACCCAGAAACCCCTCTAACCTTATTAATATTCCCTGCATGCCTGCTGTCTCTTTCAATTGTGCCCTTTGGAATTCTCGCTCTGTGTGTAATAAACTCTCCTTCATTCATGACTTCTTCCTTTCTAATTCTCTTAATCTCCTGGCTCTAACTGAAACCTGGATCCAGCAGTCAGACACCACCGCTGCTGCTGCTCTTTCATATGGTGGACTACACTTTTCTCATACCCCAAGATCAGACAACAGAGCAGGTGGAGGCGTTGGTCTGCTCCTTTCACCCAAATGTACTTTCCAAGTTATCCCCCAAGTACCCTCACTTGTCTTCCCTTCCTTTGAGGTCCATGTGGTCAGACTCTACGTCCCCTTCTCCATGCGAGTGGCGGTGGTGTATCGTCCTCCCGGCCCCTCTCATCAGTTCCTGGATCACTTTGCCACCTGGCTTCCACACTTTCTCTCCTGTGACACCCCCACCCTTATCATGGGTGATTTCAACATCCCCATTGCCTCTCCCCTCTCCCCATCTGCTTCTCACCTTTTATCTCTATCCTCCTCTTTTGGCCTCTCGCAGCATACTAACTCTCCAACACATGAAGATGGAAACTCCCTTGACTTGGTCCTCTCCCGACTTTGCTCAGTGGATGACTTCACAAACTCCCCTCTCCCGCTCTCTGACCACAACCTTCTTTCATTCTCTATCAAGAACTGCCATCCCGCTCAGGTCACCCCCACTTTCCACACCTATAGAAACATACAGGCCATTAACACCCAGAAACTTATGATGAACTTGCAGTCCTCATTGGCCCCTATTTCCTCCATCTCATGTCCTGATTCTGCATTGAAGCATTACAATGAAACCCTGCAAAGTGCTCTGGATGAAGCTGCTCCTCCTATACATAAAACAACTCGGCACAGACGGCAACAACCGTGGCACACGCTGCAAACACGTTTCCTGCAGCGGTGCTCCAGGTGCGCAGAACGTCTGTGGAGAAAATCTAATCTACCCGAAGATTTCATCCATTATAAGTTCATGCTAAAGACATACAATTCTGCCCTTCACCTCTCCAAACAAACCTACTTCAACACCCTCATCACCTCCCTGTCCAATAACCCTAAACGTCTCTTTGACACGTTCCAGTCCCTACTCAACCCAAGAGAGCAGGCCCCAACCACGGATCTCCGTGCTGACGATCTGGCCAATTACTTCAAAGAAAAAATTGACCACATTCGACAGGAAATCATCTCCCAATCTCTTCATACCATGCACTGTCCTCCCTCCCCCACTGCATCTAGTTCACTCTCTGACTTTGAAGCAGTTACAGAAGAAGAAGTAAGCCGGCTCCTTGCATCTTCTCGCCCGACCACTTGCACCAGTGACCCCATTCCGTCACATCTCCTCCAGTCCCTTTCCCCGGCTATCACCTCTCACCTAACAAAAATATTCAACCTTTCCCTCACTTCCGGTATTTTTCCCTCCTCATTTAAGCATGCCATCATACATCCATTACTTAAAAAACCATCCCTCGATCAAAACTGTGCCGCTAATTATAGACCTGTCTCTAATCTTCCCTTCATCTCTAAACTCCTCGAACGCCTGGTCCACTCCCGTCTTACCCGCTATCTCTCAGATAACTCTCTTCTCGACCCTCTTCAATCTGGCTTCCGCTCTTTACACTCTACTGAAACTGCCCTCATTAAAGTCTCTAATGACCTACTAACAGCTAAATCTAATGGTCACTACTCCATGCTAATTCTCTTGGATCTCTCTGCAGCATTCGACACTGTGGATCATCAGCTCCTCCTCACTATGCTCCGCTCCATCGGCCTCAAGGACACCGTTCTCTCCTGGTTCTCCTCCTATCTCTCTGACCGATCCTTCACTGTATGTTTTGCTGGTTCCTCCTCCTCTCACCTTCCCCTTACTGTTGGGGTTCCTCAAGGATCAGTCCTAGGCCCCCTACTCTTCTCGTTGTATACTGCCCCTATTGGACAAACAATCAGTAGATTTGGTTTCCAGTACCATCTCTATGCTGACGACACCCAATTATACACTTCTGCTCCCGATATCACACCGACCTTTTTAGAAAACACCAGTGATTGTCTTACCGCTGTCTCTAACATCATGTCCTCCCTCTATCTGAAACTAAACCTGTCAAAAACTGAACTCCTCGTGTTTTCTCCCTCTACTAACCTACCTTTGCCTGACATTGCCATCTCCGTGTGCGGTTCCACCATTACTCCAAAGCAACATGCCCGCTGCCTTGGGGTCATCCTTGATTCTGACCTTTCATTCACCCCCTACATCCGATCACTGGCTCGCTCTTCTTAACTGCATCTCAAAAACATTTCTAGAATTCGCCCTTTTCTTAATTTCGACTCTGCAAAAACTCTGACTGTTTCACTTATTCATTCTCGTCTGGACTATTGTAATTCTCTACTAATCGGTCTCCCTCTTGCAAAACTCTCCCCGCTCCAATCTGTCCTGAATGCTGCAGCCAGGATCATATTCCTCACCAACCGTTACACCGATGCCTCTACCCTGTGCCAGTCATTACACTGGCTACCCATCCACTCCAGAATCCAGTACAAAACTACTACCCTCATCCACAAAGCACTCCATGGCTCAGCACCACCCTACATCTCCTCCCTGGTCTCAGTCTACCACCCTACCCGTGCCCTCCGCTCCGCTAATGACCTCAGGTTAGCATCCTCAATAATCAGAACCTCCCACTCCCGTCTCCAAGACTTTACACGTGCTGCGCCGATTCTTTGGAATGCACTACCTAGGTTAATACGATTAATCCCCAATCCCCACAGTTTTAAGCGTGCCCTAAAAACTCATTTGTTCAGACTGGCCTACCGCCTCAATGCATTAACCTAACGATCCCTGTGTGGCCCATTTATAATAAAAAAAAAAAAAAAAAAAGGTTCCTCGCATCATGTTCTCATACACTTTATCAGTATTAGCCCTCTGTGTCTGTACTGCTACATACTTAGGCAGGTAACTGGTTCATGCAGCTTTACATGAACACCTGAGCCTTACACTATAGCTGGTCCGAATAACTAAAGCAATTGTTACCATCCACCTCTCGTGTCTCCCCTTTTCCCCATAGTTTGTAAGCTTGCGAGCAGGGCCCTCACTCCTCCTGGTATCTGTTTTGAACTGTATTTCTGTTATGCTGTAATGTCTATTGTCTGTACAAGTCCCCTCTATAATTTGTAAAGCGCTGCGGAATATGTTGGCGCTATATAAATAAAATTATTATTATTATTTATTATTATCATACCGCTAAACAAAAAGTGTAATAACACGCGATCAAAAAGACAGATATACAGTAAATAACAATGGTACCGCTGAAAACGTCATCTTGTCCTGCAAAAAAACAAGCTGCCATACAGCATCATCAGCAAAAAAATAAAAAAGTTTTAGTCCTCAGAATAAAGCGATGCAAAAATAATTATTTTTTCTATAAAATAGTTTTTATTGTATACAAGCGCCAAAACATAAAAAAAATTATGTAAATGAGGTATCGCTGTAATCTTACTGACCCGAAGAATAAAACTGCTTTATCCATTTAACCAAACATAGAACGGTATAAACGCCTCCCCCAAAAGAAATTCATGAATAGCTGGTTTTTGGTCATTCTGCCTCACAAAAATCGGAATAAAAAGCGATCAAAAAATGTCACGTGCCCGAAAATGGTACCAATAAAAACGTCAACTCGTCCCGCAAAGCAAAAGACCTCTGGACCAAAATATGGAAAAATTATAGGACTCAAAATCTGGTAACGCAAAAACTATTTTTTGCAATAAAAAGCGTCTTTCAGTGTGTGACGGCTGCCAATCATAAAAATCTGCTAAAAAACCCACTATAAAAGTAAATCAAACCCCCCTTCATCACCCCCTTAGTTAGGGAAACATACAAAAATTTAAGAAATGTATTTATTTCCATTTTCCCATTAGGGCTAGGGTTAGGCCTAGGGTCGGGGCTAGGGTTGGGGTTAGGGGTGGGGCTATGGTTAGGGCTACAGTTAGGGGTTGGCTACAGTTATACTGTAAGTAGTTAAGACATTATGTACTTCATGATAGTGGTAAAATTTCTTCGATATAACGTGCGTTTATTTGTGGAAAAAAACGGAAATTTGGCGAAAATTTAGCAATTTTCTAACTTTAAATTTTTATGCCCTTAAATCAGAGATGTCACACAAAATACTTAATAAGTAACATTTCCCACATGAGAGATGGTGGAGGATTGATTTTGCTAAGAGATTCTTTTTAAAACTCTCCTGTCATCCCTTTTGGGGAGCGCTTTTTAAGAAATATATATATATATATATATTCTACACACCTCATTTAAAGATTTTTCTGTGTTTTCATGACTATGAAAATTGTACATTCACACTGAAGGCATCAAAACTATGAATTAACACATGTGGAATTATATACTTAACAAAAAGTGTGAAGCAACTGAAATTATGTCTTATATTCTAGGTTCTTCAAAGTAGCCACCTTTTGCTATCTATATATATCTATCTATTTCTTATAGAAAAATAAAGCACAATCCTTTCCATTTTCACTTAAGGGTATTTGTCCACACTCAGGATTGCTTCAGGATTTGGTCAGGATTTTATGCAAGTAAAATCCTGACCAAACCTGCACCTGAGGTCACTGGCAGGTCACCTGCGTTTTTTCTGCAATGCAAGGACATGCTGCGTTCTTAAGACGCGCCGCATGTGCGTTTCGTTGGTATGCCGCATGCGTTTTTTACTGAATAGTGGAGACAGGATTTCATTAAATCCCCTCCACTATGCTGTAACATCTGGACGCTGCGTTCCCTGAACGTGGAAACATACCAGAGTACAGCTTTCTGGCCCTTTTAACCAATTACTTTTACCTCCTCCCCCAAAGGTTCTTATAAAATTATTTTGTTTGTTTTGTGTGTACTGATTGGGAGTTCACTAGAGAAGAGACCGGAATGGAAAAGTCCCCATTTCTATTCTACGAGTGATGAGTTCAAACTCCTAGCCATAAAATATTTGTTAGATGTCACTGGCAATACAGATGTAATGTTCTAGGGAAAAAATGCAAAAAGCAGTGTGAGGAGTTCAAAGCTAAAAAAATGAAAGGTCTCTTCACATTGAAAATGTTGAGTTCTGATTGTCATAGGATTGTATTTTTCTACTGATTTTAGGTGTATAAATAACTGGCAAATCTCCAGCCTCCTCACATTTTGAAGTATGAACACACAGGAGAATTTTTTTTAATGATTTGCTCAGTTCTGCTGTTGGCAATTTTTCACAAGTGTAATTCCAATAGTTCATAGCTGCTGATATAGCTATTTACCGTGCCCCCAACAAGCAATATTGTTATTCTTAAAATAACTTGCCAAGACATTGCGCTGTCAAGGTTAATGATATAATATAATGAGATGCATGACAAATTATGTTAATTCATGCTAGAGTGCAATAGCAAAATTTGCTTATATGGCCAATTTTGTGCTACCTTATCTAACAAACATTGGACAAATTGTCAGTATAGACACCTCTAGTAATCTCATCTTTTATCTGCTGCAACAGTGAACATTGCTGAGAAATCTAGTAGAACATAATTAAAGTGAACCTGTCAGATGGTTTTTGCTATTTAATCTGAGACCAGCATAATATAAGGACAGATTCCCCCGATTCCAGGAATGTGTCACTTATTAGGTTGTGCTGTAGTTTCAATACAATTCATATTTTATCAGCAGGAGATTAACACTGCATGACTAGGTCTCATGTGCAGGACAGTCAAGTTAAACTGTATAACCCTGCCCCCACCACTGATTGGTAGTTTGCTAACAATGTACCTGGGAAGATGCCAATCAGTGGTGTGGGCAGTGTATAGGGCGGGGTTATACACAGCCCAGAAGTTTTAGCTCTACGACATCTACATCAGTCAAAACAGGGATTCTATCAAAACTACACCAAGCAGCCCAGTAAGTGACGTCACTAGAATTGGGGTCTATGCCTTATGTTATGCTGTTATAATAGTAACTGGATGGAGGCCCGATTCTATTGCATGGGAGTGCGGTAATGTCACGATGGGGCAGGCTTTGCAGCGTTGAGAATCTCTCCCCCCATGTGCTCACCCACCTATCCACTCTTTCCCCATATGCTGACTTCTCCCGTCTGTGCTCTCCTCTTTGACCTGTCTACCCCATGTGCAATCCCCCTTGTCTGCTGTCTTTCTCCTTCCTGTGCTGTTCTCCCCCATATGCTGTCCCGTTTGAGCTGTTTCCTGTGCTCTGTCTCTCACCCCTGTGCGCTTTCTCTCTCCCCCAACTGCTGCCTTCTCCTCTCATGCCATCTCTTCTTTGACCTGTGGACCCCATGTGCTCTCCCCCTTGTCTGCTCTCTCTCTCCACCACTGTGCTGTCTTCTTCCCTCATGTGTTCTCTTGTTTGAGCTGTCTCCCCCTGTGTCCTCTTTGCTATGTGCACTCACCCCTCCCCCTGTGTTAAAATGAAAGCAAAGTCGTTGTGCCTTTGCTGCTTTCCTTTCATTGTCATTGGCGTACTTTTTACGAGGAGCCATGTTGGCGTTGATATTTGGTTTTTGAAGGGGTTTTCCCATGAATGAAAGTTCATTTTAAAAATTAAAACTGTGTCTGACAGTGTACAGAACATACCACAGCTCCTGGGCAGGGATGAAAGCAAAAGACCATACTGACATTACAGCAGGAGATCGCAGAGGGTACATTTTGTGAGGTAAAATATTGTTTAAAAAACAGTCAGTGAAATATTTTACCTGACAAAAGAAATCCTCTGTGATCCCCTGCTGTAATGTCAGTATTGTCTTGTGCTTCCTCCCCTGCCCAGGAGATGTGGTATGCTCCATACATGGTCAGACACAGACAATTTTTAAAATTAACTTTTGTTTGAAAGGAAAACCCCTTTAATGTGCCCGGCTTCCTCTGCCTGTAGGCACGTCGCACATCTGCCTCCGGGATCAGCCGAATGATTCACTGTGGCTGCGCAGAATTCGTGCAGGCACAGTAAATCAGACCGCCATCATCTTTTTGCAGACCGATAGTGGCGGCCACATTAAAGCTGCGCATGCGCTCCTCCTGTACAAAGATGGTGGTGGTCAGTGAATCATTCAGCTGATCCCGGCGGCGGCGTGTTCGCGACAGTGTTCCATTGGTGGTACCCTGCAAGAGGCTGTGTACAGCGTATACAGTGTGTGTGTGGTGCGTACGGCATATACAGTGTGTGTGGTGCGACGGTGTTCCGCTGATGCTACCATGCAAGAGGGCTGGTACCACCAGCAGTTTCCATATTGAGACACCCATCACTTGGGTGTCCCAATATGGAGGTTAGTGAACTTCCGCCTCTTGAATTTTGGGATCCGGACACATCTGGGCGGAACAGGATGTGAATACATTACAAGGTAAGTACCGTATATATTATTATTATTATTTATTTATATAGCACCATTAATTCCATGGTGCTGTACATGAGAAGGGGTAACATCAAAATACAAATATCACTTACAGTAAACAAAACTAACAATGACAGACTGATACAGAGGGAATAGGACCCTGCCCTTGCGGGCTTACATTCTACAGGATTATGGGGAAGGAGACAGTAGGTTGAGGGTTGCATTAGCTCCGATAGTGTTGAGGTGGCCGTGTGGTAATTACAGGCTGTAAGCTTCTTTGAAGAGGTGAGTTTTCAGGTTTCTTTTGAAGGATCCAAACGTGGTGAATAACTGGATGTGTTGGGGTACAGAATTCCAGAGGATGGGGATATTCGGGAGAAGTCTTGGAGGCGATTGGGTGAGGAGCGAATAAGCGTGGAAGAGAGAAGGAGGTCTTGGGAGGACCGGAGATTACGTGAGGAAAGATATTGAGAGATTAGTTTGGAAATATACGGAGGAGAAAGGTTATGGATGGCTTTGTAGGTCAGTGTTAGTAGTTTAAACTGGATACGCTGGGAAATTGGGAGCCAGTGAAGAGATTTGCAGAGGGGAAGCAGGAGTGTAGCGAGGAGAGAGATTAATTAGTCGGGCAGCAGAGTTAAGGATGGACTGAAGGGGTGCGAGAGTGTTAGAAGGTAGGCCACAGAGGAGGATGTTGCAGTAGTCGAGGTGGGAGATGATTAGGGCATGCACAAGTATTTTGGTAGAGTGTGGGTTGAGGAAAGGACGGATTCTGAAAATATTTTTGAGCTGGAGGCAACAGGAGGTGGTGAGCTTGGATGTGCAGTTTGAAGGACAGAGCAAAGTCCAGGGTTACTCCAAGGCAGCAGATTTTGGGGACAGGGTGGTTTCATTTATTTTGACAGATAGATCAGGTAGGGAAGATATGTGAGATGCAGGAAAGATAATTAGTTCAGATTTGTCAACATTGAGCTTGAGGAAGCGAGAAGAGAAGGAAGAGGATATGGCTGATAGACACTCTGGGATTCTGGAGAGCAGAGAGGTGACATCTGGGCCAGAGAGGTAGATCTGAGTGTCATCAGCATATAGATGGTACTGGAAGCCATAGGACCTTATGAGTTGTCCCAGGCCGAGTGTATAGATTGAGAAGCGTAAGGGCCCAAGGACAGAGCCTTGAGGGACACTAACAGAGAGGGGGTGAGATGAAGAGGTAGTATGGGAGTAGGAAACGCTAAATGTGCGGTTGGTAAGGTATGAGGAGATCCAAGATAGGGCGAGGTCTTTGACCCCAAAGGAAGAGAGGATCTGTAGTAGGAGGCAGTGGTCAACTGTGTCGAAGGCAGAGGACAGGTCTAGAAGGAGGAGTATAGAGAATTGTCTGTTAGCTTTGGCTGTAAGTCGTTAGTAATTTTGGTCAGGGCAGTCTCAGTGGAATGGTGGGGACAGAAGCCAAATTGTAGGTTGTCGAAGAGAGCGATGCAAAGTGAGAGGAAAGTTCAGCATGGACGTGCTGCTCAAGGAGTTTGGATGCAAATGGGAGCAAAGATATGGGGCGATAGCTGGACATAGCGCTTGGGTCAAGAGATGGCTTTTTGAGGATAGTTGTAATTGTGGCATGTTTAAAAGCAGTGGGGAAGGTACCAGAAGTTAGTGATAGGTTGAAGAGATGGGTTAGGGATGGGATTAGTGTGGTGGTGAGGTTGGGAAAGAGGTGGGATGGGGTCAAGTGCACAAGTGGTGAGGTGTGATTTGGAGAGATGAGCAAGCTCCCCTTCAGTGATTTTGGAGAGGGAAGTTATGGGGTTTGGGCATTGGTCTGGTGTACAAAGGGGTTGTGGTAGTTTGACGATGAAGATTTGCCTTGTTTGGTCGATCTTATTTTTGAAGTGTGTGGCAAAGTCCTCGGTAACGATTAGGAAACTCTGAGGGGGCAATCGCGGGCGGAGGAGGGAGTTAAGTGTTGAACAACTGTTTGGTGTTGTGGGATAAGGAAGATGAGGGTTGTGAAGTAGGCCTGTTTAGCAGAGGTGAGAGCTGATTTGAATGCGAGTGTTGCTTGTTTGAGTGCAGTGAAATCATCTTGCGAATGTGCAGTGAAATCGTATATTAAGATAATATTGATGAACTATCCTGGTGGGAAGGGGTTTGTCCAGTTTTGACTCCTCGCAGGACCCTTCCAATTTGTTTCATTTATGATTTAGCTGGCACAGTCCCGTACATATATTTTAAGGTGCTGCAGCTCTGTCCTATCCACTTTTATTGGACTTAGCTGCTTTAGGCTGTAGTAGCTTTGGGATTCTGACCCTTACTGATCACAAATGGCCAGTCCAGAGGACACATTGCTATTTAATGGAAAAGTTGTTTAATTAGGTTGCCAATAATTCTGTAGTGAAGAGCTAAATACATGTCATTGTATCACATTTATGTTAATATATTTGACTATTTTACAGATTGTTTTAAATTTCACAACAATGGATGTTTACAAGAGCAGTTTCTGCGGGTATGACTACATTGAAGTTCGAGATGGCTATTGGAAAAATTCCCCATCGCTGGGTAGGTAATCTCTACCTGTTTGCATGGTACAAAATGCAGATTAGCTGCTCAATAGTTAATCGTTTGAGGACCACACATCTTTTTGGGTTGTTGACCCCTATCTATATAGCGCTACTTATCAATCCATTCAAACAACTGGTCTGATGAAGGTCTGAGTGTCAGACCGAAACATTTCAAATCCTGGATTGCAGTCCAGATAAAACCATGTTTCTCTTGCATTAAATGCGTGCCAGATTCTCTTTTATATAACAATAATGTATGTACAGCTGGACTCTCATAAGAACTTTTAATATTTATGAAAATCAGTAATTAGTTGAATAACATCCTGTTGTGTAGAATTTGAAGTATTTGTATCATGCTACAATACCAATGCCAAAGTTTTTTTTCTACTGTGTGCCCCACCTTTTAACTTTTAAGTATATTGGAGTCTTGACTAAAAATGAGTGGATCGATCCATTATGGACTGACGTTGAGTCGAATTTTAACAAATTGCATTTCCAGAGTTGGTTGAGTGCGACACAATTGAGGCACAGTGGAGGAAGCTCTGCTTCTCCTTTTAAAGGGCCACTGTCACCCCCTCCAGCCGTTATAAACTAAAAGAGCCACCTTGTGCAGCAGTAATGCTGCATTCTAACAAGGTGGCTTTTAGTTTTTGGTGCATGTATTCCCAAAATAAAGCGTTTTATAACTTCTCCAAAATACCTGTCTTTCGCTATGGAGGCAGGTCCTAACCCCCCTGCTTGAAACGCCACACTGCCGTCACTCAAATCTTCAGGGGCTCTGGGCGACGCCCCCTCCACGCTGTTTTCCCATGAAATCCGGCGCCTGCGCTGTGTAGTACTGTTTGGTGCAGGCGCAGTGAGCTCTGGCCGTCTGACCTCCGATGCAGTCTTGCAGACTGCGCCTGTGCGGCCGCCCTGCTTGTGAATCCCAGCCCCGCACTCTGCATAATGCATAACAAGACTGCATCGGAGGTCAGACGGCCAGAGCTCACTGCGCCTGCACCAAACAGTACTACACAGCGCAGGCACCGGATTACATGCGAAAACAGCACGGAGGGGGCGTCGCCTGGAGCCCCTGAAGATTTGAGTGACGGCAGTGTGGCGTTTCAAGCAGGGGGGTTAGGACCTGCCTCCATAGCGAAAGACAGGTATTTTGGAGAAGTTATAAAACGCTTTATTTTGGGAATACATGCACCAAAAACTAAAAGAGCCACCTTGTTAGAATGCAGCATTACTGCTGCACAAGGTGGCTCTTTTAGTTTATAACGGCTGGAGGGGGTGACAGTGGCCCTTTAAAGACATCAGCTGAGTACGGTGCCTTACAGGCAATTCTCTTTGGGAGAAAAGTATGCAAATTATTTTATTTTGTTGTGTGGTGGAGCTATCTCGCGACTACCATGAAGGAGAGGTAGTCAACCTGTAAGTCAATGTCCTTACCTTTTAACAAGTATGATGCAGCGGTAGGACCATATACAGTGAAACGCCAGTGACCCAAATAAGTTCAAACAAAACGTTCCTTTATTGTGTTACTTCACACTGTCTATACATTACACGGCTTCTTCATACAGTCCATTAGTAATACATGGCTATATGATGCAGTCAATAAACAGGCCAAACTTCCATCTGTCCAGTTTCCCTGGGTGACCACACGCCGGTATCAAGTCTCTGTACTCACTCAGTGCACTGCACTCTTTATCCTCCGGATTGCAGCCGGGTAAACACAAGACCACCCAAATCGCAGGGTGTCAGTCTCTTTGGTTCCTTCTGCTCCACACAGAGAGAGCTCTGCAGCCAACTGCTCTGTCTGTTTCCTAGCTCAACACTGACACACCTCCCCCTCTACAACAGGGCTTTTAATCAGTCACTGCTTCACCATTCTAATTACAGCCACACCTGTATCTGTAGTACGCCCTCATGGCCTCACTACGCTTCCATACACATTCTGGAGAGCACATATAGTGCCCCCTAGCTGTAACAGGGGTCACTGCCTCACACAAGTCTTGCAATATGACAAGGGATAAATTCCAAGCCAGAAATTAATTTACAAAACAGCCTTTTTGGAGTGTTTACTCCCCATTGGTAAGACTCTGTACTCATTTGTTCTCTTATAGGTCACATTCACATGCTCAGTATTTGTAAGCCAAAACCAGGAGTGGGTGAAAAATACAGAATTGGTGACATATTTCTATTATACTTTTCCTCTGATTTTTCTCCTCCTGATTTTGGCTTACAAATACTGATGTAAAATACTGACCAAATACTGAACATGTGAATGTGGCCTAAGGAGAAGCCGCATTCCTCTACATTGTCTCAGTGGCATTACACTCAGACAGGCAAACTCTGCTCACACAGATGAGGGGAAAACACCCCGAAAAAGGATTGTTGCAAGGCTCCGGTGAGGGTTGAACATTGACTTATAGGACTCAATGTTCAGCAGGTCTCTCTAGTTCCCTCTACTTTACTATTATCTGCCAGCATGGTACTGGTGATATTTCATGAAGAGGTATGATATGCAACATCTAAACATCTAGCTGGCACATTGCCATAGTGCTTCTTGGTTATTTCGTATCTCATAATTTCTACTTATAAATGTGATTTTGTCATGTAATAAAATATAAGATTCGAGTATGTCCTAGGATACATCACACCAGTTACACACCGTATACATAATATTTATTCTATTGTTGTTTATATGTCTTTTCTACTTCTAGGCAAGTTCTGTGGCGATAAACTTCCAGAGGTCTTGACAACAACAGACAGCAGAATGTGGATCGAATTCAGAAGCAGCAGTAACTGGGTCGGGAAAGGGTTTTCTGCAATTTATGAAGGTAAGATAATAGCCATATAAATAGATGTAATTATGACAGAAGTATGTATAATTGTGTTTTGCAATATGCATATGACAGATTTATAAAGGTTCTTCAATGGAAGACCAGTTCCCTCGGATTGAAATGTTTGCATACATTCCACAACATAACGCTCTCAAACTGAGGAGAAAATAGTCACTGCCCACTAGTTCTAGGGATAGCTGCAGGCCATAACTTTTTATTGTCAGAAATCATATTTAAAGGGGTTTTCCCATGAACAATAGTTCATTTTAATCAATATATGTTGGGATACTAATAACTTCCACAATTGGATGTGTTTAAATAATGAATGAGGAAAAATCTGCAACAAACATTTATTAAAAAAGCTGCCTATTTTACGCAGCCTATTTCATGCCAAGAGATGCAGAAATTTCTGCTCCAAATGCTTATTGGGTGCACATTCCCCAGTGGGTGACAGGCTAGACCTTTGTCGATGAGAGAATGGACCTCGTATATACCAATAGGTCAGGATACTACAAGTAGAAAAGAAAATTTTCTGGGGGAATAAAGTTACTTAAAATAAACAGCCCCTAAAAATATGTTACGTGACTGGATAATTCTTTTTGAATGCCCCCAGTGTGCTCGTCTCCCAGACCTCCTTGCTCCTTGCACTGTGTCCACAAGAGACATGGTGACATAATGTGGCGTGAGCCCCCCAGCGGGTACTGATGGTCTGCAGCCTTCACAGTTCCATCAGACAGAACTATTTCATTAGATTCAATTGGTTGTAGCCCATCAGCGATCGTTAATGGACTGCAGCGCTCGCATGACATAAACAATGTTCCAACATTGCTGAGAGAGGAGGAGCAGTGTCACTCCGGTAGGTAAGTATTCTCTCTTTTTATTTTTTTTAATTTTTCTTTCTTATTTTATTTTGTACACAGTGGGAAGCGTTTGTCCAATGGTGGACAATCACTTTAAAACACAATTTTTGTTACGCTTTTGAAAATCCCCAAACTGAAGGCAGCTAGTTATTATTTTTATACGTTTGCATTAAAAAGAGTGCGTTTTATGCAGAAAACTCCATTTTTTTTCTCACTTGTCTTTTGTATGCAATCCATTCTTTTTATAGGAGAAGCAATTTATATTTTATAAGACCGTTTACTGTTTCTTATATTGTAAAATTGCAATGTATCTGTAAAAATCAGATGTTATACTGTCTCAGCATGGCATCCGTTTTTTTCCGCACCCATAGACTTGAATGGACAAGTATCATCCGTCACACGGAACTAGTGCGTGATCCCATAATTATTTCACATAAATATTCTGTAAGTCAAAAAAGCTGCTCATCTGCCCTGCCTCATTAAATTACATTGGTCTGAAACAAGCCAAATACAGAGCACAGTGGTAGATAATTGGAATAAATAAAAACTGCACAGTTGCTTTTTTTCACCACATTTAACCCATAGTAAGAGTTTAATAGAAATGTAGTATTAAATATGTATGGCAAAGTAGTGTAAAAAATTGCAACTCCTTTTGCCGAAAGAGGCTTTCATAAAACCATGTTATGGCAAAGAAAGTCACTTGTGCCGTTACTGGTCTATTTAGTCTATCGCTCAAGGGCCTGTGTGTACCACGAGCCGGCCCTGCACACTATTAACGTAACATTCACATACTAATTCTCAGTAGTTACTGTATTATCTAGCTAATACAGGATGCTAATGAATGTGTTAAATAAATAGGGCAGCACACTGCAGCGCCAAAACATGTAAACTTGAAAAAACGAAATTAGAACTGCATTACTGCACTAGAAATATGAAAAATGAGAGCTTTTAGCGCACAAAAATGGCCAATTTTATGTGTACCTCGTAGCCACGTTAAGGCATCTCTCTTATACGAGATCCTAAGTTTGACCTACCTCACTGAGAATAAACGTCTCCATCTGAATGGGTACATGCAAAAACCTCTTCTTGGACTCAGATTCTCTCTCTATGTGGAGGGGTATTGGACCTACTATAATTAAAACACCTGAAGCTAGGAGGCGGGGAGTGCACGATCAGAAGGCTAGAGAATACATTTCAAAAACCTGACCTGCACATCCAAACATAGACTGAGTGTGAACAGGTGCTGAACCCAGAGTCGCCAACTCGTATATAGTTAAATAAATAGGGCAGCACACTGCAGCGCCAAAACATGTAAACTTGAAAAAACGAAATTAGAACTGCATTACTGCACTAGAAATATGAAAAATGAGAGCTTTTAGCGCACAAAAATGGCCAATTTTATGTGTACCTCGTAGCCACGTTAAGGCATCTCTCTTATACGAGGTCCTAAGTTTGACCTACCTCACTGAGAATAAACGTCTCCATCTGAATGGGTACATGCAAAAACCTCTTCTTGGACTCAAATTCTCTCTCTATGTGGAGGGGTATTGGACCTACTATAATTAAAACACCTGAAGCTAGGAGGCGGGGAGTGCACGATCAGAAGGCTAGAGAATACATTTCAAAAACCTGACCTGCACATCCAAACATAGACTGAGTGTGAACAGGTGCTGAACCCAGAGTCGCCAACTCGTATATAGTTAAATAAATAGGGCAGCACACTGCAGCGCCAAAACATGTAAACTTGAAAAAACGAAATTAGAACTGCATTACTGCACTAGAAATATGAAAAATGAGAGCTTTTAGCGCACAAAAATGGCCAATTTTATGTGTACCTCGTAGCCACGTTAAGGCATCTCTCTTATACGAGGTCCTAAGTTTGACCTACCTCACTGAGAATAAACGTCTCCATCTGAATGGGTACATGCAAAAACCTCTTCTTGGACTCAAATTCTCTCTCTATGTGGAGGGGTATTGGACCTACTATAATTAAAACACCTGAAGCTAGGAGGCGGGGAGTGCACGATCAGAAGGCTAGAGAATACATTTCAAAAACCTGACCTGCACATCCAAACATAGACTGAGTGTGAACAGGTGCTGAACCCAGAGTCGCCAACTCGTATATAGTTAAATAAATAGGGCAGCACACTGCAGCGCCAAAACATGTAAACTTGAAAAAACGAAATTAGAACTGCATTACTGCACTAGAAATATGAAAAATGAGAGCTTTTAGCGCACAAAAATGGCCAATTTTATGTGTACCTCGTAGCCACGTTAAGGCATCTCTCTTATACGAGGTCCTAAGTTTGACCTACCTCACTGAGAATAAACGTCTCCATCTGAATGGGTACATGCAAAAACCTCTTCTTGGACTCAAATTCTCTCTCTATGTGGAGGGGTATTGGACCTACTATAATTAATACACCTGAAGCTAGGAGGCGGGGAGTGCACGATCAGAAGGCTAGAGAATACATTTCAAAAACCTGACCTGCACATCCAAACATAGACTGAGTGTGAACAGGTGCTGAACCCAGAGTCGCCAACTCGTATATAGTTAAATAAATAGGGCAGCACACTGCAGCGCCAAAACATGTAAACTTGAAAAAACGAAATTAGAACTGCATTACTGCACTAGAAATATGAAAAATGAGAGCTTTTAGCGCACAAAAATGGCCAATTTTATGTGTACCTCGTAGCCACGTTAAGGCATCTCTCTTATACGAGGTCCTAAGTTTGACCTACCTCACTGAGAATAAACGTCTCCATCTGAATGGGTACATGCAAAAACCTCTTCTTGGACTCAAATTCTCTCTCTATGTGGAGGGGTATTGGACCTACTATAATTAAAACACCTGAAGCTAGGAGGCGGGGAGTGCACGATCAGAAGGCTAGAGAATACATTTCAAAAACCTGACCTGCACATCCAAACATAGACTGAGTGTGAACAGGTGCTGAACCCAGAGTCGCCAACTCGTATATAGTTAAATAAATAGGGCAGCACACTGCAGCGCCAAAACATGTAAACTTGAAAAAACGAAATTAGAACTGCATTACTGCACTAGAAATATGAAAAATGAGAGCTTTTAGCGCACAAAAATGGCCAATTTTATGTGTACCTCGTAGCCACGTTAAGGCATCTCTCTTATACGAGGTCCTAAGTTTGACCTACCTCACTGAGAATAAACGTCTCCATCTGAATGGGTACATGCAAAAACCTCTTCTTGGACTCAAATTCTCTCTCTATGTGGAGGGGTATTGGACCTAGTATAATTAAAACACCTGAAGCTAGGAGGCGG